>NW_022111357.1:13654686-13671562 GCF_000313985.2 Echinops telfairi
CCAATATCCATGATCCAAGGATTGTAAATTATATAATCCAAAACCAAACGAAGGAATGGTATCAGGACTTGAAGTGTGGGATTCTGGTGGGCAGAAGGCTATGGATAACAGTGGACACTCAAGATACGTTTGTGAGATGCACATGGGAACAAACCTCCACTGACTGCCCTGTGTCCACAATCGAGGATGGGAATCAACTGATTACCAAACAGAGAATTAAAGAAATGACTATAGGAGATCAAAATGATAAACCTGACTTGAAACCTTGTCACTTGATGCCTCTTCTGATATCCTTTGGGCCTGATCTGGTTTTCAATACTTTTGAGTTAGTTAGTTTATTTTAATTGGGTTTGTCTTTGATGTATTTGGTCATTGTGGGTGGCCCTCTTGAGTTTTTACATGTTTTTCAGGAGATGAAACCCAGGATTGAGTAAGGGTTCCTGGGGGTCTTGTGGGGGAGGAGGGCAAAGGGGAGCTGATACCAAGGGGTTCCAGAAGGAAGAAAATGATTTGAAATTGATTGTGGTGGTAATTATACAATACTGCTTGATGTGATTGAATTATGGAATGGTGTGATGTCTGCATTTGCTCCCCAAAAAATGGTTTTGGGAAAATAAAAACCTAACAGAACAGTGATACCATTGGCAAACTCTAGTGTGAAGAGAATAAGAAGTCACAAACAATATTGTGAATGGAAAGGGGACCAAACTCCTGGTAAAGCATCGATTCAAAACATATGCGAGTAAACTTGATGCCAATGAAATAAAACATTTGTATGAATGGGGCAAATTACTGGAGAATGAGAGAATAAAATTGAGTTAAAAACCAAAATTTCAAAAAAATTTAAAAAGCAAATAATCTTAAAATATTTGAGATTAAATACTTTAGCATTTGTCCTAGAAAAATGAAAACTTATTTCATACAAAAAGTTGTACATGAATGTCGAAAGAAACTTTACTCATGGAGTTTTTTGTTTCTTTTTTTTTGGGGGGGAAGACTTTTTAATACCTGCAGTATGCAGATAACACATGTTACATGCTGAAAGCAAAGAAGCTATAAGGCATGTGTTGAAGATCAAGGACTGCAATCCTTAGGTGTGGATTACAGCGCGATGTCAAGAAAACAGGAGTCTTCGCAAATGGGTCAATAGGAAAGAAGCAGCATCGTGATAAACAGAGAAAAGCCAAAGTGGCCAAGGCTTTCATTGTATTTCAATCGATTTTCAAAGCTCATGGAGTTTTATATACCCCAAACTGAAGCAACCGAAATCTCTTTCAGTGGTTGAACCTGTGGTGCAGCCAACCAGACAATTCTACGCAGCAGTCAAAAAAGAATGTACTATGGACATAGGTAACAACTTGGATGGAACTCAGGGGTATTGAGTGGAGTTTAAAAAGAGCAATACCAAAAGATTATGTCTGAAAAAATCCTGTAGCAAGGTGAAAATTTTGGATGTGATATTGTACCATGGTTATACAGGTGTTTGCCTAAGGAGACACTGGGTGAAGGGTACACAGGTCTTCTCAGGGCACTTTTTTTTTTCTTCCGACTTCTGCTGAATTTATAACATTAAAAAAGAAGAAGAAGACGTCGAACAACTTTGCACAAAGAAAGCAGCGGATCCTGACAGTTTTCCTGTCTGTCAACTTTCAGTGACGAGATCAAGATACTACAAGCTAACCTGTTTCAGAAGAGAGTGGAGGAGAAAGTGGTGGAGATTCCATCTCAAGCGATTCCATGAAGCCAATATAAACTTGATACCAAATCCAGGCTGAAGAACAGAAAAAGGAAATTAAAGACTGTATTAGTCTGGGTACTTTGGAGAAACAAATTCAAAGCAACTCATGTATAAGAGAGAGTTTTATGTAAAGATTAAGTGCGCATCAAGAAAACATCCCAACCCAATGCTGCCCAAGCCCACAAATCCAATATTAACCCATTAACCCATATGTCCAACACCAATCCACAAAGTCCTCCATCTCACAAAACAGAGGTAATGATGCTGACTGCAGGAAGAAAGCTGAGTTGGTGAATGTATAAGCATCTCCACATGGCTGCTCCAGCACCCAGGGCTGCATCGGGGAAGGTCCATGTGGCTTCTCCTTGGGGATGTCTTGTAGGAAGTCAGTCTTGCAAGCTGAAGCAGGGAACTGCTCAGGCAGCTGCACCTTGGTGCGACCATCACAAAGCAAGAGACCCGAGAACTAGAAAGGCAAGGCTCACTGAGCCATTTATCCCTCTGCCCTTCAATTAATCCCACATGTGTTTATCGGCCAGGTTGGCACAATAAACTAACTCACAGACCCATTTCAATTGATAATATAGGTGTCAAGTGTCTAAACAAAGCATTAGCAAGCAATATCCCATGATGAATAAAAGCAACATATCAAAACCAAGCTTGGATTATTCCAGGAATCATATGGGAGCACCTATCTATATATTAGAAGATCTCTAACTCACTGACTTCAGGTCTATGTCGACTCACAGTGACCCTACAGGACAGGGCAGAACTGCTCCTATGGGCTTCTGAGAGTGTGACTCTTTATGGGAGTAGAAAACCTCGTCTTGCTCTTGCAGAGCGACTGGTGGTTTTAAACTGCTGATCTCGCAGTGAGCAGCCCAATGTGTAACCACTACACCACAGGGGCTCCTGGAAAATCTATAGATATTTTATTATATATACATATTAAGGCAAAAATCACATAATCATCTCAGTCAATGCGAGAAAAGCATTTGACAAACCCCATTATAAATGTGAATAGACTCTGTCAACCTGTGGTTGTGGCTTATAAATTGTGCTACTAACCACGGGGTCAGCAGTGCGAAACCACCAGCGGCTCCCTAGGAGAAAGACGAGGCTTTCTGCTCTCACAAACAGTAATGACCTCAGAAACCTACAAAGCAACTGTAGTCTTCAGTGTGGTTAATAAGAATTCTAATAGACTCAATGGCCAGCGAGCTGGTGCTGATGTCTGTTGTTTGTGATAACCTCTTAAGGTCGACTCTGTGGACCATAACAACTATTGACAGTCTTGAGAAGAATGGGAATATTTGAAACAGAGACTTGTGCTCATGTGGAACCTGTACACGGACCAAGAGGCAATTGTGTGAACAGAACAGGGCAGACTGCATAGTTTTAAGTCATGAATGGTGTGCTTCAGGGCTATATCCTCTCACTATATTTATTCAATCTGCATACTGAGCAAATCATCAGAGAAGCTGGACTATACGAAGAAGAATTTGACATCAGGATTGGAGGAAGGCTTATTAACCGCCTGTGATATGCAGATGACACAACCTTGCTTGCTGAAAGTGAGGAGGACTTGAAGCATTTGCTGATGAAGATCAAGCGTGGAAGCATTTGGTATGGATTACAAGTCAATGTCCAGAAGACCAAAATCCACACAGTAACTGGACCAGAATGATGAATGAAGACAAGACTGAATTTGCCAAGGATTTCATCTTGCTTGGATCCACAATCAATGCTCTTGGAGACAGCATACAAAAGATCAAATGACACATTGTATTGGGTTAATCTGCTCACAAGATCTCTTTAAAGTGTTGAAAAACAAGAGGGTGACTTTGAGGACTAACTATGATGTGCCTGGCCCAAGCCACAGTATTTTCAATGGTCTCATATGCCTATAAAAGTTTGCCTGTGAAAGTTGGCCATTGAATAAGGAAGACTGAAGAACAATCGATGTATTTGAATGATGGTGCTGGTGAAGAGGATTCAAAGTACCACAGACTGCTAACAGAACAAACACATCTTTCTTGGAAGAAGGATGGCCAGGATGACAAGACTTCTTCTCACAGACTTTGGATGTGTTGTCAGGAGAGACCAGTCCCTGGAGAAGGACATCATGCTTGGCAAAGTAGAGAGGCAGCAAAAAAGAGGAAGATCCTTGATGAGCCAGGTTGACACAGTGACTGCATCAATGGGCTCAAACACATGAACAATTATGGGGCTGGCGCAGGATGGGGCGGCGTTGCATACTCTTGTAGGTAGGGTCAGAATGAGTCAGACTTGTATGAGTCAGAACCCACTTAACGGCACCTACAACAACAACCCGAAGAGAGCTCTGATTTATGAAAAGCTGACAACAAAGGTTCTTATAGATGTGGAACCTTTAGAAATCATCTCTTCAAACTCATGACCAGATCACTATTTCTGTTAAGAAATGTGGTGGTCATGTCCTAGCCAGTGCCATAAAAACATAATAAATTCTAGGCATTAGTATTGAAAATTGAAGTATTGAAGAATAAAACTGTCCTTTTACTCAGATGATGTGATTATTTTCATAAAAGAAAACAAAAGAATCTATCAACAAGTTATTAGAGTAATAGAAGAATCATAGCAAGATAGCTGAATATAAAGTCAATAAGCAAAAGTCACTGGTGATTCTGTATACCAGCATAACTTCATGATGTAACTATATAAAGAAAACATTAAAGTATCAATAAAACCATGACATTATCAAGAATGAATTAATCAAAAGAAGTTTAAAACTTATGCATAGAAAATTATAAAACATGGCTAAAAGACATTAAAGACAACCTTAAAAAGAGCTAACCTATATTGATAGTAGGAAGATATAATATCAGGAAAAATGTCAGTTTTCCACAAATTGATACATAGGTTCAATACACTTCCAATTAACATCCACAAGAAAAATAAAATAGGAGGCCTCTCACTCACTGATTTCAAAACCTAGTTCAAAGTCAATGTAGTCCAAGCAAGAGGTTATTGGTACAATAGATATATAGATCAATGGATCAGAATAGCAAACCCAGAAATAAAGCCAAGCTCCTACAGACACCTGATTTTTTTAAAAGATCATTTCACTGGGGGCTCTTACAGCTCTATTAACAATCCAGGCAACAATTGCATCAAGCATATTTGCATCATCATTTTTAAAACATTTACTCTCTGAGCCCTTAGTATCAGCTCCTCTTTTTTTCCCTAACCCTCCACCCCCTCATGACCCCTTATTTAATTATAAATTATTATTATTTTTATATCTTACACTGACCACTGTCTCCCTTCCCCCACGTTTCTGCTGTTCGTCCCCTGGTGGGGTGGGGGTGGTGGTGTTATGTGTTGATCATTGCAATCGGTTCCCCCTTCCTTCTCTTCTCTCCCCACTTTCCCCCTATCTTCCTGGTATCACTGGTATCACTGCTCCCATTTCTGTTCATGAGGGGCTTATCTGACCTGGATTCTGTGCAAATATCTGGTTTTTGATAAAGGATTTGACCGCTTTATTGGAGAAGAGATGGTTTTTAAAAACCAATGATGAAAAAAACCCAACAAAACAAAACCAATGATGTCAGCAAAATTAGATCTCCATTTGCAAAAGAATGACTCAGGACCTCACACTATATACAAAAACCAACTCCAGATGGATGAAAGCCCTAAATACAAACCCTAGAATTACAAAGGTCATCAATGAAAAAATAGGGACAAATTTAAGGGCCACAAACAAGGCATAAGCACACGATCACACACAATGAAAAAAAGCCCTCCAATTTCAAAAGGCAAAATGGAGCCCTCAGATTGTCTAAACTATGATGTTCACATGCATCAAAAGTCATTACTAAACGAGTAGAAAGAGAACCCACAGATTGGATTTTTAAAAATTGGCAATGACACATTGAATAAAATCTATAGAAAACTACACCTTCTCAATAAGAAAATCATGACTAATTCAAGTAAAAATGGGCAGAAAGCACAAATCCAGAATTTACCGGGGATGATATCCAGGTGACCCACAGTCATATGAAGCAATACTTGCAATCACTAGCTATAAGAGAACCTAAATCAATGCAACCATGACATTGGCACTGATAGCAAAAATTCAAAATTCAGACATTTTTAAAAAAAAATCAGAAAATTACAAATGCTAGAGAGGATGTGGAAAGATTAAATCCACATACACTGGTAGGAGGATTGCAAAATTGCGCAACCAGTATGTGAGGCGGTATGCACTTTCTTAAACAACCGCACAGAGAAGCACCATAGAACCAGCAGTCTTTCTACTTGGTACTCACCCCGGAGACAGAAAGAGCAGAGCATGAACAAATGTGTGCACACCCATGGTTATGGAAGCTCTGTTCGTAGTAGGAAAAAAACGGGAACCACCAGTAGGCTCATCTGTGAGGAATGGATAAATAAACTATAGCACATGCAGACGGTGGACGATTGTGCATCTCTAAAAATGCCATGGTGAAAGTGTCAAAGACTTGGGATACATTTGGAAGATATTGTGCTCCACAAAGTAAGCCAAGCCCCTAAAGACAAACACTATGAGACTACTAAGAGAGAAGAGACATGGTTTTCACACCAAACGAAGCAGACTTTGATGTTACAGGAGGCTGGAGGGACAAAGAAGAAAAGGGGAGAGGTGGAATCCAACAAGATTAGACTGACATATTGATTCTCATACACACACACAAGTGTCTGTGCAGATCTAAATAGATAAAACCATAGCTGAACTAGAATAACCAAGACTTAATTTTATATTTTAATTTATTATTACATGTATTTGACATTTTCCATAATAAAAAGATTTTTTAAGTGTTTACTCTTATTATAATGACTCCCATATATATACATCATACACCTTTAAGAATGATCCATCTAGGGTCACTCTTATTTCTTTATATCCTCTTCTACTTCCCCTACGCTAGATTATTTTGAAGCAGATGCCAGACATTACATCATTTCACCCTAAATAGGGAAATTGTTTTCAGTGTTCTGACAATGTAGTTGCACCAGGAGTCTTTTTGTTTCCAGTTAAATTACTCATAGGCTCCAGTCAAATAAAACAGAAGTAGAAGCTAGACTGTCTTTTTCTTAAGTAAAATGCCAAAACCCTTTTTAATCTTGTCATCTCTATAACACAACTAAACTTTATAAATAAATGTAAGAAAAGATCAATTAATTACTCTTTCTTTTTAAACAACTCAGAGGAAAATGATCGATCCAAATACACAAGGCAAATGGACTACCGGATTGATCTATCTCAGACATGGTATTTAACCTAAATGGTATTTAACCTATTCAATTTAGCCTTAAATTTTGTTAAACGCTTGTCATAAAACTATGAAAATTTTGGTCCATAATGAATTTTGAACTCCCAAGTATGTTCAATTTACGTGTAGATTGTTAATGTTAGATAATAAAAAGTATACACACACATACACACTCCCAAACCCAAACCCAACTTACTACTGTTGAGTCAATTCTGAATCAAAGTGACCCTAAAGAAGAAGATAGAGTTGCGCCTCTGGGTTTCTGAGACATAAATCTTTACCGGAGTAGACAGCCTAATCTTTCTCCTGAGGAGTAGCCGATGGGCTTGAACCGCTGACTCTGCAGTTAGCAGCTCAGCCCACTATGCCCTCAGGGTCATACACACCCTAGATAAAATTTTGTATAAGTAGTGAAGTTTTCCTAGGAGCTGTCTATAGAAAGTAGTCAGAGATGTCCCAGGGAAGATGTTGCTGGGTCAAGTTAAAAGAAAGACTATCTGAAAGTTTCATCTACTACATAACTTTATTCCTGGAGTAATTAAATATACTGAAAACAGTAGTCACGTTTTGATTGTGTCACCAATTACATCCCTCCAATGACAAAGCGAAATGCTTCTGAAATATCTTATTTAAATACATTGATAGTACCACAGGGAGAAACGATCCACTTAAAAGATTTTTATTTTGTGAAAATAATAACCTACTTTTTTTTATGATCTGACTGAACATAAAAGCCTACATGCTGGTAGATCCTTAAATCATTTCCAAACATTATTCATTTAAAAGGCCAGATGCTTGACTTTTTCAGTTTTCATTATTTCTTCACAATAGGGCAATGCCATTAATGCTACAGCACAGTCATTGGCTCTAATGAATCATCCTGGTGCACCGTGAGTAAGTAGTTGTGTCTGACTTCATATCAATTGGAACTGTGGGGAAGAACACTCACTTTCTCTTCTTGGTCTGGGTCCCGCATCTGCTTAATCACCCCACTCACCCTGGGGGCTATTATCAGCCTGCTGACCTGGATTCACCCAATGCCGCAGCCACAAGCCTGACCGGTCCTTCACCTGTCTTTGTTCTTCCTGCATCCTGCTCCATCTCCTGCTTCCCGGTTCTTTGGCGCCAGCAGCTTCATGAGTGAAGAAGAAGCTCCAACTTAACATCTGACCCGCGAACTTGAACCAGATGGACTTAACTGCTTCTAAGTTGTGTGAGCGACTTTCTATCCATCTATTGATCGAACGATCAGTCTCCCATCACTAGTTTTGCTTCTCTAAAGAGCCCAGCCTAACACACCATATGATTCAGTCATCCTTCTTTTAGGTATTGTGCTAGGCAGGGTTCTCTAGAAAAACAAAAACAGGACACATGACTATATATATATATGGATAGGTTTATGCAGTGTGATAGTTACATAATCTGTTGTCAATTTGAGACTTAAGAGTGAAGGGGTGTAGCTTAACCTGTCGATCAGGTCACAGCTTGATGACCTCATTTGGAGGCGCTAGAGAGATAAATAGTTCGCTGAAGGCGGAACGCATGCTCACTCCCTGGGAAACATTCCAGCTGAGAAGACACATGGAGCTATGCCAGTGGCCTGAGCTGGAGAAGCCACGTAGAGACCCCTGCCAACACTGAGATGCTTACACCACCACTGAATCCACAAGCCTTTCCACCCACTGGCCTGTGATCTTCCTGCATTTGGCATCATTTCATATGTTTCATGAGTCTGAAGAGGAATTTACATATTGGTATCGGACATGTGGACTAATATCAGACTTATGGACTTGATCTGGACTGGGCTGGGATGTTTTCTCAATATTAAATTGCTCTTGTATATAAAAGCTCTTTCTTATACACATATGAGTGTCTATGAAAATGTTTCTCTAGTCTACCCAGACTAACCTATACAGCGAGAAGGAATATAACAGTTAATTAGTCCACAGCAGTACAGAGGGTTCAGTTCAACTCACTTCTGTAGAACAGTTGATATACTGGAAGTCCTTCAACTCACATGGGCTGCCAGGTCCAAGGTCAAGTAAGCAGACAACTGAGTCCTCCTTCGAGCAAGGCAAGCAGAGTCTGCCCACAGGCAGCAAACAGCAGCGTGGGTCACCAACAGTCAGTAGCTCAGGAGATTAGCGAAGCAGGCCCAGACGGGATATCAAATGCAAGCAATGTAAGGTGACAGGACTCTCCAGCCTCAAGCTCAAGCCATGTACGCACTAGCAGTGTGGTGAAGCAGGTCTCAAAGGAGCCTCAATGTCTAGCTACATGATCAATGGCTTGGCTTGGCTCACAGGTAGTGTAGCTCACCGGTTGAAACAGAGAACAACTAAAGCAGCAGCATACTCCAGCATGCTCGGATCACCAGAGAAGAGAAAGGGGGGCGGGCCTTGCAGAGCCATTTATCTCTTTGCCTTCCAATCAAACTGCGACCTGATTAATCCCACATGTTTCTATTGGCCAGATTGACACAATAAACCTAACTACCACAGGTATAAATCCTAGAGAAATAAGAATTCTGACACAAATAGTTAGGAGCACACCTATTTTTTTGTTGTTGTTTAACTAAAAGTTAATTCTATTTTCACATGTCACAATACAAACAAAAATCATTTTGTTCCGCTTTTTGTCCACTCCTCCACTCCAAAAAATGATTCTCTTTTTGAGAGAAAGGGGGAGCAGGTCTTCCATGTTGTGCTGTTAGAAAACATCCAGCGTCGCAGCACCAGATCTCCGGGTGAAGGGGTCCGAGGAAGAGAAAAGCAATACAAAGAGGCTGTGCTCTGCCTTTATCTGTCTGGTCCAGTCATTCCTGGCTGAGTGGGCACCATCATAGGACGGGCTGGGGGCCGCATCATTGGAGGCCCAGGTGTCACTGGCATGTGGCCCCCCATGGGTGGCCTCATTCCAGGAGCGGGTCCCACTGGCATCATTCCAGGAGGAGGAGGGCCCATCATTGGCATCATGGGTGGTCCCCCATGTGGGGGAGCACACCCACTTTCATCGCAGCACGATTCACAATTGCAAAAAGATATCAACAACCTAAATGCCCTTCAGGGGAACAATGGATAAATCCCCTTTGGTCCAGACACACAATGGAAAACGACACAAGATTAAATAATACATACCATCCATGAAACACTTCATAATAAGTAGGAGCCCGGAGGACATTATGCTCAATGAAATTAGTTAATCACAAAATGGCAAGTATTGTATGAAACACTATTATAAAAAGACAGGAAGCGTTTTCACACTGGAGGAAGCATTCCTACTAGTAAAGGTAAAGGAATTATTTCTAGTAAAGGCTAGTAAAAGAGGGAGAAGGGAAGTCACTGAGCAGAGGGTGGGTAAGTGCTAACTTGGGTGAAGGAGAGGCAGTGTACAAGAGGGAGGTTAGGAAAGACGCATTGGGAGGTTTGCCAGAGTTCAAGGCCACAGAGACGACTACTGTTATGTACACAATCCTACACTAGTGGTGATCTATAAGTAGATGCTTGGATAGACACATGAGGTGGGAGAGGAAGAGGGAGAGTAGGCCCACATATATAGGTTTAACAAAGGGTATTTGTCTATGTGTATTATAAATATTTACCTTTGCCATAAATATATGCATGAACATGCTCAAGCGTAGGACAAAGTGTTAAAAACTTCTTAGACATAACCAGACACCCGAGGAAATGAGTTCCTAGACCTAGGCCCTCATGACCATATTCCTGAAGGACGCTAAGGTACATGGACGTAACAGAGTTTATTTACAAAGACAGCCTTCTACACTCTACGTTGGTGAGTGGCGACTGGGGTCTTAAAAGCTCACAAGCAGTCTGCTAAGGTGTAACTATTCATCTCTCCATCTTCAGAGCAAAAAAGAATGGAGAAACTTTTAAAAACCAGACAAAATTAGTCCAGTGAGCTACTGGACCCAACAAACATCAGCCTCCTCAACCCTGAAACCAGTGAGGTGGTGCCCTGGCAACCACTACCAACTGCTCTGAAAGCACACATTGGAAGGCTCTGGTTGGACTCCTATTTAAACACCGACTCCGGGAAAGCTTGCCTTTTCCTGCTGGTCTTCTTCAAACTTAAGCCAACGGCCCGCCACAATGCCTGCCAACCCTGGGAGTTGTCAGTGGCCTGTCATATAACCTGTGAGGAGTTGGTTCTAGAGAAACAAAATCATAAGCAGGCTCTGGTTAGCGTGGGAGGGAAATGTAGAACAAAACTCAAAATCATAGACGAGAAAAGGTTTACTGGTCATAGAGAAACGGTGGGACCCCCAAGACTGTGGCTCTTGGTAACGAGCCTGGAACTGAACACACTGACGTAAGATCATGTCATCAATCATTTCAGACCAAAGGGCAGCCCTCATCCTAGGGAAGAGGAAAGGAAACAGGAAACTCAGGGAGGAAGTGGGATACGTGCTGGTGCAGCGAGGGGGTGGCAGTGGATGAGTTGCAGCAAGATGTGTATCCGTTGTTGGATGGGAAACTGGTCATAGGCTCTAAAACCCTTGACCTAATTCACAGTAAGAGGTTTTGTTTTTCTTAAAAAGAAAAATTGAATTAAACATTTAATAAAAGTAGCCGTAGTCTTTGTTACTCTAGCCAAACAATGTTTCCTGATGGGTCTAGAACAGTGAAGTTGGGAGAAGATAGGATTCATCTGTGAGTGATTGTTAACAGGGCTCATTGTGATCGCCAGTCTACTGGGAAGTAGATTGAACCCTCTAGAAGCAGGAATGGAGGGTCACACTATCAGCAAGAGAGCTCATCCTCTGGGCCCTGAGATCCATGCACATTGAATCTCCTTAATTCAGGAAACAGCGGAGGCAGAGAAGTGGAAGCCAGCAGGACCAAGATCCGGAACACGAGATAGAAGTAAACTTTGCAGGCCAGAGAGCAAGTAAAGCCTAGTGTTCTCAGATCAGAGGCTGCCTTGTGAAACGAGGAGCCCAGGCACAGGATTGGAAGAGCTAGCCTTGCTGACCCTCTCAGCTAGAGTTGGACGCTTTCAAGCTGAGGTTTGTGGTGGACTGCCATGCCCGTGATTGGTATTTATTGGTAGTCCTAAAAGAGAATTCTAACATTGGGTGGAGCGGGGCAGGAGTTTAACGGCCATGCTCCAGAGAAGCCAAAGATCCGAGAGAGACTTGCCATCAGGCTCAACTGTAAAGAGGCGATCTCCTTGTCTGAGTCACTGTATCCGGATCACTGGAAACCTCCATCAAGTGATGCAGTATCCCCTTGTCTTCTAATGACTAGCTCTTGGTGGTCTATGGACACTCTCCACATGAATACAAGTATGTGTTTTGGAATTCCCATTCTTCTCGATAGTATCCATAGTTTCGTGATCTGCACAGTTGAATGCCTTTGCATAGTCAATAAAACACATGTAAACACCTTTCTAATAATCTCTGCTTTTGGTCAAGAGCCATCGGACGTCAGCAATGATGTTCCTCATTCTGTTTCCTCTTCAGACTCCAGCCTGAACCTCTGGCAATTTTCTGTCGATGAACTCCTGCAACCGTACTTAAATCATCTTCAGCTAGAGGTGATTTTCATGTGATATTAATGATATTGCTGGATAATTTATTCATTCTGTCAGGCCAACTTTCTATGGAAGGAGCACATAGATAGATCTCTTCCACTCGGTTGACCAGGTAGCTGTCTCCCAAGTTCTCTCTTCTCCCTTCAATCCCAGGGGTCCTTGGTCAGATGGTACTCCTGAAAGGGTTGAATGTTGGCTGATTCTTTTCTGTACAGTGACTGTGTATTCCTTTCATCTTGTTTTGATGGTTCCTGCATCATATAATATTTTGCCCATATAACCCTTCAAAATTGAGATTTTATTTTTTCCTCCTAGCTTTAATTTTCTTCTCAAGTCTGTTCAGCCTGAGCTGTGGGGGGTCTTCCCTTCTGGTTTTCCAATTTCAGATCTTCACACATTGTATTATGATGCGTCACTTTGTCTTCTTGAGCTTCCTTTTGAAACTCTCTGTTCAGCTTTTACGGCATCATTTCTTCCATTCACCTTTTTAAAAATCCTTTTATTGGGAGCTCTTACAGAGATCATAACATACCATAGTTCAATCGCATTGAGCAGTATTGTACAATTGCTACTACAATCAGTTTCAAAACATTTTTCTTTCTTCTTGAACTCCTTGGTATCAGTTCCCCTTTATCCCCTCCCTCCCCCACCCTACCCTCCAGGAACCCTTATTTATTTATTCATTTCTTTATTGGCGTATCTTACACATCCAATATATCCATTCACATACAATTCACTCCCTCTTGAGAGGGGTTATACAGTCATTAATGCTATCAGATCCCTCTTCCCCACTTCCTGCCTCTCTCTTCTTCTACCCTCGGGACTATAATTGTGATGTTTGGGGTTGGAAGGGGATGCGAGGATGGGCAGTTGACCACCTTGCTGCCATCGGCTGAGGATGTCCTCCAAAGCAGACTTAACTCGGTATCCCCAGCCAAAGGAACACTGGAGCTCAGCTCCGGATCTCCAGCCTGCTCTGGAGCTCTGCCTGCTCTGGCTCTCCAACTAGCAGCCACATTCTCTTAATTTTCTGATCTAACCATGGGAGTACAGAGCAGGTGATTCCACACAGTCTCCATCTTCCCAGAATTTCTCCCACTCACCTTAACTACTCAATGCTCAAGAGCAACTTCTGGAATCTCTTCTAATGGTCACTTTGGTCATTTCTTTATGTCCCGTCTGTTTAATGAGCTTTTGTTTCCTGTATGGCATCCTTGATGGTGCTCATGGACTTTCCTTTTTTTATTTTTTCAGCTTCAACTTGAACTTGCATTTAAGCAGTTGCTAGTGTGTTCAGCTGCTGTTCTTGTTTTGGCTGACAATATTGATTTTCTCCATCATTTCTTGTCACAAAAGTAGTCACATTGATTCCTGTGTATTCCATCTGGTGAAGTCCATGTGTCTAGTCCCCATTTATGATGCTGAAAAAGGGTATTTGAAATGAAGGTCATAGGTCTTGTAAAATTTTATCGTGCACCCCCTGCTTCATTTCTATTACCAAGGCCATTTTTCCAACTACTGATAACCTTCCTTTTGTTTCTAACTTTGGCATTCGAATCACCAGTAATTCTTCATGCAGCTTGATTGCATGTCTGATCAACTTCTGACTGAAGAAGTTAGTAGAACCGGCTTTAGTGGTTGGTGCATTCATTTGAATAATAGTTGTATTAACCGGTCTTTCTTGTAGGCATGTAACGATTATCTCATCGCAGACAGCATTATACTGCAAGAGAGAACTTGACTTTTTTTGTTTGACAAAGGTGATGCCATTCTCCTTGTTTTGCCATTCCTGGCAAAGTAAAACACGTGGCTGTCTCTTTCAATGGCTGATACAGCTCACAAATGCCTAAGATAGTGATCTTTATGTGTTCGATTTCACTTGGACTCTTTCTAATTTTCCTAGAGTCCTTTGTATGTTTCATGTACTGATTATTCATGGATGTTTGTAGCCATGCTCTCTTCTGTGTGTGTAGAAATATATCTATATCAAGAAGTGGCTCGCACAGTCGTAGAAATGGGCAAGTCCAGTCCAGCTCAAGTCTGGGCTGGGATCTGCATGGCCAGCAGTGTGAAGCCACCAGCAGCTCCGTGTGAGAAAGAGTCAGAAACCCACATCGGGTACCTATGAGTCAGCCTTCACTCGACCGCAGGGAGAAGTGATAGCCGAGAAGTTGTAAGGAACTCTTTTTACCTAGTGTGTTCGTAGTCTGGAAGCTCTGCTGAAATCTGCACACCATGGTTGACCCTACTGGTATTTGAAATACTGGGGCACAGCTTCCCACATCCCAGCAGCACGCCAGCCACCACAGCATGACAAGCTGATGCATGACTCCTGGTTTTCCACTCAGTCTTGCATAGATCCCATTCTCATGGCAAACTACACTACGTTAGGGGCAAATCTCAACTTCTTTCAAATCCCATCTTGGTTGTCCACTGCATGATAAGGTCAGGCTGAATTAATTAAACCTCCAAAATGTGAGTTTCGATGTGGTTCTCCACCCTCATCTCCAGCACCCTCTACAGCACACTATCGCTGGCTCTAACTATTTAGAGCTCCATCCGACCACACTGTCATTTAGACCAGCCCTGGTAGTATAGTGGTTATAAGGTAGCTGCTAACCAAAAGGTCAGCAGTTCAAAACCACCAGCCAACTCTGTAGGAGAACGACAGGCTTTCTACTCCTGTAAAGGGTTACAGTCTCAAAAACTCTCATGGATTGTGACAAGAGTTGTATGAGCCCCCAATGCAATGTTTTAAAAAATAAATAAAAAACTTGTTGCCTTCTAGTGAGTTCCAACCCAGCACACTCACAGGTGTCCACATTGTGTGCCTTCTATGTTCCAAGGGACATGCATACCTTCTTGAGAGATGTTTTTTTCCCAGCAACCAGGAAATCCATTTGTGCCTGTAGGGTTTCAAGCTCTGACTGGCCTCTCTAACCAATCCAGAGAAAGCGCCCCACCCTTCCTAAGCCAATTCAACCGCAGGTCCCTTTGGGCTGGTCAGCCTTTCCTCATGAGCTTCAGGAGTAGCCAGGCTCACAGGAATACAGATTGAAGAACAAAATTGTCTTCTGTACCTCACAAGATATTATTGAGTCTCCATGTAGGCAAATTTTCAGTTGTTTTTATGGTTAAAGAGCATGATATGAGGCTATGGATTTTTTAGGAAATGTTCAAGGTTTCATTTACAATGTAATGTCTATTCTATATACGTTTGTAAAAAACTGTAATTCTCTGTTGGTTAGAGATAATATTCTCTATATAAATTTCTATTAGTCAAGGTCTTTATTCTGTGGTTCAGTTTTCTATATATTCTGAAAGAAGTACGGTGTGTTACTATCTCTACTATCATGATTGTCTTGCCTATTTTTTCCCGGTGGCTCTGTCAGTGACAGCTACTCAGAATGGATTTGGTGCATAAATTTATGATGATTGCATATTCACATTTTTAACATTTTATCAATATGTAATAATCTTACTTATCTTTAGCATGTTTTAACCTTAATATTTTATGTCAAGCAAAAACATTAACAGATGTAATCAAATATTAAGATTTCTACACTAGCTTTTCTTTTTAAGGTCCACATTTAGATGGCATTTCATTTCATATTAAGTGTGTCTTTTATAATTTGGAGTTGCTGGGTAGTGTAAATTGTTGATGTGCTGGGCTCCAATCCAAAAGGCTGGAGGTGAGAGTTTGCCTAGAGACACCTTAAGAGAAACGTCGAATGAGCTGAAAAAATTCAGCCAAGAAAACTCTTAGGAGTACAGTTCTGCTCTGAAACTTGTGAGTTTGCTGGGTTGGAACTCACTGGAAGACAAGTTTTAATTTATTTTTGAAATCATTTTATTGGGGGCTCATACAACTCTTACCACAATCCCTAAAGGCAACTAGTTTTATTATTTCATCCAATCATAGAGCCATTATCTCTTGCTGGCAATTTAAACAATTCTTTGTCTCCTGGAACTATTCTTCAGCACTTTCCCCTTATTTTCTTTTGCTTACTTACTATGCTTTCTCATTTTATATTTCCTAACCAAGTGACTATTCACAAGTTATAAATATAATTTTATTTGTACGGTGCTTGTGCTTACCTTAAAACTCCTATGTATGCTAATTTTAATTTCTAAAAATTTATTTTTTCTCTGTTTATTGTTTCTTTTAAAAATGTCTTTATTAAGATATATAGTTTTTGGAACCGATTACAAGGATCTACATATAACCTCCTCCCTGGGGGATGGACAACAGAAAAGTGGGTGAAGGGAGACATTGGACAGTATAAGA
>NW_022111357.1:13674840-13676659 GCF_000313985.2 Echinops telfairi
GACACCTCGTGGTTGCATAGGCTGGTGTGCTTCTTCCATGTGGGCTTTGTTGCTTCTGAGCTTGATGGCCGCTTGATTACCATCATTATTTTACAAACATTACCTTTGTATTTGAGCCTTTGTTATCAGCTCCTCTTTTTCACCTCCCTTCTCCTTCCCCTCTTGTGAAACCTTGATAAATAATAAATTATTATTATTTTCATATCTTGACACCTACTGACTGCTGTCTCCCTCCCCCATGGTTCTGTTGTTTGTTCCCCTGAGGGATGGGGGGAGGTTGTGGTTATGTGTTGATCATTGCAATCAGTTCCCCCTTCCTCCTCTCCTCTCCCCACCTTCTCTCCTGGTATCGCTACTCCCATTTCTGTTTCTGAGGGATTTATCTGACCTGGATTCCATGTGTCATGAATGTACCTGTACCTGTGTACATACGGGTAGCCCACAGTGAAAGGCTATCATGGGGTCATGATAGTGGAGGGTGGGGGTTTGAGGAAGCTTTAAGGAATATTGTGTGTTTCATCAGTGCTATATTCCACTGTCGACTCATCCCTTCCTTGTGACCCTTCTGTGAGGTGATGTCCCTTTTTCTACAGATGGGTTTTGGGTTTCTTCTCTGACCCCCCTTGTTCACAGCAATCACTTTTGTTTGCTTGCTTGTTTTGGGTCTTCTGGTGCCTGTTACCTGATCCCTTCAACACCTCATGATCACACAGGCTAGTGTGCTTCTTCTATGCGGGCTTGTTGCTTCTCTGCTAGCTGGCCGCTTGTTTAACTTCAAGCCTTTAAGATCCCAGACACTATATCTTTTGAAAGCCGGGCACCATGAGCTTTCTTCACCACATTTACTTGTGCACCTGCTTTGTCTTCAGTGGTCATGCTGGGAGGGTGAGCATCACAGAATGTTAGGTTGTTAGCAACAAAGTGTTCTTGCATTGAGGCAGGGCTTGAGCAGATGCCCAGAGTACATCCACTACCTCAATGTATTACCATTTAAATATGTGCACATACACTTCATACCTCTATTTTTATGAATTAATGTATTTACATTTGTACACACTTATGTTTATACCTCTATCCATAACTTTGCTTCCTAGATCTTTCCTCTGTTTCCTTTTACTTTCCTCCTGCACCACCATCATGCTCGCCCTTCTTCTGCCTCTTAGTAATTCCTCTCAGCTAGATTGCTGTTGCTCCCACACCCCCAGGATCTCTACGTCCTCCTCGTTGTTGATTTTAATTGCCTAGTTGTTCCCTGTTTATGGTGTTGTTTGCTCACTGCTCCCTTCTCCTGCCTCCTCCTCCTCCCCACAGGTCCCTCTGGGACCCTGGGTTTGTTGCTTTCCCCTCAGGCTTGCTTCCCATGCCTATCTTACATAGGCAGGCAAACCAACAATAACAGAGACAAAACAAAGAGGAAACAAAAGATTGAATAAAAAGAAGAAAAAAAACCTAGCAAAAAAACCCCTGACAAAGCATACAAAATCACAGGTCTGTGCGCTGACCTTTATGACTATCTCCCCATCAGTCCTGGGGGGTTCCGGGAACTTCCCCTCCTAGCTTGAACTCTCTTTCTGGAACTCCTCAGGGGTTTTATGGGTTTGCTCTGTTCCTGCCACTGATCTGCTACGCTCCCTTCTTGGTTTGCCCCACTGTGGGGGTGGTCGGACTGCACTGACTCCCCGCCATGTGTACCAGTATTGTCCTCTGTCGCGATATGGTCCAGCGAGGGGACATCATGTCTCGGGTTGTCGTGCCCTAGCAGCTCTAGACCCCACTCCCCCACCCCCTCTCTTTTTCCTTCTCGGTTTGCTTCCGTGCG
>NW_022111357.1:13677213-13685508 GCF_000313985.2 Echinops telfairi
TTGTGATTGGCTAACTTCGCTTAGGATAATTTCCTCCAACTCTTCCCATGAGACAATGTGCTTCATGAGCTCATCAGTGCTCTTTAGGGCTGCATACCACTCCATTTTGTGTATGTGCCAGAGTTTTCTAATCCACTCCTCTGTCCATGGACATTCAGGTTGTTTCCAAGTCTTTGTGATTGTGAATTGCACCACAGTAAGTGTGAAAGAGCGGACGACTGCTCCGGGCTATTGCTTACCTCTTCAGATTATGCCCAGTGGAGGGATTGCTGGATTGTAAGGTGCTGTCACTCAATCTCCATTTGCTTTGAATATCGCCAGAGAACTTTCCAAAGTGAGTCTATGTATCTACACGACCACCAATTAAAATGTTTTCAGTCTCCTATTTTATCTTCTTGAAGGTCTAAAGGCACCAATATCTAGGGTTCTGTGTGATTGTGTTCATGTTATTTTGACTTCTAATTTTCATGGTCACTTTTCTTGGTGGGTTTGATATTGTAATTGCACAATTTCATAATTCATAAAAATAATTTGAGGCCTAGGATGATGTTCTCTTTCTCCAGAGAGGATACAGTTTGTTTGTTTTTCTTCTGACAGGCATGTGGAGACGTGGGCTCTGGGATCACCTTAATATAATGTTAGATTTGAGATCAATTGAAGCTGGATTGCAATCCCTATATAGGCTTGTTTATATTGTTCACTTTTACTTTCAAAGGTACAATATTTTGGGATCACAGTCCAAAGTGAATTTTGTTCACTAAGCTGTTGTTCTCAGAACCTCTGGACTCATCTCTGTACCCCTCACTACATAAATAGCTACATTCTCAGCTGCTTCCTCACCGAGAAAAGTAACCCCAAGTGTAGGATTTTTTTTTTTAATTCAAGTGTAGGATTTTATGCCCTTTTGTGCATCTCTTGGTTCTGATCCTGGCTCAGGAAGTCATCACTAACTGTTGGCTTTCCAACAATTTCAGGTAGACATTTTCTTTTGTTTGTTTGTTTGTTTTCAAAATCATTTTATTGGGGGCTCATACAAGTCTTATTACAATCCATCCATCCATGGTGTCAAGCACATTTGTACATTTGTTGCCATCAGCATGCTCAAAACATTTGCTTTCTCTATTCAGGTAGACATTTTCAATGCTTCCCTGGTTTTTCTAGTTTTCCTTCGTGGTAACTAAGTCAGAATGATCTAGTCTGTCCTTACTAGGACCCCCAAACACTCCTCCCTTCTGCTTCTCGTGGGAAAAGCGTGCTGATACTCAGGTCTATTAAGAAAGAAAATAGCCGTGAAAAATATTAACAGTGTAACAATTGCCCGGACATCCAAACAATGAACTGAAGTGTCACTCAACAGTACCAGTGCTGTCATTGTCAGTTGCTGTCTAGTCACCACTGAATTATGGTGCCCCCACGCACCGCAGAACTAAACGTTGTTGGGTTGGTCCTACACCATCCCTATCATTGCCAGCATGTTCAAGTCCATTGTTGTGGGGACTCTGTAGTTTTAAGTGCCTTCTAACCTAGGGGGCACATCTTCTAGCACGGTACAGTGGCTCATAGGGTTTTCACTGGATAATTTTGGGAAGTAGATCACCAAGCCTTTTTTTTTAAAGTCTGTCTTAGGCGGGCTGCTCTGCTGACACCCACTGCGGCCCTACATCATCTAACACTCCAACCATCGTTGTGTAGCAAACTGACAGATGAGTAGTGGAAGGAAGATTCTACAAACAAAATACACATAAATGTAGCACAGTTGAAAATCAAATCAATACAAAAATTTAAAAATTTTCTTTTTGAAAATTACAATAACTCCAGTTTCCTATTTGAGAATGCTTATCGTTCAGTTTACACATGCTACATTATAGTAACTGTCACCAGCGGTCTTATGAAATTTAATCAATTAATCTGACCCTTCTAACCATAATTCCTTACCCGATGTATTATAAGTCTGGACTCTATGCCTGTGGCTATAATTCCATTTGGAAGTCATTTTCTGTTACAAGATTAGAATAAAATATATCTTTAGACCCTACTCCCATTTTGAAGGCATTCTCTGTTAGAGGCTTAGGGTGGGATGTGTCTTTAAGACTAGAGAGTGTGACTTATGACACCATCTTTCATTTTCCTGGGAGGTATGGTGAGTTGAAAGACAAAAACCTCCCCTCCATCAAAGCCATGCCTCAGGGTATAAGAGCCATCTGGAACACGGAGAGAAAGCCCAGGACCATTGGAAGAGCACGTCCAGATCTCTGTGTGAAGTTGCAGAGGCTGAGATCAGAGGTACCAAGGACGGTGGCACAGAGGCTCAGAGGAGCAGCACTGATCTGGCCCAAGATTGTGGGACTGTGAGCCAAAGAGACAGGCAGGCTGACTTCCTGGCCCACAGAGGCAGACACGAGGGACCCAGGTGGCTGAGAGACTAAGGGCCGGAGAGAGACTTGGTTGCTGGCTGAGGAGCGGTGTTGCTGTGGACCAATGACTATATCCTTACTGTTTACTGCTCCTGACTTATAGGAACCTCTTACCCTCCCTAATAAGCTCCCATAGTTGTGAGTATGGTCTGTAAGCTCTGTGTGGCCACTGTGATGATTATCAAACCCAGCATAGACGTGGCGTGCTGTAGGAGGATCATCCGGCACCAGAGGAAGTAAAAAGGTCAGAGCACGGAGGCAGGTCTGACCCCTGCCTCTTGGCAAGAGGGAAGCCAGAGGAGGCCCGATGGGACTCTTCACACGATTTAAAGCACTCATTATCTTGTGTTGCTATCACAGAAATGCTACACGTGTTTAGCAAACAGACAGTTCTTGTCTCCTAGTGTGGGGGGCTAGAAGTTGGAATTCAGAGCTCTGGGTGTTGGGAAAGGCTTTCTCCCTGGAAGACCCCTCTCTCAACATCTGCACTCATTCTTGGTGGCAATGAGTTTGGTTTTTGTTTTACAGGGCAGGCTAGAGCTGACCTTAGGGCAGTGGTTCTCAACCTTCCTCATGCCACGACCCTTTCATACAGTTCCTCATGTTGTGGTGACCCCCCAACTATCAAATTATTTTTGTTGCTACTTCACCACTGTCATTTTGCTACTGTGATGAATTGGGTGACCCCTGTGAAAGAGTTGTTCGACCCCCAAAGGGGTCATGGCCCACAGGTTGAGAACCGCTGCCTTATGGGTTTCAGGGCTCCTACTTCTATTTTGCATAAGGACAAAACGAGTCCTCATGGTTTAGTAGTTAGGAGAACAGTTGTTACTAGAAGGTCCGTGGTTTGACCTCACCGGCTGCTTTGTAGAGGAACGATGTGGCAGTGTGTGTCCCTAAAGACGGCTGCTTGGAAACCCAATGGAAACCCTAGGCTCTGTCCCAGTGGGCTGTTATCAGAATGTGCCCCCCAACAATAGGCTTACATAAGGTTCGTGACAATGGGTACACGGAAGGTGGTCATGAATTAGCGCCAACTCGAATGCAACTGAAAGCAACAGGTCTAGATGAATCACGAGTTTCAAATTGGGAAAGGTGGGCATCAGGGTCGTACCCTTTCACCATACTTTATTAACTCTGCATGCAGAGCACAAACCTGGCCAGCTGGACTATCTGAAAAAGGACATGGCGCCAGGGGTGGAGGAAGGCTCATTAACAACCGGTTGATATGCAGATGACACAAATTTGCTTGCTGAAAGTGAGGAGGACTCGAAGTACTTACTGATGAAGATCAACGACTATAGCTTTCACTATAGCTCAACATCAAGAAAACAAAAATCCTCACTCAGGGACCAAAAAGCAACATCATGATAAATGGAGATAGGATTGAAGATGTCAAGGATTTAATTTGACTTGCATTCACAGTCACCACTCCTGGGAGCCACAGTCAAGAAATCAAATGACATGTTGCACTGGACAAATCTGCTGCAAAAGAAAGACCCCAGCCAAGGCAAGATGTCACTTTGAGGATTAAGGTGTGCTTGAGCCAAGCCATGGTATTTTACATCACCTCCTACGCACGTGCTGGTAGATAATGCATAAGGAAGACTAAAGAAGAATAGATGCGTGTGAATTATGGTGTGGGTGAAGAATATTGGACTGGACTATGAGAGGAATGAGCGCATCTTGGAAAAAGTACACCCAGAATGCTATGTAGAATTGAGGATGGTTCTAGTGTTGTCTTCAGGACTTGGGACATGGTATCACGAAGGACTAGCCTTGGAGAAGGACATGGTGTTTTGCAGACAGTCAATAAAAAAGTGGTTGGCCTTCAATGAGACGGATTGACGCCGTGCCCGCAACAATGGCCTCAAGTACAGCAAGGCTTCTGAGGATGGCACATGAATCAGGGAACGGTGCATTCGACTGTTGAGCTGAGTTACACCAGGCACCAAACCACCACACAACAACACACAACAGTTGTAGGGATGACTGACATTTTATGCCCAAACAATTTCTAGCAAATAGCCTTAAACTATCTATCTGGAAAAATGCTAGTTTGGCTTATTAGCCTATGCAAGCCTCAGTTTTCCCATGGGTCCATATCATAGGTATTTTTGAAAATGAAATGTTGAATATGAATACTAGTACCTAGTACACAGCAAGCATTTGACAAGAGACTTCATGGGATGGTTGCATTTATTCTTTAGAGTCAGTTTTGGCCTGGGCAGGCAGGGCCCTCATGTCTTTGAGCGCAATTGCTTCGAGGATGGGTGATGGGGCATGGTGCCACATGGTGGTGACTAACCCGATATGCGAATCTCTCTGTCTGAGTAATAAAAAACTAAATTTAAAACTAAGGAGTGCAGTCATGTATCTCAGAACGAAATTATGGAGCATAGAGCCTGGTAACATTCTGGAAACATTGTAACTTAAAAAAAAAGCTGCGGCTTCCTCTTTCTGTTGTCTTATTAGGACTACTTAGCACTTTCAAGTGTCCTGGCCCAGGGTGCTAGCTGCTTTGTCGGCTTTATTTCATAGACTGCTGTTATCACCTCTATGTTTCAGGGAGGAAGACAGAAGCTCAGAGAGCTTAAGGATGCAAAGGAGTCAGATTTCAATAGAGTTTGTTCTTGCTCCGGAGCCGGAGGTTTGAATACAGCCTATTTTTTAAAGGATTATTGAAGTTTGGTCATGCTTGGTCAAGTAGAGGGGAGTGCTCATTCTATGTCAGGCACTTTATGTATTGTAATTCATTTACCTTTAATAACTACCCTGTGAGAAGAGGGAGCTAGCTACTCAAAGAGTTGAGACCCAGGGTTACTTGTTAAGTAGCCGAGTTCAGGATGTCCAACTTCCCATCTTGTGGTTTTTTGTTTTTTTTTAAACATGAAAATCTCACTAATTTAAGCTAGGTGCTAATTTTCTCATGCACTTGTCCAAATAGGATGTTAACCATTGTTTTAATTTTTTCACTGGATTAATTATATTTCAAAGTTGCTTTTTATAAGTTATCCTACTTGCTTAAAATATTTTGATGGCCCTGTATTTCATATACAGTAACATTGACCCAAATAAAGCACACAATTCAATGGTTGATAGCGGTCACAGGGTTGACTGTCAGCATCACTACCCTCTACGTTTAGAACTTTTTCAACACCCCCCAAAGAAACTTGATGTCTTTTAGCTCTTCTTCTCCATTCCTGCTCCTCCACTTCCCAGCCCCACGCTATTGCCGTCTTGAACATATTTATTAACCATTAGTGATTTTCCTGTTTGTCATTGCTTATTTTTGTTTACTTTATATAAAAATCTACTAGAGAAGTTCATTCTTTTTATATAGATATAAAAACAAAAAACAAACAACAAGAAAACAAAAACCAAACTAAACTCACTGTCACCAGGTCGATGACACCTCACAGGGGCCCCATGGCCCAGCAAGAACTGCCCATGTTAGTTTCTGAGACCCTGTTGACAGGAATAGAAAGCCCCATCTTTCTCCCCTGGCTGGTAGTTCCGTGGACTTCACAGATCACAGCCCAACGAGTAACCACCATATTAACCATTTGTCTACTATTCAAGCCCATAGTGACCAACCACCCCGTGAGTTTCCAAGACTAACTATTTACTTGAGTAGAAAGCCTTGTCTTCTTCTGGTGCAGGGGCTGGTGGTTTTGAACTGTTGATTATGTGATCACAGCCCAATGCTTAACCACTACACCACGAGGGCTCCCTTATTTGTCTACTACAGACATTGCAAGTATCTTTGGCCATATTCTCATTTGTTCTACTTGTTGTTAGCACTTCTCATTGTATATATACTGAAATTTTTTCAGTTGATCAGTTTTTTTTATTATGAATTAAAGGTTTTAATTCATAATGATGAGGTTTTTCTCCACAAATTAGAAACCCCCACCTCCCGCTATATTTTTGCCCAGCCGTTTAGTCTGTTATTTGCTTGTTTCAATCCATCAAGAAGTTAGTTTGAGGTCAAATAACTAAGCCCATATTGCTGATTTGAAAGTCCACTTTCTGTCTGTGGCCGACGATGGGGACATTCATGGTCATTTGACTATACATTACACAGAGCCGGTTTAAATTTTTCCTGCTGCCATCTTGAAATTCTGAATTCCGGCACGGTACGAAGCACTCGACATTAATGACCTTTATCATTGTGACAACAGAACTGTGTGTCCAAGAGTAAATTCCAACCCATAGCAACACCGTGTCCGGTAGAGCTGAGCTGCCCATGTGGCTTCTTAGCCTGTGACCTTGATGGAAGCCCACTGCCCTCTTTCTCCTGCAGCCTTTCCATTAGCCGTTCAGGGTTTAACCACTGATCCATCCGAGCCCCCGCCCCAGGTACATATACTATCTTCCACAGTTCGTGGTGTGCTGGTTAAAGCCTTCGGCTGCTTACCTATAGGTCAGTGGTTCAAATCCACTGGCCACCCAACCGGGGAGGGATGCGGTAGTTTAAAGACTACCACCTTTACACTCCCCCCGCCCCCCAGCCATCCACTATTGGGGTGTGTGTGTATACACACATTCATGTGTATATGAACAGAACTATGGAAATGGAAGCAGGAACATGAAAGCTGGTGGGATTTGGGAGGGAGCTCGGCGCGGGGGGGGCGGAGGGGCGGCCGCGCGGGAGCAGGGGCCGCGCGCGGCGCGCACGGGGCGCGCTCAGGTGCAGGCCGGCGGGGGCCCGCCTGCTGCGCTCGGCGGCGCGCGTCGGCCTAGCGGGCGGGCCCTCGCGCGCGCAGCGGCTGTGTTTCCTGTGAGTTTCCCCAAGTTCACACAGGCCCCGGGTTGGCATGGCAACCGGGCAACCTGTTCCAGAGCCGCCTGCCTGCTCCGCACATGCCGCTGCCACCGCCGGAGCCGGGGCCGGAGTCTATCCCATGATGCACCGCGCCAGCCCAGTCCCCAGTGGGCCGCCATGTTGTCGGAGTGAAAGGTAAGGGGGAGCGAGAGCGCCGGAGAGAGAAGATCGGGGGGCTGAAATCCATCTTCATCCTACCGCTCCGCCCGTGAGTATCTGCCCCGTGCCGGCCCCAAACGCTGCGCCGGACCCCCAGCGAGCGGATGGTCCCCTCGTATTGGGGTTTGAGAGCGGTTGGCGGGGTGAGAAGGGCTTTGGAAAAGCCGCCGGGGCCCTGGCCGCGGCTCCTCACTCGCCGTTCCTCGTACATGTTTTGGAGTCCGCGGCAAGGCCCCTATTGTTATCAAAGGAGGGAGGGGGTGGGGAGCGGGGTGGCGGCGAGCAAAACGCCGGGGTTTAGGCCCAGGCCAGGGCACGGACGTGCTTCTACGTTCTGCCCGGCCCTGGGGGGAGCCCTGGAAGGTTGAGACGTGCCATTTGGGGGGCCTTTTCGGTGGCTTTGCGAAGCCCGGAGCCTTCTCTGTGGCCGTGTCGTGTAATTCCCTGCCACCCTGGGTTCCTTCGACTTCTCGCGCTCCCGTGGCGGCGCCGGAGGAGGAGGAGGAGGAACAATAAATCGCTTCGGCAGCGGCCATGGCCCTTGTCCACCGGGGAGACCCACCGGGGGGGACTGTGCGAGCCTCGAACGGGGAGAAGTGGCCCCCAGGAAGTTTCCGATCGCTCCTAGGCTCCGGGCTGCTGGTGGCCTTTTGTTTCCGTGAGAGCTGGTGCCTGGGGTGGGTTCTTCCTCTTTTCGCCTCCTTGTGTTGTTGTGTGCCGCAACTCAAAAGCAGGGTTCCTGCTCGCCCAGGTGGACACGGCGAGAGAGTCGGAGCCCTCGAACGTGCTTGGTAAACACAGGTCATTTGTTGGGCTCGTCTGCTCCGCTCCCTGGTCCAGTGGGGAGGACGCTCGCGCAACTTTTCGTCCATTAGCGGCTCCTCCCCCTCCCTC
>NW_022111357.1:13685760-13713125 GCF_000313985.2 Echinops telfairi
TCCTGAAACAATGGGCTTATCGCCGTAGGTTTGCTTTTTAGAAAAATGTTAAAGGCAACCACTTAACAGATTGACCAAGACGAGGGGGGGGGGGGCTCCTGCAAGCAGCTTTATTAAGTGAGAGAACCATTTTGGCCCATGGCTAATTTTAACCTCCTTTTAACACACTCTTGGGAGCTGTTGGTTCTTTATCTGGATCTTTGGGACCGACTGGAATTCTCAACTTTGAGTTAGTATTTTGCCTTAGCCGCAGATGAATTCATTGTGTTGAAGGCCACAACTCTTTGGAGTTGGACTTTGTTTAGTTTGGGTCTGAGTTGAGCAGCTTTAAGAGAAATTTATGACCCCAGAATGTTTGCTCCGTGTGCTGAGAACAAACACCTTTTAGACCACTAAGTATTTTAGTAAAGGTGACCCATTAGATAGGGGACAGGGAGAACGGGGGGCTTTGAAGTACAACCTACCAGAGATAGTGAAAGCAACAACAAAACCTAGCTGGATGTGTGTGGTTTGAAGACTGGGAAGAGGAGCCGGAGTCAGCACTTCGTGCCAGTTACCGAGTATTTATTTGAAAACTGTAACCCTTGTAAAAACCACATTTCAAACACTACAACTTTTTAGTGAGCTCCAAGACTTCCTTAAAAGACCTTAGCAATTTAAATGTGTTCTAATATTTAGGTGGATGGTTTCTTACATTTTGCCTGGTAGTTGCCCAGCAATTACAAAACCACCCGAGACACACACATTTTAATTGTTTAGGTGTTTGCTCACTTTCTGGCGGTCCCTTCTGCCAGGTTTTCTCTTGTTTGAGCAACTTGCCTCATTAGGTAAAGCAGGAAGTTGTTTCAGGGCACACAGATAGCTTTACAAAAACCGATTGTTTTGTTTGAACATTTTAATGGAGCCCCCCCACCGCCCCCCCTTACTAGAATGATGTTGTGTTCAGTGTGATTTAGTGGGAAACATCGTTTTCGTAGAAAAAAATCTGAGAGCGATAATGGCAAATAGATTGCATTTCGCTTCGCAAGTTGCTACTTTAGGAATGCTCCCCCATTGGATCTACAGCCCATGGCCGTAACTGGGGCCTGCATGGGGGCGACTATTTAAACCTATCCAAGCATTTGATGTCTTAGCTCTCTTTGGGTTAAAACAAAAAAAAAAGCAAACCGAAGAGAAAGCGAAGGAAGAATTTCTTCCATTTTCTAGATGAGAACCAGGTTCTAAGAGGTTGCTAGTTCAGTGGCAAACTTGCATCTTGCTCTACAGCAAACAAACAGTTAGGCTGCGGTTCTCTTGTAGAAGAAACATGGGCTAGGCCAGTAGTTGTAATGGAAGGGTTTGCGTTCTTTTGAAAATCCAACGAGAGGGCCTTAGGCTGATTTGCAAGGACTGATGATGGTGAAACCAGCGATGACTTTCTGGTTTTGGCACTGAGCACAGATAAGATTTTATCATTCATGAAAGCAGAACCCAGAGTAATAATACCCCAGTACCCTAGTAAGGTTCTAAGGGATTGGAATTAACCAAGGCTAGACTTTTCCAAATTAGGCTTTGGACAAATTGCAAATTCCATTGTATTCAAAACATGAATTAGTTGTGGGAGAGTGCTTTTCTGTCAGGAAGTTTGGTTCCATGAAGAGAAATATCTTAATAGATTTCTCATAAATCTTGTGAGGTTGTTTTTGAAACGGTACAGTTGGGCTCGGGAGAGAAGACCTCTGTAGCAGTGAAGTATTAGGTTGACAGCCTTGGAAATCAGACTCTATTGGCTGTGAACCAGGTACGCTTCATTGGGAACGGATTTATTTCTTTGTAACATTTTAAAAAATATCTTAAGTACCCACGGCTGACATATTGTTCTAGCTTACAAGCAAATGTAGTTTTTGATTGTAGCATTAAGTACCATAAATGTAGCATTGAGTAGTAATGCTTCATAGTAACATTTTTTTCTTTGTAACATTTAAAAAAGTATCTTTTTAAGTACCCATGGCTGACACATTGTTTTAGCTCACAAGCAAATGTAGTTTTCTATTGTAGCATTGAGTAGTAATGCTTCATAGTAACATTTTAGGATTTTTGGTTGATCCTTCCGGAGTACAGTAGCAGGAGCAAGTGAGAGAAATAGTACCCATATTACTGGGGAGCAGCAAAGACTTTGAAGAAAGGACTAGGTTTGGCTGCAAAATCTTTAAGTTTGAATTGCTTCTTTGCTACTCAGTAGTTGAATGGCCTCTGGGGCACAGGCACTGGGCACATCACATAGCTTTTCTGTACACTAGAGGTACAGAAATCATACATCAGTTTAAAAACCAAAGTCTTCAAAACAAAAGTTTTTATCTGTAAAATAGGAATAAAAAGCCTTACCTTTCATTGTTTTCATGATGATTAATGTCTGCAGCATCCTTGCCACATAATTACTGTGTTTTCGAGGCCGCTGGGCCTTACAGTGAGTCCTTCTATGGCAGTAAGGCAACTGAATTCGGTGTGGTGAACTCATGTTTCTAGGAGTTGAGCACTAATGGGGTGCTGGCATAATCAGAAGTGTGTTGGTAAGCGATTGGTCGGAATCGTGCATTTTTCCCCGCTGAGGAGGAGATTTACACTGAGAACGCTGCTGTGATTCTTGCCAGCAGACCTTGTCTCTGTGCCCCAGGAATGAGCTGGGCCTCTTACAGGGCCCTTTCAAGTTTAGACACTTGGAGTCATTGGGAATTATACAGAACGTTTAGGTTTTTGTTTGGCTCATTGGCCTGTGTCTGCTCTAACTGTACAGTTGTGAAATTTTGACGGTAAGGTGAATGGTAGTATCAGTTGGCTTGCATGGAATAGCTTGGGTAGAAAAGCTGTTGGTTGACAGCCGCTTCTACATTGTTACCTTTTGATGATTGGCATCTGCTTCCACATGGTTACTTTTGATACATCCTCTTTTTTTGTTGCTGTTTTGAGTTCTGAGTACTTGCTAGAGTGTCTGCCACTTTTTATGGGTACTGAGAGGAGTTTTTGGAAAAGTGGAATTAAAAGACACTGGATCTCCCCCCAACTTTTGGAAGCCCCCTTGTATTTCCATATATGCATGTTCATCAACTTTAAATGGAAGAGTCAGTGTAGCAAATTGTAATATACATTTAGCTGCTGGGTAGAAACTATAGGTGATTGTACTGCAGAGAAGGCATGAGTTCCTCTTTTTATCCTGATGTGTATGTTAATAATAACGTTGGAAAGAACGCAAACGGACTCTTTCGAACCTGTCTCCCTGTCCTCAGGTGCTGGTGGAATGAGCGTTGCATGTGTCTTGAAGAGGAAAGCAGTGCTTTGGCAGGACTCCTTCAGCCCCCACCTGAAACATCACCCTCAAGAACCAGCTAATCCCAACATGCCTGTTGTTTTGACATCTGGAACAGGGTCCCAAGCGCAGCCACAGCCAGCTGCAAATCAGGCTCTCGCAGCTGGGACGCACTCCAGCCCTGTCCCAGGATCCATAGGAGTTGCCGGCCGTTCCCAGGACGACGCTATGGTGGACTACTTCTTTCAGAGGCAGCATGGTGAGCAGCTTGGGGGAGGAGGAAGTGGTGGAGGCGGCTATAATAATAGCAAACATCGCTGGCCTACTGGGGATAACATTCATGCAGAACATCAGGTAAAAAAAGTTCACTATTTCAGCTTTCAAACTCTTTTATATTCATTGTCCACTTCTGATGCTTTTAGTAAATGTCGTTAAAGCCTAAAATGCTAATTTAGTATGGCCTGAACAGTCACTTGTTTTAAAGGATGATTGTAATTTTGTCACTGGGTCATTCAGTGCTAAAGCTTAAAATGCTTTAGCTTCAGTGCTAAAGCTTAAAATGGCCAATTCACTTCTTCATAAAAGTGTTAGGATTGCTTTTGTATGTACAATGTATGTATTTCTGGAACCCCTCCCCCCTCCCCCTTTGACACAGACATGTAAGAACTGCTTGGCTGTATATGTATTTTAGAATCGTGTGTGTGTGGGGGGGTGTAACTTTTTAAACAAGATAGTATTGTTGAGAATAATAGCAAGTTGATAAACCAGCTGCTAAAATGAAATGTACTTGAACTAGAACTGGTGTTTTTCTAATGTTTCTTGTCAGAAGACATAGTTGTAGCTTTTAGGTTTTAATCAGCTTTGCCCTCTTATTTTAAACTCTTGTTTGGTTTTGCCCAATTTTAACACATTGCAATCTTACTAATTTGAAACCAGTCTATTTTACTGAGAAGAGCCTTTAGCCTGCTCTGGGTTTAACTTCTTGAATGTGATGAAAGGATTAGAATATTTCAATCAGGCTATTTGAAGTATAGATTGAACTTTTGAAGATTCATTTTCTATTGAGGGGATATGTTTTGCTAGACCTCAGGTACTAATGTGCAGGCAGACCCAAGCACACTTGCAAATCCGAGTAGTCAGTTGTGTAACCCCCAACTCCTTCAAAAAGGGCAGCCAAAGGAAGAGCCAGAGCTCCTCCTAGCACCAGTAGGAATTTATCGAGCAGAGTGATATCGTGGTTGGATTACCAGCAGTCTTCAGTTTCATAAGCCCCTCCCATGTACAGAGATAAAGGACAGCATAGAACCTAAGGCAGAGGGAGCTTGCTCCTGGACCCTCAGGGCATTTGTTTTTGTCTTAATCTTTATTTTTGTGTCTCTTATTTGAGGGTCTGCATTTCCTTGTTTCTTCCTTCCTTGCTGTCTTGAAGGCAGATATCAAATGTAATTTATTTTGTGCTATCCGAACCCCTGGAGTTTGGTATGTACTCATAGAGCTTCAGAAATTTATTGTATACACCAGTCCCTATCCTCAGTGGCTCTGTGGACTGCTAACCACCAGGTTGGCAGTTCAAATCCACTCCGAGGGAGAAAGATGAGGCTTTCTATTCCTGTAAGGAGTTAGGGTCTTGGAAACTCCCAGGGGCAGCTTTATTCTGTCCTATAGGGTCACTATGAATCAATATACTTGATGGCAGTGGGTTTTTTTTTTTGAGGCTAAGTCTTGCCTATATTTGGTCTTAACAATAGTTTTATGAGGGAGTAGCCTTTATTTATTTTTTTTTTGAGAGATGGGGAACCAGAGCTTAATTCCCAGGTCCCCAAATCTATTCTTTTTGATGATTGCAGAGCTGATGCTCTGTATGTACTTGTGCCTCTCTAGCCTTAAGGACAAAACCAAACTTAGTGCAACTGAAGCACATTCTGAGGTCAAAGAATAGTTTTGCCAGAATTTGCCTTGAAATTTAGAGCTTATAAACTTGATAATAATGAGATGCATACAAGTAATGCTTGCTTTTTTAATCCACAAGAGCATTTTTATTTTGTTACATGTGTTCTAAGTGGTAATTGTGGGTTAATTATCACTATAGAGACAGAATGACACACTATAAAGTGATTCTGTTGTTGGTATATTATTCCATAACTGCTGAGCTGTAGCTCGTGGGCCTATTTCCTGTTTTTTAAAGGCCCTTTGGCATAATGGAGCACAGTTGTAGGATCACTACCAGGAAACCCAGCCCCTGCCACCGAGTCCATTCCAACCTTAGGACAAGGTAGAACTGCCCCTTTGGGTTTCTGAGACGATACATCTTTCCAAGAGCAGAGAGTCGATAAAAGTCTTTCTCTCATGAAGGGACTGGTAGGTTCCAAGAACTGACCTTTTTACTTAGTCTGCTAGGCCAACAGAGCCCCCTAGGTCCCCAGAAAACAGATGACAAGAGTATGTGATGACCTCTGGGAGGAAAAGAAACCATGTACTGTTTTAGGAAGTGCTCCTGCTCCTTAGGTGTTACTGCTGAAGGAACTGAAGTGTGGGAAGCTTTAGAAATTTATCTTGGGTCTGCCTGCTTTCAGAGTTCTTAGCTTACTATTATTTTTCTCTTCACAGAAACAAAACTTGAGATTTAGTTTATGCCTAAATTTAAAGTAACCATTCTTAGTAACTGTATGGGCAATTACTTTTTAAATTTAAACCTTTTTAGGTTTACTCTTTAAAGCTAGGATGTTTTGCCTAAGAAAAGGAAAGTTAAGAGTTTTCCTAGTTGAAAATGTTTTGAGAATGATGTACAAATGCGCTTTACACAATTGATGTGTGTATGGATTGCAATAACAGTTGTATGAGCCCCTAATAAAATGTTTAAAAAAAAAAGTTTTCCTAGCAAATCCTCTTAATGGCTCAGTTTTTCCTCTTAATAATGAACTATTTATGTTGTGCTTAAAATATATATGAATGAATTAAAAGTTATTTTGTTATTGTTCTTGAAACTATAACAGCAAAACACACCAATTCAACAGTTTCTACATGTAGAATTCAGTAAAATTGCTTGTTCTTGGAGCTTGTAACCAATATCTCAACTTGTTCCTTCTCCTTCAACATAAGCGCACTACCCCATAAGGTTCCTATTGAATCTTTTGAGTTACTGTTATCATTTGGAGCCCATGGAGATAGGTAGTTCTTAGAACAGTACAATGCCCAAGGCAGGCATTCTTGACTAGGTAAACTACTGTGTGACTTTAAGAAGGCTTCAGGGGTCTATTTGGTTTAAGATATAGAAGATTACCTCAGAGCAATTGTTTCAGAGGTTCACCTAGCCTCCATGGTTCTAGAAAGTCCAGAGTCTGAGAATTTTACTATCTGTTTTGTATTTCTCCTCCCTTTGATCAAGATTCTTGTATAGAATCTGAGATTGAAATGTTCAATAATGGTACCACACACTCATCCAATTCTGATAGTTGTCGAAGAGAGCAGTTGTTCATGGGGCAGGTAGCCACATATTCCACACCTTTCTGTTGCTGACACTCCTTTATTTGTGGTTCCAGGGCAATAGAGGCCAATTGTTGTGCCCTGAGTGGTTACTTGCTAGCTTTTATGACTTCATTTTCAGAACCGAAGGAGCCTGGTGTTTTAGTGGTTATGACTTGGGCTGCCATCTGTGATCTGCGTGTTTGGCAGTTCGAAACCACCAGCAGCTCCATGGGAGAGAGTCTGGGCTTTCTACTCCTGTAAACAGTCTCGGAAATCAGAGGGGTTTGTCTGAGTCAGCTTTTGACTTGATGGCAGTGAGTTTGTTTTTTTGATTTTAAGAACAGAAGCACTAACCACATTATTAGGTTAAATAACTGGGATGTCCCATGAATCTATAACTCCCACACTTCCAAACCAAGGCACCGATTGTTTTATTTTAGAAGCTTGAAAGTTGGCAGAATTTTTGCATGAGACCCTTTAAGTAGCAGATTACAACATTAAATGTGTGAGAACGTGTGTTGAAAATAGCACGTAATACTTTCAAAATCTTGGATGAGATCTAAAGTTAGGTGAATTTTAGAAAAAAATATTTTGGGGTGAAGAAAGGTGTTCAGGTTTGTTTGTATACTTATTTAAAAACATTTGCAACATATGAAAACTGTATGGTCTTTTTGTATCTTTTTTCCTATTTAAGAGTATAAATCTATGAAGGATCAGTTTAATGTAGTGGATCTCAACCTGTGAAACCCCTTTGGGGGTCAAATGACCCTTTTCACAGGGGTTGCCCGATTCATAACAGTAGCAAAATTACAGTTAATGAAGTGGTAACGAAAATAATTTTATGGTTGGGAGTGTGGTCACCACAACATGAGGAACTGTATTAAAGGGCTGTAGTATTAACCACTGGTAATACATAATACTCCATTTATTGTAGTTAGATACTATGAATCTTTATTATTACTATTTTTGGCCAAACAGGTCTTTGGAGGTAAGTGAAGAAAAGAAGTTTCAGGAAATTTTCGTTTGGCTTGTGTATAATTAGAAGTTACTTAAGAATTATCATAATGAATGTGGATCACATGCTGTTGAATAGGCCTCCCCTCAGAGTGAATATTTTTAAATGTTTTGTATTTATTTTAACTGATTTTTATTACCTAAGAATTTTTCTCTGAATAACTATACAAAAGTTTCATCATACAAAGCCCAAGGTCAAATCTTTTGATTTGTTGTGATTGTTTTATTCTCGTATTGTGAAATATGTTTTCTCTGTAAACTGCTCTGAGATAAAGGGTGTGATGAAACCGGGAAAAGAAATTTAAGGTTGTGGCCTTTGCACTGGATTGTAAGGGCCAGAGATTGGTAGAAGCTCTGCCCTTGGAACAGGAATTTAAAGAACCATTCCATTCCATTGAGCTTTCTTTCTTTTTTTAAAATCATTTTATTAGGGGATCATACAATTCTTATCACAATTCATACATACATCAATTGTGTAGAGCACATTTGTACATTCATTGCCCTCATCATTCTCAAAACATTTGCTCTCCACTTAAGCCCCTGGCACCAGCTCCTCATTTTTCCCCTCCCTCCGGGCTCTCCCCTCCCTCAGGAACCCTAGATAATTTATAAATTCTTATTTTGTCATATCTTGCACTGTCCGACATCTACCTTCACCCACTTTTCTATTGTCCGTCCCCCAGAGAGTAGGTTATATGTAGATCCTTGTAATTGGTTCCCTCTTTCCACCCCACCCTCCCTCCACCCTCCTGGTGTCACCACTATCACAATTGGTCCTGAAGGAATCATCTGCCTTGGATTCCCTGTGTTTCCAGTTCCTATCTGTACCGCTGTACATCCTCTGGTATAATTAGGGTAGAATTAGGTAGAATTAGGATCATGATAGTGGGAGTGGGGTGGGGTGAGGAAGCATTTAGGAACTAGAGGAAAGTACACTGCACCCTGACTGATTCCTCTCCTCCCTGAGACCCTTCTGTAAGGGGATGTCCAATTGCGTACAGATGGGCTTCCACTCTGCACTCCCCCTCATTCACAATGATAGGATTTTTTGTTCTGATGATGTCTGATACCTGATCCCTTCGACACCTCGTGATCTCTTACAGGCTGGTGTGCTTCTTCCATGTGGGCTTTCTTGCTTCTGAGCTAGATGGCCATTTGTTTACCTTCAAGCCTTTAAGACCCCAGACCCTTTATCTTTTGATAACCGGTCACCATCAGCTTTCTTCACCACATTTGCTTATGCACCCATTCTGTCTTCAGCGATTGTGTCAGGAAGGTGAGCATCATGGAATGCCAGTTTCATAGAAGAAAATATTCTTGCATTGAGGGAGTACTTGAGTGGAGGCCCAGTGTCCATCTGCTACCTTAATACTAAATCTATACATATATGCACACAGATCTCTTTCCACATCCTCATATATAAATATATTTATATATGTACATACCTTTATTTAGACCTCTATAAATGCCCTTTACCTCCTAGCTCTTCCTCTATTTCCTTTTACTTTCCTCTTATCCCACTATCATGTTCAGCCTTCATTAGGGTTTCAGTAATTCCTCTCAGTTACATTACTCTTGGTCACGCCCTACCAGGCCTCCTACACCCTCCTCACTACCGATTTAGATCACTTGTTGATCCCTTGTTCTTGGGTTTGTTAACACCACCACCTTTCTCCCCACTTCCCCTTCTCCCATGTCCCCCCGGAACTGTCGGTCCCGTTGTTTTCTCCTCCAGATTGTTCATCCAGCCTATCTTATTTAGACCGACCTGCAGCGATAACACGCACAAAAACAAGACAGCAAAACCAAGCAACAAAATAAAACAACAACAACAAGCCAATGACAACAAAACAGAACACAACAACAAGAAAGAAAAGCTTGTAGTTAGTTCAAGGACTGTTTGTTGGCCTTTAGGAGTGTTTTCCAGTCGAGTCTGTTGGGGCACCAAGCCCTGGCCCCAAAGTCTATTTTTGGATCTCCCTGGGGACTTCATTGCTCTGTTCTCCTTGCTGTTCTGTTCCACACCCTTAGTGTTTTGCCTCGGTATGGTGGGGTCAGATTGGGCGGAATTCCCACACTGTGTCTACAGTGTTGTCCCCTGTAGGGCGAGCTTTCTTTTTTACAAGCAGTCTTTTGGCTTTAGGGTATTGTACAGCCTATGAGAGAAAATGCTAGGTAGCCAGGCAAAATCAGTGGGTGCACTTCATTTACTCTTTGACCCCACTTGTGCCTTCTTTAACTTGGTGTCACCGACTTCCAGTTGTATAGGAGCACCCACGTCTGACATGTCTCCTATTCTCATAATGGCTTTGAGTTAATCCTTCCCTTGTAATTAAAAGGTTTTAACTTCTCCAAACTGTGAGCAGTCACAGTTGCCATGGAGGCCACCCTGACTCATACCGACCTGGTGTGTGCCCGAGTAGAACCGTGCACATGTCCACCTGCGTTTGCGGGGCTGATTCTACAGAAGTGCATCCCTGGGCTAAAGCACCCCTGCGGGGACTTGAACCACCATTCTGTTGGTTGGCTGCTGAGCCTGGTAACCGTTGCATCACCCAGGGACTCCTCAAACTATGGGGACTGCTATTCCTTAGAGGTAATTAATTGTCTTTTTTCCCTGCTGATGAACTGTTCTGTCTTGTCTTCCTGGGTGGATTGCTTAGCTCAGCATTTGGGCCAATGGCATTTATTTAACATCATGGGCCAGACAGGATAATTCATGCTCTCATACTTTCTTTATACTCTTAAAACCAAAATTAAACTCACTGCCATCAAGTTTATGCTGACTCATAGTGACCCTGTGAGACAGGATTGAATTGCCCCGTTAGTTTCCGAGACTTTTAAAAAATATATTTGAGACTAATTTTTTAAAGGAGTAGAAAACCCTGTCTTTCTCTCTGGAGGAGCGACTGATGATTTCAAACTGCTGACCTTGAGGTTAGCAGCCCAACTATGCCCACTAGGCCACCAGGGCTGCTTCTTATACACTTAGAACCTCTATAACTTCATGTATAAAAGATAACAGTATTTTCCTCTGTTTTTGATGAAAGTTTACAAAGCAAGTTAGGTTTCCACTTAATTTCTGTACGTATTGTTCAGGAGTGTTGGTGGCATGATGGTTACACATTTGATTGGAAGGTCAACAGTTGGAAACTACTGTCTGCTCTGCAGGAGAAAGACTTTCTACTCTTGTAAACAGTTACAGTCTTGGAAATTCACAGGGGGTTTATCCTGCAAGGGTTGCTATGAGTCGGCAAGGACTTCATGACAGGGAGTTGGGTTTGGTTATTATACACTTTATTATGTGACATTGGTTACATTTTATACAGGGTGTCAACATTATTTCGTGAGCCAGTCTTTCATTTGGCAGAAAGATGGCCTCTGGGTGTGATTTCTGTTCAAAATTTAAAGGATATTTTAGGGTGATGGTCTTAGGGGATGATCCTGTAATTTCTGTTGGTCCATTTAAGTCTGGTCTTTAACAGTATTTGAGTTTTCTTTATTTCCTCCTATGGTATCTGGGACTGTATTGCATCTCTGGTCAGAAAGGTTGGGGTAGTGGTAGCTGACCCCATGTAGTTCTTACGCTTTACAGATCTATGGCCTGTGGTTCATGTAGGCTATGAGCCCTGGAGACTGGATCCTTTGAGTCTTTGGCTTTCTGCTTTCTCTTTTGCTCCAGCCTGTTTAGACCAATAGTTGTATCTTAGATGGTATCATACTGTTTTGCTTGCACAAAGTATCGATGTTATACACTTGTTGAGAAGGCTCATTAGTAGACCTTCTTTATTAATTACTTTAAGAATTACTCCGTTTAAGAAAAGTTTATGCAGTAAGTGCTCTTCTCTATCTTGTTTAGTTTCCACGTTTGTTTGTTTTTAATTGTAAACTAACTGGAGGCTTACATTTTGGTATATCAATTTTTGTATTGTATAGTTTAAATTACTAGTCATACCCCCCAATCGTTTACCTTTCACCTGCTTCTTGCTTTCTCCCTCTGTCAGGTTACTACCCACCATTACACCCAAGTTAACACTGTCCACAGACTGTCTAGCCTGTTGCTTTCTCTTCCCTCCTTGTCCCTCCTGCCCTTGGCAGCCTCCACTGTGTTCCCTTTGGTGTGAATGTCTTTCTCTTGGATGTAGGTGCCTGTGTACGTGTGTGCATGTAGTTTCCCTTAGAACAGTAATCTCATATAGTATTTGGCCTTTTGTGATTGACTAATTTCACTCAACATGATATTCTTCGGGTTTGAAAGGTTTTGGATATGGAAGTAGGGAAAAAGGTTCATGAGATGTGACAATGGGGAAATAAAGCTATGATAGGAAAATAAAGTGGGATAAATTTAGAATTTAGAAATATGCACTAGAATGATGGATTATAAAGTTTCCTGAGTGTCCTTGTGACCCAAGAAAAGGAGTAGCTATGTTTTATATTTCAGTGATGTATGTGGCTAAGGGCTTTATAGGGCAGTCTCCAGATTACAAACTAGTTCTGTTCTTAAAGTAGTCTTTAAGTTGGATTTACATGAAGACGTAACAGTTCGGTTCAAACCCAATGTCAGTTCATCAAACTACATGCTCAGTATGTAGTGACTCTTTCTTTGTGCAAAACAGTGAAACACTTGTAGATACACTAAAGCATCTTTAACACTGATGATGATGTTTGATGTGTTTGCCAACCTGTTATGAACCATTTTATGTACTTCAAAATTTTAATGTTACTAGGCAGCCCTTACTTAGCATGCATCTAGATAGATACTCAATCCTTTTGTGAAGTGTCAGAAACATGGGACTCTCTGTTTAACACAGTGCCCAGAAGGTAGTAAGTACTGAGAGTGGGGTAAGGATTGGCCTCATTTTATCTGGGTTAGAGTTGTCGGCTTCTAGGGACTAAAACAAACAAACCACAAAAACCAGTCACTGTCTTGCTTTAAAAAGCTCATGGGAAAATTCCATTCTCTTCTAATTCCATTTTTTGACAAATTCTCTGAAGCCCCTCTAGTAAAGGAAAACTTGGGTAGATGCCACCCCAGCTGTAGATGGTGGTTGTGGAACACCGTCTGCGCCTTATCCTTTACGTTGGGTACGCTAGCTCATTTATTTCAGCAACCCATGGAAGTGTTGGGGTTACTGCCTCTAAGGTATAAACAAGTAAATGGTGGCTCGGAACAGCCCTAGTCATACAGATAGTAAGTAAGTGGAAGTGTGGGGGGTTTGAATTTTTATTTCTGGACTCCCAACCTGTTACTTTTGTTGAGTTGGCTGTCAGTGATCGTATGTATAAAGTCAGTGCCATCTTCCTAGTTCATCGCGCTGTTTTCTATGGTACCCCACTTATTTACACAATCCTTGGTGTGAATAGCAAAAGAAAAAAAATTTTTTTAAGGGATTTCTGACCCCTACTCTATTTTTTTTTAACCTTTATCTTTTGTGTTTAGTGTAGAATCACTAGACCATGTTTTTAGCTCAGCACACAGCTGTAGGCTGCCCTGGCATTTTGCTCCCTGTTATCAGTATTTTGCAGTGCCCTGGGGTACAGTGGGTTAAGTGTTGGGTGGATAACCTGAAGATTTTTGGTTTAAACCCTTCAGCTGCTTCTGTGAGATTTACAGCCTCAGAAACCTTTGAGCAGTTCTACTCTGTCCTGTAGTATCTCTGTGAGTCAGAATTGATAAACTCAGTAGTTAAGGGTTAGTACTGTGAGAAGTGGTGGTCAGTGATTAGCAGTGGACTTAATATTTGGAAGTTTGTTTAAAGCATGTGGGCCTGAAGAGTGCATACCATTGATAAAGTTTGCAGTGTAAGCATGAGTTATGGACCTTTTCCAGAAAAATATTTTAGTGTAATATGTTTTGAGAACTGTTAATTTTGAAATACCTTATTATGGGTTTTTTAAGATTCAACAGACATGGATTTGTCTAGCTTTTAGTAAGTGTGCTTGTATGGTTGATATACCTTTCTTTATGTTTTAATGAATCTCACCAAGAAAAGGTTTTAGGCTGGTAGAGATTGGTTACCCCATGATAGTTTCGCTGCAGCTTTTTTTTTTTTTCCGCTGCAGCTTTTAAAAGTGTTATTCACCCATTTAAAATGTACATAACTTTACAGCACTCCCAAGAGAAACCCTGTTCTGATTAGCAGTCAGTGCCAATTTCCACCCTTGCCCAGGCCCTGGCAACCACTTCTCTCTTCCTTTCTGGATTTGCCTATTCTGGACAGTTCATCTAAGAGAAATCACAATATATGGCACTCTGCGTCCTTTCTACTTAGCAGTTTTTCAGGCTCACTCATTAGGTATAACACATAGCAGTACTTCATGTCTTTTTATTGCTGAACAGTTTTCCAATGGTATAAAGGAGCCTTGCCAGTACAAAGGTTAAAATGCTCAACCACCAACTGTTAGACTGGGCTTGAATTCCCCAGCCACTCCATGGGAAAAAGGCTGTGACAGTCTGCTAACCTGTTGTCATAAAGATTTATCACATTGGAAGCCCAATGGGACGGTTCTACTTTGTCCTCTAAAGTTGCTTTGAGTTGAAATCGACTCAACATCATGGGCATTTTGGGGTTTAGTATGGCTATATCACATTTGATTTATGTGTACATTAGTTGTGGACTTCGGGGTTGGTTTCACTTTTTGGCTATTATGAATCATGTAGGTTTGGACATTGCCTTATGAGTTTTTATGTGGACATAGGCTTTCATTTCTCTTTTGGATACCTCAGGGTATGTAGAGGAACATGCATTTCTAGTGGCAAATACAGAAGTTAAGTGGTGCTGTAGTGGCTCAAACAAACTCACTGCCCAGGAGTCGATGCTTACTCACAGCGACCCACTAGGACAGGGTAGAACTCCCAAAAGGCTGACTCGACAGGAGAAAGAAGAGATACAGGTTTTCCTTCGTGTACTTTAGGGAGCAGTTTTCTTCTGTCCAGTAGGATCACTAAGACTTTTTGACTTGTACACTGGTGGTGCAAATGCTGTGCAGAAAGGGGAGCTGGGAGGGTTAGTTTATCTATAATGGTACACTGAGTTTGGACTTCTTCCAAGTGACAGGTTTTGCTGGGATATAGATAGAAAAGAGTTGCTGTTGCATTTCTCTCCATGGAAAACGTGTTTGCTGGCTAACAGTGTAAATAAACAGTTTTACAACAGGGCATGGAACTGGGCCGTTCTAGTCTCACCTCCTGAGGATTTGTCCCCAGAATTATAATGTACAATTTATAATACATAGTTTATAATGTATATGATATCTAGATATTTTAATGTATGCATAAGAATCATCTGGGGACTTTAACGTTTATTAAAAAGCCAAGAAACTCCCTGCCATTGGATTGATTCCAACTTACAGTGTCTCTTGTAGGACAGTCAGACTGCTCCTGGGGATTTCCAAGGCTGTAACTCTTTAAAGGAACAGAAAGCCTCACCTTTCTCCTCATGTGGTACCCTTTTAATATGGAGCTAAAGCCATTCCCGGAGGTCACCTTTCAGCCAAATAATAGGTTGACCTATAAAATACACCATAGCACTTGGGAGGCTACTCAGCTGGCAACGTTTACCCAGAAGCAAAGGTGAAAAGGCAAGGGAGGGGCAGGGAAACTTGAGGGATGATGGAGCCAGAATGTCAAGATATAAAAGACTGAGGGTCTCTGCTGACCCAGAGCAGGGACAGCAGCCAGTGTCACAGAACAGTCTGCATGAATGGTTGCTGGGGAAATAACTACTAGCTGTGTAAGCTTTCACCTACAGCACAGTAAAAGCGTTTTAAAAGGTAGATTCTGAACCAGTTTATCTAGGGTGGAAAGACGGAAAAAAAATCGCACTCTCTCCGAGGTAGAAAGGCAGATTCTCAGCTGAAGTCTTACCTGAAGTGAACCACTTGAACGCCCTGGGTTACAGCCTGAGAAGGGGATGCTAAAGCTAGAGAGAACCAGTGTTGAGAGCTGTGGTGCTAACTCTTCCGATACAGTTAATTGATCTGTTAATGACACAATTTCTCTCTATTAAAAACATTCCCTAAGGACTTTCATAAGGTGACTGTTTAAGTTAGTTCTAGTTATTGCGTATATATAAACGCTCTTAAGAAAACATTCTTTAATTTGTTACTAGTTTGTGGATTCGAATGGTCTCCCCCACCCGCATTGCTCAAGTTAAGGGGGCACTACTTAAGGTAATTGAGTTAGTATTCGTAGAGTTCTTTGAAGAGACAGTGTTATAATGGGAGGAGGAGGTTGTCTAGAAAAGTGTTTAAAAAGGAGGACTTCATTCCGCCTCTCCTTGAAGATGGGTGCTCAGGTGAGTTTGAGTGTTCCAAACATATCAGAGCAATTTTAATCAATTACAGTTCTCTCTCAATCAGTTTATCAAAAAGGAGCCTTTATGTTTATACACAGGGGCTTCAAAAAGTTAGTGGGAAAATTCTATTGTGTTTTAATTTAATTCTGCTTTCCTACAAACATTTTGAAGCCCTCTTGAATGTCCACTAAAAGTATCACACATGGAAAGAGGACTGGGGGGAAAGACCCCAAATATTGTTTATATGTGTGTGGATGGAGGGTTATAAGTAATTTCTTTTTCTTATATTTTCCAAATTTCAAACCCTAGCATTTTTGAAAGCAAAAATTTAAATTATTATGGCCTTAAAAGCTCATTTTAGGAGATTGACCTGCCATATTGAATGGAATAGAGTAACTGATAACATTTTCAGTGGGCTTTTGTTGTTGGAAAAGGCCGTGGAAATCTGAACTTTTCCCCCCAAAGCAGTGATCAGTTACATGTTTTAATAGAAATCTTTAGTAATTGTGTTGAAGAACGGAGGTTGCTAGAATAGGTTACATACATTCAGTGAGGCCTAGGAAAAAATGTTAGTATTGCATGCTTCCTTTCTGTATCTAGAAGTAATAACAACATGTACTTATGTAAATCATATGCCAGAATTAGGCCAGGTTTATATGTAGTTTGAACTACCATGAAATCTATGTGGTTTTCAGCATTACCATTTTATGAATGGGGAAATTGGGGTCAAAGAAAGTCAGGCACTGTATGTAAAGGTCTCAGCCAATATATGCTGCTGGTGGCTCGTCCATGCTCCTACACTAGGCCCGTCCGTTCGGAGACCTAGTCTTCATCTTGGAATCAGGTCAGTTTCTCCTTAAAACAAACAGACCATATATGCTCGTGTATAAGCCAAGCTTTTTCAGCACATTTTTAATGCTATTTTTGTGGTAAGATTAGGTGCCTTGGCTGATAATCAGGTCGGCTTATACTCGAGTACATATGGTGCATTGAACTTTTAGACACAGCACACATTTTTAAAGCTTACTTGTTTCTCATTGAAATGTAACCCAGGTGTACTGCTAGTAAAGGAGCCCTTGGTGGTGCTGTGGGGTAAGCACTGGATTCTGCTAATTACAAAGTTGGTGGCTTAAATCCATCAGCTACTCTGAGGGAGATCTGTGAGCCTATCTGCTCCCAGAGGGCAATGAATGTACAAATGCGCTTTACACAATTGATGTGTGTATGGATTGTGATAAGAGTTGTATGAGCCCCTAATAAAATGATTTAAAAAACAAAAAAACCCAAAACAGAACAAAAAAATTTAGTCCCAGAAACACTACACAGGGTCATTATGAGTTGGAATTGATTCAGCTTGGTTTGCTTGATTTTGGTTAGCGAGAGTTTAATTTGCACATCTAATTGTAAAGAGGCCAGGACTTGGTGTATGCTCAGTAAATGGCATCATGAAACTCTTCAGTTTTCTTTCTGTCTCCATATCCTGTTTCTGTAGATGGCACCTCAGTACAGAGAATCCTCCTCTATTCCTGCTTCCTGTGTCAAATAGTTCCAAAGTATGTCCATATTACCTTACCTGGCAGGCTCATCTTTCTTACCTGAACATTTGCAGGAGTTCTCTAATTAGTTTTCATTCTTCTACCCTTTTCTTCCTTCTGACTATATTCTATGTTGTGGTATAGCGGATAATGAGTTGAGCTGTTAACTGAAAGGTTGGGAGTTCAAACCTAACAGCTGCTCCACAGAGGAGAACTATGAGACTTTCTGCGCTTTACAGCAGTGGTTCTCAACCTTCCTAATGCCACAACCCTTTTAATACAGCTCCTCATGTTGTGGTCGCCCCCAACCATAAAGTTATTTTCGTTGCTACTTCATAACTGTAATTTTGCTACTGTTATGAATTGTCATGTAAATATCTGATGTGTAGGATATATTTTCATTGTTACACATTGAACATAATTAAAACATATTGATGAATCACAAAAACAAAATGTAATTATATAGTGAAATATTTATTTCTAATGACAAATAAATGAAATTTTGTCTCGAAGCATGGTGCAGCATGGGTGGTAACAGTCTTCATGCCAGGTATTCCTAGGTGGGCGTATGTGCATGTGGGAGACCTGCGTGGAGACGGATAGAAGAGAGGTGTCTCGGTTCCTAAGACCATTGGATATATGTGTTTTCCGATAGTTTTAGGTGACCCCTGTGAAAGGGTTGTTCGACCCGAAAGGGGTCGCGATCCACAGGTTGAGAACTGATGATTTACAGCCTTGGAAATGCAAAAGGGGAGGTTCTAGTTCATCCTGTAGACCATCATGAGCCTGAAACGACACTGGCAGTTGAGTTTCAAAACAAAATTGATACAATTTGTTGAAATTTGTAGAACTTGAGCTTGTTGGAAATGATTTCTTTTTCTGGGTCTTGCTATTAATGGAATATATTTGAATGTTCTTTTTCCCCCTCTGACAGGTTTTATGCAGGTTTTACCATATTTCCAAAGATACAAATGTCTTGCTCTAGCCTGAACAAAAACAAAAAACATTTCCCATGTTTTCCTTGCTTTTAGGATAACTTCCAAGCTCCTCAGCATGAGAGTAGACCTTTTCAGGCGTTGGCCCAGCTTTCCCTCCAGTCTCTGTATTGGCACTTGACTTCAGTTATACTGAAATATTTGTAGCTTTCTGAACCACTTGCTATTTTTGGCCACTCAGTTCCTCAATACAGTAGTGCTATTTTAGTCATGTAGTTTAGTTCCTTCTGGTTGGAATTCCCATTCCTCCTCATCCACCTGGCCACTCCTAATCTTTCAGGTTTCAACTAAGTTTCCTTTTCTCTGGGATATTCAGCAAGGCTGATGCTACTCTCATGTGTAGTACAGGTCTTGTTGGATGAGTTCGCTTCCTGTGTTGGAGTGGAGTATTTCAATAAACAGATTATTGGGCCCAGTTCCAGACCCACTGAATCATATGTTCTTTAAAAAACATTCCCTGGTGCTCCTCATGTATATACCTTGGTTAAGAAACATAGTGATGGTAACTTTTAAATCTTCCAGCTTTTTTTTTTAAATCATTTTTTGGGGGGCTCACACAACTCTTACCACATCCCATACATCCATCCATTGTATGTCAAGCACATTTGTACATTTGTTGCCCTCATCATTCTCAAAACATTTGTTTTCTACTTGAGCCCTTGGTATCAGCTCCTCATTTTTCCCGCTCTCTCCCTGTCAGCCCTCCCTCATGAACCCTTGATGATTTATGAATTACTATTATTTTCTCATGTCTTACACTGTCTGATGGCTCTCTTCACTCACTTTTCTGTTGTTCATCCCTCACAGAGGAGGTTATGTGTAGATGCTTGTAATCGGTTCCCCAATCTTCCAGCTTTTTATCCCCAACACCGGGCAAATAGTATGTATGTACCTTATAAATGATGAATAAACAAATAACTACTTGAGTTTATTGAAGATAACTTATGTAGTAGAGTTTTATTTTGTAGAGTTTTAAGATTCCATTTTTAATGGATATGGAACAGTAGAATATAGACTCTTGACTACTGAGACACTATTGCACTTGAAATACATTTAAGAGTCAGCTTTGGTTTCTTTCTGCTGTGGTGTTTGCTTTTAAACTTTGGATTTTTCTGAGCCTTATTTTCCTTTTCTGTACAGTGGCATTCGAGTCAGTTCTGAGTCAGGGAGCCCTTATGTGTGTCAGTGTAGAACTGTGCTGGGAGGGGTTTCAGACCCTCAGTTGTTTGTTTGCTTGTTTTAGAGGTCTGGTTTTTCTTCAGAGGTCCCTCTGGGTGGACTTGAACTGCCAACCCTTTTGGTCATTGGCAGCCAATGGGAGAACAATGCAGCTGTCTGCTCCTGTAAAGATTTACAGCCTTGGAAACCCTATGTAGGATTGCTCTGAGTTGGAATCCACGCACTGGCAGTTGGTCTGGCTTTTGTTTTAGGTATTTTTTGTTAAAAGAGCCTTGGTGGCGCAGTGGTTGAAGTGCGTGCTAATGGAAAAGCTGCCAGTTTGAATCAACTAGTGGTTTTGGTATCCTTCACCAGAATGTCCTTTTGTGTATTTCTTTGTGATCTCATTTACCTGCTCAAGCTGTTTTGTCCTTCACTTAGCTACCTTTCCCATCACTAAAAAAATAACAAGGATTTTCTATCAACAGCAGTGTTTGCCAAAGTGGGTGATGCCACCCCATAGGGCACTGGAATGATGGGGTGTGTGGAGGGGGCCACTGCAAAAACAGATACTTAAACTTTGTCCCGGATTATGGGCTATATATAGTACACCGATTTTTAATTGTCAGGGAGCACTGAGCAATTTTTTTTTTCCTGGAAAGGGGGTGATAGGCCAAATAAGTTTGGGAACTAAAGATCTTGAGAGTGATTTCTCCCCCCTCCTCCCTTCTCGCCATCCCTGGGAATTAGCTTAACCACCAGTGAATCTGGGTCTCTGGACCTTACCTATTACCTTTATAGAGATGAGTTAATGAGTTGATCTTTTGTACTTGGCTTATTTCACTCTGGTCACTTTCACTTAAAATTTTCATTTCCCCTATACTGATTGTTTTTTTTTTTAAAAAACAACTACAAAAGGGACAATGTACATTTATTAACACTAATAGTATTAACACTAGGTTTACAAACATTTCTTATATAACTATTTCTGTGGATAAATGTCAAAATGACACGTGAACAAAACCGCATTTTCTTGAAAAACAACTTGTTTTATTATGAACAACATAATTATACACCATTAACTTATAAATCAAACTGGTACTAGTTATAGTTAACATTATACAGCATTTGAGTTACTGGGCTCGACATATCCTAAGGGTTGCTTGGGTCAGTCAGTATGACAGGCTTTACTGCTTCATGTGTCTACATATGATGTTTACTTTCTAAGGACTTTTGGACTATGTTTATAATTACTACTGAAGAAATGCTCTCATGTATGAAACCAATTGCTGGGATTAATATACATTCATGCCTAATTGATGTGTATCTGTAGAGGTAGGTATACCACACAGAGACTTTAGAGATTAGAAGGCTTAGAAGAAAATGAATTTAAAAGAAAAAAAAAAGAAAACGAATTTGGATATATATATATATATATATATATATATTTGTCTTGTTAAATGGATAAGTCAGCATCAATGGTCGAAGGTAAAATGTCAATGGTTTCTGTTATCTTCGTTGAGGAAATTGAAATGCATCAAAATCACATGTCCTGTAAGCCTACTGTTAATACTCTTTCCTACGTTCAATGTCCATTTATATCTCTGAATGTTCTGTAGAATCTTTTGTCTAATTTTTCTGTTGGTGAATATATTATCTTCCTAGATTTGTATGTCTTTTAACTTTGTTTATTTTTCACAAAGCATAGCGTCTTAAATTATTTTTGGCTTCTTTCACTTTATCCTCTGAAGCCATCTCTTGACCAAGCACCTGTGTTTATTATATATTTCTGTTCTTATATTTTTATGTTTTCATCTTTAATCCATCTGGAGCTTATTTTTGTGTACAATGTGATAGGAAATAAGGATTCTACTAGTTTTCTCAAATGGGTAAATAAGGATCTTAGCCCCATTTATTGATTTTAAAGACCTGCTTTATAATAAATGAAGTCTCCCAATGGTTAAGCAGCTGGCTGCTAAACAGAACGTCAGCAGTTAGAACTCACTAGCCCATTCCACAGGAGGAAAACATGGCAGTCTGCTTCGATAAAGAGTACAGCTTTGGAAAACCTAGGGGTCAGTTTTACTCTGCCCTACAGGGTCTTTAGGTGTCAGAATGAATTCAAAGACAGTAGGCTTTTTCTCTTTTTAAATGCACATGGGTCAGAGGTCTTATAGGTGGCACACATGATTTGCACTTGGCTCCTAACCTGAAGATTGGCAGTTCAAACACACTCAGTGGTATTTGAAAGAAAAGGGTTGGTGACTTGCTTCTTCCATGAAGGTTACAGCCAAAAAGACTCTGGGGAGTAGTTCTACTCCATAACACATAGAGTCACCATGAGCCAGAATTGACTTGGCAGGAACACAGCACAGCAGCAGCAACAACAACAACATACATATAGGTGGATCCAGGACTGAGGGTAGTTCATTGATAGAATATGCTCTCCTTTCATGCTGGAAACCTGACCATAGCAGTGGAGGCTTATGTATTCCTGACACTGGAGAGGTTCAGCAGTTCAGACTAAAGACAGGTTACAAAGAAAGTCCTGGTTGTCTGCTTCTGAGAATCAGCCACTGCAAACCCCACGGCTCAGTGATCTGACCCACAACTGATTATGGAAATGGTGCAGGACACTACAGCGTATACAAGTGGTCTCTTGACTTTGTTTTATTGATATGTTATCCAATCTGACCTCAAAGGGAATCTTCTTTCATTAAAAAAAAAAAGAGTTTTTAGTGAGGCATAATTGACACAAATAAAATGTAATCTGGTACCTTCCCATGTATTCATACTCACTGTTTATTTAGAAAATGAAACTATTTTAAGCAATTAAAATTTTCATTTTCTTCAAAAATAGGCTATAGATGTAGCTAAAGTGCTTACTGTTTGCAATTACTTTTCATATGGCATTAACTATGGAGTCACTGTTGTAAATATAAAGTTTCCTGAGCATTATGAGATATTTCTTTTTTTTCTTGCCTCTAGTTCTTAATTTTTTTTAAATCGTTTTATTAGGGGCTCATACAACTCTTATCACAATCCATACATACATCAGTTGTGTAAAGCACATTTGTACATTCATTGCTCTCATCATTCTCAAAACATTTGCTCTCCACCTAAGCCTCTGGCATCAGGTCCTCGTTTTCCCCCTCCCTTCCCACTCCCCCTGAGATATTTCTTTAAAAAGTAATTTTATTGTGGTAAAAATATCTAACAGTTTTTTTTACAGTTCTAACCATTTCAAAGTGTCCAATTTAATGAAGTTAATTACGTTCACCATGCTGTGCAGCCATCACCATTCCCTGCTGCCCAGAGTTATCCATCACTCCAAGCAGAAATGTGACCTTCCTGTAATAGCTCCCAGTCTTTCCTTCTCACCAACCTCGGTACCCACTGCCTCAGTTCTGACTCACAGCAGCTTGATAGGACAGAATAGAACTGGCCCCACAGGAGTCCAAGGCTCTATATGGAGTTGGTGAGTGTGAACTTCCCTTGTAGCAGCTGTGTGCTTTAACCACTGAACCACCAGGGCACTCCAGCCCCCAGAACCACAAATGAACCATCACCCGCCTCCCCTCAGCCCCCCTGGTTTAATTCATTAACTTCATTGTTCTTGAGTGCAAACTACTATGTGGTGGCCACAGCTGGAGCTGGGGCCTCTGCACAGAGCCTCTGGTGTGTTAGGGTTTTATGTGAATTTCTGTCCTGGATACTTGGCGAATCCGGCCTGTTTCCAGATGCTGAGGGTGAGGTAGCTGGAGGTCTTAAAGATGGCATCAGAGGTAGCCTTGGCAAAGTTGCTCAGAGTGGCATTGCCACCCCTGGCTGAGATACAGTAGTTGTCAATACCAGCCAGCAGCAGCAGCTCCTTGGCCCCCAGAGTTGAGGAACAGAGATGAGGTGCCCCAGCACACTGCCGTCTGCTGGCTATCTTGCAGAGAACGGTCTCGAATTTGCCAGTCCTGTTCCCCTGTCGTAGCCTTGCTGCACAGGATTGCTAGACAGCTTGACCAAGAAGATGAGCCCCCGGTGTGGCTATAGCTACCTCTGTAGAGGTAGGTGTTCTTCCTGCTAGCAATGAAGGCCTTGAACCTTGATCTGCTGACTAGCACCTCTTCTGAAGATACCAGATCCTTAAAACTTTGTCGTTCAGAGGTAGAAAGTCAGTGATCTCAGATTTCCTGATGGGCAGGGAGAAAAGGTAGATCTGCTCCAGGGACTTTCTGATGGGGGGTAGAGGAGGGGGGATTCCTTGTCCTCAGCATTGCTCCTGGATTCCTCAACCACAGCTGAAGCTGAGACCTTGGCAGCTGTGGCTCCCATTCCTGGACTCCTGACTGGAGGGCCCTCTTGGTGACCAATGCCACCTGCTATTAGGTGCCAATAAACTTTGTCTTCATACATTTACCTACTTCAGATATTTTATATATCATTGATGACATTAGGTAAATCTTGACTGAAAGCAGAAAATATCAGAAGATGTTTACTTATGTTTTATTCACTATGCAAAGGCATTCAATTTTGTGGATCCTAACAAACTGAATAACATAGAAAAGAATGAGGATTCCAGAACACCTCATTGTGCTTATGTATATAGAACAAGGGAAACTGATTTAAAATCAGGAAAGAGGTACATTAGGTTTGCAACCTTTTAATGTTTGTTATTCAGTCATTATGCTAAGCAGATAATCTGAAGAAACTAACTAAGCATTAGGATTGGAGGAAAATTCGTGAAAAACCCACGATTTGCAATATGCAGGTGACACAACTTTGTTTTCTGGCAGTGAACAGTGGCCTTGAAGCACTTACTAATAAAAACCAAAGCCTTCAGTATGGGTTACACTTATTACATTTCAACATAAAGGGGAAAAAAAGATCCTTGGAACTGGACCAATAAGCAAATTCATACTAATGGAGAAATAAAAATTTCTAAGGATTTAATTTTAGATGGATCCTCAGTCAATGTTAGAAGAAGCAGCAGTCAAGAAATCAAATGATGAGTTGCATTGGAAAAATCTACAAAATACTCCATTGGAGTGTTATAAAGCAAAGATGTCAATTTGTGAATTAAGGTGCCCCTGACTCCAGCCATGGCATTTTCAGTTGCCCCCATCTGCATGTGAAAGCTGGGTGTTGAATAAGGAGGACCAGAGAGAATGGATGCATTTGAATCAGAGTGTTGGTGAAGAGTACTGAATACACATGGACAAATGTCTCTTGGAGGAAATATAGCCAGGATGCTCTTTAGTAGCAAGGATGATGAGACTGTGCTTTTGCCATATTACTAAGAGGGACCAATCCCCGAGGAAGAGCATCATGCTTGATAAATTGGAGTCAGTAAAAGAAAGTGAAGCCCCTCAATGGGATGGGAATAGTCCTTATAAATTGGGACCCATTGGACAGCTCCTAAGAACCACCCCCACGTTTTGGTGAACTGATTTCGAAAAGTCAGCTATGCAAACCGGAATGCGGCTCTTTCTCTCAGACGGACGGACTTGTCATGAGTTTGAATTGTAGTATTTCCTTATATGGTTGTACTACAGCATGTTTATCCATTTCAGCAATTATTTGTATGAGGGAATGAGTGTCATACTTTATTACTTTTACGTTTTGTCTTCCTGTAGCTTTCATACATGAAATACATCACAGATCAGTTTGTAGTGTTTTAGAAAACAGGATTCAGTTATGTCATAGTTTTTTCTCTTCCCTCTGTTGCTGTACTTATGGACGTCTATAGCTTTGGGAAAGTTTGGTCAGAATGCAATTTTTGCAAATGATATTGCTGAAGCCTTTTGATCTGCATCCTCTGGTCTTTTTGCTACTTGAGAAAATTTATCTCGGCTATGTATTTGTTATGGTTTTTGAGTCATGAATGATAATTTTTAAGTTGTTAACCTTTTGTTACTTCCTCATAGCGATTGCATGTTTTATTTGAAGTTTTGATTTAGATAATTATCTCACACTGAGTTGTGAGAAATAAAATAATAGATGCATTGTAATCTTTGGCCAAGTTCCTCCAGTGGTAACACTTTGAAAAACTGTATCGTAATGAAATAGTGTCTTGACATGGATAAGATTTACTTAATTTTTTATTTCCCTAATTTTATTTGTGTGTGTATGTATTAAATACAATTTTATCATCTGTGTAGGTTTGAATATTCATCACTATAGAGGTGGTACTGAATAGTTTCAAAACCAAAAGTGACATTTATGTTGCCTTTTTATAACTGTACATACTTTTCCTTCAATGAAGCCTTAGCTTCCATTTCTACAATTTTGCCTTTTTAAACATAGTAAGTAATGAGAATCATATAGTATATATAACCTTTGGGGACTATCACCCCACCCTTTTTTCTTTGGTGGTGGTGTGTTGGATGGGTTCAGTATAATTCCCTGGAGTGTCATTCAAGTTGTTGCATGGATCAATAGCTTTTTTGACTGAGTGGCTTTACATTGGATAGATAGTATACTACAGTTTATCCATTAACTTGTTGAAGAATATCTAGGCTAAATCCAGTTTTGGGCTTTTATAAATAGAGCCACTATGATATGAACTTGTATAAGTTTCTGTATGGCCATAAAACGTTTTTTATCCGGGCTAAATGCCCAGTAATGCAATTGCTGATTAATATAGTAGTTGCATTTTTAGTGCATTGAAGAAACTTGCCTTCCAGAGTGGCTGTACCCCGTGCCATTCCACCATTGATAGTTGAGTGATTGAGGTTTTCTGCACCCTCACAGGCACGTGGCATCGTGACAGTTCTTACTTTATGCTGATAGGTGTATGGTTAGGGAAAAAACCTGGTCAATAAGTGAAGAGTATATACAAGAGAGCTTAAGAAAATTCATGGGAAAAGTACTGTCTTCTAATTCCATTGGTCCACACTTTTGAAGTCGCTTTGTATAGCCATCTCTTTTTTCTATATGCATGCAGATTTGTAGTGGACTTTAGTAGAGTCCTTATGGTAGCGTTGTGCGTTTGGCATTAGGCCCAAAGAGGAGGCTGTCTGCTCCTGAAAAGATTTACAGTCTTGGAATCCTTGTCTTTGCCCATATTCCTTACTATTTAGGCTAACTTTCTGGAAGAGGAATTACTGGATCATAGGGTATAACCATTTATAAATCTTATTTCATGTCAAATTTCTTTCCAGAAAAGTCAGCTAAAAGCATCATTAATTTTTTAAAATATTCTCTTTTTTTTTGTTTTTAAAATCATTTTATTGGGGATTCTTACAGCTCTTATCACAATCCATACATACATCCATTGTGTCAAGCACATTTGTACATATCTTGCCATCATCATTTTAAAATCTTTTCTTTCTACTTGAGCCCTTGGTGTCAGCTCATTTCCCCCTCCTCCCTCCTTCCCCCATGATCCCTTGATGACTGATAAATTATTTTTTTCATATCTTATACTAATCACTGTTTCTCTTCATACACTTCTTTGTTGTCCTGGGAGGGGTCTATATGTCAACTATCGTAATCAACTCCCCCTTTCTCCCCCAACCTTCCCCTTCCCCTCATCCTATCACTACTCTCATTATTGGTCCTGAGGGGTTTATCTGTCCTGGATTCCCTGTGATTCTAGCTCTTATCTGTACCTTTGTACATGCTC
>NW_022111357.1:13714998-13736462 GCF_000313985.2 Echinops telfairi
CCATTGTGTCAAGCACATTTGTACATTTGTTGCCATCATCATTCTCAAAACATTTTCTTTCTACTTGAGCCCTTGGTATCAGCTCCTCATTTTCCCCTCCCTCCCTCCCTCCTGTCTCCGTCCCTCACAACCTTGATAATTTATAAATTATTATTTTTTTCATGTTTTACACTGTCTGATGTCTCCCTTCACCCCCTTTTTGTTGTCCCTGTTCTGAGATTGTGATTGGTTCCCCCTTTCTACCCCACATTCCCCTTCCCCTTCTGGTATCTGTACTCCCATTATTGATCCTGAGTGGTTTATCTGTCCTGGATTCTATGTGTTTACAGCTCTTATCTGTACCAGTGTACATTCTCTGGTCTAGCTGGATTTGTAAGGTAGAACTGGGGTTATGATAGTGGGGGTGGGTGGGAAGCATTAAAGAACTAGAGGAAAGTAGTATGCTATACCGCACCCTGACTGGCTCATCTCCTCCCTGCGACCCTTCTGTAAGGGTTGTCTGCAGGTGGACTTTGGGTCTCCACTCCGCATTCCTCCTCATTCACAATGATAGGATTTTTTTGTTCTTTGATGTCTGATACCTGATCCTATCAACACCTTGTAATTACACAGGCTGGTGTGCTTCTTCCATGTGGGCCATGTTGCTTCTGAGCTAGATGGCTGCTTGTTTACCTCCAAGCCTTTAAGACCCCAGATGCTATATCTTTTGATAGCTGGACACCATCAGCTTTCTTCACCACATTTGTGTATGCACCCATTTTGTCTTCAGCAATCATGTCGGGAAGGTGAGCATCATGGAATGCCAGTTTAATAGAACAAAATGTTCTTGCATTGAGTAAGTTCTTGAGTGGAGGCCCAATGTCCATCTGTTACCTTAATACTAAATCTATACATATATGCACATAGATCTAGTTCCCCATCATCATACATGAATACATTTACATTACATGCCTGCATCTAAATGGCCCTTGCCTCCTAGTTCTTTCCTTTATTTCCTTTTACTTTCTTCTTGTCCCACTATTCATGCTTAGCCTTCAGTTGGGTTTTAGTAATTCCTCTTGGTTACATTGCTCTTGATCAAGCCCTACCAGGGCTCCCACACTCCTCACCACTGATTTTGGATCACTTGTTGTTCCCTTGTCGCTGGGTTTGTTAACACTCACTTCCTTTCTCCCCTCTCTTAATAGCATGTCCTCCCCAACACCCCCAACCGTAGGTCCGTTTTCTCCTCCAGATTGTTTATCCTGCCTATCTTATCTAGATAGACCTGCAGAGATAATAATACACACAAAAACAAGACAGATCAAAACAAAGCAACAAAAGAAAGCAAAACAACAACAAACCAATGACAAAAAAAGGAAAAGCCTATGAATAGATCAAGGTCTACTTGATGACCTGTTCCCCTTGCTGTTCTGTTGTACACCCTTAGTGTTTTGCCTTGGTGTGGTTGGGTCAGATCGGGCGCAATTCCTGCACTGTGTCTCCACTGTTGTCCCCCATAGGGTTATGTGTCAGTGAGGGATGTCGTGTCTCCCTAGTGGGGCCAGCCCTTTGATCCTCTCTCTGCTTTGGCTGCTCTGAGTGGCAATATGGTCCTCAGGGCTTGGTGGGCCAGGATGTGTTCAACTCTCTTCCTCTCCTTTCATTTGCTCCTGTGTGCTCTGATCAGACATGTCCCTCTCCCTGAGCTGTAGCTTCAGTGCTGTCCTCTGAAGTGAATTCTTCTGTAGGGAGGGGGTGCTGTCCACGTAGTTGAGATTGAGACAGGCCCCTCAGACCTCTCTATTGGTTCCCTGCTTCATGCCAGTATGTTGCATTCATATGTCTTGGAGCACCAGGTTGAAGTCAAAGACTGTTCTTTGCTGGATGACAGTGTCTGAGTCTTTAAATATTCGTTGGCAATACAGTCATTCAATTCTTTAGTCTTGTTTAGTCCTTGTTCAGCTTTCATATGCATCTGAGGTGATTGAAACTACCATGTATTGGATCAGGTGCACCTTAGTCCTCCAAGTGACTTCTTGGCTCTTCAGTGCTTTAAAAGAGGTCTTGTACAGCTGATTTGCCTAAATACACTCAATCATTTCAGTTCTTGACTGCTGCTTCCATAAGTGTTGATTGTGAGTCAAAGGAACATGCAATCCATGACATCTTCAGTCTTTTCTCTGTTTATCATGATGTTGTCTCTTGGTCCAGCTGTGAAGATTATGTTTCTTGAGTCTCAATTCACACTGATTGTCTCAGCCTTTGATTTTCATCAACAAGTGCTACTAATCCCTCTCCATTTCAGCAAGCAAGGTTGTATCACCTGCGTATCTTGCTTCTTTTTTTTTTTTAAGCCATTTTATTGGGGGCTCATACAACTCATCACATATCTTGCTTCTTCAAAAAACAAAACCAACTCAAATGCACTGCCATCCGACGCATAGTGGCCTTATAGAACTCCGGTAGAACTGCCTTTCTGGGTTTCTCAGTCTGTAACTGTTTACAGGAATAGAAAGTTCCCACTTTCATGTGAAGAGCAGCTGGTAGCTTCAAACTGCCGACCTTGCAATTAGCTGCACAACTCGAAATCACTGCTACCAGGGCTCCTTTCTTTCTGCTTAGGTTAGGCTATTTCAAAAGTTAGGAGGAGAGCAGAAAAATATGTACTGTGGTTTTTGAAATGAACCCTGGTGCCGCTATGGCATAAGTACTGAACTGCTAACCACAAGGTCAGCAGTTCAAACCCAGTAGCTACTCTTGGGAAGAAGCTGGAACTATTTGCTCCCCAAAAGATTTACAGTCTTGAAACCCTATATACGGTTTCCTTGAATCAGAAGGAGCTTGATGGCAGGGCTGGCTGGTCTCTGAACGTGTGTCCCTTTCTGCAGCTCGTCAGTGTGTCAGAAAGGGAGAAGTAGCACAGTGGTTGGCGTGTACCTTCTTATGTTTTAGGAGAAGACTAGAAATCTGAATTCAGGAGTGCTGACGCTAGGGCGGCGGTTCTCGACCTGTGGGTCGCGACCCCTTTGCCTTGGGGGGGCGGTGGGGGCATGGGTGAACAACTCTTTTATAGGGTTGCCTGATTCATAACAGTAACAAAATGACAGTTATGAAGTAGCAACAAAAATAATGTTATGGTTTGGGGGGGTCACCTCCACATGAGGAACTATGTGAAAGGCTGGCGGCATGAGGAAGATGGATTACCACTGCGCTAGGAGAAAGCCTTCTCTTTGTTGATTTTGGGGCTTGGCATAGTCCCACGTTTTAGCTACTTTGCTTGCTTGTTTTTAATCTCTTATTTCTCAGACTAGACTGAGGTAGGGCACAACCACATCAATCCTGCCTTGTTAATATACTAAAAAAACAGTTTAGTGGCTGTTTAGGGTTTTTGTTTTTTTTCTCCCCTTTTTGGTTCTTTTAAAAAAAATCATTTTGTTGGGCTCATACAACTCATCATAATCCATGCACACATCCATTGTATATGAAGCACATTTGTACATTTGTTGCCCTCATAATTCTCAAAACACTTGCTTTCTACTTAAGCCCTTGGTATCAGCTCTGTTTAGGGTTTTTGAGACTAAATCTTTATGGGAGCAGACAGCCTCATCTTTCTGTAGTGCAGCAGCCTGTATTAAACCACTGAGCTACCAGGACTGCTTACTATGGATTTTGTCGTTAGATGCCATCAAGCCGGCTCCATTGTTCAGTCACATTGACAATTTAGTGTCTGTGTTAATCAGCACATTTAGTGTTCACATTTGCAGCACATTCTGATATTGGTGCCCTGAGTATTCTCTAAGACCATAGAGACTTCTCTGTAGCCCTTCTCACTCCTTCTGAGCTCTCCCTCACCAGGATGGCATTTGAGATTCTTGAGTCTTCTCAAACCAATTTAGACTTTCACTCTTCAGGCACTTCAAAACTCTAGCCCTACCCATCAGCCAATTCGAAAACCGCTTCCACATTTTAGTTATCCGATCGATACTGATGGCTGTGTTCTCTAAAGGAGAAATTGTGTGTGTGTGTGTGTGTGTGTATGTGTAGTATTTCATTTTAAGGGACTGAAAAAATTTATATTTGATGTTTAATGTCACTGGACGAGGAGTAATCTTACAGGCAAAGTATAGCGATCTATACAACAGGGCTAGAGGTTTGAGATGTGGGGGCTGGCAGATTCCAAATCGATGGACTGCACCAGGCTGAAGACTTCTCTTGACTCACATGGTAGCAGGGACTAAGGATCCCCAAATCAGATGGCAGGCTGCTGGCTGGCTCATGTAGTTGTGGGAGCTGGTGGACCCAAAACCTGCAGGTCAGGTTGTAGTCCCAAGAACCTGAGGTCAGCGGATGACTGGCCAAATGCAGGATTGAGAGCTCACTTTGCCAGAACATCCATATCCATTGGATGGAGCCCATACCCCCCAAGGAACCTCCCCTTTCAAGTGATTGGCAGCTCACAGAAGATTACGAAATGGCGAATGATTGCATAATTTCAGTCTAACCTGAGAATCATGGCCTATCCATACCAACACATAATCTTAACCATCACAGAGAGAGTAAAATAATGAGCGAGTTAGCCATGGGATAACCTTGCCCACAGCCTTGGCAGTGTCAATAGATGTGGGGATGATGTTCTGGCAGCCTCACAGCCGTCACACCAGAGTTTCCCAGAGGAGCCGTCCTCTGTTTTCTGGGTGGCAGTGATGGTGTGGACTATGGTCACGAGTCCCTCCACATTGCCCAAGTTGCCATGAATGACGTAGGCCAGGGGGCCCAAGCAGTTGGTGGTGCAGGAGGCATTGCTGATGATCTCCAGGGAGTTGTCATACTTCTCGCTCCGTGGTTCACTCATCACAAACATGGGCCATTGGCAGACGAGGCAGAGAGCTGATCACCCTTTGGGCACTGCCCTTCAAGTGAGCCCCAGCCTGCTCTAGTGTTGTGAAGACACCAGTGGACTCTACGACATACTCAGCACCGGCCTCAGCCCACGTGATGTTGGTGGGATCTTGCTCCTGGAACATGGAGATGGACTTCCCATTGACAATAAGCTTCCCGTTCTCAGCCTTGACAGTGTCATTGAACTTGCCGTGGGTGGAATTATACTGGAACATGTAGACCATGTAGTTCAGGTCAATGAAGGGGTCATTGATGGCAACAATGTCCACTTTGCCAGAGTGGAAAGCAGCCCTGGTGACCATGCACCCAATGTCGCCAAAACGGTTCACTCCGACCTTGACCATCGTGTCTCCAGGATGTGGCTGGGACTGCACAAGGACCTGCACAAGGACCGGAAGAGGCGGCTGCCTGTCGCACAAGGAGGGGCCTACAGCCTCATTGGAGAATATTTGGATGAACAACCCCCCCCCACCCACCCCCATTGGACATTCACAATTCACTTTATTTTGCTTTTAGTCGATGTAGGTTAGTGCAGTCATTTCTTTACTAATGTGGACATAAAAAGCTTTAGAGACCATTTTGAGCATATCCTTTAAAAGCTCACTGCCATAGAAGCCAGAGGAGAAAAAAATCCATGTATAAATACAGTTCCAAGTCTTGTTGTCCAAGGGCCGATTCTAAATTACACAAGGAGTTTTTCACTGTGAGGGAGGTCAGCGCTTCTCCCCATCTCCTGTGTTGTCTAGCATGCCTCTTTGCTATTGTCAAATACCTTTTAATGTTTTCTCCTTTCACCTAGTAACTTTTTGGTGTAAATTTAATATTCTATGTGGTTGTTCGGTAAAACTTCTTTAGAAGTAAAATAATCCCATTAAATGTGTTTTTCCCACTGGGAAATGTTCTTTTGAACAAATACAGATGTCTATATTCACTCCCATTGAGTTGATTCCAACTCTAGTGATTGTGTCTTTGAACTGCTAACATCAAAGTTAGTAGTTCAAGGCTTAGCTGATGCTGTCCCCAGGGCTTTTTATAGTTGGCTTTAGGTAGTAGTTTAACAGCGTTGACCCCTGCCTCTTTGCCAGACAAGTAAAGATTGATTTATCATTATCTTGCAGCTTAAACTTCTTATTAGAGTCTTCCATATGTACGATAATACTTCCCTCTAGTTCAGATGATTCTGTCTCCATTATTGATGTTAACTTCATCATATTTGATGAAGTAGTATTTAAGTTAACTACAAAGGCCTCACAAGTAATAGCACTTCAGCTAATCTCTTCCTTTATATTTTAACCAAATACGAAGAAATGGAGGCAGAATCTACTTGATGACAGTGGATTTTTAATTTTGGTTTATATTTAAAGGGCATTAGCCTCATAGAGAAGGATCGCTTGTGGACAGCTATTTAACTGTTCATCTACTAATGGAAAGGTTGGTGGTTCAAACCCAAGGAACCACTCTGAAGGAGAAAGATGTGGCCATCTGCTTTCATAAAGATTTCAGCCTTAGAAACATTTTGAGGCAGTTCTACTCTGCCCTGTAGAGTCACTGAGAGTCAGTATCAAGCCAGTGGCAGCAGCAGGCTCACAAGTGCCCTGGTGGCACAGTGGCTAAGCACTAAACTGTTAGCCAAAAGTCAGGGCTTCAGTGAATGAATGGTTCCATGAGAAAAAAGATCTGGTGACCTCTAGGGAGTCGTCTGAGGCAGCTCCACTCTAACCCAGAGGGCTGCTGGGAGTTGGAGTTGATTTGATGGCACACAACAGTATCATAGGAGACACTGATTTGGAAAATGTTTTTTTTTTTTTTTAAACTTTCTAAATAGTTCGTTTTATGTTCAAGAAGTGCTGGCTTTTACACTAGGTGTATGTTCTGGTAGGAATCCCTGGGTGGCACAGTGACTGATTTCTCGAGCACTAGTCAGAAAATGATGGGTAGCTTGAATTTGCCCAGAAGTACCATGATAAGGCCTGCTGATGGACTTCGGCGTTAGTGTAGTGGTTCTGTGTTGGGCTGGTCGGCAGTTCAAAATCATCAGCATTTCCTCTGGAGGAAGACTGAACTTTCTACTCCCTGAGCAGTTCAGTCAGGGAAACCCACTGCAGGAGGTCTGGGTGGGGATTGGGTAGGGGTGGTGTCACTCTGAGTTAGCACTGGCTCACGGCAGTGAGTTAGGTTTGGTTTACGTACTTCAGAAAGCCCACAGTTACTGAAAACTTTAGAGTGCCGTTCTCGTCTGAGTCACATGGAGGGAACAGCAACTGCTGCTGGTGGTGGTAATATATATTTTGGTAACTTATCGTAGTTTATTTTCATCACTTGCATCTTAGTATGATGCCAATCAAAACATTAGATGATTTGTAATTTTAATAGCCTTTGCTTTAATGGCTAAAAATGGCAACAATTTTTAATGGTAAGTTTAAAAGGAAGGAAAAAAAAGGAAGTTAAACACAGTTCTGACTGCTGTGTGATTTCATATCCCCCTCTGCCCCCGCCCCCCCAATGTTTCTTGGAAGAGAAACTAAAAATAGTGTTGTAATCAGTTGATGGCACAACTGTTTAACCCAGGTGTGCTGGGTCTGTCGTGCTTGTCTTTGATGAGCCAGGGAGATGTAGTGAAAAGAGTACAGAGGATGAATCCAACTTGTGATCTTGATCACCTGCAAGACCCAGGACAGACTATGACTCAGAACCCCAATTTTCTTCTATATAAACCAGAATCATGTCTCGTTTACAGTATGCTAGAAGCTCAACAAAGGGTGGTGTGTATTATGAACCCGCCTCCTGCTATGAGTTGATCCAGTCTCATGGTGACCCTGTAGAACAGAGTAGAACTGTTGTCTACATAGCTGAGACCAAAGCTTTTCGTGAGTAGAGAGACTTCTCTTTCTCTTTTGGAACTGCAAGTGAGTTCAAATTGCTGAGTTTGCATTTGTAGCTCACTACACCCCATGACCTATTGTTATTGACAGTGAATAAGAAAGAATAGAAACTTACAAAGAAGAATGTGTAAATGAGTTTGCTGTCAATCATCAAAATGAAGAGTAATTCCTTCCCCCACCTTTTCAGTAACCATGAAAGAATGGTGGTTTATTAATTTTGAGAGGAATGTAATAACTTAAACATTTTTCATACAACAATACATATAATAATGTCTTAAAAATATGTGTTTTTGTATTATGACTATTAAAAGATAAAACACATTAAGTAGATATAGGCTAGGGCCTGGTACAAAGTAGCTCGTAGCTGCTGCTATTAATACAGATCGATATGGTAGTGAAGAGGATGCTATATAGACTTATTAGGTGCCTCCCCCCCCAATTAAGTCAATTTTCGTATCCCATTTCCTCTTCTCATTGCTCATATTTTCCCTGGCTTTTTCTCCCTGGTGCGTGCATCTTTCTCATAATTGTTATTAGTATCGGTTTTTCTGTTCATACAGTTCTGGATCTGTGTTGGCGAACTGGAGACATTACGATCCAGTCTCGCCTGTGTAGCAGTCCTAGTGGGGAACATGGGTAGGGGTGGAAGAGAGAGGAGGACCTTGGCTCTCAGTACCGTGGATGAGTAACTCATATTTTATTGAAGGCATTTTTAATCTAAAGGATACTCTAGGTTAGGTAGCCATAATTTAGGCCATTTCATAATGAAAGAACCTCAGGGACTCTGACCCCAAGAGCAAGAAGTACATATATGGGCCTGCTGGGTCCTGGGAGACCTTCAGTTTCCTCAATGTCTCCTTCCTGCTTGTTTCAGCACACTCATCTCCATGTTGACAGCCTTCTGCTTACTCATAGACCTAGGTAATATAAGTCTTATAATGGCATCATAAGCCCCGGGTGTGTACTGTGGTAATTGCGAGGATGCTAATCACAAAGGTTAGCTGTTAGAAACCAAACCACCCAGCTGCTCCATGGGAGAAAGATGAGGCTTTCTACTCTTGTAGTTATAGTCTTGAAACTCAAAGGCTATTCGACTCTGCCTTCTGTATAGGGTCGCTGTGAGTCAGATTCGACTTGATGGCAGTGAGTTTTGAAGTTTGAATGTGTTTGTAACCATCATTTCAAACTTAAAAACTGTTGTGCACAAACCAAACCTTATTTCCGCATTCTCTTGTGGTTGGATTTTGACTTCATTTTACATTTCATAATTTTATATATTTAGTGGCAATCTCAGCTGTTACATTTAATGAGTGTCATTTGTAGTAAAATATCAGTTCTAGATTTTGAAATACTTGATTTTAAGCAGTAAGCAACTAAATTCTGTAGGCTCACGTCAGGGAAATTATTCTTGGACAGTATAGGCAGTATCTTTTTTTTGTTGTTGTTATGGAATTTTTTTTCTTTTTTATTAATCAATTTATTGGGGCTCATACAATTCATCACAATACATAGATCAATTGTATAAAACACATCTATACATTTGTTGCCCTCATTATTCCCAAAATCCGCTTGCCTCTTGGGTTCCCGGAATCAGCTCATTTTCCTTTTTTTCCCCCCTCCCCTTCCCTTCCTCCTCCCCTCTCCCCCATGCACCCTTAATAATTTATAAATTATTATTGTATCTTATGTTACACTGTCTGGCGTCTCCCTTCACCCACCCTTCTGCTGCCCGTCCCCCAGAGAGGAGGTTATATGTGGCTCCCCTGTGTAGGCTGTATCTTAATGATCTTCTGACACTTGTTCTCTCAACCATCTTCTGGCTGGTGCTGTCCATGGTTTTTCTGTTTGCCCAGCCCTAGCTTTTTGACCATCTTCACATGTATCCACTGCTAGAAATTGTTAACTCCATTGATTGAGGAGCTAGTGACTATGAAAGGAGAGGTCTTAGAAGTTGCCTGCTTCAGGGAATCAACAGGCGTTTTTCCTTAGTAGGACTTCTTAATGGAACCCCACACTTCACTAATAGCCAAGATGGGCAAGAACTGTCCTCCCAACAGTGGAGCTAGCTTGCTGCTCCGGAGAATACTAGCGGACAACAAGGGCTCTTGACTTCCTAACTGTTTTTAAGCATCTGTTTTACACTTCTTCCTTGAGTTTGCCCTTAACTGCAATTAAAGACTTTTGGAAAAGAGGAAATTGAACCCCAGATAGATTGTCACGCTTTGAGTAGAAACATATTTAATGGTAGGCAAAGTTTGGAGGGATTCTTGTGATATCTGTTATTTCCTAGTCTGAGTTCTGGGGACTCGGGTATCTTCTAATATGCAGAAAGGTTGAGGCACTTGGTAGGAAGTTTGCAGTACACCCAGGCTTACCAAGGAATTGTTGGGTTTTATTAAATTAGCCCACTAATTTATTCTTACTGTTCATAAATGGTAAAGAGACCCTGTGGTTTTTTTTTTAACCCAGTAGCTAATTATATAGGTTAAATAACCGTGATCAAATCTCAGTGCCCTTTAGCATGTTGGTCTTGCCGTTTTTTTACTTACTAAGTTAAAATGTGTGGAAAATACCTAACCTAATTCTCAGATGATGGAATTCGTTTTTTTCTAGCTTTTTTGTAATGATAGCATGGTTTCTCTGTGTTTTTCGTTTTGAAAACAAAGGGATGGGAGGGGAGAAAGCACGGGGCAGTCCTATACCCTGATGGTAAAGATAAGTGAAGGTTTAATCTCAGTCACTTGATTATTGTTATTATTTTGTCAATATCTGAAAGTAAACACAGAAAAGCGTTGCAGTTGTGTGCAGTGTGTGAAATTCAAGATAACTGACTTGAAGCTTTTTCCTCTTCTCTTCTGAACAATAGGTACGTTCTATGGATGAACTGAATCATGATTTTCAAGCACTTGCTCTGGAGGGCAGAGCAATGGGAGAGGTAAGTGAATCGGTGCCGGGAGAGCAAGGCTGTTTTAAAGGGAAAGTGGAGCTGCCTCTTCCCAGTATCCAGAAGTATGTGCTTGCTGCTCCGTGTTGCCATCCTCATGACAGGGATGGGATGTGCAGAATTTTTGCTAAGACTGTATTGTTATAGGAAAAACCTTAACCTTCGCTCAGACCAAAATAAATCAAGTTAAAACATGATCACAAGTTATTGAATATCAACCACTAAGTTGTAAATCAAGGCATTTGAAATTTTAAAAAGTAATGAACTTTATATGCATCTAATGGTTTTCCCGTTGCCTCACTTTCCAGTTGCTAGGTTCTTTTGCCATGGGAGGGAATTTTTAGATTGGTATGCTGCTAATCTGGAAGTGTTGACAACCTGTTTTTAGGATAGGGCCTTTTTAAAGGAAGTTCCTCCATTGTAAGGGGGAAATGGTTACATTTATGGAGAAATAGTTCCAGAAGGTAGAGGCCTGAGTAAGACCTCGCTTAGAATTCAGAAGCAAGAATTTTGGTTTGTCTGTAACATTTAAAATTTACAAAACAAAATTTACTGTGCTATCCTTTTTATTGGTAGGGAGGGTTGGTATAGTTCTGGAAGGAAGGGGAGTGTAGGTACTCTTGATTAATGTGGAAGTTGGCAATAAGGATGTATTGATGATAAAGGGGAGAATAAACCACCTGAGTCAATCGGCTCCAGTGGTACCATTTCACAAGATTTGCTTGTGGCTCTTATTTGTATGACCAGTATTGTAGAAACTCCCACACTTGTCTTAATGTTTTAAAGGTGGGAGAATGGCTGTTTCTGGACTTCTCATTTACACCACTCAGTAAATACACTTGTTCGTTGGTGTAACAACTCTTCTGTGATTCATGCACTGTGCTAGGTTCTGGGGATTCAGAGTTGAGTGAGGCAGTACCTCTTTGGAGACTGACAGAAATCCAGGGACTGTATTTGGATAAGCACAGAAAAGTTAAGTTCTTTTGCTGATTTTGTCCTTAGGGTTTTGCTTTTCCACTTTCCTGAATCGGGTTCTTATCACAGAGTTCATGTCGTGTTCGTGAGTTTTGGGGTAGTTCTGGTTTTCCCTCTGCACCTGTAAGAAAAGGTTTGTAGGTGTCCCTGTGTTCCCTGTGACTGTTTTTATACCACTGAAACAGTACACATCATTGGCTACAAAAAATTGTCAGTTAACTCTTGGAACAAAGTTTAAATGCAAAGTTAACGGATGTGTCTGATATTTAAGTTTAGAAGGAGAAGCCAAATTTTCTTTAAATTCGGACCGGCTGGTGCGCGAGGGGAAACGCGAGGGGGAAAAATTTTTTTTTTTCTTTAAATTCACCCATGTAATTCTAACTTGATCTATAACACAAAAATACCCGATTTCAATTAAAAAATATATACATACCCAATAAAATGATTTTAAAAAAAGGAAAAAATTCCTTAGCAACACACACGAAGGAATCCTCCATTCTTTTATAAACAATAAATCACAATCTCAGGAGACTCGTTAGGAGCAATTGAAGAAAGAAAAGTTTAGTGAAGGTTGAATTTTAAAGGACAAGTTAACACATTCTTTAGTTATTTTTTCTAGGAACATCCTTGTTTTGGTATATATGATTCTTCTGAAGTGATTGTACCTTGCAGCCCACACCGCTGTGGAGTGAGCTGAGACTCAGCAGCCTGGGTAGGGCAGGGTTTCTGAGGCTCTGAGTCTGCTGGGGCAGATGGCTGGTGAGTTGGAAGTTGGCAGTTCTCGTGCTCTACCTTTAGAATGGTTGTAGGCCTAGCAAATAATTTCACATAGGGCATTAGACACTCACCAAAGCGTGTCATGCTGAGGAAATGCTGAAGCTGGAGGGTAGACCTGGCCACCTCAGTCTTTTTCAAAGCACATGGACTTACTTAGAATAGATGAGGCCAATAAGTGTAAAATAAATAACTGACAGAAGATTACATCTTAGTAAACTTTATATAAATTTGATATTTTGGGGGAGGATTTAGAAATACTTTATATATCAAACTCCAAATAAAGGAGATATTTACTGAACTGATTTTTGAAAGCATAACCCAGTATCAATCTAGGCACAAAGGGGATGGATAGTGTGATTAAGCATGGAATGAAGTTTGTTTAGTCAAAGAGTTTTCAGTTGGTTGAAGAACCTGGTTAACACGCAGAGACAGAGGAAAGACCTTTTTCATTTGTCTAGTGGAAGTTTAGAGAAGCGGGAGTGATTAGTATTAGCAGGATAGCTGGAGATGACTTTAATGGAGGGAGGGGTTCGGGTTGATGAAAGTCCTGTAATATAATTAACACTGCATAGGGGCAGTTTGGAGAAATGAACAAACGGATAGTACAATGTAACAAAATGGACAGCTTCTGCAGGATTTAGCTTAATTTTCTTTTCCTTTTAGCAGTAAAACATCCTGTTTTGGGAAGGGAGAATTACTGTATAAACACAGTAATTACATAAACACCTAAAGTTCAAATAAGGTAGGGACTTTGATGCCAGGGACAGTATATTTTTGCTTATTTTGCGTGCATTTATGTGTGTGAGTCCTCATTGCAGTAGAAATAACCTATTTAAGAATGATTAATCTTTAGAAGTCAAAGACAATTCTCCATTTAAAGAAACTGAGACCTAGTAGTCAACAGTGCTTCTTGGCCCTCGTTAACACTTTCTCTTCAAAGCCATTACTAGATTCTTCGTATTACTTTGGAAGATTTAGTGTATTTTTTGGTAGGTATCTTGGTGAGACATGGCTACTTAAAATATTACCCTTGAACTCACTGGTTTTCCTTCAAGTACAATTGTAACTTCTGTGAAATAGAACATAGTGTGATTCGGATGTTGTTCGAACACCTTTTATACACGTTCATGTCAAGCCACCCCCCTCACCCCCCATTGCAAAGAAAAAAACAAAAAAACAAACCTGTTCCTAGATCTATCTTCCAGTTGAATTTGTACCTAGTGTGCCTCTCCCCTCCCCCAGTGTGCTTTTCTATGTATAAAAAAATTTAAACACTTCTGGATCTGTTAAAACATTTTTAACGTAATACAGCAGTTAATAAATGTTTTGATGTGTGTTGCAAAGTAGTGTCTCTTTGTTATGAGCCACTGTATGTGTACTTTGAATTTTTAACTTGGTAGTTTTTGTAGGGGTAGGGCAGGGTTGGGACTATGTCCCATATGTGGTCAGACTTTGTTCTAACCTCTTATGTGATGCATGACTGTACAACTGTTTTTAGCTGGAAGACTTTTTACTTACGTACCTCCTATTCTAGGAGCTCAACGTAAGTAGAAAGATAGAAAACTTTCAGGATAGGGGCACAAATTAGTTTCACGCATTTTATCGATTAACTTGCACATCCCTGTTATTCAACTTAGTGTCTTTGTCCGGAAAAGCTGAAGGACACATACTTGAGCATCTTATTTTATTTGTAAATGAAAGTTTCAGTTGTTAGGCAAGTCTTTAAGAAGGCCTCCAATAAAATGATTTTTAAAAAGAAAAAAAAAAGCGAACATCTTTTTAGGAAGACTTACAAATCTCAGGGGTCTGGGCTCTCTTTCTGCATTGGTTTGGTTTGTGATCTTGCAAGATTTAATTTCACCAGTGGTAGAATAGCATCATTCCTGCCCACGTCCTAGAAGGACGGGCTGGTAGATGGTAGAGGGGTTGCTGTTCGCTGCAGCCCTGTGCTGCCCTCGGTGCTCCAACTGGAAAGACTTTGTGAAAGCCCCGCCCAGAAGGCACCTACTTCTCCATAACTGGTTTTCTAACGTTTAAAAACCAGAAACTTAAAAGATACTCCTTAACGTTTTACATGGATAAACACATGATAACAGCAGGAAAATTAAGATAGTATGGTTAATTTGTTTTATATAACAGATAAGCGCATTATTTATTTACTTATTGAATATGTTTTAATGCGTAGTACTTCATGTTTGTCTAAAATTTTGAAGTATAGAAAACTCACCTATGGTAAGAGACAAATTTGTAAACCCGATGAAGGAAAACTGAGGAGAGCTCCTGATCTCTAGAGTGATAGTGATTCCTACCATGTCCACTGACAAGAGGCTAAGGTGGAAATGTATTTACATTGTAGCTGCAGATTCAGGTTAGGAGATAATAGAATGCTTTGGAGAAGAGTAAGGGATTAGATAGGGCTTTCTGGGAAGCGGTGTACCTTAAGAAAGATAGAAGTTGGTCCCCTGCCCTGGAATCACAACTTTCATCCTTAGCTCAGGTGTTTTTCTTTGGCCTTCCTTCCTTTCAACCTGTGACATAACGTCACTGGATCAGATAATTTCCCAGGACCCTTTCAAGCCTAAGCTTTTCGGGACTCCTGTCATTAGAGTATTATAAATTGCATGGATCTTTCATATGCCATAGGACATCTAAAAGATGCCCTGTTAGAGTGACTTCCCCTTTGTGATTTATAGATTCTGTAATGTCCCTGGGTTTTCCAAGTGATTCACCTTCTGCAACTACCTAAAGGCATTTAAGTACTCTTCAGGACTCCTGGGCCGATCATTCTACAGGAGGCCTTGTCTGTTAATTTCCCCCACCTTTCCATTAGGGAGAGCCCTGATGGTGTTGCGGGTACACGTTGGGCTGCAGGTAGCCAAGTTGGCAGTTTGAAACCACCAGCCATGCCCAGGAGAAAGATGAGGCTTTCTATTCCCGAAAAGAAGCCACACTCTTGGAAACAGGGACAGTTCTACCTGGTCTACAGGGCTGGTACGGGTTGGAATCAGCACATTGGCAGTGTTTATCCTCACTGCCTCCACTATGGGAAACAAATGTCTTACAGAATGAGAAGTGTTTGAGTAGTTAAAAGTGCTTTTGGATCCACAGCCCTGGAGGGCTACCGCCTACGGGGTGTTCCTTACAATCTGAATGGCACAGTTGTCTAGAAAGTGGATTGAATTTTGGAAAAAGCACACACATTCTGATGACCATTAAGACCAGGCAACTTTCTTTGCCGAGAGGAGGGAAAGATGAATGAAATCTTGTGTTGTATTAGTATAAAAATAATCTAAATAGTATAACTAACATCCTTCCCCCCCAACGTAGATAGCATTGAATACAGACTGGACTGGTAAATGCTCCCTCATTCCATTAGCCTTGTGTCAATACCATTTGGTTGTTGGACATTTTCAAAATCTCTTTCTTAAATTGAAATGTTTAGATAGCTAGCCAGGCCAACTGTCCTAGAAAATCGATAACTTAGTTAATGTTTCCTGTAGACTTAATCTTGTAATAAGTTAATGACTGTGTGTGAAACTGACATTTTCATGAGTCTTTATTTGGGAAAATTCTTGGGATTTCATAATGATTTTGGGATTGGGTTTGAACATTTTGTGAAACAAGGTAGGAGAAGGTGTCTTCTAACCCTGAGAATAGAGTGCATTTGACATTTGGAACCTGGTTCCCAATTTTGCTCTCTCACTTTGTGTAAAATCCCACTCACTCCATTACCTGCCTTCTGTATTACCCTGGGAAGATTAGGTAGACTGGGTGCGGCATACATGGGTGATCTTTGGCTGTTTAAAAGCAGTACGATAACCTCTTTGCAGCAGCTTGTGATCCACCTATGGCTCAATCTTCCTGTTCTTAAATCTCTTTCCCTCCATCCTCCTTTGGCTCAGATGTTGCCACTCTTGTCCACATCAGTATGTTTCATTTGGGAGTAATCCAACTGAATAACTCTAATAATACATCATTACCTTTCGGACACTTCAGCATTGAATTTATTATCTACATGAGTCTCCCAGCAGGCTTTTGAGTTACACTATTTTTTAGATGAAGAAACTGAGTCCTAAGGTTAAGTAACTTAAACCAAGGTCATAAATATCAAGATGTTCTGTTTTGTTGGGCTCAGGAAAAACAATAGCTGTACGATATGATTTTCTAGATAATGTAATGCCCATGACATATCTTATGCATTCTTCACAGTGGTGCAACAATATTATGATACTCTTATATACAGACAAGTGAAATAAGGCACTAGAGAGGTTAATGTGATCATGAGTCACCATTTGAGTTTAGATCTCTTACTCCAGCTCTTGAGTTTTTTTCTTGGTCATTGAGGGCAGAGACTTTAGTTTTTAGTGTACCCTGTAAACAGTAACTGTATTGAAAAGTCAGATACAGTTTCCCACCCTGCAGGCATGGATTCCTCTTCAGTGTCAGAATGCAGTGCCCCTCAGGCCAGTTTAGTAAATACCGACTGGCTGGGCCCTCTGCTCAGATTACTTTTCCTTTTCTACTCTCAGGGGTGTGGGGTGTAAGATGAGAGGTTAAGAAACAGATTGAACTGAAAAGTTTGTATTTAACTCTCTCCTAATTTTTATGGTTTCAGACCATTTCTATAAATACTTTGTAAACAGAGTTCTTATCAGCAATGCTGTTGCCATCCAGGTTGAATTGATCATATGAAAGCATTTGTTATAAAGGATCTTTTGTTTAAAATACTGTTGACTGCAGGGTATTTTAAGGAGCCCCGGGAGCGGAGTGGTTATGTGTTGGCTGCTAACTGTAAGGTCAGCTCCCAGCTACTCAGGAGACTGACAGGGCTTTCTAGCTCTATAAAGAGTTATGGTCTTGGAAAACCCATTCAGACAGATCGACCCTATTCTTTAGGATCAGTGCGAGTTGGTATCAACTTGATGGTAGTGAGGTTTTTATTTTTTGTAAGATTTATTTCTCTATGGCACATATCCTCATTGCATGTATGTGACCAGGCATAATGGTGTTTAGGAAACTGGAATTAATTTTTTTTCTATTTCTTATTCAAGCTTGGGTTAAACTTGATATTTTATATAATTTGTTCTTGTTTACTGTTCATTTTTTCAAACTCACCGCCATCAAGTTGATTCCTGCCTCATAGCAATTCTATAGGGCACTAACCTCTGGGTTAGTTGAGACAATAAATCTTTATGGAGTAGAAAGCCTCATCTTTGTTCCATGGTGAGGTTTTGAGATCTTGACCTTGGGGTCAATAATACTATGTCAATAAGGGACCAGCTAAACCATTCTTTTGTTTGTTTGTTGATTTTAAGTTTTATTGAGTTAAGAATATATATACCGCAAACACATGACAAACCAGCTATTTCTACATGTACAATTCAGTAACAGTGATTATTCTCAGTGTCCTTTTCTGAGTTTTTCTCCCCCCACCCCCCAAACATAAATGCACTTCCTTCTGAGATTTCCATTTATTCATTGGAGTTGCTGTTGCATATTTGATCAAATATAGATAGTTCTCAAGAGTTTAATGCTTAAGGCAACCATTCTTTATTAGGTAAGCTGACCTGTTTGGCTCTAAAACAGTTTCAAGGGATCTTTTCAGTTCAAGGTATTATGGCGGTACTTTAATAAGTTCATCCAACCCCTTTGTTCCAGAAGGACTAGAGTTGGAGTCTGTGAGAATTTAATGCCCAGTTCTGCATTATCCCCCTTCCTGTGGAATCTTTTTTTAATCAAAATGTTCTCAAGTGACACCCTCTAATTCTTGTGGACTCATGCCCGAATCTGGCGTATTGAGATCCTTGCCTTGTATTAGTGCAATAACATGCGCTGAGGCTGGGACTAGGTTTGTGTGGGCTGGAGCACTGGCTCCTAACTTGAGGTGACAGTTCTTTCCTTTCTTTGCTATATTGGCTTCTTGCTTTGGGGGGTTGTAAAGGGGTGGCGTTGATCATGGCGTAGTCAGGGTGTTTTACAGGTTTCCTAAGTGATATGGGAGCTCATCTTAAAAAGCACAGTGGGTTCTCAAGTATTTATGTAATTCTTAGACAATTATTTTTGTAATTGATAATGAGGCCTATTGTAGCATGTATGTGGTCTCGCTACACATCAGACCATATAGTTTTTAGGCATATATACAAATATGGCCTTATTTATAGTCATTTAAAACATAATCTTCTGTTTACTTACATGTAGAAAAACTTGGCATCATTTTCTGAACCTACCCCTCTGTCAGTCTAGCAAGTTTTTTAAAAAGATAATTCTTTAATTTTATTCTAGTAAATTGAAGTAGGAATAAAGAAAGACACCCCCGCCCAGTGGATTTAGGCGGGTGTGTGCAGTGGAGAAAGCATGAGTGGAGCTGGTCTCCAGGTTGATTTACAGTAAAATCACAAGAGGTCCAGGCCGCCAGCAGGATTTGAGTTTTGGGGGCTGGAGAGCATGCTTTATAAAATACGCACTTAGTCTTTTGTGTGGGTGCTTTCATAGGTGAAGTTGTTGACAGTGATTGTGTTCTTTGGTGTGCTAAAGAGCACTGGGAAACCTTTGTGATTCTGTGAAGTGAGTGCATTTTGGACTTTAACAGTAGTTATCGATTGAAGAGCCTGCTGTTTGCAAGTCTGGCTTTTATGTAGTTGTCCTAAATTTTAGAAACTACAAAAAATGTTCTCTCTACTAGATTGCTCTTTTTGCCTCCCATCACCCCTCTGACTTTTCAGGGCAGCTTCAAAGCTTTACCCGTTATATAAAACTTGCAGGAACACAACTCTTCTATACTTGGGTGCTGTCTGACTATAGAAGAATCCTGATTAAAAAAGGCTTCTGTGCTAGATTGGCTTATGTAGTATACTTGGTGGCTTCATCTTAATCATCCTAACAGGATGATATGAATCTAACTTATGAAACCGTGCAACCCTTTCTTTTGCTTTGTTCTCTGAAAGCTGAGAGGCATCTAAGCAGCACCTTGTTCTTTCTTTGCCCATCTCTTGCCTGTATTACTACACGGATCTACCGTTTAGCCTCCTAACCTCCCACTCGTCCTGTTTCATGGAAGCTTGTCAGACCTGTCTTTTTAGTTCTTGGGTGGCACAAGTGGTTAAGGGATTGACTGCCAGCCCAAAGGGTTCAAACTCACCCTGGGAACAGTCCCAGTGATCTGCGTGTGAAAGGTCACAACCTTGAAACCAGCGCATGTCTCCCCTGATGTAGAGCCCCATCAAGTAGCGCATGTCTTCCCTGCTGTAGAGCCTCATCAAGTAGCGCATGTCTCCCCTGCTGTAGAGCCCCATCAAGTAGAAGTTCACTCCAGGTAACTAGCAGTGACAGCAACTTGTTTAAATTTCAATGTAAAAGGGAGTTAAGGATTAAGAGCAAATTATAGCAGTGAAAACAGATTTTCTTTTTTAAAGAACTTTTATTTATGTTGCTCCCGATTACAGCTCAACTCACTGGTGCTCCATGGAGCCTAATTGTATGTACCCTTTCACCTTCTTCTTACTGCTTTCCCATGGCCCTGATCCACTCTACTTATTTTCATGTCTGTCTCTGTTCTTTGTGGAAAGGTTTTCCTTGTCCTGTTCACATTGAATCCTCTTGTCCCTCCTGTAAGTTAGTTCTTGGGCCGTCCTGGCCTCAGCTTAATTTTTTTTTCTTGCTTGGATGTGGTTTCTATCCTCATCTGTAATGAGTTGTGAAGTTTAACAACCTGTACTAAACTATTAGGCAGTATGCTTATTTTAGGCTGCCTTGGATTATATCAGTTTGATCCCTGGTAAGGTTATCTTTTTTTTCCTTCCCTCTTCCCCTTTGACTCTTTTATGTATGTCCTTCTACAACACAGTGCAAAGACTGTTCCTTGCTACTTTGTTATTGCTACTAGTGATTGATGCGGCCTGTGTACATCAGGGTATATTCAGGTAATACTTTTTTGACCCCAGGATGTACTTCATAACTTTCTAATTTTTTGAACAGTGCTCCCCCTTCCTCTCAATAAGAAAAACAATTTTGCATTTTCTGGTGTGGGAGAGATCAGATTACCTCCATTTTGATTAGGCCCAGTCATTTGTGTGATTTCATCCATAGTAGTGGAAGTATTATATATTTAAAGTTTTATTGGCACATGAATTGTATGATAGTTCACTTATCATATAGTTCAAAAGTTCAGTCACATCAAGAAGAGTTGTACAACCACCACAATTGGCTTTAGAGCATTTTCTTCATTCTTGTACTCATAGTTATTAGTGCCCCCATTTCACTTTAACCACCTGTGCCATATCCCCAAGGAACCATTAATCTTGTCAATGTCTCTATACCTATCTTGGAGTTCATATACAAAAAAAAATTAAAAATAAGCAAACAAAAAAAACTAACAAGAGTAACAAAGTAAAACAGATAAAAGCATTACTTGAACAAAAAGCAGGATTTATTAAAAACCAGAACAAATTTAAATGGATCATAAGGATGATCAAATGACAAGGTGCTAAATTTTAACCTAGCTGCATCTGCAACAATCCACTTGTATAAGTATTAAAAGGCATTTGTACTTATGGAAAATACTTTAAAACATTGTTAATTTCATATATTGCATAATTGTAATGGTGAAAAAATAAACCTTTTAAAAAAGAACTCATTAGGTTTCAGCCAAAGGAATATTTAGTCAGAGATTATTAATGTTTATTTGTTTTCACTGGTCATCATCTTGCCATACAGAATAATTAATTTAAACATGTAGAAGTTTACATTGTTATATATGGTAATGTGAATAAACAATAGTAGATATTCTTAGACAGTTTTGTGATTTGTATCAAATGAAACGACAAAATATGAGGGGGCTTCAGAAATTTTGTGGAAAAATAGAACAGAGGTAATGGGATTCTTTCTGTGAACTTTTTGTGAGGGCCCTTTTATATGTTAAAGTGGTCTTCACGCAGGGCATTTTCTTTTTTTTTTTAAATCATTTTATTAGGGGCTCATACAACTCTTATCACAATCCATACACACAT
>NW_022111357.1:13737301-13745548 GCF_000313985.2 Echinops telfairi
TCTCCACTCCGCACTCCCCCCATCATTCACTATGGTAAGATTTTTTGTTCTGATGATGCCTTATACCTGACCCTTTCGACACCTCGTGATGGCATAGGCTGGTGTGCTTCTTCCATGTGGACTTTTTTGCTTCTGAGCTTGATGGCCGCTTGATTACCTTCAAGGCAGGGAGGGCATTTTCTTAATACATAGAGATAAATGAGAAGTGAGTTTTTGGTTGTTTTTTTTAAGCAAAAGGGAAGAAATTTATTGGAGCCCACACGGGAAACCCTAGAGGGGCCCAGCGTACCCTACTGCATAGGCATGCCCAGCAAAGGGTCACACTATTCACTGTACCCCATGTCCTAGAGGAACTCCTTTTGAGCCGAGCCCCAACGCCCCAGGACTGACGGGGGGGTGGGGAGAGAAGTGAGATTTTGACAGTGCATAGTCCTTAAATGGAAGAGAAGAAAGTTTTAAAAAACCCCAACTTCTCTGTTCATTTATATATTGACTTTTAATTAAAAAAACCCTGGTTTCCATGAAATCACTGTGTAAGTTCAATTTCTTGAATTAAGCTGCTGCTTTCAAAGTGAATCAGAAATTTGATGTATTTGCTTGGTTAAAACATTTTAAAATACTGTATAAACCATGCCCATAAAGTTGGCACTAATTGGTGTTTTGAAATTATGTTCAGGTGCACCGTGCCTGCTTGAAAAAGAGAATGCCTTCTGTGTAGTGAGTTGCATAACACCATAATCCTAGTTTTCATTTGCTGGAAACTAAATTCTAAATCACAGTAAAAGTGTATTCAACAAAACCATGATCTAACATCCTACCACACTATAAAGCAACAATTTCAAATGTTCTTTTTCAGTCTTTCATCAAAGGGGAGGATAGGATGCATAAAGAAAGGCAGTCTTTCTATGTACAAGTGTGATTTCATAAATATTACATCTAGTCATGGCTATTTTTGGAGACCATCCATTGTTCTACAACTACCTACCTTATTGTTGAATATTTCATTTAATCACTTTGAATGTAGAATATCTTCTCTTAAATTTTGTTGGAATAAGTTCTCAGGAATGTACTAGACTCTTGATACATATGGGCTTGATGCATATGACCCCCTTTCATTAAAAAAAAGTACTAGCAGTATGTGTTTAGTTAAAACATTGGTTTTAAACATATTTAATGGAGTAAGATGGTTTCTTGTTAAAACTTTAGTAATAACATATAATTTATAGTAGTTGTCAAAGCAATTTGTGTGTTTTTTCACCTTGGTTTCACAATACTCCTCAATAGTAGGGAGGACCAGATAAATCCCTAGGGAATTAAAGTTCTGAGAAGGACCTTCTGAAAATTTATATTCAACCTTTGATGAGTTAGAGCCTGAGTAGGTCACATTCCAATCCTTACTCCATTTCATTTCTTGAAAGGCCCATTTTCTGAATTGATGTTAAATTATTTCAATTAAAGAAGTAAAAGTGAGTTGAGTGTTTAAAAAGCTCCTCCCCGCTGTGCGGTGCACGCTGGCGCTGGGGGGGGGGCGGCGGCGGCTATTTCTTACCAACTAGATAAATATCAGATATTTGACTCCTGCTTTGACTATATTCCAGCGAAACTAAGCTTGTTTTTGAGTTATCAGATAACAAGACCATACCTGATCATGATGGTCGGCTTTATAGTATCCACTGAGTGGTACTTCTCAAGGAGCTAAATCTCTGCTCAGAGAGACAGCTGTATACAACATGCATTGAGTGTATTGCCAAATACTGAGTAGTTGGAGTGCACAGTTAGCAAACCACTGATGTTTACCTATACAAATATTAATGATGGTACATTATAAGTCACATCCTTTGTAACCGTCTTTCCTCGGCAAAGATGTGATCATTTTTCTTGCAGAATTTTGTTGCCCATGGTCATGGAGTCTATCTATTCTGACACATGGTGGCCCTGAGAGTAGAATTACTGCTTACAGTATCCCAGCGGCTCTTTTAGGAAGCTGACTGTCACACTGTCAGAGGAAACCAGCCTCCAACAACCAAAGGGCCAGAAGGTGCATATGTACTAATATATAAATTATAGTAAAGTCATAGACGATAAGAAAGATAGGAGAGTAAAATAAAGGAGGTAGACACATTTTATGGTAGCATACACACCCCAGCTCCTCTTGGTGGACTGGGGGAAGTGAGAGAGAACCTTTACTATCTTGGGACATTTATAGGTTGCTATAAGACGTGCATATTTAGTAGTACATGTGTGACAAGGTGGGTGGTATCTACATTAAGGTCCCTGAGCTCACAGGTGAGGAAACCTAATAACCTGCATTGAGGAAAGGTACAGGGATGGGGGATTGGGTGTCACAGCGGGAAGGGAGAGCAAAAGGATAATGTCTACTTCTATAGGGAGATATAATCAGCTAAGTGCTCACTCTAAGGGAGAATCTATGGGAATGATATTTAAAGCAGGATAATGTACTTGGACTTTACCTCTAACTTACCAAAGTGGAATGCCAGCTTTCCAGGTTCCCTCTGTCATAAGTTAGGGAAGATAGTCCTCGTCACATTTCCTTCAGTGTTGGTTTTGCTCATCACGTCTTTCTCTGGAAGAGTGCAGATGAGCTCCAATCACAGGCCTTTTGGTTAGCAGTTGAGGACTGAGCCAACACTTCATGGCTGCACCTTGTGTATGTTGTTGAGGGCTTTTCATGTTAGGGCCTTTTCATGAAGCAGGCTGGGTGATGTGTTCACTACACAGGATAACTGTGTACTGAAGACATTTCATTGTCAAACTATTGATAGTGTGAAAGCTGTTAATTCTGACTTTGTTTTTTAGTAGTAGAGTAAAAGCTTACTCTTTGAGTGGTTACCATCAGTTTAATGTTGCTTTGGTCCTTTATACACTTTATCACATTTAATCTTCATAGTCTATTTTATACTTGTTAAAACTGAGGCTGAATAGAGTTAAGGTTTTTATTTTTGTATTTTGTTTTCCCATTTCAGAATGCTCATGAGCTTATTCACTTACATTACTTTTTTTAAACTATAATTCACATTTTTATATAGCTAATTTAAGTAGAATAAATAAATGCTTGTAGCATATAAACCTGCCAACAAGGAGGCAATTCACAAAATGGATTAATAGTAATTAAACAAAATTTTAAGTAGGCTACTTGAAGGTAACTGATTCCATTAAAAAAAAAACCAAAAACCACAAAACAGCAACTTTCCTTTTGTCTTTCTTTCATTAGACTTTGTAAATGAGCTGCTCTTTGGCAAGGGAATCTATCTCTTTCTCCTCCCCAACCCCCCTTCCATTTTGCACAATGCCTGGTAGATGCCAAGAGGGTCAATCTCAAGATGAAGTGAGACACTAAGGGTAAACAGAGTGTTGCTCAACAAATGAGAGAATTGGAAATACAGGTGTTTGACATAAAGGCTTTTGGCTTGCCTCCCCTACTCCCCAAATGCCCTCAAACAGTGTACTTCTTAAAACGATGAGGCGTAGAGGTGCTCGGTTTTCTTAGCCCTTATTGTTTGGTTTTGAGTGTTTTGTTGTGTAGTGTTTTGAGAGGTTCTTGCTGGAGGTTTATGTGATGAGTGACTGTACAAGAGAGGCTTTGTGTATTATCAACTTCATTAGATGGAAAAAGAAAACATTAAGGTGAGTCCAAACAAGTGGGTATTATTCCTTGTGAACCAGTGCTTGGTTTCTGATTATGTGCCCCAGAAACCTCATGAGGGAGCTTACCGATTTCTTTACTTTGTAAGTGTCTGCTTTTCTTTTCCAAAATCTCAGGTTCCCCACTCCCTCCTATAAACTTGAGAATAGCTTATTGGGAGACTATTATGACTGGGGCATTCAAAGGAAGAATATCAGGTCTGGCTGTATTTCAGGGGAAAGCAGATCCTCCCAAGTCCAGGTTTTCAGATCTTTAAATGGACTTTATTAGTAATTTTAAAGATAATTTGATTATGGAATTGTACTACACTAATAAGAAAGTAATGTATAAAAACAACAGCGTTCCTTTATTAATTCATGAAGAGATGTAATAACCTTCAAGTGGACAAGATAATTGCATTCTGTGACCAGCACACTTAGATACAGGAGGAAGCCAACTTCTCATTAAAAACAAGTTGCTTAGTAAGCAGATTCTGAGCCAAGTTACTTGGTTGTTGTTAGTGGCTACTGTCATAAAGCTATTATCTAGCCTGATGCATAGTTGCTTGTTTAGGAGTAGACTTGGTACATCCTTATGCCCTTTCCCTAAACATTTGGATTCCTGGGTTTCCTTTGCTTTTGTTGGACTAGTTCCTATTCCCCATCGTCCTCCTTTAAAATTATTGAATCTCCTAATCTGTTTGCTGCCTAATCATTCTTTAACATGAACTTCATAAATTTCTTCTGTGATCTGTGGCTTTTTGTCCTGTCAAAGCGCAGTCTTTAGTTCCAAGTTCTTGGTGGAACAAGCAGGAAGCATCCTTTCATATGCTCCAAACACCAATTCCATGGCCCTCAAGTCAGTTTTGACTCAGCACAGTGTACGACGGAGTGGAAGGGGTGTGTGGGCTTCTACAGCTGTAGATGTCTGTGGAAGCAAAGTGCTGCATCTATCTCTGGCAGAGTGCTTGGTGAGTTTGCGTACACTTCAGTGCCTCGAGATCAAATTTAGGTATGATGTAAGTATAATTTTGGCCACTCTTGGTGCTTATGCCAGTGGCTTGGTGAGCCAGAATGTTCCAGCGAACCCTGTGGAGATATTCCCTTCAGAGTTGGCTCTTGGCTTTAGGTAGCACATCACCCCTCTCTATCTCATCATCAGTGGATTCCATCTTGTTTAGTATGATCAGACTGGAATAGTTAGATGCCTTCCTTGTAGTTGACTCTCTAGAAGAAATGATTGCTACTAATTCTCAGTAAGCTTGATAGGTTCAAGCCTTTAATTTTGCAGAATTTAAAAAGCCAGTGATTCTTTTTAATGCAAAAAGATGCTATATGACAAAGAAAGGGAGAACTTTAAATGGAACGGAAATGTTTACTTTCTTCCAAATTATAAAAGTCGTCCAGTATTTCAATTTATATATTAGAAATGGGACAAGATGTGTTCCTTGAAAGCAGACTCTTAATGAAATGTTTGGACTGCAAGAAAGCACTGTCTACATACTTTTTTAAAACTACGTGTTTAGCTGTTGCTGAAAAAGTCACACACACACACACACACTCTTAAAACAACTTGGTTGCTTAAGCCTCACAGCTGATTTTAGTCAGGAACCCAGGTGTAGTTTTGCTGGGTAGTTCCTTGGTTTCTGGGTCCCTCACAGGCTGCAAACAAGGTGTCAACTGGGACTGCATTATCTCAGGACTTATTGGGAGGCCAGCTCATGTGCCAGGATTCAGTTCTTTTTGGGTTCTTGGATGGAGAATCTCATTTCTTAATGAAGAATGGCCAGAGATCTTTCTTGGCTTCTTGTTATTTGGGCCTTCCCATAGGGCAGCTCCCAGCATAAGAGTTGATTTATCAAAGTGAGCAAGCAAGAGGGCACCATTGAAGAGTATAAGCAGCGAGAAAGATCTTTGTATCTTAATCTTGAAAATCATGCCATTGGGGGAGGGGGGGTGAGCGGATACCAAGGGTTCAAGTAGTAAGAAAATGTCTCGAAAATGATGATGGCAACATAAGTACAAATGTGCTTGACACAATGGATGGATGTATGGATTGTGATAAGAAAAAGCTGTAAGAGCCCCCAGTAAATGATTTAGGAAAAAGAAAACCACACCATCACTTTTTCCTGTATTTTTGTTCTTTACAAACAAGTCTCATTGGGCTCCGGATGGAACCTAGTCTACCAGGAGGCAGAGATCACTCGGAGTCATTTCAGAAGTTGCTTTGCATAACAACTCAGGGATATAGATGGATATATTTTGGAGGAAAGCAAAACATTAGGATTTGTCTCTTCCAGTCCCTGGGTGGTACTTAAGGTTAACATGCTTCTCTGCTAAAAAGATTGACGGTTCAAGTCCATCCAGAGGTTTCTTGGAAGAAAGGTCTTCTGAGATTTACTTCCTAAAAAATAGCCATCGAAACCCTGTTGAGCAAGGTTCTACTTTGCTACACAGGGATCGCCACATTCGGACCTGACAGTAGCTGCTGTGAACTAGCCAGAGGCTCTTAAGCTTTGCCGAGCTTGGTTCTGTTCTTGCCTGGGTACATTCCTCAGCATTTTGTTTTCTTCGCATTTTGAAGAGCACTCCACAACCCGCCCCACCCCTTCTGAATCAGAGCACCTTTCCCCACTCACCGCTGATTTAGCTGATCTAGTTGGTCTCACTATATGGAGTTGTCTCTAGTATTTTCAGGGGCTTCTAGCACCTATTTATATCAGTTGTTGATAAAAGAAATAATTACATCTTAGTCTCTAAACTAGGGACTTGTTGAAAAAGTCCCTCGGTGCTTACAAATGCTTTGTGTTTGGCTACTACCCCAAAGATTGACAGTTCAAAACCCACCCTGCAGAGGATGATTCGATTCTGTAAGATTATATTCAGGGAAAACCGCCCATTAACGTTGGGTCACACGCGGGTCACCCTGAGTTGGAATTGTGACAATAGGTTTTAGTATTTATTTTAATTATTATTACTTTGAAGTAGAATCTTAAACAAAACAACAAAACCTGATTACATACAAGAGTTCAAAAAGTTCATTGAAAAATTCCATTATCTTTTAATTCCATTTTCCCATGAATTCTTTGAAGCCCATTCGTATTTTCTGTGTTGTTCAGTTTTGAGAGAATTTGTCCCGGACAACCTTGCTTCTGCTAGCTTTGCACATTATAACAACTTCGCAAACTACAGGGAAGAAATACAGGATCCCCAAAGTCCTTTTTGAAACCTTGAGCTTAAGGAATGCAGCTGTCAGTAAACAATTAGACAAATGGCAGCCAAGCTGTATTTCCAAGAGGTGATTGGTATGTTTAGTAGCTGTTCTCTGAGGTTTGAACAAAGATATCTTGAGTTTCCGTGGTGAGCCATGAGTACTTTAAAAATGAAAGGGTGATGTTTTTGATCATCTGCTCTCTTTCCACTATTATATGGAACATTAATCAACAAGTGCGGTCCCCCTTGAGTTGACCTTGTTTCTTGTGGTACACATAAGAGAGACTCCGCTCACATTTCCTTTAAATGAGAAGTGATAAACCAGAATGTCAAATGGAAAGAGTACAACTAATGGGGAAATAAATATATGTAATTATCTGAGAGGTCCTTTTTTAACTCAAAGGGGGGAAAAAAGTAAAAAACAAGACTTCTTAAATTCTCCCATGCATAGTTTACATTCGTGCTCTTTGCCCTTTCTGTGAATTGAGAGCTATTTGCCTAGGCTTGAGCAATTGAATACACCCACTACCATTCATTAAGAACCTGCTTTATGGCAGCCTTTGTGCTAGGCTCACCAACAATATCTTTAACTACAACGACCTGAGAAATAATTTGTCAGGAAAACAGCAAGGTTCAGAGCAACTCAGTAATTTGGTCTCAGAGTTGGCTAGTCCAGGGTTTCCCCGACTTGGCTCTCTCTGCATTTACTACCCACCGCCTGCTACCCCCTCCATGCCCCCCCAAGTTAAGAGCCCAGCAGGGTCCCTAGGGAATGCACCTCAGAGGCATACTAGGAATTGACGACTTCTCTCCAAGCAAGTAAATTTATGTGACTATGCAATTAAAGAAATGTTGATCAAGGATGTCTTTCATCACAATTTTACTTGATGAGAAAATAGGCAAATTAGAACCGGAAGAGAAGTGTGTGAAAAACTGCATTGGTTCGGGTAGTAACCAGTGTCTACAAGGTAGGCCTAATATAGAGAATTAAGGGTAGATTAATTGGATGCTGAGAAGCCTCAAAACTAGGCTTTCATTTTAGTGAGAGCTGCATTGAGTTATTCCTTCATGGGAGTGTCGGTGTTTTCTGCTTTCTGGTTTTTTAGTCTCTGAGAAATTCAAGTCTTCACATGTGCTTTTTCTTAAGTCCAGTGTATAATAAGGTGTGTGTATATATATAATAAGGTGTATTATCTCAAGCTAATCAGTTCCCAGGGCAATAGCAGTTGATGAAAACAAAGCTAGAGAAATAAAGAGGATGCATTCTATTTATTTACTTATTTATTTAATCATTTTGTTAGGGGCTCATACAACTCTTACCACAATCCATACACACATCAATTGTATAAAGCGCATTTGTACATTCATTGCCCTCATCATTCTCAAAACATT
>NW_022111357.1:13747076-13781687 GCF_000313985.2 Echinops telfairi
GAAAGAAAAGCTTGTAGTTAGTTCAAGGATCACTGGCCTTTAGGAGTGTTTTCCAGTCCAGTCTGTTGGGGTACCACGCCCTGGCCCCAAAGTCTGCCTTCAGCGTTCCCTGGGGACCTTGCTGCTCCATTCCCTTGCTGTTCTGCTGCACTCCCCCAGTGCTTTGTCTCAGTGAGGCGGGATCAGATCGGGTGCAATTCCCACACTGTGTCTCTGGTGTTGTCCCCCGTAGGGCCATGGGTCAGTGAGGGGCATCATGTCTCATAGTCGGGCTGGCCATGTGGTAAGAGGATGCATTTTAATGAGAAAAGCTGATGACCAATTGATCTAGTGGAATTTTACTTTTGTAAGCATGTTATTAATGCTTTGATCATGTGCCCCAAAAGCCTCTACTATGTTTGTTTGAAACATGCTTTGCACCTTTTAGTTGAAGCCAGTTTAAAGTTGGGCTCAGGGCCAGTGATAAAACCTGCATCTCTACGGAGTCTGAAGTGCTTTGTGAAGCCTCTTTAATGATATTGCCAACTATTGTTAAGGTTAACTGAGGATAAGAGGTTTTATTTCTCTGCCAGTAGTAGGGGAATAGCTTTTCCTATCTTCCAAAATCTTGGGACAGGTTAATAATGTGGTTGGGAAGTTGTTTTGTTCATTTTCCCCTTTTCTGTTTCTGGTAATGACAGTGTCTTGCTAACAGTTAGAATCGATGTATCAAGGAGGTGATTTAAAACCTGGCTTGTATAAATCTGTTTATACTCCAGCTTGAATAACTTTGATCAACCAGTACATATACGAGCAGAAGTGTTATCATAGTTGTAGACACTTTCTTTTAGAGCGAGAGCAGTCATCGTAGGATGCGATTGGCTTGCTTGTATTGTAGGTTAACGTTAATACTCTTTTCCTCCTTAAAAATCTTAGCATAGATTCTATAGTGAGTAATTCTAGATACTTAAGCCAAGCCTCCATTGTGATGGTACGATCTGTGCACCCCTCCCATGTCCTAGCTGTCTATATGACCTTTACTGACTACTTAGTGTTGTTCCAGCCCTGAGTGGTGGACTCAGAGCACTGGTTACAGACCTTCAGGGCACATGAGCATCTTCAGTACCCTTGTCTAAAAGAAAGTGTTGACTGCTGTACTTTCCATCCTTTATGAATTCTTTAAAAGCATCTATTATTTTTAATTTGCAGCAGCTCTTGCCAGGTAAAAAGTTTTGGGAAACAGATGAATCCAGCAAAGATGGACCAAAAGGAATATTCCTGGGTGATCAATGGCGAGACAGTGCCTGGGGAACATCAGGTAATCTAGATCTAGCATCTGTACTGTGATTTATGCCTGTCTTAGAGCTCCTTTCCTCAACACCTGGCAAGTCATGACTTTTTACATCAGTGACATACGCATGTCAAGCAATGTCCTGTCCTGTGGTATAAATTGCCATTAAGGAGCTTATCTGATGTAACTTATGAAAAAGTAACACGAGCAATTCTTCAATTTTTATCGAAGTTTTAGCTACAGGGGAATAGTTTTATTTGAAGTGACCACAATTTCAGCTCTGACGTCCTGTTCTGTATTGCTATAAGCAATCCATGGAATTAGAAAATCCATGCCTGCCTGTTGAAGTATATGTTTCAGCTCCACTCCCTACCCCGCCCCTGTGCACTTTGTATGGATGAGCGCTTTCAATATGGTTGGGGTCAAATCCAGTCATTGGGCACAGACGCTCTTCTGACAGACTCTCTGTGATGAGGCCTGAGGGAACTTGTAGCGGCAGAAACACTAACCGCAGCAGGAAGTGACAGATAAAAGAGAGGGAGGAGACACCCCCCCCCCAAAAAAAAAAAAGTTGACATGGCCCTGCGCCGTCTGAGCACAATGCAAGAATGGAGCCTCGCAATGGCAGGGAGGCAGCAGCAAAAGATCAGATTAGGTTGTGTGTGTGTGTGTGTGTTTTCTTTAAGGACAGTAAAAAAGACATTTGTTTTTGTAACATTAACAACAAAAGCATATTAAAAGGAAATTTTGCTACCTGATGGGAACCAACCATTAATCTACCCATTTAGCTAGATAAGCTAGCTATGTGCACTGCTGTATTCCTGTGCTCTCCTTGAGAAATGAGGTGTATTCTGATTCCTTAACCTATGTAGAATAGCATAATTATGGAAGAATGCATTAGGAGGTAAGGCTCTGCTGACCATGGCAGGCGTGTCCTGATTCCCAGTCATTGGTTTATCCATGAGACATCACTCATAATTTGTTTGGGCCTCTGGCTGCACTGTATCATGTTTGTGTATCTTTTTTGTAGATCATTCAGTTTCCCAGCCAATCATGGTGCAGAGAAGACCTGGTCAGAATTTCCATGTGAACAGTGAGGTCAATTCTGTACTGTCCCCACGATCGGAGAGTGGGGGACTAGGCGTTAGCATGGTGGAGTATGTGTTGAGCTCATCCCCGGGCGATTCCTGTCTAAGAAAAGGAGGATTTGTAAGTTGGCCTGAGGAACTTGTTCCTATCTCTCTCTCTCTTTTTTTTTCTTAAAGCAAAATATGCCTGTTGAGTGTCCTTAGCTATTTATAGCACAAATTATAGGATATTTTAAAACGTATAATTCGAGCCCAGCAAACATAGTAGGTGTAAGTGAAACTTTTTAAAAATGAAGAAATGGTATTTCTCATAACACATACATCATAATGTGAGGTAAGAACTGGGATCTCAATTGATTGGTCTACCGGAAAACAATTTGTTTGGTTTATACTAAAAACACAAGCAGCAAAAGAAAGAACAAAGAAAGCAGAAATTGGATGACAATAAGTAATTCCAGACTGAGGGCTGTGATTTGTGAAAAATCCAAGGACGTTTATAATGGATATGATATGTGGGTTCATTTTTGTTTTGCCAGCGAGGCCTTAATTACAAAACCGTCTTTGGCTCTGTTTGTTGAACAGCTTTGTTCCTCAGACCCAGGCTGTCAGGAAGTTCAAAGTTCTGTTAATTCTTTATCTGTAATTTTGTTCTGATTAGTTTTAGATTCATCTGCCCATCTGATGCTAAATTATAGCCAGAGCAGTTTTTCTGTTGTGAGCAGTCTTCTGCAGGCATCTTGGATCACTTCTCTAACTTGGATCATTGTCTTTCTTGTATTTCTATACCCAGAAGTCTCAAGATGCATTTCCATTTACGTTTTCTTCATTTTGTATTTCATCTTGGTACAGCGAGGAAGGCCATGAAGGGCACCCTGAATCTATGTTCCCACGTCTTGTCATGGGTCACCTTGTTTTCTGCCCTGTCAGGGCCACTTCTCCCAGCACGCTCTCTGGGCGTGTACCTGCTGGCAGTCCTTTAAGGGGTCTTCTTTCTTCACAGAGTTGGTGGAAACACTCCGTTATCTTTTAATCCTGTTTCCCCACAAACTTCGAAGCCCTCTCATATTAATAATTTTGCTTCCATAACTTGTCTCCTTTATCTTACAGCAGCTGTTGTTTCCCATTGTAATATGCCTGTTGCTACAGATCAGAGGTGTTGTCCTGTTTCCTTAGTCCACTTTAAGGTTCTGTTGAGTACTACTGTATATACTTGTGTATAAACCTAGTTTCTCAGCACGTTTTTATTGTAGTTTTTGTGGTAAAATTAGGTGCCTCAGCTGATATTCGGTCGACTTATACTCGAGCATATATGGTAATAATTTTTGGGGAGGAGTAGATTTCCACAAGTGGCAAGTACAGTGCTTTACATTGTTAGTAGACATTAAATGGATGATTCTTTACTTGGCTGACATGAAGAATGCAGGTTACACATGAGGTAACCACAATCCATGTGGAATTAGTCTTCACTCTAGTCATGTCACAACTGACAGTGACTATGGCTAGGGTTCTAGGGCTTTAAACTTCTGTTCTCCTGAAAAAATAGAAAAACTAATTGAGCTTCTTAATCTGAGACCAACCAGTTTGGATTTCTCTCAGCCTTATGCCTGAAAGTTTGGTGTGAGGAATTTGACCTGATGGGTGCCTTCTATTTTTATGGCAACCCTTAAGCCTTTGTCTTAAGTGCTTAACCTCATTGTAGTCAAGTTGATTCCGACTCATAATGACTCCTATAGGACAGAGTGGAATTGCAGATGGATTCCAAGTGTGTAATCTTAAAGAAGCAGAGTGCCACGGCTTTCTCATACAGAGCAGCTGTTGGGTTGGAACCACTGACCTTTTGGTTAGCAGCTGAGCACTTACCCTCTGTGCCACTAGGGCTTCTTCAGATGTCACAGGTACTGCTTCGACCGACAGTGATTGTGGCTAGGACTTCTTCTTCTTTTTTTTTGTGGCTAGGACTTCTAGCTTCATTTCCACTATATTAAAAAAGGAAAAAAGCCAAATAGATAAGGTTATGGAACTTCTTTAATTCAAGAGACTAGTTTGGATGTTAGGCTTATGCTTTTTAGTTGGTGTGAGGAGTTTAACCTGGCAGGGGATCTTTTTATTTTTATCATTACCCTTGGGAAGGTTAAGGGACTAAACTAGGGCTTTTGTTTTGAATAGTGGTCATTCTAAAATTGGCCCGATGGCTTCTTGGTCTTTTGACTATGCTAAGACTCTAGGCAGGTTTCATGTCCTGTAGATGAGATTAAATCACTCCCATTGAGTCTATTCAGATTCATCGTAATTCTCTATAGAGTTTCTAAGACTGTGTCTTCATGGGAGTAGACAACCTTTGTCTTTGCCCCATGGAGAGACTGTTGGGCTTGAACTGCAGATCTTGTGTTTGAGCCTCAGACTAGACCACAGTGCCACCAAGGCTTTGCGGTCAGATTGGCTTCCTTTATTTGAGCTTCCTAAGAGGCTCCTTGGGAAGGAGATCTTTCTCTTGAATGTGAAGAATGGGATCAAGCCATATTGTTACCGTACTTGCTTGTTGTTCTATGGGAAGAACGGAGTTACTTCTCTCTCTTTTTTAACCTTATCCCAAGTTCACCTCTTTTTCTGCCCTACATTTTCCTTGTCTCATGAATGGAGAGTACTCTGAGAAAGTGCTACCTTCTAATTGCTACTCATAACTTTCACTTATTTGCTGTAGGATTAAAGTCAGTCAGTGTCACACATGAATAAGTAGTTAGTGTTGTGGTGAGCTGGGACCTGTCAGACTGGCTATGACTTCTGTCATGTGTGTGACCAGCTTCTCATTGTTGGGTGGGCCAGATGACATGTGTCTGGGCTATTGTGAACGTCATAGAAGGCAGAAAAATAATTGGAACTAGAAGAAAGATAAAACACATTGACTTAAAAATTTTTTTAAAGGCATGTTATTAGAAGAATACTTTTATGACCGAAGGTGAATCTTTTGGGTTCAATATCTTGTATTTGCTTTTGTAAAGGTGGTTCTATTTTTAGTTGTCATGGGAGACAGAATTTCCTCTGTAGTATACTGTGACCAGGATAGAGGAGCCGAGAAAGATGCAAATGATTAATGTACTAACCTGCTGTGAAAAAGGTTGTAGGTTTGAGCTCCCCAGAAGTGTGCCTAGCAAGAAAGGCCTGATGGTAGAACTTGGAAAAGCCACCCAGTGAGCACCCTAGCATACATGCATTGAGCTGGAATTGACCCCGTTGTCACGGGTTAGTTACCAGTCAGATAATTTACTGGACCTCTCACGTTAGCACAGTGATAAAGTTGAAATTTCTAATTCTGTTTTCCAGCTTTTTCTCAGAAAACAGTTGTGATTAACAAATTATTAACCCATATTTTTCTGTGAGTTGTGCTTATTACCAAGCCACCATTTTGGTGACCAGGGGCCTGCAACCCCTGAGCCCTGTGATTGTGTTCTGTTGCTCTTCTTCCTCTCCTGATTTTGATCTTGTGGGTTAGGGTGGCCATCGACAGAACCTCTGCTTATGGATACCAGAGCTTTCTGCTTGTCATAGTACTTGTTTTCTTGTAAAAGCTGTTTTTCTTTTCGTTAAGTCTGGCTCATTAGCAAGCAATTGACTTCAAAGGCAAAGGAAATGGAATGTCTGCTTGTAGGCAATTGTTCTGAAGAGTGCTACTAGGTGGTTTAGGGGTCAGAGCACTCAGTTGTTTTTACTTTTTTGGGGAGACTGTATTAAGTCTACCTCCAAGAAGCCATGGGGAGCCCTTTTTAATTCCTGAGAGCTGAAACATTATCTTTGATCAGTGCAAACTCAGCTTACTGTCATGGAGTTGGATTCAGGCTTATAACATCTCTGATAACACAGTAAATATAGACCTCAACTACTAAGGGGTCATTCTCCTGTGCTGACAGCAGATAAACCCAGCAAACCCAGCCTCTTGATTAAAGACTATACAGAATTCAGGTATTCTACTCATGCTGGTGAGTGGTGTTTTCCCTTTTCAATGTGGGTGTTTCTTGATTATAGCTTGAATGAGCTCTTGGTCCAATTTTTTCTGTAGTTTATTTGATTGCACAAATAGTCCCATGTGAGTATTTTGTCATCTGTGATAGGAATTCTTTCAGGCTGACAAGAAGAATCCAACAGTATTATAGTCTTAATATGTACTGAAATATTGGTAATATTCATTACATATATGAATCAGACACAGTAGTCAAGCCAGAATCAAGTTTTCTCTTGAGATTTTTCTTTTCACATCTTTTATTTATCCCCAGAATTAGACAGTTATTATTTTAGAGAGCTTGGTTTCAGGATGGTGACAAAATCAGATGTAACTACTAAGTGAAATTGCCCATCTAAGGACCTGTCACTGGCCTTCCAGAATTCTAGCTGATAGTCTTCACGCAGGCTGAAGCCTAGTGAGTCAAAAAAGGAGCCCGTAATTTCATGTGATCGTGCACAGGTCTTGCTGGTTTATGGTGCCTAGGGAAATGTGAAGACCACCCTAACCTTGGATTAAGGTGAGAAGTCTTCTAACCTCGCAGGAGAAAGATCTGTAGGAAAAATATCTTGAGGTCTTTCTCCTGGATCTGTAGAGGCAGTTTTCTTCTCTGACCTGAAGGGTACCTGCAAATGCATGGGATTCACTGGAGTCACAAAGCTCGCCGACTTGGTTCCCTAGGCTTCACTGGATGTGTTTTAGGGAATCAGTGGTCAACTGACTTTGTACAATGCCACGCAGGTAGTGTCTCCGTTGACTGATTGTTCATTTGAGAAATGAAGATTATTAGTCTAATTAGTGTGACTATGTAATATATGTATGAAAAAGCCCCTCAAAATTAATGAAACAGTAGCATTAATATCTCCTGGGAGCTTGAGAATTGCAGACCTTACCCAAATAGTACTGAATCTACATCTGCACTTTTTTACTCCCCTAGGTGATTTTTATGCGCGTTCAAGTTAAATAAGCACTGCTGTAAGGCAACATTTTGGGGAGAGTTTAATATGCTCTAATTGCTTATGGAACAAATTGAGAGATTCTGTGTATTTGGGAGAGCACCCTCAAGTTAGACTTCCTTGGCAAAACTTTTAGACAGAGCCAAGGTAAAGGCTTAAAACAGCACTTCAGAGAGTCGTTCTTTGTGCCTCCTCTCTGTAATAACAACAAGCATCTTTCCCTTTCCTGGTTCTGGTAGTTATCACAGCAGAGCCAAACAGTATTTGTGCCTTTCTGCACATTAGGGATTGATTGTGAGGACCCTGTGTATAGGACCAGGTAGGTACCATCGTACTTGTTACTGAAATGCACATTTCTACAGCTTTTGTGCATTTTGAAATTAGGTAGCATCTTTTAAATTACAGAGTATCTTATAGTTTTCCTTGGCATTGCTTCCTTTTTAGTGATATAGAAAATAACGGTCAATCTTGTACTGTAATGGCCTCTCAGATTCAGTGTAATATAGCAGTCCCTCATGATACATGGATACATGATTCTGCACATGTATCTCAGAAAAACCAGTGGGATCTAGTGGTTGGAGGTTATAGCCTTAACAGTTGTCTTTCAGAGAAGAAGAACGTGAAACATTGAGCAGTTTTGAAGTCTTAAGAGAGATGGAGGTGGTGGTAGGTATTTCTGTGGAAAAAAAGGCTTCCGGGAATAAATTGGATAAATTGCTTATTTAACATCTTGGGACAACCTTTTAGGTAGATCTTTGTCCCTATAAATTTATAGGTGAGGAAAAATGAGACAGGGATGTAGTGGTGGGGCCAGTTCTAAACTCTAATATACGGTAATTTAGTTTCGTAACTACATTAGTTTCTACTTCTACTATGCTGTATTGACTTATGAGTTGGGCTCCTCTTTAAGATGTTACATTTTAAAGTAGTTTATATAGCTAATCACTTCAGACATGCTGATTTTTTAATATTTGAAAATTTTTATTATGAAAGCGGTTTAAAGAAATTTGACTTTTCAGTTCTTTGGCAGTTGTGAAAAACAGACAAAGTTTGAGCAGAAGAAACCAGTATTCTACTCAGCATTGCCATGGTTTCTGGACTCTCAGAGTCAAACATAAGAAACACCATTCCTTTATAGAAAGAAGGGAGAAAAACTCCTTGAATGTACCTTCTGCCATGTGGAGCTTTGTGTGAAGGTCACTGCAGTAAGAGGAGGAGGAATTAAATTCTGATTCTTTGCCTTCATTCAGAAGGAATAGGCTTACCCTGAAGTATTTCTCCTTTCATGTGAACCTTTAGAGAGGAGGCTTTGATCTCAGCAGCACAAGTTTCTGCCTGGGCCTGCTCTGCTCCCGGTTCCTGGGGCTGGCAGTGGGGACACATGCCTCAACCTGTGCGGGTCTGTAACTCTCAACCCTTGGACAGCTTTCTTGGCCTGATGCATTTATAGTTAACATTGATCTAAAGGGAACCTCCAAGAAAAAGTTCCTGCTAATCCTGCTTTGTTTGTCTCCCCCCCCCCCCCCCCCCCCCCCCAGTGGCATTCCCCTGTATCTCCACCGGAGTGTTCGGTAAGTAGGTCTGCGTTGGGGTGGGGCCAGGCCGTGTCTCCCCCCCCACCCCCCCACCCCCAGTTAATCTACTATTGTGCTTTTTGAGTACTTTATGCATGAGAATTGGGAAAGAAACACAACAAAACTGAAGCTACCTTTTGTCAGGTTTCTATTGGACTTGATGGTATGTTTTGTTGTAGAGGGTTACATGTTAGGGCTGCCAGCTACAAGGTCAGCAGTTTGTACCCACCAGCTGCTGTGGGAGAAGATGTGGCCTTGAAGGCTTGGACACCCACAGGGGCAATTCTGCTCTAGCCATGGGAGTGTGCCAGGAGTCAGGATCGACTCAGTGGCAGTCAGTTTGGTTGTTTGGTTTGGCTGAGTCACCGAAGGAGGTTTTTTTTTTTCTCCTTTTAAAGTAACATTTGCAAAAACTTCTGTAAACCAAAATCCCTAGGAGCTGGCCTAGGCGCTTATAAATTTCTGAAAGATTGTGATGTTCAACTTCACAACTGTCATTGTGAAAATGACAATGCCTCCAATGGGGCCAGATTGGCTCCGAACTGGTGTTTGAGGGTTATGCCACGTACTGAAGCCACCTAGAAATTTAAATCTGGTACCATAGGTAACCTAAAAATCCATAGCTTTTGCTAGCGTAATATTACATCTAGATAAAATGCTTTACTTAAATTTTGTTCACGCCTTTTAAAAAATGTTCTTTTCTACCTTGTTGGATCCCAAGTTAGCCCTGTTTTACAGATAGATGAGAATGACGTGTTTAAAGACCTGTGACCAGGGAAGTAGAAAACCGCTTCTGTGCTTCCTGAGTCAGTACTTTAAGGACCGCCTCATGATACCTTGTTTGTTTTTTTTTAAAAGCCCATAAAACTTAGCCCGTTTATACCAATATTCTTCTTCCTATAGGGTCTTCACATCTTTAATAGACTATTTTAATGTCTTCTTTTTAAAAATTATAATCTCATTACTTTTTAATTTGTAAATTTAGAACATAGAGAATGGTAGCATAATGAACCATTACTCTACTTAAACACATTTTTATTGTGATAAAAGCCATGTATAATGAACTGTGCATTCTCAACAATTTCTGCATGTGCAAGTCAGTACCATTTATTTCCACACTTGTGCACCTCTTGCCGTTATCCCTTTCCAAATGAATCTACCACTATTGGCAGACACTCAGTGCCCCTCTAAGTTAATAAATCCTTTACCCCCCTCCCACCCAACTGTGGTAACCATCAGCAAACTTTGGTCTCTGGTTGCTTATTTTCCACAATATGGCCGTGTTTCGAAATCCAGAACAGTTTGCTAGGAGGCGTCCCACTGTGCTTTTGTTGGCATGCGGAAATCAGACTCTGAATTAATCTGCTTTTCATTAAGGGCCATTGTTGATTTGCTAGAGCTTTTTTCTCTTAAGTAAAGTTTTTATTGAAATATGACCTATATAGAGAAAAGTGCACCAATCATAAATGTACGTCTTCATGAATGGAAGTCTTTCTTGGGTCCCTTACCCCTGTAGTGTGTACCTACTACTCTTTAAAGACACTAAATAGCTTATGCATGGAAAACCAGAGAGCAGTATTTTGTATGAATCTACTATACGGTATTAGATCTTAGCCCATCCCAGAGAAATCTTTGAAAAGTCAGCGCTTTGCAATATAATTGGGAATCTGCTTGTCAGTGGCTAAGTTTTGAAGCCAGAGCTTCAATACTTTCAAGTTTATAGATGGTCTGAGTAGGTTCTCGGCCAAGCCATTATATAAGGATCACTATCCAAACCCTTTCCCATTACATCGGATCATTAGGGAAAGAATAATTCATAGTGCTTTCCTACCAGTCATCTTGCTTGTTGGTAAAACTTAATGCTGCTTCTTTTTCCTATATTTACTCCTCATTGGCTGCAGACATATTGAACTCCTCGTGAGAAATTAGAGGTTGTTCTGTCCCTCCTGAACCAGTCATTTGCTTTGTAGGCTTGTGTGCAAAATAATTTAGGCATGGTATTGAGATGATTCTTATCCAAACTACCTGTTTGGAATTGGCATTAATGGATTTGATTCGGGAGAGCTGCTTGTTATCGAGATCACATTACTCCTATCTAAACACTTGATCATGATGACAATGGGAAGCGCCTCCTTATTTTAGCACATCAGTTTGGCAGGACTTTTTGGGTTCATATTTATTGATGTCTGCCAGGCACTGTATTTGCAATAATGGAGGGAGCCATTGCTGCTAGATATTTAAACAAACTTTTTTAATCTGTAGAACCCGGTCAGTTTTCCACATCCACTCTTGGGTCTCTTTGTTGTACTTAATTTGCTACCACTCAGTCCTTTTGAGCCAATGTCTGCCTCATGCTTTCAAGGTCTCCTCTGAAACTCCCATCTCAGCAGCAGCCATAGATAGCTGAGGTTGACCATCTTGATGCCATCTGAAGCAGAGTTCTCTATCTATTTTGAGTTCCTTCTCACATGTGTTCACTTTTCATATTAGCCAAAAACTCTTTCATGTCCCATATTTGAACAGGGAATGATTGACTATAAAAGTAAAATGGGCTCTGAACCAGTTGTGGAAAAGGTTTAAGCCTTTCTGGGCCCGGGATCTCTTTAAGAGTGACTCTTTGAGATCATCCATTAGTTTTGCACCCGAAGGTCTGTTCAAAGCTGTCTGCTGCCCCTGGTCTCCATTACTGCTTTTCTCCCACTGAAGTTCAGTTGTGGTGGCTGGAAGTGCGGTGCAGCAAAGTTTGACCGATTGGATCTTGCCTTTTACCAGGAGTTTGAATTTGATCTTGTGCCTTTGTTTCTTTCTGTACCAGGGATTATTGGTGGGGACAGACAAGCTTTAGAAAAGCAAAAGTTACTTGTTCTTTGGAAAAGTTCTTCCAATGATTTTGTATCATGTAGAGTGACTGTGCTTAAAAAAAAGGTTCCCTTTGGCAAATCCAGACACATTTGCTTTCTATATCGGGGCTTACTATAGGCTGTTGTAAGGGGACAGACTTAATTTCCTTTGAAGACAGGGCATAAATGTGGCTGACAGCGCATCAGTTAGTTTAAGCTCAGTGTTTCAAGCTCCAGCAGTTCAGAAATAAATTGTGTGCATCAATATGTTACTCAATGTGCTCCCACAGCTGCCTCATGAATAACTGGCCGTGGAAAAGGCAGGTAGTAGAAGATAGCAAACAAACAACCTTTTTGGTGCAAGAATTTCACAGTTGGATTTAATTTAATTTTGAAGACTTCAACAAAGATTAAAGTTAGGCAGCTATCTATGAATTGTTTATGGAGTAATCAGTGAGACTTACAGGGTGCAATTGGGGTGGCAGGAGTGTCAATTGGCAAGGCACATATTCCAAGGTAAAGTAAAGAATAATTGTGTTGGGATGATTTTAGGCCCCACCTAGTTCAATATTTGGAAGTTCCGGGAGGAATGTCTATAGAACGGGAGAAAAGCAGGAATGATAGTTGAGGGCTTAGCCTTCCCCTGTCCCAGCGGTTCCCAGCCTGCCTGCTGCCATGCCCCGTTCACACGGTTCACGCTGTGTGGCCCCCACCACAAAGCTTATTGTCGTTACTACTTCACAACTGTCATTTTGCTACTGTTAATGAATTCGTCGACTCCTATGAAAGGAGTTCTTCGGCCCCCAAAGGGGTCACGACCCCCAGGTTGAGAAACACGGCCTTATCCCATTAGTTGTCATACCAGGGACTTACTAGGATTCTTGCTATTATACAGAGTTACATTTGAGCGTAGTGGAATGAGAGAAGGTGTAAACTAGTGCTGTGCTATGCTATGGGTAGGCACAGGCAAAAAATGGATGGTGGAACACTGAGTATGATAAGATTATCCTAAACTCTTGTAACATAAATGTCTGTCTGTCTTCCCTGTCTGGCTAGATTTTCTGCAGTGTTCCTGCCTCTTTGTTGTCTGTTAATTAGATTGTAATGTCTGAAAGAGCAGAGACTACCCTGTTCTAATTTAGTATCTAGTGTAGTGTGGTGTCCACAGTGGTTGATCATTAGTTGATGATGAATAGTGAAGCTGAAGCTATTTTTTAAACAGGGCCCAAGGGATGCAGACAGTGATGAAAACGACAAAGGTGAAAAGAAGAACAAGGGTACGTTTGATGGAGATAAGCTAGGAGATTTGAAGGAGGAGGGTGATGTGATGGACAAGACCAATGGTTTACCAGTGCAGAATGGGATTGATGCAGACGTCAAAGATTTTAGGTTTGTATGTTTTACACTTCTGGTTTTTGAATGGGGGATATGGATCTGTGTTTTGTTTTGTTTTTTACTTTATCTCCCCCCATCCCCACAAAACACATTTTTCTTCTCTCCCCTGTATTTCCTTTCAACGAATTCGGTCTAGTGTCATCCATACCACAAAGAGTACAAATTAACTAGTAGGGTTGAAGTTTTAAGGACTGTCTATGCCCAAATCTTTGTTCAAACATTAGATTTTGCATTTGTAGTAGCTGTAGAATTGGCACAATGATTGCATAAAGATCATTTTAGTGATTCTCAAATAGCAAAAACCCCTGGGATCAGTGCCTTCCAAATCACTGTATTGGGGAGCCCCGGTTGCAATGGGAGTGTGTACTATCCCTTTGGAGTGCTAGAGGGGAAATATTAAGAACCTCATGTGTTTAAATCTCATAAGCAACTTTTTGGGTACGTGGGTCAGGTATCATTTCCCATAGTTTATAGAGACAGCAATGTAGTTTACACAAATCCCTCCTAATCACTGTTTGTGAGTCTTATCTTCTGGTACTGCAAAGCATACCATATAATATTGTATATGTATCTTCCATATGTGGCATATATACACTTATTTTTATAGCTTTAGCTGTGATATATAAAATATGAAAATCTTCAAAAAGCCCTTGCTAATGATTTCAGATAGAGAGTTTAATTTTAGGATAATTTAAATGTTAGTCTAAAGCTAATGTGCATGTAAACACATTTTGTCTTAATATCTATCGATGATAAAATATATTTTAATTCTCATTAACAACCACTTTCAGTTGTGTAGTATTTTCATCTAATTTTATATCTTGTAAGTGTAATGGAAGACAATTTGAAGCACAGAATAATAAGTGCTTATCTAAAGCCTGCCTACAATCTACAAATGTCCTTCCCATCCTGAATCTCGGGTAGTCTTCCGTGTTTGGTGATAGTGATTTGCCTGGAGAGAGAGCGAGAGAGAGCGAGAGAGCAAGCGCGCACATATATACATATGTATGTAAACAACAGTACATTTAAAAATTTTTATTGGGGGCTCATACAACTCTTATCACAATTCATACATACATCAATTGTATAAAGCACATTTGTATATTCGTTACCCTCATCATTCTCAAAACATTTGCTCTCCATGGAAGCCCCTGGCATGAGCTCATTTCCCCCCCTCCCTCCCCGCTCCCCTCTCCCTCATGAACCCTTGATAATTTATAAATTATTATTTTGTCATATCTTACACTGTCTGACATCTCCCTTCACCCACTTTTCCAAAACAGTACATTTTAAGTTGCATCAGCTGCAGGATTTCTTCCAAGGATGAAGGGCATGGGATGTGGTAACAGGCTACTCCCCCTTACAAGAACATGACATTCTATGTCAGTCTGAAGCTCGTTCAGTCCTGCTGTCCTTTTACATTGGGTGATCCTGGCTTCCTCGGAATATCCTTGTATATGCCTGTGTCCCGCATAAGTATTAATAATGCCCCCTTAGATCTTAGGATTATCTTTGCTTAGGTGATAAATTATGTTCTCATATTACTTTTGTATCTTAGAGTTGTTTCCTTAGTAGAAGCATATCATACATAATGAATTTACTTTGGAGAAGTTAGAAATTATTTGCTGCTTCTAGTTTTTCACAAGTGGAGACAATTTCAACATTGGCCAGTAGTATCAAAGTAATACCTAAGGGGGCGGGGATAATACCTAAGGGTTTGTTTTAGTCATTCTCTGATAGGGAAAGCTCCCTTAGAAGTCTACTTTTTCTATTCCCTGTATTTTTAAAAAGATACCACACTGCTTTGGGGAGACATTTTTCTACCTAAATTATGAGATTTTTGATTCCATGGTTGTCACTGGCATCAAAATTTTTTTTTTTCATCTAAACCTGGGCCCTCTTGGTTAAAGGGATTATAATAAACAGCAGTTAATATCTGCCTAGGGAGTGGGTTGTGGTGGGAAGGCAAACAATAGAAGTGTCATTTTAGAGCATGTTTGCACTGTAAGCACTCAGGTTTTCTGGTTGTTTTGTAGAAATGCTTTTAAGTACTGTTGATACTGAACTGTGTCAAGGACATTGTTCTTAACTTGGGTTGCTGTAGTATCCCTCCCCGCTCAAAATAAGGTTTAATGCCCTTTACTTTTTCTGTTTAGCCGTACCCCTGGTAATTGCCAGAACTCTGCTAATGAAGTGGATCTTCTGGGTCCAAACCAGAATGGTTCTGAGGGCTTAGCCCAGCTGACCAGCACCAATGGTGCCAAGCCTGTGGAGGATTTCTCCAACATGGAGTCCCAGAGTGTCCCCTTGGACCCCATGGAGCATGTGGGCATGGAGCCTCTTCAGTTTGATTATTCAGGCACGCAGGTACCTGTGGACTCAGCAGCAGCAACTGTGGGACTTTTTGACTACAATTCTCAACAACAGGTACTGTGTGTGTCTCTGTCACCCTCTTTACTCTCCCTCCAACCAGCACATTGTCCACATGGCTACACTGGTGGGGGGAGGGGCAGGGGGAGAAGGGAGGGATGTTTTAGCTTATCTGTAGCCCACCTTCAGTAAGGATTCACATGACTTCTGCATTGTCTTTCCCTCAAGAAATGTGTTCCTGGCCCGAGGTTGCAGTCAAGAGACACCCCCCAGTGCTTGCTCTTTGGCTCTTCTCTTTCCCCAGGGGCTTCAGGAGCGTAGATGGAATGATGTTGCTTGTAACACTGGATGCTAAACTAATCTCTCTGATAAGGATTATGATTGTGATGCTGTTCATTCTTTTGTTTGTTTTTTAAATAGTAAACTCGTTGATCATAACTAGTACAGGGTCAGGCCGCCCCTGTTAACCTGTCTGTTCATTAAGTGAGCTACTGCAGATAAACAGATGTGCCCCTTTTAAAAGAGTTAGTGTGTGATTGGGTAGGGAGGTGATACAAAATACAATTTACTTTCTGCTTTTATTAAGAAGTTTCTGACCATTTTGTATGTGTGTTTTACCACTGTGCAAACATAGTACGATTAACTGGGGTGGGGGCCAGTGTTGTGAAGTCTTCTATTCAGTATATTTAAAAGGAAAATCAGATGTCTGAATTATATAAAAGGGGCAGGGTTTCCAGAGCTTGGTCAATATTACATTTTTGCTTAGTATTTGAAGCAGTGTGATATGCCTTGGATTTCTGATATTCCTTAGTTTTGGAAGTTTACAAAAAGAATCCTTTCATGAGACAGTGCTTATGTTACTAGAGCATTTTCATATAGATGAATAGATGTATTACTCAGGGCTCGTGTGTACTTAACAAAGATTCCAGAGGTGAAACAAAGTATATCTTACTTCCTGTAGTTTAGTTCCTCATCGCCCATTAGAATCTCCACGCCTCTCTGAGTATGTGTGTGTGATTATGAGGCTGTTCATTCTTTTGTGTGTGCCCTTGTCAAAACCACAACTTCCTTTTACTGTATGACCCTTTTCACAATGCATACTCAAAATAGCAGTTTTCAAGTGAACCAGAACTGACTTAAGGTTCAGATGTCAATTTGTGCATTTAGGATACTAATATAATTTCTGTAATTTGAGGTGTCTGGATATAGACTTTTCCTAGCTAGAGTCTCCTAGGCTAGGAATTTTATTTGAATTACTTTCTTTTGGTGTGACTCTCTGGCCATATAAGGTTCTAAGTTTTTTGTTTTTAAAATCATTTTATTAGGGGCTCGTACAACTCTTATCACAATCCATACATACATCAGTTGTGCAAAGCCCATTTGTACATTCGTTACCCTCATCATTCTCAAAACATTTGCTCTCCACCTAAGCCCCTGGCATCAGCTCATTTCCCCCCTCCCTCCCTCCTCTGCTCCCCCCTCCCTCATGAACCCTTGATAATTTATAAATTATTATTTTGTCATAGCTTACACCAGGTGTCCTCCAACTACAGCCTGCGGGCCACATGCGGCCCACTGAGGACATTTAACCGGCCCGCTGGGTGTTTTTGTCCCATTTGTTTTTTTCCGTCAAAATAAGATATGTGTAATGTGCATAGGAATTTGTTCATAGTTTTTTTTTTTTTTTAACTATAGTCCGGCCCTCCAACGGGTCTGAGGGACAGTGAACTGGCCCCGTTTAAAAAGTTTGAGGACCCCTATTGTCCAACGTCTCCCTTCACCCACTTTTCTGTTGTCCAACGTCTCCCTTCACCCACTTTTCTGTTGTCCATCCTCCAGGGAGGAGGTTATATGTAGATCCTTACAATTGGTTCCTCCTCTCTACCTTGCTCTCCCTCCACCCTCCTGGTGTCACCACTCACCACTGGTCCTGAAGGGATCATCCGCCCGGTATTCCCTGTGTTTCCAGTTCCTATCTGTACCAGTCAGTGTACATCCTCTGGTCTAGCCAGATTTGGAAGATAGAATTGGGATCATGATAGTGGGATGGGAGGGGGGAAAGCATTTAGGAACTAGAGGAAAGTTGTATGTTTCATCGTTGCTGCACTGCACCCTGACTGGCTCGTCTCCTCCTCGCAACTCTTCTGTAAGGGGATGTCCAGTTGCCTACAGATGGGCTTTGGGTCTCCACTCCGTACTCCGCATCATTCACAATGATATGATTTTTTTGTTCTTTGATGCCTGATTACTCATCCCTTTGACATCTCGTGGTCACACAGGCTGGTGTCCTTTTTCCATGTGGGCTTTGTTGTTTCCGCGCTAGATGGCTACTTGTTTATCGGTTCTAAATTTTTGTTCCCATTTGGACCTGCTCCTCTTTCCTTGTTATTGAAGAGTTTATTTCTGGATCCCTAACCTTTTGATTTTCTTTTGTTTAACTGTAATCAGAGCTGGGATTCAGTTTTGGTTTCAAAATATTTGTTTTTTAATTTAATTTTTATATATTTAATTTCCATTTTGTTTTTTTGAAGGCTTAAAAAGTATTAGGGCTTGAGTAGAAACACCCTTTAGTTTATGCCAAAGCAGTTAGTATGATTACATCAATCGCATCACCCAGTGATAAAGTGTGTCTCTACCCCACACCTCACCTCTGCAATTGTTGAGAATGGTTTATAAACGTTTGCTGGGCTCTTGGCTCCCTACACGTGTTTGGTTGCAGTGACGTAGGGGACGGTTCCTCAGATATACTACTGTTACATTATGTGGTCATTTTATGTGATCATAATTGTAGTTTTTCTAAGTAAATTGTTTTTGCATTCTAGTACTGGTATGTACAGTAGCTTGTCTAGCAATCATTGACCTAAACCTCTACGTACCTCAAAGACCATCAATCTCATTAGCGGCTCATCCATAGAACTAGACTTCATTAAGAAGGAAGGAAACATTTTCTACTGGTAGTGGGTGCTTTGTTCTTATATTTTATACAATATTGTTTACCTTTTAGCTTTTCCCCACATTTTATTTTTTTCATTTCTACCAGTTTCCATCCTCCTTTATTCTTAAAAAGTCAATGCCACTACCACATGTTGTCTGTCTTAAGATTTAAAAAAGTTCTATACCTGCCTCCTTTGCACTCCACTGAATTACTATACTTGCTATAGGCTCTATGCTTCTTGGGAACAAAGATTGGACCCTCCCCCTCTCTGTCCTCCGGATTGCCTTTCAGAGGCCCAGCTTTTAGGGGAGCATCCCTTTCTTGATGATGATGTCTCAGAGTACGCCATGTAGCTCGCACGCTTCGTACATTTAGACATTGACACCAGCCTTCTCCAAAGCTGTGGAGACCACTCTTCGAAGCCTAGCATGGTTCCTGCTCCCCTCTCCCCCAAATGTTGTTTATTGTGTTGTTGCTCAGAAAATATACAGCAAAACATAGCCAATTATTGAAAGTTTTTACACATTCCAAATACAGACTTTAATTATATTCTAGTTGTGTGCAAACCCTTTTTTCTGGGATGTTCCTCTTCCATGAACATCGATGCCCTCTCAAGTTTCTGACTCATCTTTGCCAAGTTGCTGTTGCCAGTTTTATCCTTATAGATAGTTCTTAAAAGGAGCATGATGCTCACAGCAGAGATTTTTCCTCAACAAAACAAAACAAAGTAGCTAACTGTCATCGAGTTGATTGCAACTCAAGTGACCATGAAAGGCAGAGTAGAACTGCTCTGTGTTCCCGAGGTGGCAAATCTCTGTGGGAGCGGACAGTCTCGTCTTTTCCTCACGAAGTGGCGAATGGTTTCTGTTTGGGCAGCCCACCCCTAACCCACCACACCACCAGTGCGCCTGGCTTTTCACTGAATGTCTGATGACTTCAGGGGTTATGATTGGTTTAAAGCTTAAAGGCAGTACTTAAAGGGGTTTACTCCAGAAAATCTAGAGTCCTTAGAAGAAGTAGAGATTCTGCTTTGCTTTTTATCCCTCCGGATAAGGATTCACTTATGGGATTTTTGAAATCAGTATTCAGGAAAGACAGGCCAGCACCATCTATTTCTGGTGTCCTGCCAAATGAGGTATCCACCAGCCCCACATTTTTTGCCCTCCAGTTCTTGACTCTCTTCTGTGGCTGCAGTGAACAGAGAGCAGTTGTACTTTGGGTGGCCACTTGCAAGCTGTTCAGACCCAGGCTCTACACAATGAACTAGGAAGTAGAAAAGCAACACTGAATACATTATTAGGCCAACTAACTGGGATATCCCATGAAACCACAGCCCTAAACCTCCAAATTCTTTGGTTCCTTATCCACATCCACAGCCATAACAGCCACAGTCGTTTTCTTTTTTGGTGAGGTGGTTGTTGTAAATAAATCTAACACCTTTTGCCAATCTTTGTGCAGTGTACCACTTATCGACAGCAGTGGAAACAATTGGCTGTGCTACAGCCCTACCGTTAATCAGTGTGTGTTCAGTTCCCAGAACCTCTCTTCTTCCCTTCTGTACTTGGTAAACACTAATAAACTTTGGCCTCTCTACATTTGCCTTTTTGTGTCTTTTTATGTAAGTGTGGTTATAAAGTATTTATCTTTTGGGGTTTGGATTATCTCGTTCAGCATTAATATTTTCACGCTGCATTCCTACTGCAGCACATATATAGCAAACTTCATTTTTGCTACTGGATGAATAGTATTCCATTATACAAGGTGCCTTAACGATGTCCATACAAAAATAGAATTAAAAGTCAATGGGAAAAAGTGGAATTTCTCTAAGAACTTTTTTAATCCCCTCTATTTGTTAATCCATTCATATTTTGATGAACATTATCCTTCCCACCCCCCCACACACAAATTTTTGGTATTGTTGTGAATATGCTGTAATGAACATTGGCATGTTTTTGAGTCTGCATTCTGGTCTTTTGGGCATATATGCAGGGGCGGAGTTGCTGGGCCATATGGCATTTCTAGTTAAAGTTTTTTTAATGAAACTGACACACTTTTCCATAAAGGCTTCCACTATTTAACATTCCCACCAACATTGCGAAAGGGTTCCCTACTGCCTCATTACATCTGTCACTCGCTGTGGGAGGGAAGTTGCTGCACACTATAATTTTGGTTTGCATTCCTAGGACAACTAATGACTGGCACCATCTTTGTGTGTCACTTGAATGTCCTTTTCAGTAAAATGTCTTTTCATGTCATTTGACTAATTTATGATGACATTGTTTTTTTTAAATCGTTTTATTAGGGGATCACACAACTCTTATCACAATGCATACATACATACATCAATTATGTAAAGCACATTTGTACATTCATTGTCCTCATCATTTTCAAAACATTTGCTCTCCACTTAAGCCCTTGGCATCAACTCCTCATTTCCCCCCTCCCTCATGAACCCTTGATAATTTGTAAATTATTATTTTGTCATATCTTGCCCTGTCCGACGCCTCCCTTCACCCACTTTTATGTTGTCCATCCCCCAGGGAGAAGGTCACATGTAGATCCTTATAATCAATTCCCTCTTTCCAACCCACTCTCCCTCTACCCTCCCAGTATCGCCACTCACACCACTGGTCCTGAAGGGATCGTCCGCCCCGGAATTCCCTGTTTCCAGTTCTTATCTGTACCAGTGTACATCCTCTGGTCTAGCCAGACTTGCAAGGTAGAATTGGGATCATGATAGTGGGCGGGGCAGGGGGGGCATTTAGGAACTAGAGGTAAGTTGTATGTTTCATCGTTGCTACATCGCACCCTGACTGGCTCATCTCCTCCCCGAAACCCTTCTGTAAGGGAATGTCCAGTGGCCTACTAATGGGCTTTGGATCTCCACTCCGCACTCACCCCCTCATTCACTATGGTAAGATTTTTTGTTCTGATGATGCCTGGTACCTGATCCCTTTGATATCGCACAGGCTGGTGTGCTTCGTCCACGTGGGCTTTGTTGCTTCTGAGCTAGATGGCTGCTTGTTTACCGACATTGTTTTTCTTTTAAGTTTTATTTATGTTTTAGCTTGTAGATTTTTGTTAGCTATCTGGTTTCCAATAACACTTTCTGGTTGGTCTTTCACATTTGGAAGTCTTTTGATGAATGGAGAATTTTACTATTTATGAGCTCTCATTTATTTTGACTTTTGTAGTTTTGTTTTTATATTAGTCCATTGTTGAAAGCGAGGCCTGACAGTGTTGTCCCTGAGTTTTCTTCTGAGAACATTTGGTTTTCATTTGTATGCTTAGTCCATAATGTATTAGAATTTGCTTTGTGTACCATGTGAGGTAAGGAAGGAGTAATTTTCTGCATGTGGAAATCTAATTTTCATACATAATTTATCCAAGAGACTCTTGCTTCTCCTTTTAATGCACTTAGCACCCTTATTATAAATCATTTGAGAGCGTGTGTGTTAATTCTGGACTCTCGATTCCTGTTTCAGTATTCTTTGTGTCTGTTGTTAAGCAAGTATCGGGTTATTTTTATTACTGTAGTGGTATAATATTTTTTTTTTAATCAGGAAATGTGAATTGTACTTTGTTCTTTTCTTTCAGCATCATTTTACTTCAAGGTTTCTTGCTGTTCCACATAACGTTGGGTTGGTTTTTCTATATCTGAGGAAATTGGTTGGAATTTTGATTAGGGTTGCTTTGAAACTAGATCACTTTGCATAGCATTGACATCTTTAATATTTTTTCCAATCCATGGACATGGGACATCTTTCCATTTATGTCTTAATCTTTTTCAGCATAAAAAAAAAGTCGTTCTCATTGTATAAGTCCTTCACAACTCTGGTTAGATTATTGCTTCTACAGTCTCCCCACCCCACCCCACCCCCACCCCATTTTATCACAACCCCGGGGTGGTATTGTGCATTTTGGGAAACCCTGCTTCAGATGCTATTGTAAGTGGGGTTGTTTTTCTAATTTAATTTCCTTTTTTTAGATTTCTTATTGCTTGTTTATAGAAACGGTGGATTCCTGGAATAAATCCCATTTGGTCATGATCTATGACTCTTTTAGTATATAGCTGGAATCTGTTCAGTAGTATTTTGTTGTAGATTTTTGCCCGGTATGTATTTTAATGTGCTGGTCATTTAGAGCTGGCAGGCTAGCTATTCCTCATTAAATAACCATGCCTATATCACGTCTAGCAAATGTACTTCCTGGATACTTAGTTACCCTTTTAGGGCCAGGGTCTTCGTGTCGTCTGATCAAAAGCCATGAGGCCCTCTCATGAGAAGAATGTACCTCTGTCTTTTGATACATAGTTTTTTTGGTGTGTGCATAAGATGAAGGGGCTTCATAAAGGTGTGGGACAAAAAGGAAGTTAAAAGATAATGAAATATTTTTCACAAATCTTTTGAACTCCCCTGTATGTATGTATGGATGTATATAAACTGTGTGGCCTGTGGAGGAAAGGATGTGTGGAATATGAATTGTAATCTTCTGTTCATATCTTTCTGTTTTCTCTGTAGCTAACTACGTCCTTCATGAATAGGGCAGATTTTCCTTCTTAGGCAACTCTCTAAGCATTGTCATTTATTGAGTTAGTTAGTATTAAGGATGTATTCGATGCCAAGTCGTGGAAGAAGCTCAGAGTACTGCGCATGTTCCCTGTTCTTTAGCTAAGCTGTTACTGGTAGACAAGGTGAGCCTTGAGCTGTGCCTTGGCCGACTTATTTATACCAAGAAGAGAACGAACATTTCGTTGGAGGAAATAACAAAGCTGAAAGCCTGAAAATAGCAGGGTGTATTCAGTAGGTAGTCTAGAAGCAACCAGCCTGGGTGGTGAATTAGACTGAAAAGCGAGTCCAGTGAGTCTGCATAGACATAGTGTCTGTCTTACTGGCTGTGTTTGCTACCTTATAAGCAACAACAAGGCATTTTTATGAAGTGACATAATTACGGTTTAGGTTTTTTGTGCTGAGAGTTTTGTAGTTGTTGCAGACATTCCCTAGTGTCAAAGTGGCAGAAATAGTTTGTGCTTGACCACTAACCTAAAAGGTTGGTGGTTTGAATTCTCTTAGCCTTTACTACAGAAGAAAGGCTGGATGATCTGTTCACATAAAGGTTGTTGCCAAGAAAGCTGTCTTACAGCAGTTCTCCTCTGTAACAGCTGGGATGCAAGGACCCAGAATTATCTCCATGGTAACCAGGTGGTTTGTTGTTGATGTTTAAACCCATATTCATTTGTTAACTTTTATGACCATTTGTTTTGCCCTCCAGAAATCATAGGTACTGTTAGTCCTCACACATTAAAAAAAATCATAGAACATTTGTATGTGTTTAGTTGGTTGGTCAGGAGTACTATCAGAAAGTGTGCGCGCGCGTGAGGTGGCCTTAGTGAGGGCCTAGGTCGCAAGGACAGATGGACTGTATATGATGGGGTTGTTGCTGTAAAATATTTGTGGAAAATGAAATTGAGAAAAATGGAACTTGTCCACGAATCTTTGAAAGCCCTGTCATGTTGCTGACAGTAAGAGGTCATTGGTGTGGTGGGCCCATGAGGAAAGCAGTGTGTTTGGTCGTTGGTTGCAGGGCGCGGTGGCCGTGAGAGCCAAGTAGGAAGGAGCGCCTCACTTCTTTCCTCGCCCTTCTCTGCGCTCTACCACACAGCCAGCCAGTCAGACCGCTGACCACACCAGCCCGGCTGACGACCTAGGAGCAGGCTTGAAATATGTGAAGACTCGACATCATCTGACTTTAATCCTAAGTTTATTTACAGTTGGGAGTCTTCATCTTTTTGTGTGCCCTGAATGTCTGTCTGCACAGCTAGCAGATGGTTGTTCAGATGAATGTTTTTACATGCACAGTAAAAGCAGACTTACAAAGGGAAACAATTACATAACAATAGTATGAAAATACTAGAACACAAACTTTATATTTGCTCTCCTATTGTATACAAGAAAGTAGTAGGTATACTAACTACTGTAATGAACACACAACACTTAGAGATGTTTATTACAAATTCAAAGTGTCATGAAAATAGATGATTTTTGTCAGCAATAAAACCATAGGTGTACCATTTGTTAGAATTAATGTGTTGTTGCCTGTATTCAAAGCAATTACACGCTGATTTATAGCTGGATGTTAATGAAAATAAAGATGCCATTTTTCATGTCCATGTGCAAAGATCTTAGGTAAAAAAAACATTTAAGGCATTTTGACAGCTTGAAATACTAATTGATGTTTCTGTACAGCATTCTTCTGCTCATTGTCATCTTGATTTTGGGAGTTAGCGAAGTGCGTGCATAATTGGCTCATACTATTTTGTAGTATATGATGGCGTGAGCAATATTCTTTATTTTCATATGGGTATATTTCCCTAAATATACTTCAGGAAAGTATCATTAGATTTTATTGTGTTGCATTTGTATGTAGCAGAAACCAGCACAAGTATTACATCGATATAGGTTTAATCAAATTAAAGCAGTTTAGGGACTGTTGCAGGAACTAATTTCATTACCGCCTTAGCGAGATAGGAGAGGTAATTGGCATGAATTGTTTTCCAAGGTGGAGTAGTGATTCAATGGTATTATTGTGAGCTCAAGTGTGTGTATAGTAATTTTTAAAATCATTTTATTGAGGGCCTCTTACAGCTCTTATCACAATCCCTACATCCATCCATTGTGTCAAGCACATTTGTATATATGTTGCCATCATCATTCTCAAAACATTTCTTTCTACTTGAGCCCTTGGTATCAGCTCAATTTCCCTCTTTCCCCTCCCTCTCTACTTCCCTCCCTCCCTCATGAACCCTTGATAATTTATAATTTTTTTTTTCATGCCTTACACCAACCACTGTCTCCCTTCACCCATTTTTCTGTTGTCCATCCCCCTGGGAGGGGGTTCTATGTCAGTCATTGTGACTGGTTCTCTCTTTCTCCCTCTATCTTCCCCTTCCCCTCCCCTACACTCATTATTGGTCCCGAGGGATTTATCTGTGTATGTATAGTTTTAATGTAGATATTTCATATTCTCAGTTTCTTTCATTTTTAAAAAAACGTATAAGTAAGGAGATTAGTCTTTCAAAAGACGTCCTGTGTTATAGCCACTGAGGGAAGAGTTCACTGGTGAGCAAATTGGTCAGTTGAATCCCACTTTTCTTGCTTCTTGGCTTTCCTGAAATTCTATGTACTATATAATTTTCCTCAACAGGTATAATTTATTTGGTTAAATGACATTTTTTTCCCCAAGTGATTTTGCCACCTCAAATAGAAATAACTTATTTTGAAGCAGAATATTTTCACCTGCTAAAGAAATCAGGAGAGCGCATTTTGGAATTTGGCTGCATGGTTTGAATGTGCCTTTTAAACCAAAAATTATTGTAACCTCTAGCTGATTGTGCAGTTGTCCAGATAACCCAACAAAGACTAGACTTGATCTCGGAATAGTGCCAGGTGACCTTGGAATGCACAGAGACTGCCTCCTAACATTGTCCACATCCCCCTGTAGGATGGAGTTGGGACTGTGCTGGGTTATTTCTGAGACTGCCAGTCTTTGGTTGCAGGCTGCCTTAATTTGTACCATTAGTGTTTTTCTGAGTCCTGCTTATAGCAGGACAGTTGTGTGTGTGTGAGAGAGAGAGAGATTTTTTTTTTCTAAGTGGTGAATTGGGTGAAGATTCACAAAGCAGATCAGCTTTCCAGTCATTGTATCACTTTTCCCACTTCTCAGTCCTGTCACGTCTCCTTTCCTAATCCTTACCAACTTTGTCTCTGGGGGGATGCTGCTCTTTAGGTCTCAAACCCCTTTTGGCATCGAACGACCCTTTTGACGGGTGGCCTGATTCATCACAGTAGCAAGGAAGATAATTTTATGGTGGTGGTGGGGGGTCACCACACCATGAGGAACTGTCTTAAAGGGTCACGGCGTTAGGAAGGTTGAGAACCACTGCTCTGAGCTGTAGAGTCTAAGGTGTGCAGCACTTCCCTAGTGGTATATTGCTCCCCTGATGACTTGTGAAGGGTTTGGCCAAAAATCGAGCTGCTCGGGCATTTCTACTGCTGACTTTGGTGGTCCAACAGCCCACTGCTTGACCCGTTGTGCCATCACGGCCCTTATTTGTCATTATGCCACCCTTAAAATGAGCATTTCCTCTTAAATCTCCTGGTATTGTTTAACAGATAAAGTTAGGATGCACTGTTGGAGAGCAAATGTTTTGAGAATGATGAGGGCAATGAATGTGCAAATGTGCCTTACATAATTGATGTATGTATGGACTGTGATAAGAGTCGTATGAGCCCCTAATAAAACGATTAAAAAAAAGGATGAAGAAAATGTTCTAAAACTGAGTGTGGTGATGAATTTACAACTCTACTTAATATATTTAAACCATTGACTTGCACGTTATGTGAATTACATGTCAATAAAACTGCTAGAAACAAACAAAAAAAAGTTAGGATGCAGTGAAGTGAAGGGACTTATTGAAGACCACCTAATACAAATTGTGCTTTGATTTCTAACCCCAAGCTGTCTCCTTTGAACCATATCTTAGAGACAAAGAGCCTGTTGGCATGTTCTATGTTCTGGGGGTTGTCTCACCTTCATTTCATAGCTTTTTGTGAAAACATCATAATGTGCATGGAAGCCATACAAAAATGGGGTTTCTTTCATCCTTAAAATCTTGGCGTGAGGCTGCCGTTAGTGGCAATGCTCCTGAGCATTGGGGCCTAGCACTGCGTGAGAACAGACCTGCTTCTGATGCTGGATCGCCTGTTACAGGGAGAAGGTGCAAGGAGCAACAGAAAAGGCTGTGTGTCTGCGTGCGGACTCTCTCCTTTAGGATCTTGAGGGAAAAGCCATGGATTATTCTAAGCACTTCCTGTGTACTAATTTTAATACATGTGTAAGGCATGCCTTTATTGTCTCATAGAGAGAGGACAGTGAGGCACAGAGAAATTAAGTCACATACCCAAATTCACACAGCCAAGTATGTGATGGAGCTGTGCTATGAACTGTCTGACCACACACTGCCATCAGCTGTTCGGACGCCAGGCTTGGCAGTGCATTTACATTTTGTGGGAGTGCTGGTCTTCCACATTTGCTAGCTGCAGATTTAGACATTCCTTGTCCATACTTGGAAAACACAACAACTATATTTCTCTGCTAATAGCAGTTACTGTTGATAACAATGGCAGTAATAATAGTATAGTAATCACCTTCCATCAAATACCTGCTGCCTGTCAGTCGTTAAAATGGTGGATGTTTTACAGTGCTTCACTCTGCCTGTTCCCATTTCCTTCCGCCTTAAAATCCCTGCAGGGTGCGTAAGGTCAGGCGGTACAGGGAGTCAAACCAGCTTGTTTGTGTAGCTCCGTAAGGATGGCTTCAGTGTTTCTCATTAGGAACCCTGATAATGCTTGAAGTGTGGATGTATTTCTCATCGCAGGCAAGAGCCTTGAACGACTTAAGAACTCTGCCCGAGTCTGTTGTGGTTGATGTGTCTCAGACCCATCATCTCAGACCTATGCCATTGAGTTGGTTCTGGCTGATCTGGGCTCTATCCTGTCAGATGGAGTGGAACTCCTCCTTCAAGTTTCGGAGACTATATGGGCCCAGACACGTCTCATCTTTTTCCCGAGGGACAGCTGGTGGGTTGAACTGTCAAACTAGTAACTCAAGGCCTAAGTTCTTATACCACTAGGCCACCTCATTTGTCTATACCAACCTTAAAACAGGCGTTTCCCCCCTAAATTGTGTAATAATGTTTTCCAGTGAGGGAGCCATCATGAGCATGGTGACCGAGCTCATGTTGCCCAGCAGATGGCATTTGTAAGAGATTTTTCTGGACCCCTTGGAGCCCATCCCTTGCCAATTACCCAATTTTGATTTGAATAGCCTGCATTTCCCATTAATATTGGACCATTTACACAAAGAGAATGTGCCATAATTGCTGTAATGTATAATCAAATTAGTAGATGCATAGTTTACTTATGATAAATTGCTTATTGCAGAATCTTCTCATAATCACCAAGATATTCACTGTTCTCACACAGGACACATGGGTTCTCTTGTTGAACCTATGGAAGGTTTTCAGTTATATGTAATACTCCCTGTCTTCAAATACGGTAACATGGTAATAACCACTGACAGTATTTAGACTGCTTTCCTTTATAATACTTATAATACTATGTATTTATGTAGATTTGCAGCTATGGTACACATATAATGATCCGTGGGTGATGTTAAAATGCGTATAAAGTGAGGATATGTTAGAAGGAATGGCATTTGAGTGCTGTTAGTTATTAAGTCAAAGTATCCTCAAGATTTATGTTCTGAACATGCCTTTTTATTTTGCCAGTACCGTGTCATCGTGTCTGACTAGGAATAGGTGCTCAAAAGTCTCAGTTCACAGAAGGGCAGTGGCTAGCATGACCAAGGTTTGAGGTGCTAAATGTTCTAAAAGAATTTGGTGTAAGGAAAATTCTAGAGACTCATTCAGTAGATAGTAGATATTTAGTGAGATGAATTAATTTATTTACAGGGTGGTGTTTTTTACAGCTTAGAAAATAAGTAAAATCGTGATACGTTTTAAAATAGTTTTCTGCCTCATGGCTGCTGCTCTTTGGTACACTGCCCTGTTGGTAGGAATATTACAGGATACTGTCTTTTAAATAAAATAATGTTTTGAAGACAACTTGGAAAAAAAAATATCAAAAGATAACGGTTACTAAAGAGAAGTGACTGGCTTCCTACCTGCAGTAATGAAGTGTTTTTGATATGTTTGGTATGATTCCAGTGATGTATTTTTTATTAACATATAAATCATGTCAAACAACTTAGTGGTTTAGCATATTTTTAAATTGTGCAATTGTCAACACAGTCAATCTTAGACTATTTTATTTTTTCTTGTACACAATACTATTAGCGCCTTATTTTCTTTCAACCTCCCTGCTATAGCCCTAAGAAACCCTGATCCATTTTCTGTTTCTATAAATATACCTATCCTGGATTTCATATACAGATAAACATAGCCCCCCCACCCCCCAACAAATAACCAACAACAATAACAAGTGAAAAGAAAGCAGCAAATAACACAAATTAGGACAAATTTGAAATGGGTCATAAGGTAAGGTGACCAGATTTTAACATTGGTAAAGCGGGACACCATTGATAAAACTCATATCCTGGCGAAATAGCCACATGGCAGCCGAAAACCGTATACCCTAGCTTGTGCATTCTTTCCAAAAATTGGTACTTTTAAAATGCTGCGGGACGCGGGAAAAATCATTAAAAATCGGTACTGTCCCACCAAAAGCGTCCCGGGACGTCTGGTTACCTTATCATAAGGGAGAACAAATAATTAGTTGTTTCATTTTAACCTAACCACCTCTGGGTTAACCCACTTTCCAATATTCTCTGTCTGATAAGAACACGAGTCACATCCCCAGTCAATTCACTGGAGATTTAATCCATGTGGAGATCCTGCAAATGGATTTTGGGCTTTTGCCATCATCTATAACAGCGGTTCTCAACCTGTGGGTTGCGACCCCTTTGGGGGGGTATCGAACCAACCCCTTTCACAGGCATTGGCCGGTTCATAACAGCAGCAAAATTACAGTTATGAAGTAGCAACGAAAATAATTTTATGGTCAGGAGCGTCACCACAACATGGGGAACTGTATGAAAAGGTCGAGCATTAGGAAAGTTGAGAACCACTATAACCTTCTGTGAACCAGGTGCTCAGAATTTAGGCTCAAATGCAGTTCCTTCCTCCAAGCTTAGATTTTATTGTTTACAAACCGTGGATCGCATAGGGTGGTGTGCTTAGTTGAGACCTCATTACATAGATGAGTGCTTGTGTTCAAACAAGCCCAGACACTATTCTTTCTGACAGCCAAACACCATCTGATGTCTTCACCACACACACTTTGCTTTAGTGCCCAAATCTTTTCGTTATCTCTCCATGAGAGCTCAAAATCCATCGATCTATGATTTATATATGTCCCTGGTTCATTATTAGTTTATTTTATTGGAGAACATTATAAATTATCTCCATGGAGCATATGGTAAATCTGTTCATAGTAACATTGCTTTAGCCACTTATGAAGAATTTAAGATACTGGTGAAAAGGCAAGGGGAAGGTGTAGGGAGAGTAGATCACAATGATCTACATATAACCCCTTCCCTGGGGACAGACAACAGAAAAGTGGGTGAAGGGGGATATCGGTCAGTGTAAGACATCAATAAATAACAATGATTTATAAATTATCAAAGATTCGGGAGGGAGGGTGGTGGAGGGAGCAGGGGAAAATGAGCTGATACCAAGGGCTCAAGTAGAAAGAAAAGGTTTTGAAAATGATGATGGGTACAAATGTGCTTGACACGATGGATGGATGGATGTATTATGATAAGAGCTGTATGAGCCCCCAGGAAAATGATTTAAACAAAAAGGGGAAAGTATGCACGTATAGGATATCTTTTTAGATGACAATACTTGGATTGTTCCCTTGTATAGATTAAAAACTAAAATGACTGAACATTGTAGGGCAACACTCAGGAGCTCTTCCTTCACGAAGGGAGAGCTAGGTCTGCTGGATTAAGTAAGACATGTTGCAAAAAAGCAGAGAGGGGGACTGAAAGGCAGCAAATATGTTGTAGTCCTCAACTGCCATTTATTAGACACCCCTAAAGCAAGAAGCTTGAGCCTAAGTCTTGACTTACAAACCCATCACCCTGGGATAGTAGTCATCTGCTTCTCAGAGGGCCTTTCAGTCATAAGTCCAAAGGGGCATTTCAGTTCCTGTGATCTGTTTTTAGTTCCTGTGAAGGTGTTTTTAAGGAACAGTCCAGTTCATGTAGTGGCCTTTCCAATTTGAATCCTTCTGGTGTGGCCTATGAAAGATGTTGTGTACCTTGAAAGGCCAGGGTTTAAATTTCCAGTTGTCTATAGCATGCAATCTGGGCCACAGAGAACTGGATAGAAATGTGGGAAAAGCGCCCAAGGAAGGACCATACTTGTGAAGCCAGTGGCAGGCAGCCTCACCGGATGTACCCATCAACAGAAGTCATCACGGCCTCCTTAGAGCAACAGTTCTCCACCTGCCTGGTGCTGCGACCCTTTCAGACAGTTCCTCCTGTGGTGGGAACCCCCCACCATAAAGTAATTTTCGTTGGTACTTCATCACTGTAATTTTGCTACTTATGATTGTCATGTAAATATCTGATATGCAGGATGTATTTTCATTGTTACAAATTGAACATAAAGCATAGTGATGAATCACAAAAACAATATATAATTATATATTGTGAAATGATTATTTATAATGACAAATAAATGAAATGTTGTCTTGAAGCACGGTGCAGCATGGGTAACAGTCTTCATGCCGGCTACTCCTATGTGGGCGTGTCTGCATGTGGGCGGACCCGCCTGGGACAATAGAGGAGTGATGTCTCAGTCCCTAAGGCCATCCGATATGTGTTTTCCGATGGTCTCAGGTGACCCCTGTGATAGGGTTGTTCGCCCCCCCCCCAAAAAAAAAAGGGTCGCAACCCACAGGTTGAGAACCAACCGCTGCCTTAGATAGACATGTCTTTTTTGCCCCGCCCCACCCCGCCCCATCCCTGACTTGAATTTCTATTAAAGTTCACTAAGCACCTTGTAGGAGTGTCTGTTGATTTGGGGGTGGGTGGGGGTGACCGTAGATTAATGTTACACGGCAGGAGCTGATTGGTAAGACTTGATATTTAGTACATCCCTACAAGGTATATGTTTTTCTTAGCATCATAATGGAGTTTTTCATTAACTTTTGAAGAGAAATCTGCCCATTGCTCTTTTTGACATTAAAATTGGAAAAGAAAAGGTTTGATTTAGTAATTTTAGAAAGATAAATGGCCAGCAGGTGACATTGGCTAGTATATTCACAATACCTACCAGTGCATAAATTCTTTTGTTTATTTTAAACCATCCTGCTTGTGTATTTGGGACATATAGAGAAGCCAAATCACAGGATAAAGTCTCTCTATCACCTAGGGTAACAGTTCAATACTGAAGTTGAGTTGGTGGAATGATATTATCTCCTAATGTCTGAAACCATCAGGTCTCTTTGTGAGCACACCTGTGTTTCAAGAGCCATAGTGTCAGTTTTACACCATTCATTCAGTGATGTCAGCTGAGCTGTTGAACATTCCTGTAGAAAGAGCAGGTGGGTTGAAGGTGCTGTCCAGGGAGGTCTATTCAGTAAGTGCTGCCAGTCTCATCTCAGCAAATAATGCAGTCTTCATTATGGCCCCTTGGAAGAAGACACCCTGTATAGTGAACTCAAGTCAGGTTACCAGCACCCCTTTCTTCGTAGCAGCACCATTCACACTAAAATGTCCTCGACACCAACACAGGGATTATGGGCTGTAGTCACTCTTGTATCCTCAGTTCCTTGCACAGTGCCTAGGATGTATACTTTGTTTCCTAAACATTCATTGAATGAATGAGTGAATGACTTTGTATTAGGATAGAGTCTTGGGGATTGTGTCCTGTGTGAACTTCTTGGAAACTTCTTCGTCTGAGTGCATGCCTAAATCTTGCTAGCGGCAATCGTGCTTTTGCTGTTTGTTCCCTGTATCTAAAGGTGTCCCAGGAGATAGGACTGCCTCCATATCAGGTAGCCACCAGCGTGATTCATCACCTGCAGTTTCAACTTCTCATCAAAAGATCATTTTAGACCAAGCTGCTAGTTGAAGGAGGCATCCAATGCCGTTTCCCTGGGAAGATGTAGACTAGAGGGTGAAATGAACACTTTTCTTTTTTTTTTCTTTTAGAATTGAACATTTTTCATATTGCTTTTGACCTGTTGGCAACCGTTAGCACTTAAGCATGTTTGTTTGTGGTTCAGGGAGCAGGTTGACATTTGAGAACTAGGCGGGTGCAAGGAAAGGGAGGTAAACAGAAGTAGGAAGCTGCGCAGTGCCCACAGAGTTGGAGCACAGAATGAGAACATTTTCACGTGGAGTGTTTTGCTTAAGGGTTTATTCACATGTGTGCTGAGAGGCTTTGCGTGTCCATGCCCGTTCCCCTAACGACCTGTGTCTTTCTTACCCCAGCTATTCCAAAGGCCAAGCGCACTTGCTGTCCAGCAGTTGACAGCGGCTCAGCAGCAGCAGTATGCACTAGCCGCTGCTCACCAACCACATATCGGTAAGTCCTCGTCACAGGGGTGCTAACATTCTAGGTCAGCAGTTGAGACCAGTTGTAAACATCCAGACAGACTTCCCTTGCCGTGGCACCTCTAGCCACACTCACTTACTCTCTTCCTTGCTCGGTCCAGTCCCTAGGACTCCCTTCAATATCAAGCTCTTGCCCCACTCCAACTGTTTCAGAATTAAAAGTGCTTCTTTTAGTAATGGTGGGCATCAGTTCTCTCTTTTTCCTGTAAAACAGATTAAAACTTGTTTTGTACTTTTGGGGGATTGTATTGACTATAAACATAGCAACTTATAAGGAGCAAATAGTGCCACCTATAAATCCATTTCTAAGTTGTATGCATTACCCATTTTTAAAAGTGTCCTATAATGAATGGCTTTTACGCTAATTTTGTCTTTTCTCTGTGGCAGTTATTTAAAAGGTTTTTATTTAAATTTGTGTCTCATTACCCAGACCTCTTTTTTTTGGTAGGGCTGGGGGTAAGGGGGGATTATGCCTTTTAAATGTCATTTCAAAATGAAGTATGATAGCTGTAAACAAGTAGTAGGAAAAAATGTGTTTAAAAAGGTGCCCAAATACATAAAGGAACACAGCTTTAGCCATCGAGGATTTCAGTAAGCTTGAAGAGAAAATGCTTGTTTCCAACCACAATAAACTTAAGGCCAAGTGTAAAAGCTACGAGCTGGTTCTGGTATTTTATAGTTCTGTGTAACGTACCCAGGGACCTAGTGGCAGAGGAGTTAAGAGTTGGTCAAGGGCAGCAGTTTGAATGACAAGTCACTGCACGGAAGAAAGATAAAGAAGTTCTATTCCCCTAGAGCAGCACTTCTCAACCCGTGGGTCACAATCCCTTTGGGGGTCGAACGACGCCTGATTCATAACAGTAGCAAAATGATAGTTATGAAGCAGCAACGAAAATAAGTTTATGGTTGGGGCGTCACCACACATGAGGAACAGTATGATAGGGTTGCAGCATGAGAGAGGTTGAGAACCACTGCCATAAAG
>NW_022111357.1:13782962-13830929 GCF_000313985.2 Echinops telfairi
TTGAATGAATAGCTAAACTGTGTAGGTATTTGTTAGGGCCGTAGTTTTTAGTCAACGTTGTTTTTACTGACAGGTATGTTTTCAGCAGGTTTAGCGCCCGCTGCATTTGTCCCCAACCCATACATCATCAGTGCTGCTCCCCCAGGGACGGATCCATATGCAGCTGGATTGGCTGCAGCAGCGACACTAGGTGAGACATTGTGCTGCATGACGGTCTTTCACCTTTGCTAAAATGTGCTGTTTATCCTCTTTATGAGATTCGTTTCCGCAGTGGTGATTTTGCTCCAGATATCCATTGCCATTTAGCTGCTTGAGGAGATCTTTCCTTAGGTGTTGCATGGACATCTCAGAGTTCAGCTTGTCCACCAGAAACTGATCACTTACCCGTTGGAATTAGATTTTAGTCCGCAGAGCAGACATAAATACAATGTTTCCGGCATTTCCTCCCATTACCGAGATCTTCATATTATTTCTAATCTTATCACAGTTCAGGCTCTTGTGAAGTCAGTGTAGACATTTGTAGCTGTTCTCTTATGGACTTATACTTTTTTTGCCTCCTCTTTTTCATACTGCTCAAATCTTACCATTTCACCTTTCATTGATTTAATCTTTTAACAACCTATATGCAAAAGTTACTATCAAACATGCCTGATTGATCACCAGAAGCTATGTGGATGGGTGGGGTGAGGCATTTTCCCTTAGAGTCAGCGTTTTCCAGGATTTAACAGGTTAAGTCAGGGATTGCTGGGGCTGCAGCCCATTGTGTACAGAGCTTTCTCTATGACTTGTGTGTGTGTGTAAGTTTTGCCCTCTTAAATTGGCTCACATCTCATACCTTCTGATTTTTATTTCTGGTCAATACCATACTGCTTTCAGCCTTTGAGTCTTTGGCTGTTGTGATAGTTAAGGTTTATTGTACCAACCTGGCTGAGGAACACATGTGGGATTCATTGAAGGGCAGAGAGATAAATGGCTCTGCGAGCTCGCCTGTCTGGTCTCTTGCTCTCTGATGGTCGGACCAGTTGCAGCTGCCTTAGTTAGTTCTCTGCCTCAGCTGGCAAGGCTCACTTCCTGCATACATCCCTGAGAAGCCACATGGACCTACCCTGATGCAGCCCTGGGTGCTGGAGAAGCCGATTGGAGACCCTGCCAGCACTGAGATGCTTATACATTCACTGATTTGGCTTTCTTCCTGCAGTTGCCATCATTGTGTGTGTTTTGTGAGATGGAGGAGGACTTTGTAGATCAATCGTGGACATATGGGCTAATGTCAGACTTAAGGGCTTAGACCGGACCGGACTGTGTTGGGGTGCTTAATGTATAATTACCCTTTATATAAAACTCTCTTTTATAAAATATGAGTGCTTATGAATTTTGTTCCTCTAGTCTACCCAGACTACCTCAGCTGTAGATTAATACACCTTTGCCATTCTTTGCTGGGGCTGATAGCCCCTAGCTGGCATAACCACCCCTAGGAAGACTTCTTTGCTGACCCTTTTCTGAGCTGTTTGTTTGCTTGTGGATGTATAGGTGAGTGTCCCTTCCCCTTGAGATAGCACTCTTTGAAAAGCCGGCACCTTTGTGGTACACTGACTATAGTGGGTTCGTAAACGTTGGGTGGGTTGAATTCAACTTCTGGACAAAATAAATGTTTCAACAAGCTGATGAAGCACTTGTCTTTACTAAGAAATTTGGAAGATAGCTACCATGCCAACCAACTGAAAGAGATCCAAAGAAAGGTGGTCAAACATTGTGGAAATTATTGGACAAATTATTAATGTCACATGCAAACAAAACTTTGCTGAAGATCGTATAGGAATGGTGCAGAAGTATATCACTAGGGAGCTTCCAGAAATCAAGCCAGGTTAAGAAGAGGAGAAGGCACGAGGAATATCTTCGCTGGCATCAGGTGGATCTTTGCTGAAAACAGAGATTTTTTTTTTTTAAACAGAGGATATTAGGAAGGTGGTTTCTTGTGTTTATTGATTATGCACAGGCATTTGACTGTGTGGATCATACAATTGGATAGCTGGGAATTTCAGAACATTTCAGTGTGCTCTTTTGGAACCTGTAAAAGGTAATTGGCGTTTGGTCCTTTTACAGGAACTACAAACCAAGGAACTACTGCATGGTTTAAAGTCAGGAAAGGTGTGTGTCTGGGTTGTAACCTTTGAGGATCTTCCTGTTTTTTACCGACAGCTTTGCCAAGTATTGTGTGTGGTCTGATCTCTCCTGACAAAGTGCCCCAACTAGAAGGGGGTACCTCAGAAAAACCCACAAAACAAAAAACTCTGCCGGGCAGAGCTTTGTAATACACACTTCTTCTAGGTGAGCATCGAGCAACCCACTCTGAGTTAGTGCAACCAGCACCCAGTGGCGGCCTGGGAAGGGTCTCTCTGGTCACAGTGAATTTATTTGTAAAGGCAGTTTCACGTGAACCTCGTTTCTTGTGATGGCCAATTTAAGAGAACAGCGTCCGGCTGTGAAATTTTGTTTCCTGCTCTGGAAAAATGCTGCAGAAACTGTTGTGATGTTGAACACAGCTTACAAGGACAGGGCTAGGGGGGAAAACTCAAGTGCACGACTGGTTTTTCTTGTTTCAAAAAAAGTGAAATGTCCATTAATGACAAACCTCCTTCTGGACGCCTGTAACTTTCCGAATGGACGAAAATGTCAACAAAATTTGTGTACTTGTGCTCGAAGACCAATGACAGACCATTGAAGAGATGGGGAAGTCATCTGGACTATCTTGGAGCTCAGCTCAGAGAATTGTAATGGGCGATTTGGGAATTAGAAGGGCCCTGGGAAATTTGTGCCTTGGGTTCTGACTGACCAGGAAAAAGAGCATCCAGTGGGAACTGCCTTGCTTTGGAAGAACAGCTTCAACGTGATCCAGACTTTTTTCCCAAGGTCATTACTGGCTATGAGACATGGGACCATTCTTAATGACCCCGAGAGCAAACATCAATCAAACCAGTGGAAGACACCAAAAGCTTGTCAAGTGCAATCAAAGATCAAGAGGTGCTTTTTTTTTTATGTGAAGGGATAGTGCACCTTCACTATTTGGAGTTCGTTCCACCAGGTTAGACTGTTCATCAACCTTTATTTAGATCAGTGGTTCTCAACCTGTGGGTTGCCTAGTTCATAACAGTAGGAAAATTACAATTATGAAGCAGCAATGAAAATAATTTTATGGCAACACTAAGGAGCAGAGAATGGCAAGAGAGTGTTTAAGGACAATCCTTCATTCTCTGGCAAAGGAGCCTGGAAGGCTAGGTTTCTAGTGGTGGAGGGGGACCTCCACCCTTGTGAGTTGTAGGTAAGTCCTAATCACATTCTCATGATGATGTTCCTCACTTTGCCCTCTTAAGGTGCTGACTTGAGGTTGTCTCTTACAAGCACATAGCTGATTGCTGTGTGGCCGGCAGCTTTAATTATAGGAGCAAACATTTGGCTCTATTTCTTCCTGCCTGGCATCCAGCCCCTCTCATATCTTCCTCCAATAGCAGATGGGCATAGGGAGACTTTATCCCCCATGCCTGAATTAAAAATGTTTGCCATAAGCCTGAAGTTTTGGCTATATTAATTGGATCATGAAGTTTTGCCTTGACAGCTTTAAATGTATAGAAAATAACCATGTCGCCCATGTGGCACTTTTGAATTTTATATAGAAAACAGAAGGGGGAATTGTGGAAAACAGAAAGATTTCTCCCAAGTCCTCGCCACCAAATATGTTAGACTTAGGACACTGCTATTTCCCTTGAGGCAATCAGCTACCAGACTGCTGTCTCTCCCCACCAAGGGGTGGGCCTGCTCCCTGCTGCTGGGGACAATGGACTACTTCTCCCAGAGGCTGGTGACCATTAGCTTGGTTCCTGTAGGTGGGGTTTATACCCTACTGATAAGGGTTCTTATGGAGATCCAGAGAACAGATCCAACCCTCAGGACATCCAAAGTTAAGCTGCCATCCTGAATCTAGGATCCGCCCATCTTGTCACATGCATACCCCCAATCCCTCCTCTTCCTATTGTGTGTATGTCCCTAGACCACCCCTTCCATTACTGTATTACCTATAACACAACCCTTTCCTGTGACATTTTTTTCACCTGTAATTAGGGGGCTTGCATGTCCCCAGAGAATATAAAAGCCTTGGTTAGCATTAAATATCCTTCTCTCCAGGTGAGCACTGCTACCATGAAAAAAAAAAGGAAAAGAATTTTATGGCATTGGGGGTTTTCTCTACAACATGAGGAACTGTTTGTAAAGGGGTCGCGGCATTAGGAAGGTTGAGAACCACTGAGTTAGAGGTTCTGAAAAGATTGTGTAACAGTCTGCAACAAAAAGAAGCCCAATTTGTGGCAAATGGAGCACTGGTAAGAATGGAGTCCCAGATTTGACAAATGTATTCAGTGTGATTGGAGAGTACTTTGAAGGTGATAAGGTTGTTTTGTTAAAAAACTTCAAATCATAGCTTAGGGGGGTGATTTCTCTCTTTTGGGGGAGCACCCCCTGGTCTGTGAGGTAGTCTTGTCATCCTCACTCGAGGAGCATTTTGGCTGTGCTTCTTCCAAGACAGGTTTGTTTGTTTCTCCGAGAGTCCGTGCTTGCTTCTAATTTTCTTTGCCAGCACCATAATTTAAATACGTCACTTCTTTCTTGCTGTTCTTTTCTGCTTTTCCAACTTTCATATCATATGAGGCGATTGAAAATACCATGTCTTGGGTCAGGCTCAGTCCTCAGAATGACATCCTTGTTCTTCAATACTTTAAAGCCGTCTTGCGCACCAAATCTGTCCAAGATCAGTTAGTACTTTGGATGTGTTTCTATCCTAGCTTAATATAAGCTGCTTGGAATTTTAAAAAACAAACCAAAAAATCCAGTCTTTGAGATGACACCCTTGCCCTCACTCAGATGGTCATTTGGTGATGAAAACCTTGCTACTTACACTCAGCTGGTGAGCCAAACAGAAAGAATGAAATGCTCTCACACACAGAAATGTTAACTATTCAAACTGTTCCTGAATTGTGTATTCCGTACTTGCTGAGGAAGATCAAAGATAGTGCCCTTTCAGTATGGATTATATGTCAGTGTAAAGAAAACATAAATCCTCGCAATGAGCCCAGTAGGTAACATGGTGATCAGTGGAGAAAAGACTGAAATTACCAAGATTTTCCATCTTGGAAACCTACAATCAGTGCTCCTGGAACCAATGACCCATTCCATTGGGTACATTTGCTGCATGAGGCCTCTGTACGGTGTTGAAAAGCAAGGGTGTTGCTTTGAAGATTAAGGTGTGCCTGATTCAAGCCATGGTGTTTTCACCATTGTCTCATATGCATATGAAAGTTAGATGTTGAATAAGGAAGGCCAAAGAAGAATTGATGCATTTGAATTATGATGGCAGAGAATATGGAAAGTATAGAGTGCAAAACGAATCTGTTCTCGTAGTACAGCCAGAAGGTCTGTAGAGGCAAGGATGGTTAGATGTCGTTGCATGGACGTTGGACATGTGGTCAGCAGAGGCTGATCCTTGGAGAAGGGCATCATGCTTGCGAGAGTGGAAGAAGAGGAAGGCACTCGACGAGATGGATTGACACAGTGGCTGCAACAATAGGCTCAAATTTAAGAACAGTTGTGAAGATTACCCAAAATTGGGCAGTGTTTCTTTCTCTTGTATGTAGGGTCGCCGTGAGTTGGACGACTCTATGGCTCCTATCAAGAACAACAACCCGTAGTGGCGTTTACAGAAGTGATAGAGGCATGTTGATGAGAGAAACCTGGGGTATTTTCTCCAGTGGCATGCTTGGCCACTGAGTGAGGGTTACGTTGTTTAGGCTAATGCAATTGTGTGCTCTTTCTGAATCTCAAGTTACCTTCTTTGGAGAACCTTGGTTTCAGGAGTTTGTATTTATTTCACTTGGAGATGTGGTTTTGGCGTTGATAAGTCTAAAAATAAAAATATAAAACCCTGTTAATAGTAGTAAAATAACCCTTCTAACAGCTTTTTCCAAACCAGGCTTTAATTCTACACGAAGTGCACACATTTGGTGTGTTTCAGTAGGTGCCCTTGTTTTTAAACAGCTTCTTGATTTTGGCTTAAACCCATAGTCACAGGAAATACAAGTTAGACATGCCAGAGCGTATTATTGGACAGTGATTCAATCTGACTTGTGTTTTAGACGTTTAAAATGGAGAAGAACAACAGCGAGAAAAAAACCACAAAGCAAACCGGGAAAAAAAAAGTTCTAATTTATTAAAGGTGCAGTGAACAGTTTCTCCGGAATTATGAGAGTTGCCGTAATATTTAATTATTTCCTTGAAACTAAAATCCATTTTTTACCATTGAAAGCGGGAGGACACAACTTTTGTTCTGTTCCTTTACAACCTCGAACTCACCATTTCTTTGCTTTCCAACAAACTTTATCGGTAGTTATCTAATATCTTTTATAATACCTTGAGGTGGGAGGGCATAGGTCAGGGCTTCTTGGCCATTCCATCACCTGTTTTTAAAACCTATCTTCTTCAACTTCTTGTATCAGCTATTCTTTTTCTCTCTTCTCTTTGTCCTTCTTTCCTTTCTTCCTTTCGGCATAGTCCTGAAATTTGAAGAGTTAGAAGTAGGGATTTTGTGTGGTATTTTCTGTTTTTAAAGAAATTAGTGATTAGCTAGAAAGGACTAATGGATTTTGAGTTAATATTTGATAGTAGAGTCTGCTGAATCAGATACCTTCTTGGGGCCCCCTGAGGTAAGATATACAGTGTCAACTTTTTCTTACCTTTCTCTGGCTCTATTCAGGCCCGGCTGTGGTCCCTCACCAGTATTATGGAGTTACTCCCTGGGGAGTGTACCCTGCCAGTCTTTTCCAGCAACAAGCTGCTGCCGCCGCCGCTGCCTCTAATTCTGCTAATCAGCAGACGACCCCACAAGCTCAGCAAGGGCAACAGCAGGTAAAAGTCAACAAGATGTACCTTTATGTGTCACTTTGTTACCATGCATCATTCAAACGTGTCCATAGCGCCTAACTGGGAAACATGAATAGGTGAGTTCTCTAATTGTATGTGTCTGTAGACGTCAGTGAGACAAGAATGAGGGGTGGGGGGACAGAGAGCACACCACGGGCATATGCTGAGTTCAGGGTCAGACTTGAAGTCTCTTTATTGATGCCTGTTCTATGTCAACTTCTTTCAGTATCATTAGGCAGACAAAGCCGCTTAGAGCATTGTTAATTACAGGTTTACATGGGTATCACGTGGCAAAGCATGATTTTTAGATCTCTTGAGATGGCTTAAATCACATATTGATTGTATATAAATCTTAAGCCCATCATAGCCATTTTAACTTACAGTAATAGCTTTTCTATAAGTCAGGAAAGGATTGTTAAAGTCAAAACTAAACATGTCTTCTATAAATAGTCTGCTCTTTACCCCTGATTTACTAGAGTAAGGGCTAGTACTACTGCTGTAAGCAGCGTTAAGTTTGGAAAACAGAAAGAAAGAAGGAAAAACCCCTAGTTTTTCTGATCAAAGGAAGTCAATATTGATACATCTGGTAGCCAACATTCCAGGCTTTATTTATTTAATTTCTCACAAAATTGGGCTTATTCTGTTCATGTAGCTTTATATTAAACCTATTATAATTTCCCACAATTAATGTTCTTTTAAATTACATCTTTTATTGGCTACAATAATATCCATCATATGAGAGTATATACCAAACTATCTCAACCCAAACCCACTGCCAACATGTTGATGGTGACTCTTAGCAGCCTCATTAGGACAGAGTAGATATCTCTTCCTTGGAGTTTCTCAGATCCCGTCCTCCTCCCGCACGGCAGCCTGGGCCACCCCACCTCTGAGTTACCACTCAGTGCCAACAGCTACCCAAGGTGCCAAAGGGGTTCTTTTAGTTTAATCAGCTGCTTACTTGGATTTAATTCAGCAGTATTTTGTTGTCATAAAGGAGTCTCTTTGCATGTATCTGAGACTATTTCCCTAGAAAAACGTGTCTTGAGTTTCTATCAATTTTATCTCAGATCAATATTTTTATAATAAGGAATTTTGTGGAAGCCAGTACTTTAGGACTCAAATACCAGCTCCGTGAAGGAATCCATACAGGTTTGTTGACAGAAAAAGTGATTCCCTATTGACTAAATTTCCTAATAGTGGTTTTCTGTGGTAGTCTGTATTTCTTTTGGGGGGGTGATTTTTGTGTTTAAGTGGCTACCAAATTATTTTGGATTTAAAATAGTAGTAATTGCCACATTGTAAAATAGCTGTAACATAGCGGATACATAATGACTACTATTTACTAAAGTTTTCAGTAAAGTTAAGTGTTCTGCATATTCTTTCCATTCACTTTAATTCTGGTTTAATTCTGACCTACTGCTAAACTCTTGTGGAAATGGGAATTTTTGTGCCTGGGTCACACAAATACTGGGTTGCTGAGTTTGAGCAGCCGCTATCTTCACAAATTAGGCCGATCTCTGACCACATTCTGGTCATAGCTGGGCTTGTAGAAACGCAGGATCTTGTTTCTGCTCTGCTGTTTCCTGGGCACTGTGTGGACAGTGGCACCGCTTCTCTGAAGGCTGCTTTCTTAGCTCTCCAATAGATGTGATGGTCATTTCGTAATTCAGATCTCCTGGCATATACAATTATAAATCCTACTTTCCAAAAGTTGGCATTTGTTTTTAATAAGCAGCCATTATATTTACTCTTTTGTTTTTGTAAGATTTAAAATTACAAGTTTTAAAGGAGAATGTACTTTTTCTAAGTGAACTTCATTGTTGTGGTGCATAAATGAGAAATTCTTTTTGTACTCTGCTTTTGTCCTTGCGGACCTTTCTAATTTAGAAGAGCATCAATGTTCTAGGCTCAGAAACGATTTCAGAAATAATTCATGGAAATTGGTGAAATTCCAGTTAAAACTTCGTTTTTGTAATGCCCTTTTCAAGTGTCGTTCGATACTTAACAACCCCCGCCCCCCCATTCTAGGCACTGGGCTGAAGCCAGGTATGGCAGTAGGGATTTGTAGTAAATCCTGCATTTTGAGAGTCTTGCTTAGAATGACTTCTGAACTGGACAGCTTGAGTGAGATTATGTTCATAATGATTTTATGAGTCGTGATGGGAAACTGCAGGAGGAAATGTGACTTAATCAGAATATATCCCCATGTGCTACCTGCTTGCTTATTATTTACTTGAAGCTTTCAAACGCTGTACTTGAAACTAATGTTTTTGAAAGCAAATTTAAATGTTAGAGCTGCCTTCCAAAATTGGTAGCAAGTAACTCCTAGAGTAATGTCTTTTTTTTTTTTTTAAGAGTGCATTAAATAAATATAAATTTTATTAAAAACACTCACATAGCGTTATCAGGAATGGTATAATAATAAACAGCTTTTCAAATATCCTGCATTCATTACAGGTAATGTCTTTTTACAAGTAAGTAATCAGTCATTTTTGTTTATTTGTTACACTTTAAATGTTTTTGGTGAAATTTTGTATAGTTCTGTAAAATTTGAAATAAAACGAGAAGTGGCAATTTATGGAAGACCTTAGATGTATATACATAGTGCCCACACGTTTCTAGAGAAACACATGTTTCTCCAGGTGTTTCCCTTGTTAATAGGACTGACTCCTTCTGTGTTCAGACATCTCTCCTTGCCCTTCGATCACACTGACCCGGGAAACTGATTACTTTGGCCTGATTTTGTTCCCTGTTCCTCAGTTTTGAATTAATAGTGACTTCCATATTTTTTTAACTTACTACTGTTTGCTCTTCCTCGGGTGAGATTTCTTCTAAGCTGTTGGGTAGTCATGTCCCAAATGTTCTCCTGTTACAAATTCCCTGTAGTGTATTGAATGAAGCATTCCGTCTTGTGTACGTTTGGCTAGACATCTTTGGTTACCAGCAAAATAAATTTTACAATACTAGAGAATGATAGTGATTAGCCACTGATCTTAAATTACTTACAGGGATCCAGATATTATGTTTTATGTGCATATTTCCAGCCCTCCTAGCAAATCCACAAGAAGGACATAAGAGACTTTGGTAAACCGAGTGTTCACACATCTTCCCCCTTGAGTGGACAGTGTTGTACATATTAGGCACATTTAATTAATGTGTGATTGATGGCTAGTGTTTCTCTTTAACATCTTTCACTCAGTGGTACCCATAGAAATCTGTACCCAAGCTCTTACCCACAGTCTTGTGTTTTCTCAATAACACATGCAGCTGACTGTTAGGTGATAAGAGCTTCGCCTTCGAAAACATTGCAAAACACGTTGATACAGGATTTTGCACTATTAGCCTTGGTCTGTAGGTTTTGCAGGTTTGCATGCTGGACATTCAAATTAAGAATGATTATAAGCAACTTAATCCTTGTGTGTTGTGTTTTTTTTTTTTTTTTGTCCTTTTGTCACAGAGGCAGGCACGCCTAGTTATTTGGTGCTGAATTCCCAGGGTTCTTCACTAATGCTCATCTCCAGTTAGACTGCTGTGTGTGTGTTGTGGATGAGAGTAGACTTAGAAGCAGGTCAGAATGCTCCTACATCAAATTCGCTGAGCTCACTTGGGCTTACTTAGGTCTTGGTGAATGAGAATAGAGTTCCATATAAAGAGAATACAATTTCTTTTGGACTTAAGTTTTTGCTTTTAAAGAGAGGCATTTTAACTTAAATATGTGGGGAAATGGTCCCTGTTGACTATCAAAACACACCCCCCCCAACTTAGTCACATTTCCCCTACACTTCTCTCCCTTTTTGTCATAGCACTGACATGAAGTAGTCATTTGTTTTCTTTCTCTTTCATTAGAATAAAGTTCTATCAGGGTGGGCACTTACTCTTGTGTATTGCTGTAGTAACGTACCTCATGGATGACATCACATATTTTAGTTGTCTTTTTGTCCTTTATAAAGGCATTAAGTCTAAACTAACAATGGTAGGATGAGATATCATGTAAGAAATATTATTGATTGAATGTATGCCCTTACAGCCTTTCCATGTTATCTACTTAGGGAAAATGTTACAAACATTCCATTTTAAAGGTTGACCCAAATTGAATACACGCTGGGTCGTCTGTAGTACAGGGAAGTAAGTAATTGATAGACTTTGCTTCCCATCCCCAGGTTCTCCGAGGAGGAGCCAGCCAACGTCCTTTAACCCCAAATCAGAATCAGCAGGGACAGCAAACAGACCCACTGGTAGCAGCTGCAGCAGTGAATTCGGCCCTTGCATTTGGACAAGGACTGGCAGCAGGTATGCCAGGTAAGGTTGCATTATTGTTTTGAGTCCCTTATTAAAAGCACAGCACTTTGGGGTTGGGGCTAGAAGGCCATGGGCCCTGCTATCATCTGTCACTTAGGCCTGTTACTGGGGGACTGGCAAAGATGACATACACTTGCCCTCACTTAGACCATAGTTCATTGATGAGCGCATCTAATTGTTCTGAGCCAGTCTCAAATTTGTTTGGGGTGGGGTCTGCTATTTTCCTTTGTATGATGGAGTACTTATTATTACTCAGAAGATTTTGTGTTTATTCACACGGTCTTGACAACATCATTAGGTAGAGATTTGTTGTAGCTCTTGTTAAAAGATCAGTCCTTATTTTAGGGGGCTTATTGATAAGCTTTTTCTGCCCACCTCTGAGATAGACAATCACACATACATGTGTGTGTGCCTGTTTAAAATTAATAACTTGCTCTAGTCTCAATGTGAATTGACCCTGCGCTTTACTGTAGATGGAATGTAGTTGGAAATTCTTCCTTGGACACAGATCCCTTTGAGACTGTAGGGTACAAGTCTGGAATCGGGAGAGAATATCTTGTAACATTGTGGTAGCAATTGTACCGTACTGCTTGATGTGAATGAGCTCTGGGACAATGATTTCTATTAGTTTCCAATAAAATGGTTTGGGGAAAGATTTTTTTTTTTTTAAGTCGGGAATCCTTTTTTGCTGTGGACATAGCCAGCTTAAGTGATCCGTTTATGAATTCCTTGAGCTCAACTCGGACCGTTGTTAGAAACAGAGCAGTGAATATTTTTAAGAAGCCACTGTCATTTCTCATGGCTTGGAGTAGGTTTTGTAGGTTTCATCTCAGGTGGTATTGAACAAGTCCTGTTAACTCTTCATTCAGGGCTATCTGGGTAGGTCCTGTGTATGTGTGTCCTTGGTAACTTGCAGGATGTTTATGCTTGGGTTACTTTGTGGCATGAAAGCACATAATTGTACCTGTTTCAAGTCTCTTGTTTTTAATAGCATCTAGAACACAGACGAGGTGTCAGCATAAGGCGTGGGTGAGACCTAGGTTAGCCCTCACACCCCCTGACAGTGGTGACTTTGAAAAGTGCAGGTGTTCCCTACTCTGCCACCCTCCTGACACTTAGCAGATGATAAATAATGCTATTCTCCCGAGTGGGTACTTAATATTTGCCAGACATCATGCTCACTGCTCCCCATTCATCTTTTAACTTAATCTTCAGAAGAATCCTATGAGACAAGTACAGTCACCTTCATTTGACAGGTGAGGAAGTGGATATCCAGAGATTCAGGGTTATAAAGCAGCCATTTAATTGTTGGGGCCAGGCTGTAATTGCAAATCTGTCTGACCCTAAAGCTGCATTTGTAGCTCTTTATACTGTGTGGGTGCCCGGCAGTCAATGGTTGGTTCCGCACGTGCTTATATGTTGGTGCAATGTTCCCAGGGTATCCTGTCTTGGCTCCTGCGGCTTACTACGACCAAACCGGTGCCCTTGTGGTGAACGCAGGAGCGAGAAATGGTCTGGGAGCTCCCGTTCGACTTGTAGCTCCGGCTCCGGTCATCATTAGCTCCTCAGCTGCTCAAGCAGGTGAGCTTACATCTAGATTTGTGTCAGAGGTGCCAAAGGGTGATTGCTGAGGGCATGCTTGATGTATTTTGGCAGATAGGAGGGCACTCCCAAAGTTTGTGGAAAAGTAGAATTCAAGGAAAAAGGAATGGTCCCATGATCTCATCTCCCCTGTGATCCTTTTGAAGCCCCCTTCATCCAATTCTCAGTAGAGCAACTCTGCCCTCTGATATTTCAGAGAGAATTGGAGCAGCAAATGCATTTAGTGGATTCCCATTCTCTTGCGGGCATGTGCCCACTGGTTAACAGCGAGGACTGGATCCACTGAGAATGGGGGAAGTTGGGTTATACCTACAAAGTGGCTGATTAAGTTCCAAGAAACCCACGGTGTTGTTTTAAGACCACAATTTCTTTTTCTTTGTTGGTTGGTGGTGGTGGTGGTGATGGGTAGGGCAGGTTAACACGACAGGGAGAACGAAGAAACTGACAGTTTAGTGTTTTTTAGGGCATGGAGGTTTATTTTAAGTTTCAGTAGACTTTTTGGACTTAAAAAGAGTAGAGGGCAAATGTAGAAGAGAATCAACACGCTGCTAAGAAAAATCAGTAGGGACTTTAGTAGCTGGCTGTCCTATGACCTTCACTTGTAGATGTTTGTGGAACTGTGGGGTTGAGGAGGCTGAGGTTAACGTGGGCACACTGGATGCTTACGAGTCCGCACAGATCCTTTCAGGCTCCCAGCAGCGTTCCTATGCGCCAGTCAAGTTCCCACTCACGTGGAAAATAGAAACAGGAAGTGAAAGCCTCAGGCTTTTAGGATCCGAGATAGCTAGGGGTAGTTCTTTAGAAAGATTTATGCTCGCCTTGGAAAGGTAGGATAGCGTTAAAATGACTTTTAAAAAATATTTAAGACTGTAGTTTAGAAATGTGGCCAATCCTTGTGGTAGCCAAACAATGTTCTCTTTTCCTTCATAGCTGTTGCAGCAGCCGCAGCTTCAGCCAACGGAGCAGCCGGTGGTCTTGCTGGAACAACAAACGGACCATTTCGCCCTTTAGGCACCCAGCAGCCTCAGCCCCAACCCCAGCAGCAGCCCAATAACAACCTGGCATCTAGCTCTTTCTATGGCAACAACTCTCTGAGCAGCAATTCACAGAGCAGCTCCCTCTTCTCCCAGGGCTCTGCCCAGCCTGCCAACACGTCCTTGGGATTTGGAAGTAGCAGTTCTCTCGGCGCCACCCTGGGATCAGCCCTTGGAGGGTTTGGAACAGCAGGTAGAAATCAGGCTGATGTGCTGTTAAAAACGGAATTTTAGTTGTTGTTACAATCATGATGGATCACTGACAATGCATGGAGCCCTGGACAGATACCACAGGCAGATTTGGATCGAGCCCCATGGGAATCCAGCTGTCCCACAAATCTTTGAGATGATGGACTATTGAAATCAAGTTATACAGTTGGGGCCTACTTCAGGTTTATGCTTATGTTGCTACCTATTGTACTCACATAGTCAATTTATTTCAGAGACTAGAGACCCAGGGGAGATTTTTGCAGGCATTGGGGCAAATGTGGAGGAGGCAAGTAGAGAAATGTAGCCCTTAGAAACCGAGGGAGGAGGACTTGCCAAAGATCTCTGGGTAGGGTACTCCACAGTCAAGACTTGAGCCGAGAGCTTAAAAAGTCACAAGTTTCTGTAGTCTTTTGAGGAGAATTAAGATGGACATTATGGGAAATAGGGTGGAATGATCTTAGACCAAGTTATTTTCAATGTTCTGATCAGTTGGAGGGAGCCAGAGAAGTAGTAAGGTTAACCATGGGATAATTGCAGTGGTTGTAAAACAATGTGATCTTCAAATAGATGGGCATGTTTTAGAGAAAGTGTCCTATTTCAAACTGGGAGCCTAGTAATAATTGATTGAACCCATTGAGCAAACAGACTTTTCATATATAAATCTCTTGTAGCCGGGCAACATCCCATTGATCAGTCTTTCTCCTGTGCTCTAGTTTTCTCTAAGAACTTTTTGGGTTGGTGAAAGGCATTCTTTCCAGCCCTTTTCTTTCCCCTTTCTCATGGGTGTGACTGTCAGAGCTGCTACCCTGTGATACCTGATACACAGGAAGGTGTAACGGTTTGAACAAAAGGGTCCTGTAACCCTAAGCCATGTCCTCTTCGTTCCTTTAACTGCCCCCCTACTACAACACTTAACAGCTAGGGTGTCTCTGCTGACAAACATTGGTGGTGGTAAGGAGTCTGAATCAAAGTGTCAGGAACAGGTCACTGGACTTGTTCTTTGAAGAACAGGCCTGTTCTTATCTGCGTTGTTTTAATTCCATTTTAGTTGCAAACTCCAACACTGGCAGTGGCTCCCGCCGTGACTCCCTGACTGGCAGCAGTGACCATTATAAGAGGACATCGAGCAGCTTGACCCCCATTGGACACAGTTTTTATAACGGCCTTAGCTTTTCCTCTTCTCCTGGACCCGTGGGCATGCCTCTCCCTAGTCAGGGACCAGGACATTCACAGACACCACCTCCTTCCCTCTCTTCACATGGATCCTCTTCAAGCTTAAACCTGGGTAAGAACCGTGACTCTCCCTGCAACTTTAGAAGTCACTTGCCACCAATGACATTAGGAGTACTTTGCATAATCTCAGAAGTGTCCTGAGCGGCCTTCCTTGTGGCTGTACCCAGAAAGCACGGCAGTTGTGAATTCTGTGTGGGTGCATCTCCCCTGTGTCACTTCAGTATTAATAGGAGCATCTTAGTCTTTCGCTGCTCGTGAGAAGTCTCTCATTTACAATGGTAGTACAGCCTCGTTTAGGCAAAGCCGGAAAACAGAGAGAGTAGGGAAAAGGAATCGCCCAGTGTCGTCACCTGGGATACCACCACAGTGAATGTTTGTGCCTCTACACGCCCCACCCCCCAATATAGATGTGTTTAACACCTTGTGGTGTTTCTTTTTTCTTCTTCACGCAGCATTTTATTTATTTTTATGCCAGATTCTTTTAAAAACTAATCTTTGTCAATCCAATCTTAAACTACACATTTTAACTCATTTGCAACTATTGAATTGATGTATATTTTTCTGTTGTGTATTTAGGTGGTTTTATGTGTGGAATTTTAAAATGTGAACATCAAAAGGGAGGAAGAAAACGGAGAGTAAACAGCAAGTTCTGAGAATCAGGAGACGGTTCTGTTTTGGTGGCAGTTTTCTGGGTCTTTGCAGCTGTTCTCTTATCCCAGAACAGGCCCCGATGTGCTCGCAGCACGCACCCCCTGGTCTCATTTCCTCTTGAGTTGGGATTGTGGTGTAGTGATTCATTTCAACGTTGGGGGGACAGTTCCAGGGTAGATATAGGGTGCAGACCAGGACACTTCTCAGAGTGAAAGAGGGGACACTTTTGAATCATTTATGCTCTGTGATGACGGGTTGAACCAGGAATGTCCGGAAAGATCCACATGTTCACCATCTTACCCCAAAGGTTCTGGTTTTATTCCACTGAAGGGAAAGTGCCTCTATGGACCCCGAAGTGAGCCCTGGCTCCAGCTGGATCGGATGCTTCCATTTGGAGAGAGGGCTGGGGATTGAGAAAGATTCTGGAAAAAGCAGGAATAGTCGGAAGGTGTAGGGTAGTAAGCTTGCTCCAATAGCTCATTTTATTTTAGAACGAAGAGTGATCGATATCAGAGTTGGAAAGGGCCGAGTTTAAAGGCAAAACGTACATACATAGCCACGTGTGTTTGTGTCTTCAGGATTTTCACACGCTGAGGAAGAACTGTGGCAGTGGAATTCATTGTCTTGGATTGTACATAGCTAGTACTCTAGAAAAGTTGTAGGGGAATTACTGATGGTTAGTTATGCCATGGATGTCCAAGGGAACAGAGGAATTGCACAATAGTGTTCTGTGGTGACAGACCCCTTTGCTTAAAGGCCAGGGCTTGGCGGTAAAATCCAGAGGGGAAGGTACAGTCCTAAACTAGCTATGTGGCTGGATGGATGGAAGGAAGGAACTAACACCGAGCTGTGTTACTACTTCCTTGTCTTGAATGGTGCTGGCTGCTGTACTTGCCAGCTCTCTGAATGTTTCAAAATTGAGTAAACAGTGTCTCAGACCTAAAATATCTTGCCTAAGTCTTCTCAGTTTTTGAATATATTAGAATTAAGCTGTTGACTCCCAAGCAATGCAATTTTTTCAGTTTATGTCCAGTCACAGGATGTGTCCAGGATATATTTTGAGCGACTGCATTATTAGGTCCAGAAATCTTTTTTTTTTTTTTTTTAATTTCCTTGGTTTAAAGAGTATCTGCATATATGGAGTAGTACTTAAATTCTATTAACCTTTTCCCGCGGGGCGGCTGAGGGGAGGCAGGCAGAAACATAAACTAATATAATTGGGGCAATTCTCCAGTAAAACAATTCTTAAAACCAGGCAGCAGGCCAGACTAGTGGACTTCGTCGGTTTACTCACCCTGAGCTCAGAGCTGCTGCTCTTGACATGTGAAGGCGGGGCTGGGACCATTTCTTGCCTGCACAGTGCCACTTGTCTTCCTCATGCGTCAGCAACTTAACCAGTGCAGTCTCGTCTTCTCGGTCTATTGTTCTCTGCGAGGTAGGAAATAACTTTTGGTGAGGGAGTTTCTTTTTACAACTTGCTGTCTGCCTAGTTTTATCTTTCACCCCGCTCTCATAAAGTCACCCTCTCTGAGCACTTCAGTGGTGTCGTTTCCATTGGCCTTTGCATTGTTGCATGCAGTACATAAACAGTTACCTTTCCCTGACATGCAGAGCTTGGCTTCAGTTGGCCTGGTGACCTTGAGAAGAAGATTCTTCAACACAGTGGTGTTAACCTAGAGAAAATAAGAGGCAACCCCTTGGTTGCTAACAGGTTTGTGAAAAGACTCTAAAAACATTTTGGTGCAAGAAGTCTAACATTTCTTCACTGCATATAGATATTGGGCCACACTGAAGATAGTGTCAATGACTTAGACTAAACAACTCCTTCACCAGCCAGTCACCAGGTCCTAGAATAGTGGCAGCCATGCTAAGCATTGTGCATTGTGTTGAATACCCATAATGCACATTCTGCACCTGGAAAAAGAAATTCAGCACAATTAAATGTATCGCCAAACACTACAGAGCTAGTAAATATCCATGCTAGACTGTATCCCTCTTACCCAGCAAGGATCTTTTCAAATATCACCCTCCCTCTCAGTTGTTAGGTATTAATTTGAAATATTGGGGTGGGGGGAGTGAAAAAGAGTTCCTTGATGTTCTTTGTCATTTCCCCATCTTGTTATTACTTATTGAGGACCTTTCCATTAATTATTGCTTAAATCCAAGGTTCTCTTTTTATCAAACAACTTTATTGAGTAACTTCTAAGTTCCCTAAAGTTCATCCAGGTCTTGTACACAATGCACTGATTTTTAAGTAACCTTATGAATTGGCTGGTGGTTTCGAACTGCTGACCTTGCAGTTAGCAGCCAACACATAACCCACTACACTAACTAGGCCTTTTAACGAGTTATGCAGCCATCATCATACATCAATTTTATAAAACTTTGAGTAAGCATGCATCCTGTCAACTTGCAAAGCCCATTTACAGTCCCATCCCAGCCCCAATTAGCCGCTAATCTATTTTCTGCTGCCGGCCATTTCAAATCAATGGATCAGTCATTACACGCTCTGGTCTGTTGTGTGGGCCTCCTTTGCACGTACCATGTTTTTGAGAGTTCATCTCTGAGTAGCATGTTGTTCTATGTTGATTTAATTGCATGAGTATACCACATTGTACAGTTAACCAGCTTATGTCTATCCATGTACCTCATCACAGGCAGTTATTTCTAGTTTGGGGTAATTGTATAATAATGCTGATAGGATATTTGCATAAGTCTTAATGTAGACAAAGAGTTTCAGAAAATTCATTGAAAGATTCCATTATCTTTAAATTCAACATTTTTATGAACTTTATGAGGTCCCCTGGTACTTTTTCTTCAGTGGAGACCTAGGAGTAGACTTGCTTGGTCAAACGCTGGTTTATGTTCTACTTTCTGAGAAAACTGCCATGCTTTTCCAAATTGGTTTCACGAATTTATTTCTCATCAGCAGTGTGTGAGGTAACGCGTGTTCTGAATCCCCACTAACCTGTGTTATTGCTCGCCCTTTTTAATTAGTGTCTGTTCTTACGATGCTGTTAGTATTGACTTGATGGCAGTGAGTTTGGTTATTGACAATTCTTGTGATTGTGAAATACTGTTTGAATGTTATTTTAGTTTCTATGCTTTGAGTGACTAATGATATTGAACATGCTGTCATATTTATTAGCCGTTTGGGTATCTTTAGTGAAATGTCTGTATACATCTTTAACTCTCTTTATTTTTTTTTTGTAAACTGGGATGTTTGCCTTATATCGAATTATAAGGGTTCTTCATGGATAGAAGGTTTTATTGGCTATTTTCCACTTAGTCTAGTCTTTTAGCGTGTGTTTTTATTTTTTAATGGTGTCTTTCCAAGTTGAAACATTTTACATTTTAATGAAGTTCAGTTTAATTTTTAAAATTAGGAAACGTTTTGATATATACTATGACTCAAAACAAACTCACTGTCCTCAAGTCAACCTTGACTCTTCGTGACCCCTGAGGACAGAGTTGAGCTGCCTCTGGTCCTGAGGCTGTAGCTTTTTACGGGAGTAGAAAGCCATGGAGCAGCAGAAGGTGGCTTTAAAAGCCTGACTTGGTTGGACTCCCTTTTGGTATGTAATGTCTGAGAAATCTTATTTTGACTCAAGATCTGGAAGCACGTAGCCTATGTGCTATTCTGAAAGTTGTTTTAGCTCTTGCAATTAAGTCTATTTTAGTGAACTTTTTGCAGTTTTGAATTAAATTGTGTGTGCAGCATGAGTTGAGGCTTACGGTTTTTACATGTGACTGTCTTACTGTCCCAGCACCATTTTCCTCAGAGATGTACTACTGTGAACCCCAGTATCTCAGTCAGCACTTCTTGTCTGTGGCTTATTCTTAAGAATTCTGCTGGGATACCATTGCGTATGAAGTACTCAACTATACGGCACTGCCATTGACTCACGGTCTACAGGTGTAGCAAGCCCCTGTTTGCCCCTGAGGAGTAAACAGTTAACGGTTTTTACGTCCTACTCCTTCCGGATGCCTTTTATTATTTCTTTGCCTGATTGCCCTGCCTAGAACCTTTGAATGAGTGCTTAACGTTCATAGCCTATATGGTGGCAGACATCTGTACTTTGTTTCTCATGTTAGCGTTTAGTCTTGTATCTTTAAATGTGGTGATTGCATACCATAGAGGCAATTCTGACTTACAGTGACCCAATGGGACAGAACAGAACTGCCCAGGTAGTCAGTTTTAGAAACTAAATGTTTCCAGGAGTAGAAAGCCTCACTTTTCTGCCCCAGAGCATCTGCTGCCAGTTCGAACGGCTGAGTCGGAGTTGCTGGGTGACACGAAGTTACTGGCAGAAAATCCTCTTGTACAATTTTACAAAACACCCTAAGCATGCATAAATACAGCACATTAAAACCCTTCGTTTCTGTGGAAGGCTGTCACAGAACACGGCCGTATGAAGGGTACCACTGTACACTACAGAGAACATTTTTTAAATTACTCGAGCCCCCTTTGAAGCCTCCTGAGAAATGGGCTCTTTAGCAGAGGGGCTGCAAATTCAAACAGCTCTCTGCTGCCTCCAAAGGTGAAGTCTGGAGTCCATGTTGGGACGAGGACGGAATGCCTTTCCACACATTGCCCCTGTGTAGGAGAACCAAGGCGCTCGATGGTCCAAACAGAACATAGCTGTGAGCTATTCATTTGCCACATACCGTTTCACGCTTGGGATCCTGCCACCGTGCTCACCACCTGCCCCTGTCTTGATACTAAAAGCCGAGTGGGGCGGGGGCTGGAGGGGGGGCGGGTCATGTACTCCTGTCAGTGCTCTGTTGTTAACCAGATATTGCTGGTTCGGAAGAAACCAGCCAATTGAAAACTGCAGGGTCACTTCTGCCCTGACACCAATGGAATCACTGTGTGTCAGAATTGACTGGATGGCTATGGATATTTGTGTGCACATGTACATTTGCATACGTGTATATGTATGTGTTCTGGCATCCCAGTAGGCCAGAGACAAAAACGAAAACTTCATGACCAGTGGGGAAATCTTTATTAAAGACCTGTAAAATCACCGTGGCGCTCTCTGACTCTGGTCTGAATGAAGCTCGCAAGCTCTTGGCCGCATTAACGGGATGCTGGTGACTTGCAGAACAGTATCTTCCTTTTATTGCATTTGCTGGCTCTTAGAACTGGAAGCTTCGCGCTAGGGCAGGGCTCAGGGTTGGTTAGCTCTTCAATCAACAGCGTCTCCAAAGCTCTTAGGCTTTTAAGGAATCCAGTTCTGTTTCTCTGTTACTTTGTGCTTTCCCCTGAAGTCCCGGTCGGTGTCAGTGCCAGTTTGAACACGGTCTGTGTGTGTGCACCATCCTTTCTTCCCGGGCACCGTGCTTGCCGTCATCACATTCGCCCTCTACTTGCTGGCCTTCCTCAGGCACCACCTCTGCTCCTTGCTCCCCAAGTGCTGGCACAGAGCCCTCAGTCAAGGCAGAGCTCACCTTGCAGAACCTCTGGAGCAGATGGCAGCCCGGGGTCGAGCAAGCCTGTCGGTGCCACTTTTCCAATAGCAGATGCTCACTTTGTGTCCTGAGCTGGGTTTTGGTAATTCTCACAGTATTTCAAGTGTTTGCGTAATGCTCTTGTACACTGCTCAACTACAGCCTCGCATAAAGTGTGTCATTGTATATGTACCGGGAAACCTTGAAACACTGGTGGCTCTCTTGATTGCCACATTGGCCGTGTCGCGGGGGTCTGGAACTGAACCCACAAGCATCGCCGGATATGGCGGGGAGCAGGGGCTTGAGATGGAGCTGCTGAGGTGAGCAGGCATGTGGCTGCTGTTCTCTTTTCATAGGAATCACCTTCTTCCTTTCCCTAGAATGTTTTCCATTTGGTTAAAACTTGTGGAATTTGGCAAGGCTAGCAATTTACCTTTATAACAAATTTTGTGGCATAACGAGTCTGAAAAGGAACTTGGTGTCGTAGCAGAAGCCTTGCCCTGACCCGGGTGCTAAGATCCCTCTGATGGGTCCTGGCCATGGCAACCTGGGCTTTTGTATTTTTGGACAAGCTTCGCATCTCTCTGAGCCTCCATTTCCTGTCTGTACCCCACTGCCAGTGACCCTTCTCGTGGAAGTCTTTGAAACGCTTAGTCCAGGACTAATGCTCAGTACAGGTTTCCAGACTTGAACATCGAGCCGTGCCCTTTCGGGCCTATCGTTTGCATCGGCATCCAGATGATTTGAAGCCCTTCTTCTGTGGGGAAACCCAAGCCAGGGTCCTTTTCCTAGCTACCTTTCCACTGCAGCCCAGACCTTCATCCAGCCCTCTGGGGAGCAGGCCAGTGGTTGGTGTTGAGGCGATGTCTTGTGGATCCTAAAGTATTCATCTGAGCGGTTTCTGGTTTGTGTGGTTCCCTTTCATACTAAGCTCCTTTGTTAAAAAGGAGTCGGGCCAAAAAGAGAACAAAACCAAGAGGCTTCACATTCTTTTTATGGTAAAGTCTAAAGTTTACAAAGGACTAAAACAACAAATGAGGATAGATGGCATCATTGATTGTGCTCCTTTCCACTTGGATAAAATCTTTTGGTCTTAATCGCGTCAGTCTCCTTAGGGATTTACAGTGGCTATTCTCTTATCGCCAGTTCAGAGAGCACCGTCAGTGGCGTGACACTTGTTCCTGCAGGCACTTCAGAGTGAAATGACTAAGCTGCTCGTTCCTCGTGAAGAACTGGAGAATGTTGCATCTGTTTCCTTTTTCTCTCCTGGTGGCTTGTGATCCTTGAATGTGATTTCTACACTTCGTGTAGCAGCAACCCATCCTTCCAAAGAACACTGTTATGGGGGAGCTTCTTATCAAACAGGGTGTCCTGCTGGGTCAACAGCTACGGGCTGGACTGCTGACCCACCCAGGGACAGACTATGGGAGTATAAATTTCCAGCCTGCTTCCAGAAAGATGGCAGCTTAGCAAACCCTGTCGGGCAGCTGAACTCTGTCCTACAACTCCACGGCAACCGACACCCACAATAGCTTACAAAGCAGACTAGTCTGTGCTCTGAGATTTGGGGGCGTGCTTCCAGTAGGAGCAGGGCTTATTCAGGAGGGAACCGCTACAGAACTTAATCACCATCTGATTTCTTGCTCCTGGGCTCCTAAGGGTTACGTTAACTGCTGCCCCCATGTGTTTAGTTAGCAGCCTGCAACTAGTGGTGGAAAGCATTTCCCACTCAAACTTTGTAGAAAAGTGTCTTCCCAGTGAGGAGGCTTGGTGACGCTAAGATAACGGAGTAGTAACCCAGAAGTAGCAGTATTGAAACCAGAGTGGTGATGCAGGCCTCCATGGAGAGGGGCTGCCTTTTTCTTCGTTCGACGAAAGCTTCCGCAGGATGGGACTTGAGTTCTCATGTTCTGTGACCAACAGGAGGACTCACAAATGGCAGTGGGCGATACATCTCTGCTGCTCCCGGTGCGGAAGCCAAGTACCGAAGTGTGAGCAGTGCCTCCAGCCTCTTCAGCCCCAGCAGCACCCTGTTCTCTTCCTCCCGGTTGCGGTATGGCATGTCTGATGTCATGCCCTCAGGCAGGAGCAGACTTTTGGAAGATTTTCGAAATAACCGGTACCCCAACTTGCAATTGCGAGAGATTGCTGGGCATATCATGGAATTTTCCCAAGACCAGCATGGGTCCAGGTGAGGACTTGGCTTTGGCATTTAAGGTAACTGCAATCTTAAGGCTTTAACACCCCACCCCACCCCGCCATAGACAGGTATAGACTACCCTGAACTGTCAGATAGTCATTCGACCCAAGGTATCCTCATAGTGGCTTTCCTGTGTTTTCTCAGCGGGAGCTGGATGTGAATGTCAGAGGTGCACACATGGTATGCGTGGGCTCTTGTAGTCTGGATTGAGTGCGTAAAGCTAGCCCTTACCTTTCTGAGAGAGGAGCCTCTCACGTGCCTCAGTCACAAGAATCCCACATGTCCACAGTTTAAGAAACAGAACATCAGCACAAAGACACACTGACATGTTCACTACTTTAAGCATTGTTTAAAAAAATGATCTTTTGACCTCAAGCGTAAGGTTGGCTTTCTGGTGCCTAAAGTATGACAAAACTACACCACTTTCTTTGTGCTACATTCTGTAGATGCAAGAGACTGTGTTGAGGGTGAGTGGGAAGTAGCTAGTATAGACAGCCTTTGGCATGGGGCTGTTCCGTGTACCTCCGAGAGAGAGACCTTGGTCCTGGTAGCTCATTAATACATGGTGTCATCCACCCTTTCGTTTTTTTGTCACACTTTCCCTTATAATACTTCATTTTCTCCCCATATGTCCAGAGAATCAACTTCTAAAGAACTTCCCCTTTTAAAGTTCTATCTGCTTACTGTAGGACAAAGATTTCTCATATTCAGAGTTTACAGGAACCATTTAGAGATGTCATGATTTTCCTGATGTGTAGTTACCGGAACTAAAAACAGGTAAACGGAGGAACTACCTCAGGAAACCTTGCAGATGGAAGTTAACAAGGAATTCTGTACCCGGTGGTTTCTCAGTACTGCTTCATGTGAATGAGGTGCAGAGCAGATGTGGGATGGGCTTTACAGTCCCACCTTCATCCCCTAATCTCTTTTCCTGCCCCCATTTTTCTCCTTTTTCACACCCCACAAATACAGTACAGATGCCTAATGTAAGGAAACACACAAAAGTGTAGTGTGCTTTTCACAGCCCAGATCCACGCCAGACTATAAGACCTTTTCATTCCTTTAGAAGCACTTAAGTGATTGTGTTAGTTAACAGTATATATGCAAACACACATGCACAGAGACAGAAGTTTTCAACTTAAATGTGCATTGATTGGCTTGTATTTATTTTGTAAACCATCTTTCAGTGCTGTGACTCTCTCTTTATTTTGCACCAAAGATTTATTCAGCTGAAACTCGAGCGTGCCACGCCAGCTGAGCGCCAGCTCGTCTTCAATGAAATCCTCCAGGCCGCTTACCAGCTAATGGTGGATGTGTTCGGAAATTACGTCATCCAGAAGTTCTTTGAAGTAAGCCTTTGTTCTTGCTGTCCTTGGACTTGAGAGATCCCCCAAAGCATTTTGATTTTTCTTTTGTGGCTTGAGAATGGCAATCTCCTTTCATCTCTCAGAATGCATTGTGGTGGGTCTTTCGTAGGGTTTCCCAGTTGTTAGGAGCCACCTGTGTGTTCACTCTGGTGTGATGCCAGCCCACTTCTGACGTGTGCCCTCATGTAAGGCCGCTGCTTCATGTTGTTTTGGGTGAAAAAAAGAATTATTCCAAAACAATGCCACTACGTTCTTCATAAAGGATTCTGAAGCCTGAAATTTTACTTTGCTTTTACAATTCTTAGAGAATTGTCATTAAGCACCAACACTAATATTTTCCATCAGGAGATCCTTTGGCCTTTCTTGTTTTTTGATTTCCCCTCGGTTTATTGGCGCCGTGTCCATTCTGGTCATTACCTTTGTAAAGGCATACTGAGGTAGTTGGGAGCAGGTCTGCTCCCAGCTAAAATAAGCCGTCAGAGAGGTAGGCTTGGTTTCTTACCCTGGTGCCCCTGAGAGTCAGCAACCCCAAGACAGAAATCCAGGAAGGCTCCAGCGATGTGATGCGAGCCCGAGTCCCAGGGTAAGGCCCTGTACACGACCTGCCACTAAGCAGGAGTCGTTGCAAACATCTTGGACAGCTTTTAGTTAGGTGAAGGTCAACGTTTAGGAAAAACCCTTGTAGGATTTTTATTTTATGGCTTTTATTATTCTGTATTTTCCTAGGAAGACTCAGGTATTTTAACTGTGAGTTCTCCGGCTGTGATCTAAGAAAACAAACAGGACTTTTAAGGTTTAGAATTTTTTTTCAGTGCTGTTTTGTCACAAATACAAAAATCCAGAAGTCTTCAGCTCAGCACCCTGCTACAACCTGGAGTGCTGCAATGAACAAGAGTTACAGCCATTCGAGGCCCAGTCGTGAACTGCTTTGGACTTCATTTGTAAGGAGCAGGGGAAACCTGGCTGAATACGCTGACCATTAAAATCCCCAGTGTAATGACTAAGTGATTCAAATAAAAATAAGAGACCAAAGGGGGAAGATCACTATAGGTGGAGTTTTCATATTGTGCTGTCTTCTTTCTTGATTCTGCCTTTCCCCCACTCTTGCCTTGTCTAGCTAACCCCTATCGATTCTTGTAACTGTGGGACACCAGTCAAAAGCAGTGTCTAGATGTGCTTCAGTGTAAGGTGACTGTAGATGAAAGAGAAGCATTTCAACCTGTGACCCCCCAAGCACCCCAGATTGCTGTAGATACACTGCCAGAAGCCCTTGGATCCCCCCAATCATTGTCTAAACACCTAATAGACAGTGACTTCACACATGGTAACTTTTAAGACTAAATACTAATGCTGTTGCGTAGTCAGATGTTAGTAGTAGTGAACTTACCCCTGAAAACTGCTGGCTCCAAACAGCATGGGGCCAAGAGGTTACAACAGGCTGAAAGAGGTCACACCAATGACGACTAGGGACTTTTCTGGTTCCTCCCTCTGCCTGAGTAATGGTGTTCACCCACACATTATGTCTAGTTTGGCAGCCTGGAGCAGAAGCTGGCTTTGGCGGAGCGGATTCGAGGCCACGTCCTGTCGTTGGCGCTACAGATGTATGGCTGCCGTGTAATCCAGAAAGCTCTTGAATTTATTCCCGCAGACCAGCAGGTAATTGTAAGTTTCCCCTTTAACTTTTCTCTTGGTGTTTGGTGTTTCCCCATGGTCCGTGGAGTGAACCGTGTCAACCTGTCGGTCTGATGTTTTCTTTTCCACTTTGCATTGGTGGCTGTGGCTGCCTTACTGTGCATGGCACGCATGACCTGTGCAATCACTGCTGTAAAACTAACTGTGGGTGAAGTGTCCGGCAGTCATCTCTTTGACCAGGGCCCACTTGTTAGTAGATGCAATTTTATAGGTAGCTTTTCTGTTTGCAAAAAATCGAAACAGGTCAGGTGCTAATGAGTGGCCATTTTCTTAAACCCTGCACTGAACATTCTAGCAAACCTGATCTTGATCCACGGCAGCTGCCATTTTTCTTCCTTATTCATTTCATTAGTGTGTGTCATGCAGTGCCTGGCCTGGCACGTTGACATAACACCTGGACTTAGCCTGGAAGACTTGACTGAGACCCGATCCCCATCCACAGAGAATGCATTCTGAGAGAGGTGACAATGGTGAGCTCATGGATCGTGTGGAAGTACACAACAGTTGCTTCTGGCTCATTCAGGGTCTTAGAGGGCAGACTTTGCAGGAAAAGTCAAGGCCAAGGTGACGCTAGGCAGGATAAAAAGGAACCTAAATCTGACACTCGGCTGCTGTGAGTCAGGAACTGAACCAGAAAGCACCTGGAGAGGCCCCTGACCTTAGTCAACAGCAGGTCCAACTGGCCCCACGCAGACCCCAGGGCCCTGAAAGCAAACCACACCGACAGGCAGTGCATCCTGTAACTTTGTGTCGGGTGCTGCCACAAGCCTGTGGGTACTTCTCTGAAGCCTCAGCCTCTGGGCTCCCTCGGCCCAGTCCAAAGAGGTGGCCATTGTCTGGCAGTGATGACCCACTTGCCCTCACTGAGAACAAAGTTCGATAATGAGAATCTTTGTTATGGACTCAAGTTCTGAGCCAGACAAGGCACCCGCTCCACTTAGGTGAGGCCAAGCTTTGTAACGGGGGAAGCTCATGGAGAAGAGTGGAAGGGCGTTGGAGACAGGCAGCCAGCAGTGATTAGATAGCGCCATTGGCATGTGATTCTCATTTGGTGCCAAGCCACTTTTGGTCTTCACCTGTTGTTCCTGCTGAGCGTCACTGTTCATTATCCGTGCGATTTTTCCTGGGTAGTTAAATCTACCCTGTTTGTGATGTTCTTGTTTCTTTTGAACATGGGCGTTTCTTAGCATTATTGACTACATGTCCACTTGCTGAATGGAAAGAGAGTAATGACAATTTTCCAGGCATTTTTTTCTAGTCTTTATCTTCATCCATAAACATAACTTGCTTTGTGTTTCACACCCTCAAAATGTTACCATTTTCTGATTGGTTGGCTAAAGTAGTTTTTCTCCTTTCTTCTAATATTCTGTTCTTCTCTTCCCTGTATATCTGTCCTGAATTTTACCCTGCATTTTGAAGTATCTTTTTCTGGTCCAGTTTCTGTGTTGATGTTATTCTAGGCATAAACTGTTTTTTCTGCTAAAGATAATTCCATTTTCTAGATGCAAACTCATTATTTTGGGTGAAATTAACTAACCACTTTTCGCTCCAGGAAAACAATTTCCCGTTCATTTCGGTTATAAGCGTTCTTTTCCTGTATCTTTATAGAAATGCCACTCTCTACTCTTTATCCCCCTAACTATATTTCCAGAGTAAATTACTCTCTTCTGACATTGATCACCTGCTTTAGGAAGATAGCCGAAGCCTTTCGCCATTTGCTTTTTCAGTTGCTGTCATTTTAATCTTAAATTTCTTTAATTAGATGATCTTTCAGTTGCTTTGACATACTCAGTATCTCAGGGATTTAAGGCATTGCCTATATAACCGTCGCCATTCCACGTGTGCTTGTATTCTTCTAATCCGTACAGACTTAGCAGAGAAAACTGGGCTGTTGGGCACCAGGGCTCCGTCCTGGTGCAGTCGTCTGGCCTCAAGATACATGAGAGCAGAAATAGAGAGTTTGGTGCATTCAGCCAGAATCCCGTTTCTCTCTTTTTGTCCCCCAACCTCTCTCTTTCCCGTCATCCTTCCTCTTTCTTTCTGGTGGGGTGGGAGTGAATACAGATGCTGGAATCATAGACCCGGAGTAGAAATCTGCTTCAGTCACCTTCTAATTGTAGGTTTAAGTTTAAAATAAAACCGTCAGATCCCTCTGATCCCCAGTTGGTTTCTATACACTGGGGCGGAGAGAAGGAGGGAAGGGTTGGGGAGAACACATAATCAAGTTAGCATAGATGGCTGGAACCAGATTGCTTGGGTTTGCATCTTGGCTAATCTAAGCCTGTCCTTTTGAACAAATCATTTAAATGATCTTTGCCCTGACTTCTCTCATAATACCTAGTGCGTGGAACTGTTATGGTAATTTGTAGACTTAAAAACCTGTCAAGCAAATAGAGGTGTGCCCCATCCAGAGTAAGCATTACATAAGTATTAACTTGTTATCATTGTTAATTGTGCCTGTCTTTTAGGGTTTTCATACCAAAAGATCATGAATTATGTACTTGATGTAGGCTCCTTTCTGTTTTAAGATGGCTGCAGCTTCTAAAAATCTCACAGAGGTCTTTTGCAAATTAGGGAGCATATTTTGAGGCCAGTCACTGTTGGATACTCTCTGGAAAAGTGCAAATCCCCTTGCATTGAATTGATTCTAATTGATAGTGACCTTATGGGACAGAGTGAAACTGCTCCTTAAGATGTCTGAGATTGTACATCTTTCTCCTATGGGTTTGAATTTTGCAGTCAGCAATCCAATGCTTAACCCACAGTGTCAACAGAGCTTCCTTTTTGCCAGATTTTGCCATGCCGAGTTGTCTCCCTTCCATCGTCACCGATCCCTGTTCAGTGGCTGTGTGTTGGTGAGAACACTCTTGTCCAGGCGTTGGCTTGCTGTGACTCTGCTGGCACTTGCTCTCTCTGACCCCAACAGAACGAGATGGTCCGGGAGCTGGATGGCCACGTCCTGAAGTGTGTGAAAGACCAGAACGGCAACCACGTGGTGCAGAAATGCATCGAATGTGTGCAGCCCCAGTCTCTGCAGTTCATCATCGATGCGTTCAAAGGGCAGGTAAGCCCCCGAGGGAGCAGAGACGGGCCCTCCCCTAGTGAGCAGAGCACAGGCAGGATCGGTTTTGACTGCGCTGCCTTGTTGGCCTGCCAGTCATGTCAATCCCTTGCCCATGTCCCCTGAATGGGGGATGCAGGGGTGGGGCTGAGGCATATTGTTGGAGGTGGTTTATTTGTTTGTTTTTTTCAGTTGCTATTTTCAGTGTTTTAAGATTAAACCTTATGTTAATGGGCAATTGTCTTTTCCTTCTGAATTCTATTCGTTAAGCACTTAATGGTTCTTTTACAACATGTAGATAATGTACTAAACTAATCCAACAGGTCACATGTGACCTATGTATTTTTAAAATAACAGGGTACTTCTTGTTTTAGTGTTTTTTGTATGAACTTCTTTGTTCCTCTCAAAACACTTTTGATATTTTCTGAAACCATGATTTTCCAGAATTGTCTTTGAATTGACTGCAGTTGTGTGTGAGTTTTTTGTTGTTGTTTTGTTTTTCTTTTGGTATAAAAACACCCCACAAGAAAAAAAAAATTACAAGACAATATTCTTACATTATTCCAAACTGGACAAGACAGGAGAGTCAACATTACCCAGCTTGTGGGCATCTGAAAACGGTTCTTTACTAGAGAGGGCAGAAGCGTGGAGCAACCGCATGGGTGTGTAGGCTTCGCTGGGCACCACTAAGCTTATGTCCAAGTGAGACTTTAGGGTTGTTCTGTCTCCAGAGCTTGCCTAATGGTGGTGGTTAGCTAGATAGAGAATGTAGCCCGGGGATTATTGGGAGTTCCTTAATTAGTATGTGTGGTGGGGTAGGAATGGAAACGAATAGATCTGTTTTCCTTATTGAAACATACAGGGATCAGCCCGAGGGAATTGCGACCAGGGCTCCAGTGTGCACCTACATGGGTTCTTCCAAACAGAGGTGTTTGAACATGCCTCTGCCGCCAGGGCACGACCACGGACAGACTCTCTCAACAACACCGTTGTGTTAGGCTTCCCTCCTCCCAAAAGGTTCCATCAGAACCGTGGCTTCTGAGGGGATCAGCTGGGTCAGTTAACATTCACGGAGGAGAGATCAGCTCAAGAAGGTGGTGGGATTGCTTTTTGGGGGTCATAGGGGGTGGTTAATGACATATCGTGGAGTTTTAGGGCAATTCCAAACTGTATTGGTCTTCAGGAAAAGACCATGAAAGTTGTGCCGAGGGTGTTTCTCCCCACCCCCATCGTGACGGTGCTGCACAGCCTCTTCTTTGAGTGTCGTGAGGCCTGAGGGTTTCTGTGGGAACTGCTCCCTGGCCGTGCCCGTTCAGACTTGTTTTTGACCCTCAAACTCAAAGAACCTTGATAAGGGACATAATTTGAGCCCCTTAAGGATAATTCAAAAAACTCGGGATTCTGTCTGGAGACGAACCCGAGAGGTGGAAACACTGTTTTCAGAAGTGTCTCAACCTAGATTGATGATGTATTGAGGAACAATAGCTTCACATTAAAAAAAAAAAATTTATAGCAATGTTTTTTTTTAATTTGCCCTCATATAACAACTTGAGCCACCAAATGGGAGAGAATGTTTATAACATGAAACTGGTAACGGGTTGATAACCAGACTGTATAAAGAATTCATAATTATAAAGAACAATACAAACGAGTGCCAAAATATACCAAAATCAAACATTTCACAGAAGAAACACAAACTGCCAGATGACCCAAAGAAAAGATAGTTCCATTAGCAATCGAGAAAATTCAAAATAAGGCCATATATGATAGACATTTCTCTGCCTGTTGATTGTCATCGCTGACAGGAATGTGACTCTGGCATGTTATGAGTGCAGACATACGCTGGCACTGCTGTTTTAGGGAAGCAGAGCTGTACCTTTCCAGTTTCAGCACTTAAATTTCCTCTGATTCCGCATTCCTGGCCAAGGTGTGTATCTAGAGAAATGTTTGCCTGCATGCACCAAAGGGCCCACATAAAATAAACGCATTCCTACCACAGCACTGTTCATATAGTGGTCAAAGGGTAGTAAGTTAGATGTTCAACAACAAGGGGTTGGACTTTTTTTTTTAATTTCATAAACACACCAGAATAAATATGTTACACAGAAACCCACAATATTATAGGTGATATTGGAAATATTTTGAGCAAAAAAAGAGATCTTAATTGTGTGGGTTTTTCGAAAGCTAAAACCTAGCAGAAGCAAACAACCCCGTATCCTGTTTGTACCATCATGTTTAAAAGTACCGTGCACTTCTCTCCGTCCCAGCGCCACCCTGTCCATTCCCACTCCTAGCAACCAGGCATGACCGAGCAGCACTGCACCCGTGGGTTTCCGAGACCATGAATCTTGGCTGGAGCAGACAGCCTCATCTTTCTCAGCAGAGCTCCTGATGGTTTCAAACTGATGACGTAACTCATTATACCATCAGGGTTCTGCACCGTATTCTAAGAGAGATTTATATCTGCACAGACACATTTTCTTTTCACATGCTATTGAAAAGAACATTGAGTTCAGGACCTTTTATTGTGCTTATGTGGATGCCCTCAGGGTTTGCTCCTTCCACTTTGGGTTTAGTCCTGTCTTTTGGAGAAGCTGTCCTGTGACACTGGTCTTTGGTCATCTTTACTCGTTCTGAGTTCTTCTCCAGGCTTCTTGGGAAAATTCTTTTCAGACCTGAATTTATGCATTTCTTTGAAAACACACACACACACACACACACACACCCTGACTTCCTAATTTGTAGACAGAATTTAGATGCCATAATTTGAGTTTTGGCTTCTTGAGTTCGATTAGGAATTAAAATCTGCCCTTTACTGCTCCTGCAATTGTAGGCACATTATTGAAATCTTGAGGAACTGCCGTTCTCACGAGAACCTCAGGTTTGCTGTACAGATCAGTGGGGTGCTGGATATACGATTTCACACTGAAGCATTGAAAGTGGCAGCTGTCATTCGGACACCCTCTCCTTTGTCTGTCTACGCCTAGGTGTTTGCTCTGTCCACGCATCCCTATGGCTGCCGAGTGATTCAGAGGATCCTGGAGCACTGTCTTCCCGACCAGACACTCCCTATTCTGGAGGAGCTTCACCAGCACACAGAACAACTTGTACAGGTAGGGTCACTGCACTCTCTGTGGTCTGGTGTGGGCCCAGAGGTCGTGTGTCATTCCAGCGGAGGTCATGGTTGGTGTATTTGAAATGCCCACTGAATCCTTTGGTCGAGGCTTTCCCTTAGCAGGAGCTGAGTGTGTTTTATGAGTTTGGATAATGAATAGGGTCCTGAGCCAGGCATACAGGTTGCAGACCTCTGTCGTGGACTATTTATGTCTTACCTACCCGCGCCCGAGGGTTGGTTCTGACTCATTGCAACCTTATGTGTTAGCTAGAGTCTCCTAGACTGTGAATCTAAGCGGAAGCACAGATAACCCCATCTTTCTCTTGTGGAATGGCCGAGGGGATTTAAACTGTGGACACCAAGGTTCGCAGCCTAATTTCTGATTCACAGCACCACTGGGGCTTCTTTATCTGTATCTTAGGGAAGCTATTTAGAATCTATGTGGGGGAAAAAGAAGAAGAAGAATCTGTGCTTGAATTGTGGTGCTGGTGAAGATTATTGAAAGTACCAGGGACTGCTAAAAGAACAAACCCACCTGTCTGGGAAGAAGTACAGATGGCCAGCGTGGTCCTTAGAGGCAAGGATGGCAAGACTTTGTCTCGAGTACTTTGGGTACATTGATGGTCAGGAGAGACCCGTCCCTGGAGAAGGACATCGTGATTTGGTAAAGTGGAGGGGTGCCAAAGAAGGCAGAGGGCCCTCGACCGGATGGAGTGACACGGTGGCTGCAACAGTGAGCTCAGGCCCGGGACAGTTGTGAGGCTGGCGCAGGACTGGGGATTGTTCCGTTGTGCACAGGGTTGCTGTGAGTTGGGACCAGCTTGATGGCCTCTAACAACAGCACAACAACTCCTCACTTAACCAACACAATGGGATTCCAGTTGATAGGGTGTTAAGTAGAAATCTGCATTGTGCTACAATGGAGGATGACCACATCCAATCACAAGATGGAGCTCGACACCATCACTAGAAAACTTCCCAAATCGCTGCGTCATTGCTAAGCCCCAGAGAACCATGACTCAGCCGAGTGGACGCATAACCCAACCCTCAGAGCTGGGGTTACTCTCACCCCATAACCTAGGCGTGTGTTGCTTCCTGCCAGATGTACGACATCATCACTGTGCCAGGCGCTAGCTGATCAGTGAGGAGTAGGTGTCACTGGCTTAGACAGTTTCTTTCTAGCACCGAGATTTTCTCTGCTGTCACTAAAAGTTTCCCCACACTCTGAATCATTTGAGCATTTCCTATTTTTTAATGTATTGTTTTGAAGCTTTTAAAAATTGTTGTTCACGGTTTTTGTTTTACTTTGATGGGAGGTGTCAAATATTAAATCTCAAATATTGTATTAAATATTCACTTGAAAAATGTGGACTTGTAGAAAGTAGGAACAAACTACTCGTGTTTCTAATAGCACCCAGAGGCAAAATCATTTGGCATTGTCATTTTTTTCCTTAAAATTTTTACTTCTTAGAGTCTGTCAGTCTCTCAGTCACTCACTCACAGAGAATCTTTTATTTTTACATTGTAACCTTGGTATTATTTAGGTAAGATATGTCTTTTTTCCTAGCGTTTCGGCTGTTATTTTTCTCTGTTGGACGAGATTTAATGAATCCTTTGTACATTTGTCCTTTTAGAGAAATACCACTTTATCGTCCCTCTCTTTGTAATGATAGGGTAAAGGATAAGTGTTGATTCATATGAGATGACCTAGGTCACCCACAGAAGTGATTTGCATCCATTTTCTTTCTGTTGTGTCTCAAACAGGATCAGTATGGAAACTACGTGATCCAGCACGTGTTGGAGCATGGTCGCCCTGAAGATAAAAGCAAGATCGTAGCAGAAATCCGAGGCAATGTGCTTGTGCTGAGTCAGCACAAATTTGCAAGGTATGAGCTTTGAGTTACACTGACGCTGTTTTCCTGCAGAGAGGACTGAATAGTATTTCAAGTGTAGGAAGAAGGAATGATGTTGCTTTTTTCAAGGTACACGTAGCTGTAAAAATCAAATATAAAACCATTAAGTTATTAGAAAGCTTATAAGTGGAGAGCAAATGTTTTGCGAATGATGAGGGCAATGAATGTACAAATGTGCTTTACACAATTGATGTATGTATGGATTGTGATAAGAGTTGTATGAGCCCCTAATAAAATGTTTTTTTTTTAAAAAGAATGAAAAGAAAGAAGGGGGAAAAAAAGAAAGCTTAAACTAAAAAATTCTTTCCCTCGCCCCCCTTCTTTCTTTTTATTCTTTTTTTTTTTTTTAATACACTACCCAAAGGTATTGTTGGTGGTATGGGTATGTGCTAGGCTGCTAACCACAAGGTGAGCAGTTCTAAACCACCAGTTGCTTTTCAGGAGAAAGATGAGGCTTTCTACTCCCATAAAAAGTTACAGTCTAGAAAACCCACAAGGGCAGTGCTACCCTGTCTTAGAGGGTTGTCATCAGAATTGACTCGGTGGCAGTGAGTTTTGTTTTTGTTTGTTTGTTTAAAAGACAGAGGCGGGTTAGCATTTCGAAGGGATTTAAGTTGAACTCAATCAACCACACTAAACAAAGGGGGAAGTTAGTCCTCTTTTGGGGTTTCTACATTGTGTCATTCACAAGGTCTCGGTAACAGGAAAATGTGACCTGTATGCAAGAAAAAAGAAAATCAGTGAAGCCAGTTTCAAGGTGACCCAGATATTGGACTTAGCAGAGTATTAAAAAACAGCTATTTTAATTGTACTTAAGAATTTAAAGGAAAATAGGCTTGTAATGAATGATGTGGTAGGAAATGAAAATATATATATATACCAAAAGGGGAGTGGGTAGGAAATGTCAGTAGATAATTAAAATTGTAGCAACTACAAAGTGTAAATTAAATCTAAGAATGGGAGGAAGTGTTCTCTCTGGGCTCAGTAGCAGAGTAGAGATGACAGAAGAGCCGGAAGGTAATAAGGACTAGCTTGGTGCTGTTCCTAGAGCCCCATCGGTGTTCACAACATGGACCCTGCGTGCATATGTGCATGCGTGCACGCCCGGCAGGTCAGTCGGAGAGTGTGGCAGCTGGTGTTCCTGTCCAGCACCTCCAAGGAGCGGGCGGCTGTAGGCGAGTTCTCTCAGGAACACAGTTACTGTGCCTGCTGAAAACAACAGGTCCTGAGAAGACGGGGCTGCAGGGGTCTGCTGGGCAGAGGGGTCGGCTCAGTCGGTGACGGTGACGGTGACTTTGTGGCCTCCGTAGGGCTGTCTTGATAGACTTTCTCAAAAGACACAGGATGAGGAGGAGGACTTAAACTGAAGGCGGCGTTTAAGCTTGCATTGGTGAGGAAAAGGCCAGGAAAGTTATGTCAAGGAAATTTTTCCACCACAGTATTGCAGTCACTCATGAGCAAGGGCCATCTTGGCAAGATTTCCCTGGGAAACTCAACCAGTCCTCCCTACAGCCTTGCTTTACCCTTTAAACTTCCCTCTGTTTCCCAAACTCAGGGAGCATTGAAAAGAGACACGATTTAAGCTCTTTGAAGATGTCAAAGCTACTATTTTGACAGGCTGTAAATCCAAGGGTGCAGAATTCTTTGGGGAGGGATTGACTCCACACCTGTCAGGTCAATTCAGAATGACAACAGCCATCTAGGACGGCGTGGAGCTGCTCTACAGCGCTCCCAGACGGCACGTCTGCCTGGCAGGGTCAAACCGCCAGCTTTGCAGTCAGCAGCCCAGTGCTTGCTGACCCCATGCCTCGGGGGCTCATTTTGAGGGAGGGTATGGAGATGGAAACACCACCTTCAGAATTGTGTTCACCTAGAGCAGCGGTTCTCAAGCTTCCTCAGGCCACGACCCTTTCATACAGTTCCTCATGGTGTGGTGACCCCCCAACCATAACATGATTTTCATTGCTCCTTCATAGTGTACTTTTGCTACAGTTATGAATCAGGCGGCCCACAGGTTGAGAACCACTGACGTAGATGGAGGGGATGTGGAGCTTTGAAGTAATAACTTTTGACTTAACCCTGGGACAGTATGGTGGATAAGTCACTTAAATATTTACCTGGTAGTTTTATTAAAAAAAGAGAAAAGAATCATTCGATTGGTTTCAATCACTACCCATAAGTGCGTTGGGAACTGCCATTTCAACAACCCCAGAAGAAACCAAAGACAAATGGTACCAATCACTCAGTGGGTGTTGGTAACTGATCTACCTGCGGCAGTTCTTGAAAGTTGGGTTGGTTCTGTGCATCGAGACCCTCACCTACAAGAAAGAGAGCCCTGTTCCCAACCCGGTTTAACAGCCAGTCCTGTTTTAATTCGGACCACATTGAAGTGTTTGATTCACTGGGGATGCGGATACAGCCCAGCTCCACAGTTTTCAGAAACAAGGAGCTCTTTGCCTGAACAGTTGGAGGTGCTGACTGGCATCACGCATCTCGAGCCAGCTTATTCCCCAGGGTGAAAGCAGCACTTCCTACCTAGGACCGCAGCAGAACCCTGCGGAAGGGCGGTGGAGAAGACCAGTGGTCTCTCGTAACATGGTGTAGCGCTGTGATGAAAGGCCAGTAGACCAGTTGGCATCATCTTCTTCCTCTTGAAGAGGCAACATGAGGCGGTGGCACAAATGCTACAGGTGTGACTTGGTCATAGGTGCCAAAGGCCAAGAACCTCATAGTGCTAACTAGTTGATGAACTAACCCTCTGAAGATGCTGGTGGGTGCTCCCTGCTGGCACTGGTAGGGCAGGAGCGGAGCAAGCCACAGCCCACCAGGCTCCTCTCCTGTCTCATTGCAGCAACGTTGTAGAGAAGTGTGTCACTCATGCCTCACGGACAGAGCGTGCCGTGCTCATCGATGAGGTGTGCTCCGTGAACGACGGTCCCCACAGTGCCTTATACACCATGATGAAGGACCAGTATGCCAACTACGTGGTCCAGAAGATGATCGATGTGGCTGAGCCCGCCCAGCGGAAAATTGTCATGCATAAGGTAGGCTAGGGTGGATGGCTCCCAGGAGGGTGCAAGGCCTGGGTGACTTCCCTTCCCTAAACCACCAAGGCTGTCATCAGTGCCTCTGATGAGGTGCTTATCACTGGACTGGCCACTGTTCCGTCATCAGTAACCCGCAGGTGGGAAAGTCTCGGACTCGGCCGCCATCAGGCATTTCATTGATCTTCGGGCCCATCCCAACCCCTCTGATGCTCCCGAGCCCTGAGAGCAGCCCGTCAGGCCAACAATAGCCTGCGTCTTTGCTGGTTTGCCCTCCTCTCTCTTCTTCACGGACTCTACCAGCATTCACCATTGCCTGCCTGCCTAGCGTGCAGGCCCAGAGGGAAGGGACAGGTTTGATGCCCCTCGGAGAGAGCTGGTGGGAAGGACAGTGGCAGAGCAGTGCGGGCCTGGGAGGGGTCTGGAGCCTTTGCCCCAGGGTCTTGAAGGGAAGGCTTTGCAGGAGAAGTCAAGGTGAAGGAGTTGCTAGGCAGGAGGAAAAGGAACCAAAATCGGACTCTAATGGTCAGGAACTCACCCAGATAGCAGCTGGAGAGACCCAGGGCCTGGTCAACAGCAGGTCCAACTGGCCCCACACAGACCCCAGGGCCCAGAAAGCAAACCACACCGACAGGCAGGCTGGCATCCTGTAGCTGTGCTTATGTCAGGCAGAACTGAAAATCTGTGGGTGCTTCTGTCTAAAGCTTCAGTCTCTGGGTTCCCTGGGCCCTTCTCGTCCAAAGAGGTGGCCATTGTCTGGCAGTGATGACCCACTTGCCCTCACTGAGAACAAAGTTCGATAATGAGAATCTTTGTTATGGACTCAAGTTCTGAGCCAGACAAGGCACCCGCCGGCCTGCAGTTCACACAGACAACAAGCTGCATTGGTGGAGCTGATGGCTGTTGAAGGCGGGCTGAGAGCCCCTTACACACACTGCCCTGTGGGAGTAGAGTGAACGCTCTCTCCACAGCCCTCCCTTCATCCGCCCTGGGCATGCTCTCCGCACAGCTGTCCTATTGATAAACGTGGCAGATGGTGTGCAGTTCCAGTGTCACTGGGGAACGGTGGGGCCACGAGGCGATGTGGCAGGGGCCTCTGCTGATGTGACTACAAAAAGGCTCCCGGTGACTGGAACCCTGAGTCTTCCCATGCAGAGGAACATGGTATGTACAGGCTAGAAACAGCCCCGGCTAGATACCAGGGGCTTTAAACAGTTTATGGGGAAATTCCACTGGCCTGATTCTGCTTTTCTACTAGTTTTTTGAGGACCTTCCTTCCCCTCTTTAAAAAAACATTTGTGTTTTGGATGAAGACTCCATGGTGGCTTCATGGATTAGGTGTTGGGCTGCTGACCACAAGGTCTGTGGCTCCAGCTGCTGTGAAGCGAGTTGTACTGTGTGCCCGGGGACTGTGAGCAGCCTTGGCAGCAGTGGGCATCGTGGGAGAGAACTGAGAGCAGGTGGGCAGGACGGTGGCCCAGACAAAGAACGGTGGTGACTTGGGCTTCACGTGGAATGAACAGAATTGAGAGCTGCCGTCTTTTCACCACTACCTGCTACTGGTGCTGTTACTTAGAAAGGCAGCCAGGGCTGCTTACGCAGCTGAGGGGGTTTCTCAGGAAGAACGCCATGAATTCCCGAGTGCATTCACATCTCTTACCACTAGGAGTTGACCTTTTAGGAGAGAGGGCACCTTAAAACCACTGCTGTGTGTGTGGACTTGCACTGTGTGTGTGGGTTGGCACAGGTCTGGAAGAGGAAATTATAGAGCTTAGGCACCTGGCTTCCTCACTTGCCACTGCCAGCTTATCAGAGGTGGATTTAGCACATCACCTAGTTTCTGGAGATATCTTTGCCAAAAGCAAAGGTGGCTTTCTTGGGTACATTTGTCCACACTACAGCCTGGCGGAGGTGGGGCACAAAAGCGAAACACGGCCCTGGAGTTGGTGGGACAGCCCTGCAGCGTGGCTGTCCAAGTGAGCACTGCTTGTCAACAGTGCCGGGCCGGAATCAGCTCTTGGCTGAGGGTAAAGTCTCATCCGAGTCTGTGACCTGAGCGAGTGCCAGTGGTTTCGAGACCTGTTTGACTCTCTTGTTGTTTGGAGGACATAGCTAACACACAAAAACTGCGTGTCCTAGGAGCAGCAGGGGGTGGGGGTGGGGAGAGGGCAGCACCTCCCTGTCTCTGGGAGGACCAGTGGTTGTGCAACACGTGGAGGCAGTGGCAGCCAGAGTGCTTGCGGAGGTAGGCAGGAGCAGAGAGTCCTGGGAGCACGCGGGGTCAGGAGGGGCTGCACTCGTGCTCTGATCCCTGCTAAATACCTGACAGTCTGAGAGCCTATTTATGCATTGAGCTCCCAACAGTGTTACTGGCATATAATCCGCTCTCGGTTCTGTAGTCCAGTCCCATGGAGAAGAGTTGTACAGTGTCCACCGTCATCGTCATCCGTGCCCCTCCTGGTCGTCGTGCTGGGCTCCCCATTCATGCCCGGCCTCCCTGCCATCCTCCGAGCACCTGGATTTTTGTTTCTTTTGTTCCACATAATTTTCTGTGGTTAGTTTATTTTGTTTGTTGGGTTTCTTTATTTTTCCCAACCCTGATTGTGGCAGATGTAATTAGGTTAAAATACAGTACATTATCATTTGACTGGCCTTTTGATACATTTTTAATTGGTCCTATTTTTTAATATTTCCTGATTTTTTTCCTCATTATTATTTTAAAAAATACTTTTATTGGGGGCTCTTACATCTCCTATCATAATCTATGCATTCATCCAGTGTGTCAAGCACATTTGCACATGTGCCACCATCATTATTTTCAAAGCATTCTCTTCCCACTTGAGCCCGATATCAGCTCCCCATTTCTTCCTCTGTCCGCCCTCCCTCCCTCATGAACCCTTGATAAGTTAGATTATTATTTCCATATTTTACATCGTCCTCCATCGCTCCCACCCAATTTTCTGTTATTGGTCCCTCTGAGAGGACGTTATAGGTTGATCCTTATGATCGATTCCCCCTCTTCCCTCCCCTACCTCCCCTAATCTTCCTGGTATCTCTACTCTCCTTGTTGGCCCTGAAGGGTTTATCTATCCTGGATTCTCTTATCTGTAGCAGTGTGCATGCTCTGGTCTTATCCGATTTGTGAGGTAGAACTGAGGTCATGAGAGTGGGGGGAAGAAAGCACCACAGAGCTAGAGGAAAGTTGTGTTTCATCGGTGCTATACTGCACCCTGACTGGCTCGTCTCTTCCCTGTGACCCCTCTGTGAGGGGATGTCCAATTGTCAACAGATGGGCATTGGGTCTCCACTCCATGGTGCTTTATGCCTGCGCACCCCCCAACACACACCCCAATTCATATTGGGTATGATTTTGTTCTGGGTCTCCAGTTACTGCCCCTATAGATATACCGATCCTAGATTTCATATATAGGAAAATAGTTTTAAAAGACAAACAAAAAACAAGAACAACAAAGTAAAACATCTCAGCAGAAAATAGTAAAAGCTAGAGTAAATTTAAATGAGCCATAAGGGAGATCAAGTGAATTTTATCCTAACTCTGTCTGTAACAATCTACTTTCCAATGCTCTCTGCATATTAGCAAGGCCGTTCACATCCCTAGTCTGGGATCGGGATTCACCAGGGGCTTAATCCAGGTCACACCCGCTTTGAGGGGCAATTCAGAGGTTGACTCACAGGGCCTGGCTCAGAACTGCCAGTCAGCTCTGCGCTCCAGGGTGGGCCCAGTGGTGAGCTCGGGATTCCGTGGGTGCCCTGGAGTAGACTGCCAGCGGTTGGGAGGTCTGGGCTTGGCTAGGCCCAGGAGCAGGTACCATAGCATGATTGGGCAGTCAGGGTACTGTGTGTCTTGGGGGTGGCCAGCCAGCCTGCAGAGTGCCCCTCCTCCCTCTGCTCTCGGGGTAGGCCCCAAAGACCCCGAGGTCGGTTGTCCTGCTGAGCCTGGGGGGGAGGGGAGGGTTGCTCCAGGCTGGGTGCGTGGACGTGGGGGCAGTGCTGGGATGGAGTGTCGTGGAACCATCTCTGGCCACGTCTGACCCAGACTCTCCTTTCCCAGATCCGACCACACATTGCAACTCTTCGTAAGTACACCTATGGCAAGCACATCCTAGCCAAGCTGGAGAAGTACTACATGAAGAACGGCGTTGACCTGGGGCCCATCTGCGGCCCCCCCAACGGCATCATCTGAGCCGGTGCCCCTGCTCCCTCCCCGCTGACCTCACTGACCCACTGGTGACCCAGCCAGCAACCAGAGACGCCCTCGCTCCAGGTCTGAGACGGGTGACGATCGCTCCAGGACTACCCTCCAAAAACAGGATCAAATCCACACGTGGAAAAGCCTTTGTAAATTTGTTTAATTTTATTACGCATAACATGTACTAATTATTTTTTTTAATTGACCGATGCCCTGCTGTTTTACTGGTGTGGGTACTTGTACATAGGTCACCTGTGTCCACGGGGCCATGTCTTTGTCCACTGTGTATCTATAGGCCTTGCGTGGGCACTGTCAGGGCGCTTGATTTAACAAAAAAAGTTTAAAAAAGAAAACAAAAAAGGTTTTTAACTCATTTGCCTCGCTGGCAAATTTTGCAAATAGCTCTTCCCCATCCTCATTTTATTAAAAAACAAAAATGGCATAAAAAAACCTGAGAAGTTTGAATTTTAGTTAAATGACCCCAGGCTGGCATTTAACACTGTTTATAAAGATAAAAAGATATACATACATATATATACATATATATATAAAATGAAAACCGTTTCAGAGTTGCTAAAGCTCCAGTTTATGACCCTGAGTTTATGAAATTTCTACAACTGGCTTTTTCGGGAGGCTGTCTTAAGCAGACAGGGCTAGTGTGCGCTGTCTGTCTGTGCAGGAGGCGGCGGTGGGAGCACCCAGGGAGTCTTTCACGGCTGGGCGGGTGCTGTCGATACCACCAGCTGGATTTTTTTCTGTTAACATGGAAAGGCAAAATCTGATTCTTTAGCATGAGAAAAAGAAATCCAACTCTGCTTTTGGTCTTGCTTCTATAAATATATAGTGTAAACTTGGTGTAGACTTTGCATATAAACAAATTTGTAGTATTTTCTTGTTTTGATGTCTAATCTGTATCTATAATGTACCCTAGTAGTCGAACATACTTTTGATTGTACAATTGTACATTTGTATACCTGTAATGTAAATGTGGAGAAGTTTGAATCAACATAAAACACGTTTTTTGGTAAGAAAAGAGAATTAGCCAGCCCCGTGCACTCAGTGTATAGTCACGCCTTTTACGGTAGTAGCATATAGTGTTGTATATTGTAAATTGTAATTTCAACCAGAAGTAAATTTTTTTTTCTTTTGAAGGAATAAATGTTCTTTATACAGCCTAGTTAATGTTTAAAATGAATTAAAAAACAACAACTTAGCTTGGTTTTATTTGTCATCTAGTCCTACAGTAGCGAGATCCTTTTAAATGTTACTCGATGATTCAGTTCACATTTGTGTTTTTTTATCCTGAAGAAGTAATGTTTTGCTTACTTTGTGACAGGCAGAAGGACGTGCAAAAGTTGAGCCCTGCCCTAGCTTTCCTCGGTCAGAGGCCTCACCTTGTAAAGTGTGAATTGCCCTTCCTTTTTGTACAGAAGATGAACTGTATTTTGCATTTTGTCTACTTGTAAGTGAATGTAACATACTGTCAATTTTCCTTGTTTGAATATAGAATTGTAACACTACACGGTGTACATTTCCAGAGCCTTGTGTATATTTCCAATGAACTTTTTTGCAAGCACACTTGTAACCATATGTGTATAATTAACAAACCTGTGTATGCTTATGCCTGGGCAACTATTTTTTGTAACTCTTGTGTAGATTGTCTCTAAACAATGTGTGACCTTTATTTTAAAAAATACAGAACTTTGAAATCTGAGTTTGTGCTTTTTAAAACTCTTCCCCCAGTCGAATGCCCAAGCGCAGCCCTGACCTGACTTGACCCCTCAATTTGAAAGGACTCTTCTTTTTTTTTTAAGGTGTTCGGCTTAAACAGCAAGGCAGTTCCATGCACAAATCCAACTTCTCTTCCAACTATCAGAATGTTTATCCCCTGGAGCCTTGACCCCCAGGTCTCTCTCCTGGCCTCGTCTCTGTCCCTCAGCAGAGTCAGATGCAGGCAGAGAGGAGTCACTGGGCAGCTCTCCGCGTCTCCCTTCACCCCGTTCCTGCCCCACTGTCCCCACGCCTAAGCTGCCCTTCTCCTCCTACACCTCGGCCCAGTCAGAGAGGGCTCAGCCTGGGAGGCCCCGGGGTAGCAGGGTAGTGGGAGTCCACACCCACCATGCCACCTTTAGAAGGAACTTGACTCACGCCTCTGGGCAGGAGGCAGGCTCTATGCTGCTGCTGCTCCCCAGCCCTTCCCCTGCACGCAGGTCCGTGGGTGGCCCTGGCCTGGCTGTGCAGGTGGCTCTGGATGGACCCTCTGACCCGGCTTCCGCCACTGACCCAGTGTCCCAGGTTCCTAGCTGGGCACTGGTCAACAGGGAAGAGACTCGCTGGCCGGCTCTCCTCATGTCACAGACTTAGTGTCCTTGGCAGATGCCACTGGTGAGCTAAGTGCAAAGGGTGGAACAGTCACCTGATGCTTGGGGCTCCGCACCGCTGTGCCGGGCACTTGGATGCTGGTGCTCGTGGTCTGAGTGTTCAGCGAAGCACTTCCATCCTGTGTTGACTTCATATCCGGTGCATGCAGGCTTTTGAGTCAGATCTGGGATTTCATCTGGATCCCGTCTGGTGGTGGTGCAGTTTAGACGTGGCCTCTAACCGCAAGGTGGCGGGGCTCATACCCGCCAACCGCTCCTCAGGAGGAAGACCGACTGCCTGTTCCTGTCATGGTGACCCTATCGGATTGAGGAGAACTGCCCCGTGAGCATCCGGGCCTGCTTCCTGCAGTAGAAAGCCTCCCATTTCTCTCAAGGGACAGCTGGTGGTTTCCAACTATGGACCTCACTGCCACCAGGGCCCTGAGTTGCGCCAACCCTATGGCAGAGTCGATCTGCTCCCGGAAGGGTTTGCCACCCTGGAAACCTTTCCCAGGGTCCCTCTGGGCCACCGTCTGCTTCTGGGAAGATTCCCAGCCTCAGAACCCCCATGGATCCTATAGGGCTCTATGGGGTCCTAAAGGGCTGCCCTGAGTAGGAATCGGTTTTTCTCTGAGGTCCACTTGCTCTGCCAAGTACCTGTGGCAGCGGTACGGGCACCCTGGCGGTGCACACTCCTCCAGTGTCCCCACTAGCCAGAAGCCTGGGGGCTTGAAGGCACCCAGACGTGCCCGCGCACAGTGTGGCAGTCTGCTTCTGGAAGGAAGGTCACTCGTTGCAAATCCGATGGGGCAGTTAGACAGGCCCTGCGCACACGGGCCTGCTGTGCGTCAGGATCACCGTGATGCACTGGCACTGCCGCCGGATAGCTGTGGGGATGAAACGGAATGAGGGCACCGGTAGTTTCACCCCACCCTGGCGCAGGGACCTGATAAATGGTCTCCAGGGTGCTCTCCTCTGTCACAGTGCCCCTTCTCGCAGACGCGGAAACAGATGCGAGTCTGGGCGCACCAGGAAGCCGGGCGGGTGCTGGGCAGACCCTCCCCCTGCAGCACTGGACTCGGGGCTCAGTGGGGGAGCGGGTGGCCTCTACTCTCCACTGTCACCAAAGTCTTCCCCAGGCTCGGTGTCCCAGGCTGCCCTCCAGCCTACTCCGGGGGCCCACCACCCTTTGTCGGTGCCCTGGTGAACACAGGGCCTGGCGGCTTGTGGAACCCCTACCTAGCCAGGCTTCCCGTGGGCCTCCCCAGACCCTGAGAGTCAGCTGTGGTTCTGACCCATCAGGACAGAACAGAACCGCCCCCTGCAGGTTCCTGTGGCATGAACTTGGCACCTGGGGACAACGGTGGGTTTCCGTCCAGGCCCAGCCCTCCACTGTGTCACCAGCCACCTTAGAAATGGATAGGCAGCAGCTCTATGCAAATGAGGAGTTTGAGACCCAGTGAGAGGACTTTACTTCCCCCGCCAAACCAAACCCTCCCATCAAGTCCAGGCCAGCTCATAGCTACCCTGTGTCAAGGGCGGGGGGTAGACCTGCCCCTGTGACTTTCGGAGGAGACTAACTCTCCGGGGGTAGAAAGCCCCGTCTTTCTCCCTCAGAGGGGCTGGTTGCAACTGCTCACCATGTAATGAGCAGCCCTCCTGGTAACAGCTACACCACTCGTCCTCCCCAAGCCACACAGGGAGCCAATAAAGCAGTGGTTCTCAACTTGTGGGTCGCGACCCCTATGGGGGGTCACCAGAACGTGAGGAACTGTACGAACAGGTCACTTTGGCATGAGGAAGGTTGAGAACCATGGCAGGAAAGGATGGAGGAGTCATAGAAGACGGTGCCATCCGGCGGTTGCTCTCTCTCCAGCCCTGTACAGCTGTCTACTCTTACTGAGGTGGTAAAATACTGAGAAGAGAACCATCCTTTTTGGGAATCGGGGTTGGCGGGAGACTGCCCCCCCCCCAAACCAAAACAAAAAAACCTGTCACTTTATGTAGTGATCTGCTGTAGCCACACGAGGGTGATGTCGCACAAAGAAAAATATTTTGGAAGTTAGTTCAGGAACCCTGGTAGCCTATGAGCCAGTCCATTCCTTCTTTCAGCTGGCCCTCCACCAAGCCTAATGTCCTTCTCCAGGGACTGGCCTCTCCTGACAAGATGTCCAGAGTGTGTCAGGCGAAGTCTCGCCGTCCTGGCCTCTAAGGGGCATTCTGCCCATTCATCTTCCAAGACAGATGGGTTTGTCCTTTTAGCAGTCCCTGGGACTTCAATATTCTTCTCCAGCACCACAATTCAAGTGCACTGATTCCTCTGCGGTCCTTATTCACTGTCCATGGAAAATACGACGGCTTGGGTCAGGCTCATCTTAGTCCTCATGGCAATGACCCTGCTTTCCAACACTGAGGAGGTCTTGTGCAATGAATTTACTCAACACGAGCACTGACTGTGTGTCCAAGCAAGATGGAATTCTATCGATTGCTTCTTTTCTCCTTTGCCCGATGTCTTTCTAGGTGAGATAGGCTGGACAGACAATTTCAAGGAGAAAACAACGGACCAGCGGTCCCAGGGGGACATGGGAGAGGAGGAGGTGGGGAGGGGGAGCAGGGAGCCAACAAACTCAGGAATAAGGGAACAACAAGAGATCTAAAATTGATGGTGAGGAGGGCGTATAATGCCCGGTGGAGTTTGACCTAGTGCAATGTATCCGAGAGGAATTACTGAGAGCCGAATGGAGGGTGAGCATGACAGCGGGATCGGAGGAAGGTGAAAGGAAATAGAGGAAAGAAGTAGGAGGCAAAAGCTATTTAGCGATAGGCATGTATATTTGTAAATATATTAGTTTATAAAGAAAGGGATAGAGGCCAATGTACATATATTTATATGTTAAGTATTAAGATAGCAGACAGACTTTGGGCCTCTACTCAAGGCCTCCCTAAGCACAAAAACACTTTGTTCTAAGAACCTGCACTCTTTGATACTCACCTTCCCGACACAATTGCTGAAGACAAAATGGTGCATAAGCAAATGTGGTGAAGAAAGCTGGTGGTGCCCGGCTTTCAAAAGATATAGCATCTAAAGGGTCTTAAAGGCTTGAAGTTAAACAAGCAGCCATCCAGCCAAGAGGCAAATAAGCCCACATGGAAGAAGCACACCAGCCTGTGTGATCATGAGGTGTCGACAGGATCAGGTATCAGGTATCAAAAGATCCAAAACAATTATATCCATGTGAAAGAGGTGGGTTGGAGTGGAGACTCAAAGCCCATCTGTAGACAAGTGGGTATCACCCCACAGAAAGGTTACAAGGAACGGATGATTCAACCAGGGTGGAGTATAGCACCGATGAAACACATCATTCCTCTAGTTCCTGAATGCTTCCTCTCCCCCCGCCCCCACTACCATGGCCCAGTTCTACCTTACAAATCCAGCTAGACCAGAGTACACACATTGGTACAAATAAGAGCTCTCCAAACCCTAAGGAACAATAGTGGGAGTATTGACATGAGGGTAGGGGAATGGTGGCAGGAAGAGGGAGAAAGGGGGAACTCATCA
>NW_022111357.1:13831586-13832778 GCF_000313985.2 Echinops telfairi
TTATTTCTTATGTTATACATCTATCTATCTGTATAAATATATATAAAATTATTAGCATTCTGGTTTTATTTCTCTAAAGAACCCTGTCTAACACAGTGGAAGGGGCAGAAAGAGGGGAATACATCACAAGGTTGGGTATATAGCTCCCTCCACCTGAGGGGGACAGAAATGTGGATGAAGGAAGGCAATGAAAAGTGTAAGACACAAAATACCAATAATAATATATAATTGATCAAGGATTCATGAGGGAGGGTCAAAAGAGGAGCTGATAACAAGGGCTCAAGTAGAAAGAAAATATTGTAGAAATGTTGATGCAACATATGTACAAGTGTGTTTAATGCATTCGAATGATGGATTGTTAAGATTTGTAAGACACACACCCCCCCCTAATAAAATTAAAAACAAAAGATGAAATCCTTTACAACTTCAATCTTTTCTCCATTTATCATGATGTTACCTACTGGTCCGGTTGTGAGGATTTGGGTCTTCTTTGTATTGAAGGCTACAATCCTTGATCTTCATCAGCAAGTGCTTCAAGTCCTCCTCACTTTCAGCAAGTGAGGTGTTGTCTGCACCTTGCTGGGTGTTAATAAGCCTTCCTCCAATCCTGATGACATACTTCATATTCATATTCATATTCCAGATTCACTGATGATTTGCTCATCAGTTTGACTAATTACGGTGAGAGGATACACCCCTGATGCACCTTTCCTGATTCTAAACCATTCAGTACTCCCTTGTTCTGTTGACACAACTGCTTCTTGATGCATGTACAAATTCCATGACTGCAATAAAGTGTTCTCTAATGCTCATTCTTCTCAAGGCTAGCCATGGTTTGTTATGATCCACACATTTGAATGCCTTGGCATAGTCCTTGTGCCATGTCCTCTTCTGAATCTGGCTTGAACCTCTGGCAGTTTCTTGTCAATGGGCTGCTATAACCTTTGTTGGATGCTTTTCTTACATATGTTAGTTATAATGATATTGTTCTATACTTTGAGCGTCTGTTGGGTCACCTTTCTTTGGAATGGGTACAAAGATGGATCTCTTCCAGTCAGTTGGCCAAGTAGCTGTCTTCCAGGTTTCCTGGCCTAGATGAGCGACTGCTTCCAGTGCTTCGTCCGCTTCTGAAACGTTTCAGTTCATATTCCATCAATTCCTGGAGCCTTGCTTTTGGCTCCAGAAGTGCAGC
>NW_022111357.1:13834395-13845269 GCF_000313985.2 Echinops telfairi
TGTCTGTCCCCCAGGGAGGAGGTCACACACAGTTCCATGTAATTCGAAACGTCCTTTTAATGGGGACTGTGATGGAGTCCTTCCCGGCACAGTCAACCACAGGACTTTCTGATGCCAAAGGGTCACCACGAGTCCACTTCAGCTCCAGCATGACCACGCGTTCCATTCCATTCTTGGGAATGTCTGGGTTTCCTAGATTCAGACTTGGTGTGGTCCACGTTCAAGGGGGTCACGGCAGGTTTGGGTTGGGGAGTCCATATAGAAGCAGACTGCCACAGTTTTCTGCCACCGGGGGAGGTCAGACCACCAGTCGGTCTGTAAAGCAGCCGAGCGCTTGGTCGTCAGGCCACTAGTGCTCCTGAAGCCATAGGGAGGACCTGCTGTTACTGGTGCCACTATCTTCAATGTCTGCCCTCCACGGTGAAGCCCGTGGAGTTCCCACTGCAGGGGTTAGTGCCCCCTGAGTGGGCTGGCATCCACAGCGACCCTCCGTGTAGCCCAATGAAACACTGCCTGGCCCAGGTCTATCCTCATGTTTATTGACCGTCTCCTCCAAAACTGGGACATTTGGCGACAGGCATGAACGTGGGCTCACCTGGGTCCCCTCACCTCCTGCTGCCCTTCTCCCACGGAGGACTGTGGACCCAGCAGGGTCACCTGGAAAGGGTGGAATGTGAGGTCCGAGGTGAGCTAACAGGCTGTGGGACACCCAGGGCATGCTCTCTCTTTGGAGTCCCCTGTCTGGGGACAATCCTCTGCCATGTCCAGGGGACACTCAAGCAGCCCCAAGTAGAGAGGAGCGAGGACATGCTGTTGACCAGTGTCCCCTTCTCCTCCTCCTGCAAGCAGAGGTGCCAGTGTCCACCCACCCCCACCCTCTGGTGACTGCAGTCCACAAGGGACCCCAAACCCAAACCACCCATTGATGTCAGTCCTGAATTTCTGACCCACACAGCCGTGTGAGGTAATGACTGTGTGCCGTGTTTGAGGGCAACTCACTCCCCCACAAGAGAAAAGCAACAAACACGAACTGCCGTAGATGAGGGTTTTCCCAAGTCCGGCCTGCTCTCCTTTGAGGTCAGCCCGCCGTGCCCTCTGTGAGGGTCCTTGAGAGCCTGTGTCTGCCTCTCCTCACCCCACCCCTCCCGGCTGCCCACCCCCAGAACTCTGACAGACGCGCCTGGGCTGCTCTGCGCTCAGGCTGGCTGCATGTCCTTGACAGGACTGGACTAGACTGCAGACCCCGGAGGCCATAGCCACCCTGCTCCCGGGCCTGGCAGCCCAGCCTCTGTCCTCAGTCCCAGGGGGCGTGCCCCCACCCAGCCACCTCCGGTCTCGGCTGTCCCATGCCGGTGTGACTTTAAAACAATGGAGCTTGCAGAGGATCAGAGTAGACATTTCAGGCAAAGAGTTACGGAAACGGCCACCAAACGCACGAGAAGATGCTCGGGGTCAGTGGCGCTACCAAACCCGAACCACGGCCAATGGATTCCAGCTCACAGTGACCCCCTCTAGGGTCCTTACAGGAGCCCCCAGCCTCATCTTTCTCCTGAGGAGTGGGAGGCTCGACTGCCCACCGTTCAGGTAGCAGCCCAGTGCCCAGGCCTCGATACCACCTGGGCTTTTGGCATTAACCTTGTCGTTGCCCTTGATTGGTAGGGAGGGGATATCAAGTCAGTTTCGACCGACAGCAACCCGATGGATGGCAGAAGGAAATTGCCCCGTCCTGCACCGTCCGCACGATTGTTACATGGGAGCCCCTTGTTGAACCCGCCGTGTCAACCTGTCTTGTTGAGGGGCGTCCTCTTTTTCACTGACGATTTCTACTTTCGCAAGCATGATGTCCTTCCCCGGGCCGGTCAGTCTCCCACCCTTGCTTCTGAAGAGCAGTCTGGTTGTACTTCTAAGAAAGGTCTGCTTCGTTTCCCACTAGAGCGTGCCACGGCCCGTCATCCTCACCAGCACCATCATTGAAACCCCTTGACTTCTCCTCGCTCTTCCTCCTTCCGTGTCTGACCTTCCCATCCCGGTGAGGCGGTTGACAATACCACGCTTGAGTCAGGCAGCTCGTGGTCCCCAGAGCAGCATCCTCGCTTTTCAGTACTCCAAAGGACGAACGGGAATTCCACGACGTTTTATTGTGCTCACGTGGAACTTGTACACGAATCTCAAGAGGCAGTGGTGCAAATAGAACAAGGGAGTCCTGCCTGGCGAACGGCCAGGAAAGAGGCGTGTCAGGGCTGCATCCTCTCACCATACTTGTTCAATCTGTGTGCTGAGCCAATCGCCAGAGACGCTGGCTTCTTTGCAGAAGGATGTGCCATCAGGCTTGGAGGAAAGCTTGAGATAGGCAGACGGCACAACCCTGCTTGCTGAAAGGGAGGAGGACTTGAAGCACTTGCTGATGACGGTCAAGGACTGAAGCCTTCGGGATGGATTAAGACTCAAAATAAAGAAGACCCAAAGCCTCCCAACTGGACCATCCGGTCGGTGACATCCTCATGAGTGGAGAATAGGTGAAAGCGGTCCTGGATTTTGTCTTGCTTGGGCCGATGCTTCATTGGGGAAGCCTGCTGCACAGGGCCTCTCCAGCGGGTTGTAAAGCAAGGATGTTGCTTCGCGGACTAAGGCGAGCCTGACTCCAGCCAGGGCATTGCCAAGTGGCCTCATCTGCATGGGAAAGCTGGACATTGAGTAAGGAAGACTGCAGAAGAATCGATGGTCCGGAACGATGGTGCCACTGGAGAAGACGATTGGAAGTACCTCGGACGGCTTACCAAGACGACCCATCTGTCTTGGAACCAGAACGGCCGGAGTGGTCTTTAGAGGCAAGGATGGAGAGACTTCATCTCATGTACAGTACTTTGGTCTTGTTGTCAGGAGAGACCAGTCCCTGGAGAAGGACATCACGCCTGGTAAAGTGGAAGGGGCAGTGAAAAAAGAGGAAGCCCCACCCCCACCCCCCACCCCCACACACAGGGTGGACGGACACCGTGGCTGCCACCTGGGCTCAGGCATGGGAACAACTGGGCCGCGAGCCCCGGACCTGGTGGTGTTTCACCCCGTTGTGCATAGAGTCGCTGTGGGTCGATGGCCCCTGGCCACAACACAGAGGTCTGGTGCAGCAGACGTACCCAGTGCAGCACGCCCCTGGATGCCTTGAGGCCGCTTCCGAGAGCATCGATTGCGGATCCAGGTAAGATGACGTGGTGGACGGCTTCTAGCCTTTCTCCGTTGGTCATGCTCTCAGCTACGGGCTCAGGCGCTGCAAGTTTGCGTTCTCTTTACATTGGGGTGGAATCCCGACGGAAGGCGGCAGATCTTGGTCCTCTTTGTTTTGCCACGCCGGGTGGTGCCATTAGCACATCTGCACGTCTCCAGTCCCGATGCCCGGTCCCCTTCCCGCTGGCGGCTTCTCAGATGACTTGTTCAGCGTGCGCGGCCCACGCGTCGGGTGCAATCACCCTGGCCGGTGAGGATGTGGCGCCACCGGAGCCCCGGTACTGCTGGTGGTGGGCAGGTCAGCGGACGCAGCTGCTGCGGAGAGCGAGGCTGGCAGCTCCTCAGACAGCGGCGGTTCGGCCCAGCACTTCCACTCCCGGAGCCTTGAAGCAGCGCCCAAGCCAGCAGCCCGGGCCCGCCCCTCCAGTCCGTACAATGGGCAAAAAGAAGGCAGGATACGGGCCAACAAGGCGTGGCAGGTGCGTCCCAGGACAGTCCGCAGCCGGGGGACGGGGGACGGTGCGGGGGACGGGAGATTAACGTGTTGCCATCCCGTCACAGCATGAGGACCCCGGGGCAGGGCCTGAACGTGCAGGGCAAGTGCCAGCTGGTCTAGTGGACAGAGATGCCCCGAATAAGCAAGCAGATCAAACCCGCATTGGCCACCAGGGTGAGAGGGTCCAGGCTGCAAGGGCTGGGCGCCGACGCCGGTGGTGCTTTTGCGCAGCGGAGGGAAGGCCTGGAGGATGGAGCTGGACCAGGGAGGAATGTGGACTTGGGAGTCCCGGAGGGAGGCGTGGCGGTCACGTGCTGGGCTGCGATCTGCTAGGTCAGCAGTTGTGGGGGAAAGGCCACTCCCCCACAACTGATCACAGGTTCAGTAAGCGCAATTGTAGGGTTGAGAAATATAAAGATTATAATCAAGTCATAGGGAATGAGATAGGAGAGCGAGTAAAATAAAGAAGTCAGACATATTTCATAGTAGCATGCTCACCTCCGGGATGGCCGTGGTCTTACCAGCCAGGTCTGAGCACAGCGTGGGCTGAGAGGGCAGGGCAGAACAATGCAGAGAGACGTTTTTTTGTTAACCAAGGCTTATCTATCTCTTTAGCAGAGAGATTACAGGTAACCACACACTCACAGGAATACAAGCAATAGGAGGGGGATCTACAATGAGCATAGACGTAACAGAAAGGGGATGAGCTAGGGGTGGACACATGATAGGAAGGGGTGGAACTAGAGGTGTACATGGGACAAGATGGGCTGAGCCTAGATTCATGATAGCGGCCTAACCTTGGTCACCCTTGAGTGGGCTTGACCTCCCTGGTCTCCTTCAGGGAAACAATTTACTATCCTTATCAGAAAGGAGTGTGTCCTACTGGTTGCGGGATGAACAGTGGTGACTGCTTGTTCTGGATGGCTGATAACCCTTAGGGAGAATAACCCCTGAGCTACTTCTGTTGACCTCTAAGTGTACAGTCATTCGCCATGTGTAGCAAGCAGCTAGGTTTGGGATATATTTGGGGGAGACAACTTGGGAGAAATCTTTCTGTTTCCCACAAGCAGTCAGTTTCAGGGAGGAGGCTTTCCGCCTTCGTAAAGCAAGGTGACCAGATGTTAACATTGGTAAAGTGGGACACCATTGATAAAACTCATATCCTGGCGAAATAGCCACATGGCAGCGAAAACTGTATACCTTAGCTTGTCGTGCATTCTTTCCAAAAATCGGGACTTTTTAAAAACGCCACGGGACGTCTGGTCACCTTATGTAAAGACACAATCGCGGAAACCCACAGGGCCAGTCCTGCCGGGACCTCTGGGCTGGCTCTGTGTCAGCTTGAGTTTTGAGGGTGTGTGTGGTCATTATTTTACAGCAATAAAAATCAACCAAAGAGAGTGGCCCCTGGGGTCTGACCCGGGGTGCAGACTTGGGAACCCCTTTGTCTTCCAGGGAAGGAAACTGTTCCCAGGTCGTCAGCCAGGGAGTGGCCGGTCCAGGACCTGCCTCCAGAGTCCCCAGGCCACTCTGTGCCCTTGGCAGGGAGTCACAGGGTGGCCTGCAGGATGGATGCTGGGGACAGTTTGGCTCTCACAGAGGAGGAGGAGGAGCCGGGCTGAGCACATGAGAGGCAGAGCAGGGACCTGTCCCCAGAGGGAAGCGATTGTCCACGGCTGGCAGCCGAGACCTACGAGCAACACTGACTGCCCTTCACTGTCAGGGCCTAGGTCTGTCCCTGCAATTGCCATAGAGTGGATCTTGCCTCTGGAGGCCGTCCCCGGAGGGGCTTCCAGACCAGGGCCTTACTGAGGCAGATCCCCAGGCCTCGCTTCCTGCTGAAGTGCCCCTGGATGGATCTGAACCCTGATCTCTTGGTTTGGAGAGAAGCAACTAACTGTCGGTACCATCCAGGGACTCTCCCGGCACACAGCAGCTGCACAAGAAATGCCGGCAGAGGGTCTGAGCGATCGTCCTGCCTCCCAGGATCTTGAAATCCACACCTGACCACGGGTAGCAATGCCCTGAAGAGGCGCTGTGAGCCTTGGGGACTGAGGGACCCCGCCACTCCCTCAGTCTCTCTCTGCATCCCCTGGCTCTGGCCCACTCTCCCTCATCTACTCCTCTACCTTTTTTTGGTGTTTGGGAGTTGACACCCAGCTGGCCTGCTCTTAGCCTCAGGATAAGGTGAGAAAGAAAACCTATTTTTAGGGGTTTTTTTTTTCTTCCAGGAAAAAGATTCCAAATGTGCAATTTATTCTGAGAAGCGTGGGTGTGGTCGTGGAATGGCTTCTAGGACAGCTCCCTGCTCCCCCTACCCCACCCCCACCCCCGACTCCTACGCATCTCCTTTCTCTCCCCTGGAGCCTTGGCAGCCCAGTGGGTTACAAGTTCATCCTTTGGAAACCACCAGTCACTGCCCAGGGGAAAGAGGAGGCTCTCTACCCTCAAGAGTGACAGTCTCAGAACCCTCGGGGGCGGGCCGCCCTGTCCATGGGGTCTCTGGGAGTCGCCCTCGACTCTGTGGCAGTGGCATTGTTTGGCTTTGGTTTCCTTTCTGGGCACACAGCGTGGGCCGGTGAACCTGTGCTTACAGGCTAGGGCCCCTCCTGCCGCCCCCACCTCCACCATCTCCTTGTGACCTTGGATCAGTTGTTTCCTGTCCTGAAGCTCAGTTTGCTCATCTGTAAAATGGAGACAGTGTGTCCTTCATGCCTGAGAGGGAAGATACGGGGAGGATCTTTTTAAAAAAACATATATATATATATATAAAGTATATATATATATAGTATATATAATTTTATTGGGGGTTCTTAGAGCTCTTATAACAATCCACACATCAAGCACATTTGTAAATTTGTTGCCATCATCATTTTCAAAACAGTTTTTTTCAACTTGAACCCTTGGTATCACTTCCTCTACACCCCCTCCCTCACCCTCCCACCCTGGTGAACGCTTGAAAAATTATAAATTATTATTTTCATGTCTTACACCATCCTCTGTCTCCCTTCACCTATGTTTCTGTTCATAGCCCTGGGAGAGGGGTGCTATACATCAATCATTGTGATCAGTTCCCCCTTTCTCCTCCCACCTTCCCTCTGCATTCTTATCTCGCTACTCCCATTACTGTTCCTGAGGGGTTTATCTGTCTTGGATTCCATGTCTTGAGAGCTCTTATCTGTACCCATGTACATGCTCTGGTGTAGCCGGATTTGTAAGGTTGAACTGGGTCATGACAGTGGGAGGGGGAGTATTAAAGAACAAGAGCAACGAACGTTGTGTTTCATCAGTGAGTGCTGTGTTACACCCTGTTTGACTCATCCCTTCCTTGTGACCCTTCTGTGAGGGGCGGTCCTACTGTCTACAGATGGGCTTTAGGTCTCCACTCCAACCCTGCTCATTCGCATCAATATGATTGTTTTGGGTCATTTGATACCTGATATTGTCGACACTTCATGATCACACAGGCTGGTGTGCTTCTTCCATGGGGGCTTTGTTGCTTCTGAGCTAGACGGCCGCTTGTTTATCTTCAAGCATTTAAGATGCTATATCTTTTGATAACCGGGTACCATCAGCTTTCTCCACCACATTTGCTTATGCACCTGCTTTGTCTTCAGTGATTGTGTCAGGAAAGTGAGCATCACAGAATGCCAGGTCATTAGAACAAAGTGTTCTTGTGTTGAGGGAGGATTGGGAATAGGCCCAATGTCTGTCTGCTACCTTAATACTTAACATATAAATATATGTACATAGACACATATCCCTATTGTTATATAGAAATATATTTACATATGTACGTGCCTGTATTTATACCTCTATAAATGTCTTTTGCCTCCTAGTTCTTTCCGCTATTTCAGGGACTAGTACCATAGAGGGAGGGTGTGTTCAAAGGGTGGAGACTGTCACTGATGTGGACACAGAGCCCTACTATGTGCCCTAGGTGTGTGTGGGGGTGGGAGGGGGGGCAGGATGGGATAAGGCAGCTCACCCTGGAGGAAGGGAAGAAGGCAGCCTGGAGCTAAGCCCCCAAGGAGTGAGTGACCCAAGGGAGAGGAGTCCAGGCAGAAGTGCAGGGCCTGAGGGCTTCTGGGCCTGTCCATCCAGGGTGGGCACTGGACTTCAGCCTGTGGGGACAGCTGGAAAAGGCCCACAGGCAGAGGGGTGGCCCGCCAGGAGGTTGCTGCTGAGAGGGGCCTGGTGAGCTGGGCAGGGCTGTGCTGAGGGTCTGGCTGGGGACAGCCTGGAGGAGGAGGAGGATGTGCCTGCAAAGCAGATGGAAGAGGAAGAGCCAGAAGCCAGAGGGGCTGCCCAGGGCTGGTATGCCAGCAAGGGGTCTGCTGGTCTGGGGTGAGAGAGGGGTACTAGCATCCACACTGAAGGAGAACTCTGGGGGGGGGGGTATGCAGGTGGGGTGAGACCTGAGATCTGACCAGGAGAGTGCAGAGGTAGCTGACAGTCAGAGGGTGGACTTGCATGCACAGGTAGGCTCTCGTGTAGTTGGGGTGGTCGTGGTTACGCACAGGTAGTGGCTGGGTGTGGCTTGTGTGCACGGGTAGGTGGGGAGCAGGATGAGATCCTCAGGATCCAAACCTCCCCCAGCTCTGGCAGGACTAGTACCCGAGAGGGGCAGCAGGTGGCACTCCTGGTCTGTCTGCTCCAAGTCCTCTCCGCAGGGACGTCAGGGAAGGGGGTGCACGCTGCTCCTGAAAGCCAAGGATAATGGGTCAGGCCCAGAACCCTCCGTGGGCCTGGAGACCACCCTGCCTGCCTGCCTGCTAGCTGTCGGAGCCTGAATACCTCCCTAGGCAAGTCCTCACAACCTTCAGAGAAGCCCACCCCCCAACCCCGACATCTGTGGTCCACTGCTCAGCAGTCGTCCTTACAGGGAGCAGACACCTGGTTCTGCCTCACACCTCACCCCGCCCTCTCAGCCCAGTTGGGCCTTTTGGGGGCCTCTCAGAACAGGTCTGTTCCCTGAGCTTGTGGCAGACCCTCTGTCCCCTCCCCTAGCCCCTTCCTTGGCAGTGGTTCTCAGCCTTCCTCATGCCACAACCCTTTCATACAGTTCCTCATGTGGTGGTGACCCCCAACCATAACATTATTTTCATTGCCACTTCATCACTGTCATTTTGCTACTGTTATGAATTGGACGACCCCTGTGAAAGGGTCGTTTGATGCCCCCAAAGGGGTCGCAAGCCCCAGGTTGAGAACCAATGCTTTACAGCCACCGTCGCAGCTGCACTCAGTGCCAAGGCAGGGGGCAGCCCCGGCAGACCAGCCCCCCCCGGCCCCCGGCTCATGGTGGGCATTTGATTTCTGTTTGCTGAATGAATGAGAGAACCCAGAGTGCTCGTGATCGCCATTTATACCTGGGGACTGAGGCCCAGAGAGGTCCCGCCCTCCTTCAAGCTCACACAGCTCTCAATGGGCAGAAGTGGATTTTGAACACAGGCACTTTCTCAATCAGAGCCTGACCCCGTCAGCCCCCAGCCATGCTGCCCCCACTAGCACTGCCCCACCCATCCCTCTGCTCCACAGCCCCTCCCCACACCTGCCCCAGGAGCCCGAGGGCCTGGATTGCAAAAGGTTTGAAGGTGGGATTTCCTGAGTGCGAGGCCTCAAAGTCTGGATTCTGAGTCAGAAAGCACCTTCCTCTGGGCATCTTGTGTGCAGAGGCCACCTGAGGGCCCAGTGGGCAGCAGGCTCAGCCTTACACTCCCTCCCTCTGAGAAGGCCCCTCGGAATCTGCCTTGATGTCTGGCTGAGCTGGCCTCTGGGCCCTGGACCTCTCCCCATGGACCCTACCTATCGGACAGGTTTGGGGGTCCCCCCGCATCTATCCAAAGACCATAGCTATCCCCCCAGGTCTACTCATCCTGGCTGCACTGCCTCCCAGGTACCCTTCTCCCATCTGTTCCCACCCCTCCTGGCTTCTGATCACTTTTCTTGGGGGGGGGGGGAATGAGGGGGGGGATTGTTGCAGTTTCTATTCAATTCAATTCTCACTTTCTGCTGCCAGATGTGGCTCTGGGTGCCAGAACGAAGGACAGAGAGGGCAATGACTGAGGACAATGATTTCCAGCCTTCCTGCAGGCCTCAGTTTCCCCTCTTGGCAGTAGATAAAGATGGCACCCACCGCCCAGGACTGCCCAGAGGATGCAGTGAGCTGACCCATGTGCAGAGCCTGGCACCATACCTGGCAGGGGATGAGGGTTTGATACATGTTTGCCCACCCTCAGGTGAATGAGAACACGGTCACTCACTCAACTATTGAGCACCTCCTAGGATCTTGTTCTAGTGTCGGGGGCATAGCCGTGAGCAAGGCAGGTCCAAGCCCCCGACTCCACTGCCATCGAGTCAATCCCGACTCAGGGTGACTCTGGGTAAGATTTCCGAGCCTGGAAATCTTTATAGGAAGAATAGCTTCTCCATCTGTCTCCTAGACAGGGCCGGTGGATTTGAGCCTTCAATCTTGCAGTTTGCATTCGCAGCTGAACACTTACCCAACAGCCCCATGGGGCAGTGAGGCCCACAGCATCTTGTTGGGAGGTGCCCTTGAGTGGGTTCCGACCCATCATGACACTGCACAGCGGACAAAATCCTGCCCCGCCCTGCTCTGTCCTCACAACTTCTCCCAGACTTGAGCCCGCAGTTGCAGCCACAGCATCCATCCATCTCGTCAGCGCCTTCTTCCCTTTCACAACTTCCCCGAGCATGAGGTCCTTCTCCAGGGACTGGTCTCTCCTGACAAGCTGTCCCAGGTTTGTAAGACAGTCTCGCCATCCTTGCCTCCAAGGAGCACTCTGGCTGCACGTCTTCCAGGACAACATCCTCTATCAGCGCCGCTGTCCAAATGCTTCCCGTAGTCTTCCTCAGTCGTCTTTAGTCAACGGCCGATTGTCACACGCATACGAGGCAATGGAAACACCACGGCTTGGGTCAGGCACATCTTAGTTCTCAAAGTAACACCCGTGTTGTATTAGTCTAGGTACTTTAGAGAAACAAATCCACAGCAACTCATGTATAAGAGAGTTTTATGTAAAGAAAGTGTGCATCACCAAAACATCCCAACCCAATGCTGCCCAAGCCCACAAGTCCAACATTAACCCATTAACCCAACACCAGTCCACAAAGTCCTCCACCTCACAAAACAGAG
>NW_022111357.1:13845395-13847540 GCF_000313985.2 Echinops telfairi
CTTGCCAGCTGAAGCAGGGAACTGGTAAGGCAGCTGCACCCTGGTGCGACCATCACAAAGCAAGAGACCCGAGAACATGAAAGGCAAAAGGCGAGGCTCTCCACCCATTTATCCCTCCGCCTTTCAATTAGCCCCACATGTGATTATCGGCCAGGTTGGCACAATTAACTAACTCACGTGCTTTTCAGTACTCCAAAGAGGTCTCATGCCACAGACTTACCCAATACAACGTGTCATTTGATCTCTCATCTGCTGCTTCCATGAGTGTTCACCGTGGATCCAAATAAGAGAAATCCTTGACAACTTCAATCTTTTCTCCATTTATCATTATGTTACCTGTTGGTCCAGTTGTGAGGATGTTGGTTCACTTAAAAAATGTTTTTTATTATTTTATTAAAAGATCATTGGGAGCTCTTACAGCTCTTATAACAATCCATACATACATCAAGCATATTTGTACATATGTGGTCATCATTATTTTCTAAACATTTACTTTCTATGGCGCCCTTAGTATCAGTTCCTCCCCGCCTCCCTCCCTCGTGACCCCTTGATAAATTATTATTTTTTTCATATCTTACACCGACCGCTGGCTCCCTTCACCCATGTTTCTGTTGTTCGTCCTCCAGGGGGGGGTGGGGGGGTTATGTATAGATCATTGGGCTCGGTGCCCTCCTCCACCCCACCGCTCCCCTGTTGGCTTACTTTACACTGAGTTGTAATCCACACTGAAGACTGCAATCCTTGATTTCTCATCAGCAAGTGCTTCAAGTCCTCCTTGATTTCCGCAAGCCAGGTTGGGTCATCTGCTTATCACAGGTTGTTCACGAGCCTTCCTCCAATCCTGATGCTGCGTTCTTCTATAACCCACTTTCGCTGATGATTTGCTCAGTATTCAGTTTGAGTATGGCGAGAGGCCATAACTCTGCTGCACACCATTCCTAAGTCACGCAGCATTCCCTTATTTTGTTCACTCAACTGCCTCTTGATCCACGTACAAGTTCACATCATGAGACACCAGTGACACAGCTTCCAGCATGACAGCACACAAGCCAGCACAGTTTGACAAACTGACAGACAAGGGATGGGTACAGCGCATCAGATGCGGGTAAAGGCCCTGGAGCAATGCCCGACACAAAGTCTCAAAGACCACCAGGGCCAGGCCACACAGGCTTTGCTCTCAGCTGGACTCAGAGTAGAACTGCCCCCTAGGATTTCCTGGGCTGTAAATCTTTATGGGACTAGAAAGTCTCATCTTTCTCCCAAGGGATGGCTTTTGGGTTTGAACTACTGACCTTGTGGTTAGCAGTCCGTTGGTAACTATGCCACTGGGGCTTGCAGGCACCCTTGTTTACTCTGAGCTTCGCCTGCTCCTGGAAATGAAGCGGAGGGAGCTCCCAGCCTCCACTCCCCACCCCCACCAGCGGAAGGTGGGCTGACCCCTACCACAGCCAGTGCCAACGGGACTGACATTCATTCTAGTGGGTCAGGCTTCCCACCCACCCAAGCGGTGAAGAAGAAAGTCATTATGCCCACGAGTCCTGGAGGCGCAGTGTGCCCAAGGCCATGCAGTACTCAGGTGGGGGATGGGATCCCGGGTCAAGACCGTCACGGGGACCCAGGGCGAGACACAGCCATTTGAAGAAAGCAGGTGGGAATAGTCGAAAGGCTGGTGGGAGAGGCTAGTCTGAGAGGGGTGTTAGCAACAACAGACTGGGGCTTCTAGTGGAGGCAGTCTGTGGTCTGGCCACCCCAAGGGGCTGTCTGGGTCATCCCTGTCCACTGGAAACCTGTCCATCCCTGTGCTCTTCAGGCGCGTCTCTAAACTGACCAAGAAAAACGCATGCTGAGGAGCGCAATATACTAGTCTACCCAAACTCAGGAGGCCGGACCTCTTGCCGGGAGTCACAGGGGTGGGGCAGCAGGTGGCACAGGTCCCGCGGAGGGTTTGCCTGCACACAGGTACACAGTAGCAGATCCCAGAATTCAATAGCGCCGCCCCCTCCCCCCGCCGTGCTTGGGGAAACTGAGGCCCAGAGACCCAGGCCCCGTCTGGGGTCCCACACCCTAGACCTTGTTTCTGGCCTGGCAGGGGTGACAGGGGACTCGCTCCGCAGTGTGTGTATGTGTGTGGGGGGGGGTGACGAG
>NW_022111357.1:13848252-13851369 GCF_000313985.2 Echinops telfairi
CCTCCCCGCCGTGGTTCCTGGCATCTGCCTCCCCAGGGGCGGAGCGGGGTCCTCTGCCGGGGTCCGAAAGGCCTGGGCTGGGTGTGTCCTGGTCTGGCGTGCTGGTGGCGCCTGCACCGCCTCCGCGGCCGTGGAAGGGGCTCGATTCCCCGCGGGGTGAGGCGAAGCGGGGAGGACGTGCGTGGGGTCCCTGGGTTGGTCCCCGCCGAGCGGGCAGGGGCGGGGGCAGAGGAACCCCAGATGGGAAAAAGGGGAGGGTGGCCTGTGTGAAGGTGACCTGGCGGGTGGGGGCTAGAACTGAGTGTGACCCTGTGTGTGGCCCCTCAGTGGAGGGCGCTGGGCCGGTGGGGGACCTGTGGGGCGTGTGCATTTCAGGATGGAGGCTGGGCGTGTGGGCACCAGAGATGGGCGGCTGACACCCTGTGTGCCCTCCCTGTGCGAGTGCTGGGAGGGTGGGGGGGGTGTGGCTGGACAGGGTGACCTATTGTGCACAGTGTGTCCTGGTGATGGCTGGGCAGCAGTCAGTTGTGGCTGTGTGTTGAGGCAGTGGTGTGGGTGTTGGAGAGACCTCTGTGGGGGGGCGTGTGCTTGGACTCAGGTGAGTGTGTGTGTGTGTGTGTGCATGAGCGAGTGTGCACATGCACAGGTGCATGGGCGACCCTGTTGTGCACAGGCTGTGGACCCTTGGGGGGCGGGACGAGTATGTGCAGGTAGAGGTATGTGTGGGGTGACCCCTGAGTGTCCCTTTGGCCACAGCAGCCATGGTACCGCGCTGGCTTCCAGCCACATAGGGAAGCAGGAGGCTCAGGGTGGAAGGAGGGAGGGCCACGTCCTGGTGGGGGTGGGAGTGGGGCAGACACGTGTCTGGAGCTCAGGTGGGGTTAGGATGATTTTGAGAGCGAAGCCTGCCTACTGTTCCCCAGGCTGAAAAAGACCCAGGCTCTTCAGGTGGCCCCTTTCAGTGCCAGTCTCTGGTCCTGTAACATGGGAGACTGCACCTCACTCCCACCTACCCCATTGAGAGGCTTCCAGCTGGGGGGAAGGGGACCTGGTCACTTCTTGGTGGCCTAGGTCCCTCATCTGGAGGCCTGTCCTAGGTAGAGTGTAGTGGAGAGACACCCCCCCCCACCCCCGAAAAGACAGCCTATCCCAGTAACCAGGGATACTTTTAGGTTCAGCTCTTTTACCTCTCTTGGCGTGGGGTGTGTGTGACCTTGGACTAGTGTTCTCTCTTCTCTCTGAGCCTCTGTTGTCCCCTCTGCAAAATGGGACTAAGAACCCTGGCCTGGATGAGCTGTGTGCGCTTGTGCGTAAAGAGAGCCTGGTAACGATTTGGTGTGAAGATGAACGGAAAGGGACTCAGAAAGAAGTCTTCGAGATTTGGAGGCCCGCTGGGCCCACTGGGCTGGATCTCCTTGGGCAGGTCACTTCCCTGGCCAAACGAGGGTTCTCTACCCACAAAAGATTAGTCTGTGCCCCCACAGGATGGTGGGAGGGATTCAGTGGGAGGTCAGAGGGCCTGGTCTCAGCAGGGCCCCAGACAGCAGAGGCCCAGGCTGGCAGTTGATGCATATTTCCAGGATCTGGTCAGGAAGCTTGACTGGGGCTGGGCGGGGCTTGAGCTCCAGGTGAGGCTGAGGGGCGGGCTTGCTGGTACTCTTTCAGAGGTCAGGTGCTCAAGGAGGGGCGTCAGCCCTCATCTGGCCTGGGAGGCAAAGGGCAGGGGTGCTCTGCTCCCAGCAGCTCTGTACTAGACAGAGACGGTGCTGCCTGCAGCAGGAGGCACCCAGGGTGGAGCAGGGTGTCTCCGGGAGTGGCCACTGTGGCGGTGTTCTTTAAGGACGTTCCTGGGGTGAGCAGGGGCTGGCTCTGGGTGAGGCTCTGCCAGCCCACCTGTGAGGGCATGTAGCAGTGGGGAGGGGAGCTCCAGGTGGCCTCCGGAGAAGGAGCAGGTCTCCTATGTGCTGCTGGTGAGTCGGGTGGATGTCTCCTTTGGGGAGTCCCCCTTCCAGAGAGACCATCTCTGTCTTCAGGGGCCCAGCCCCGATGTGTCCTTCAGTCACCTCCCAGCATGGCTTGGATGGTGGACTTCCTGGCTGGTTCAGCTCTTGAACACATCACCTTTTAGAACTCCAGAGCGGGAAGGAACCTCCCTATCATTTCATCCTCCCCTGCGATGGCTGTGTGACCTTGTGAGAATGACTTGGCTTCTCTGAGCCTTAAATTCTACCTCCGGCCAATGCGGGACTCTGAGAAAGGAGTTAGGATGGAAGGTGCCTAGCACAGCGCCTAGCTTGTAGTTTGTGTGCAACCAGTGCTGCGGTCTCATCCTGTTCTGTGGGTGGGGAGATGGCTGGGTGGAGAACGGGCTCTTGTAGGGGGATTCGGTTAACAGGTGACTGGCTCAACCCCCGGGGATTCTAGGGTTGGGTGGAATCAGGTTGGAAGGGGTAGCCCCTACCTGCAGGACCTCAGGCATTCAGAACCACCTCCCCCTGCCCCTCCAGGCCACACTGGTGGGCTGGCAGCCTGGGCTGCCTGGGTGAGATTGTCCTCACCATAAAACCAGAAGCTGAGCATCCCTGAGCTGTTCTGGGTGGAGGCTTGGATCAGCCATCTCCCCTCCCAGTAGGGGGGCAGATCCAGGCTTGGCTGCCTATTAGCCCCCCAGGGTCCAAGGCAAGACACATGTTGTATGATTGCAGGCAAGACTTCCCTGCTGCATCGCAACTTCTTTGTCTCTAAAATGGGGATCCGCCTCCAGGGACTTGGGGAGGGATGGGAGGGATGGGGACGTGAGCTGCTTGTGTTCACCAGGACAGCCTGCCATCCTCGGTTCTCAGGAGCTGAGGCCCTCCAGGAAGGAGCCTGTGCAAGAGAGGGTTGGAGCCAAATGATGGGTCTTAGAGCAAGCTGCAGCCTGCCCAGCCTTGGCTTGCTCACCTGCCACCTGGGGACAGGTACTTGACTGGAAACACTGATGGGCAGCACAGTGTGTGTGTGTGTGTGTGTGTGTGTGTGTGTGCGCGCGCGCGCCTGTTTGTGTTGTTGAGGGGTTGGTGTGGGACAAGTTTTGCTGGAGCAAAGGGCAGCTTGGTCAGAGGGTCATGTGTTCAG
>NW_022111357.1:13854814-13857339 GCF_000313985.2 Echinops telfairi
AAGACCCCAGATGCTATACCTTTTGATAGCTGGTCACCATCAGCTTTCTTCACCACATTTGCTTATGCACCCATTTGTCTTCAGCGATCGTATCAGGAAGGTGTGCACACAATGATATGATTTTTTTGTTCTTTGATGCCAGATAACTGATCCCTTCGGCACCTCGTGGTCACACCGTGGGCTTTCTACAGCCATTATTCACACGTACAGCAGCTCGCTGTGACGCAGCGTTGACTCGATGGCAATGAGGGTGTGGGCCCTGAAGCAGCCATATTTTGTGGAGCCTAGACCTGTGCCCACCCCATCACCCATGCCCCCCACCCCCATTCCTAGCTCCCCTGCATGGACATCTCTGTGGTCGATCAGCTGTGGAAGCACAGAGATGGGGACTGACGTGATGGGGATCACACAGCATCCATCATGTGCATGATCCCCACTGAACCTCCAGCTCCAATGCTACCTGGGGCAGGACCCGGTGGCTCGAAGAGTGAATGAATGAACCAGTGAGTGAAGGAAGTCAGGCCTGCCTGCTTGGCTCCCAGGCTGAGGGGGATCAATATCTCCTGCGCAGGAGGCTGGGCCTTCTCCAGGCTGGCAGGGTCTGCTGGGCCCAAGGCATGGGCCCGTGGGCTGGGAGGCGCCAGGGGGCTGAGTGGGGCGGGCCTGCGGTCTGAGACCAGGCCCTGCCAGCACTGTGTTGGGGGCACAGAGGGGCTGTGGCTCCGGGCTTTAGCCCAGCTCCTTGGAGCCTGTGATTTGGTGTTGGGAATGGGAAGGGGAGGTTGGCCAGAGCCCGGAGCTGCCGTTTGCTTCCCCAGCCCCACTCCAGCAAGGAATAATAAGGTCCGGGCTGGGCCAGGGCCACCTGACTCGCCCCTCTGACCCACAGGCTCTCCTACATCCTGGGAACAGCAGGCCAGCGGTAAACATTTGTGGACTGACTGGCCCCTCCTTTGCCTTGGCTCCCAGCCTCCCAAGATTCGTGGAGGCTGGGTAGCCTTTACTTCCGGCCCTCTCCTTTTAAGGTAGGCCTGGCCAAAGGGGTGGCTTCTCCCCTCCCCCACTGGCCAGGCCTACTCTCAGTTCCAAACAGGAAGCTGTGATTATGGGGGAGCTGGAGCAGCCAGGGTTGAGAGCCCAGGGGCCAGGGTGGGAGCGGGGGTGGTCTTGGACAAGTGACCTGGCCCCCTCCCTAACCTGGCCACCCAGCAAGGAGGGCAGGGAGTACCCAGGCTGGCCTGTTTACCTGGTGCAGAGGGTTCCACAGTCCCCCTGTCCAGCTTGCTCTCAGCTGCCTCCTTCTCACCACTGGGCCCACTGGGCCCTGGGTGCTCTGTTTTAGGGTCTGAGAATTCGACTTGAGGATTCTTGGCAGGAGAGCGGACCTGGGTTGGAATCCTTGGCCTTGCCATCTCCTGATCTTCTGTCTGGGACCTTGGCCAGTTCACCGAAACTCCCTGAGCCTCCTTCCTGCTCCTCTCTGAAATGGGGCTCAGACGCCCTCTGCGTCAGAGCTGGTGGAGCCTTACTGCTAGGAAGTCACAATGTGCCTGGTGACACGTTGCCTGCCTGCCTGCCGGTCCTTTCTCTGCCCCTTGTTCGTCCTGCTGAGGAACTGCTTTGGGGGTGGGGGGAGGGGAGGCTTTCCCTGGGAGCCTGTGGAGTGTGGAAGCCAGGCTTGAAAGACCATGAGTGACCTAGAGCAGCTCCCTGCTGCACGAAGGGACCCTGTGCTCCCAGGGGCTGCTCGAAGGGACCCTGTGGGTCAGGATGGCCAATGGCAGCATTTCAGACTAGAAGAAGCACTTCCCTTGCTTTGTGCTGACTTCCTGGGGAATCATGCCTCAAAGCCCTTCTGCTTCTAAAGCCTCAGAGGGAACTTGATTTGAAATATGTGCCCAGGACATGGGGACGTCAGGTTCATCACAGTTCCCTCTCCCAGAAGCCCCTGGCACAGGCTGGAGTAGGTGACCGTGTTTGCAGACTTCGGCAGCACCAGACCCCAGAGGAGGGAAAAGCGCTGTGTAACCAGTCCCACAGCAACTGCCACCACCTCACAGGGACCCTGAGACCCAGGCATGCCCCAAGCTTGTCCGAGGGTGGGGCTGCCTCTCCACCCCTCCTCTCCTATGCAGCTGTGAGCCTGCTGACCGCTCTTGGAAGCTGGTGGTATTCCCTTCATTCTTAGAGACTCAGAGATGGCAAACTACCTTCCAAAGCTCACACAGCCAAGAGTGGGCGGAGTCTCATGTTCACTTGTCCCCTGCCCCAACCAGTGGAAGCCCTGCAGAGTTCTGTCTCCCTCGGCTGGCAGGGTCCTGGCACCCTCCCAGGACCCGTTTCCTTGGGTGACATAAGGGTGGGCCCAAGGTCTTGAGCCCTGGGATGGGGTGGGGTGGGGGAAAGGCGACCAGGGCCTCCCTCCTGGTTCTGGAATGGACCAGGAGCGTCTGGGCTGTTGGCTGTCGCTTTCCTCTGGGGTCAGCCTCTGCCAGGCTTGGCTGCCAGGAACCCCATCCATCCTG
>NW_022111357.1:13857954-13868353 GCF_000313985.2 Echinops telfairi
CCTGCCACACACCCTTCTCAGTGGGGGTCCTGGTTTAGCTCAGCGGGCCCTCATTGTGGTCCTGTGGGCCAGCTGTTGTGATCCCCATTTTACAGATGGGGATGTGGGGCCATGGAGGGGCTGAGCAACATGGCTCGGGTCAGTTGAGGCGCTGGGATTCAGACCCGGGTTGTAGAGATGCAGGGCCAGGCAGAGGGGCATGCGTGATCCATTCGCTCACTCAGTGGACATGCATTGAGCACCTGCTGAAAGCCAGGCCTTGTGGAGGGACCGTCGCTGCACAGGTAGGTTATGGGTGACTCCCTGCACCTGACTGTGCTGTGCTTGGGTGGGGTGTGTTTGGGGAGGTGTTCTGTCCCCCTGTGTGATGTTCAGGGGGACACCCGGAGAGATACCTGCCCTTCTTCCCCCTTCCTCCTCCTGACTAAAATGGGGCCAACAGAGCCTACCTGCCAGGCTGCCAGGAGAAGTGGGCAGGGCCGGGTCTCAGACAGTTTGGGGCAGTGAGTTCCAAGGCTGTTGCTGTTGGGGAGTTCATCGAATCATTGCACCTTCGCAGAGGTGGTTCTGTCTGCCTCAGGGCTGACCAGGGCCCGAGCTCTCCTTCAGCTTACTCATCTGGACTGGGTGGCCAGGCCCTTCCCATGCTTGACAAGGAGCCCTCAGATAGACCTGAGGCCAGAGGGGGCAGGGCTGGGCCCCCAGGGGAGAGAGGCCCTGCCCCCTGGGCAGGGGAGGCCCATCTCAGCTCCTCCTTGGGCAACCCTGGGAAGTACCCGTTTCCCACCATCGTGACACACCCCGGGGGCTGGGCTGTCATTCTCACTTCCTATAGGCATATGAGGAGCTCTGAGCAGGGGGTCCAGCAACGGAGTCCTTGCCCCCCACTTTGCAGTCCACTCACAGCAGGCCCCTCCAACCACCCCCTGTGGACAGATGTCCCTTCTGTGTTGATCTGCGCTGGCCTGGGTCTGTTGGTCAGTCACTCGGCAGGGTCCCTGGCCTCAGAGAGCTCCCCGCTTGGGGAGGGAGGCAGACCTGTGTCCAGATGCCTACTCCCAATTGGGGCAGGAGTGAGTCTGGGGATGAATGGTTGGTTTTGACTCTGGAGAATCGGGGAGGGCTTCCCGGAGGGGGTGAGCTTTGTACCCAACCTCGAAGGATAGCCGCGCCTGGATAGGCTGAGATGGCAGAGTGACCGGGGTGAGCAAAGGCCTAGGGATGGGAAAGTCACAGGATCTTCGGGATCTGGGTTGAACACAGGCAGCTTCCCTCAGAGCATGGGGCAGTACAGCAGGTAGAGGGTGAGACCACACCTCCCATAGCGAGGGGCGTCCCTGCTGCTGAAGCTGCTGTTTCTGGTGGTCAGCGAACACTCACGGGCCTTCCTGGTGTGGCTGGGCCGTGAGCTGGCCCTCAGCTGCCTGGCTGCCCCTCCCAGGCGCCCATGGGGAAGACCTGGGTGGGCTGGGCCAACGGCGCCCTCGGGCCCCACCCCACCCCCCCGCCCAAGGGGAGCCTTGGCAAAGGGGAGTTCTTTTCTCAGTTTGGGGGCTGGGAGTCTGAAGCCAGGGGAAGGCTTTCTCTCCCTGGGAGCTCTGGCCCTGGGTCTTGGCTCCTGGGGGACCTTCATGGTGGTTACACATTGGACCGTGAACTACCTGCAGGGTCCGCAGTTCCAAACCACCAGCTTCTAAATGGGACTTTCCACTCCCCTAGAGAGTTGCAGTCATCTGGGAAACCCCCTGGGACAGGTTTGCTCTGTCCTTCAGGGTCACTATGAGCCAGGGAGGGGGTGGGGTGTCCAATTGCTTGTTGAATCTCTTTCCTCTCAAGAGGCTGATTTGTGATCCCTACCCAAACAGTCTCATTAGCATAACAAAGAAAGCCCTGTCCCAGATGTGATCATCACCCCAGGTGTTCACAAAAGAAAGAGCCCAGACTGTGGCCCCAGTAGACCCCAGTGGATCCCAGTGGATCCCAGTGGACCGACTCCTGGTAATCGTGGAAGCGGACTGCCTCTTCCAGAACAGCTGGCTGGTGGGTTCGAACGGCTGACCTTAGAGCAGCTGAGGACTGAACCACAGCACCACCAGGGCTTAGGGTTTGCAGCCTATTAGGGGGGCTGGGGGAGAGGTATGTACCACCCGGCATGTAAGCATTGCTCCCTGGTGTCTCAGGTGGTTCAACCTGAAAAGTGTGAAGTCCCTGAGATGTGAATCCAAGGCCTTTCGAGGTAACAGCCTGAGGTTATTTGGGGGGAGTCCTGGGGGTGAGGCAGTGAGCCTGCCCTTTGCTCACTGTCTACTGCCATGGGGGGGGGGCGGGGGCTGTAGCTTGAGACCAGCTCATCTGGGGAATGATGGGGAGACAGGAGCTGTTTCTAGCTGGAAGGACATGCTCTGGTCCTGCTTGTCCCCCATCCCACAGGCCAGGGGACTGTGTCTAGTGAGGCACCTCTGGAGACCAGCTTAACAGAGCAGGCCATTGGGAAAGAGAGCTGTGTCTCCTGACCCCTGGGCAGGACCCTCTCGTCTGTCCCATGTTTCTTCTCCTTTCCTGTCTCTGTTCTGCATGGCTCGGAGGTCCAGATCCCTAGCCCTTCTCTTCCAGGGAGCCTTCCCCATCACTGCAATTACCCACCAGCCCAGCGCTCCATGACGGATCAGTTTTTGTCATGGCATTTAGTGCACTCCTCCGGCCTCCTCCCTTTGCCCCAATACTGCACACTGCTGTCAATCACAACTCCTGGTTGTCCCCAGTGCAAGACGTACCATGGCCACTTTGTTAATATCCGTGTTGGCCATGTGCAGTGCTTTCTACCTGGACTCTTCCCTTCTTTGTTAACAAACTCCTGTTCATCCCCCCAAACCCTCTGCTAAGTCTTCCGCCTCCTCCTTCCAGCCTCCCAAGCACGCTGAGCCCTTCCCAGCGCCAATTCCCCCCCGCCCCGCTCTCCAGCCTCCCTTTTTCAGATCCCTAGACAGAACTCCTTTCTCCTCTTCTCGCTGGCAGGATCCTCTGCCAAGCCCCGATTCTGCTACATTGCTTCATAGTATCCACTGTCCCCACAGGGTAACATTGTCACCTCCTTGGAGTCTTCACTTAGATACATTGTTGCAGTGACGACTCCCCCATGACATCATCTCCCTTTTCAGTTCTAACTTTGCTTCATTTCCCTAAATCCTGACATTGCTACATTGTTTCCTTTTGCACATCCCCAGCCTGTTTCACTTCTAGTTCTCCTAGGATGTCACACCTTGTCCTTTTCTTTCCAACCCCCTGCTCAGGTGACCGCCAGCTTTGGAGGAGGGAGAGGGCTGCTTATGTCACCCCCAAATTTGGCGGAGGGAGGAGAGGTGCTTAGCAGCAGGGAGAGGTAGGCTTACCAGATACAGCTTCCAGCCCCAGCAGAGGAGTTTCAGGGCAGGGACAGCTGTCCCGGGTCATTAATGAGCCCATCTTTCTGGAGGGTAGACATACTGTGGGCTCTTGGGAGCTTGGGCTTGATTACCAAGAGACATTCTCCCTCTCCAGGACTCTTTCCTCCACTTGTACTTTGCCTTCTTGCCCACCTGCCCCCCATCTGCTACCTCCTCTTTGTGGGGAGCATCTGTCTCTCCATTCCTGCCTGCCGCCACCTCCCGCTCAGACTCCCCCGAGGCCCCTAGCTCACCCTTCCCTGGCTGGTTGGCGCTCTCATCTCCCTGGCTGCGACTCAGTGGAACTGGCATGGAATGGGGGTTCTCCTGGTAGCAGGCTCATGGGGGCCAGCACCCCAGGGTGTGGTGCTGAGGGGCTGGGCAGGAGGGGCTCTAGCTTGGGCTTCTTGCCCCCCTCTTGCCCTCCATTCCTCCTACCCTTTAAGCAATGGTATCTGAGGATGAGCAGCCTCAGGAAAGTGAACTCCCACCTGGCCGGTCAGAGAGGAGACCAGGCTAGGGCTGAGCCTCAGCATTCAGCATCGCCCTGTACTGAGGGTGGAGAGGGTTCCCCTGGGCAGGGACCCCTGGGTCGCTTCTGGAGTGGAGTCCCAGCAGAGTGACACCCTGTGTGTGTGAGTGATGGGGGGCTGGAGGCCTATAGGGGACAGTCTCAGACCCCTGTCTTCCCAGGATGGGGTGCAGGCTGTGGGGTCCCCCAACATCCTGCTTTGTCCAGAAAGCAAGGCCGTGTGTCTATGAGGGATGTTAGCCTGGGTGGCAGCTGAGTTTGGCCAGTGCGCATGTGCATGGGGGTGTGGCCATGCGTCCTTGCTGGTGCACTCGGGTGGAGGGGGCCTGGGTGTCGGCATGAGGAACCATGAGTGTGACTGACACCTTCATCTCCAGCTGTGCCCATGACTCAGGTATAGAGCCAGACAGCAGAGGGGGACAGGACTCCCCAGACTGCTGCCCCTCTTCTCTACTGTCAGGGCCCCGTCAGAGGGCCGGCCTGCCTGCAGACCTGTGCACACACCAAGCCTGTTGTGTACCCATTGCGAGGGAACACACCCTTTTTTCTGTGCACACATGCAGGGTACGGGCCGAGAGGCCTGTCCAAACAGACACACCAGGGCATGTGTGCTCACGCTCACACCATGTGCACGTGAATGACACACAGCCTGGAATTCACATATAAATATGCCTAAACCACACAGGCCTGGAAACCCAGTGAAGCTCCCAGTTTACACACATGAAGGCATCTAGACATTGCCATGGTAAGCCCAGAAGCTGTTCATATAGGCCTGCCTGTGCACCGGTACACACACATGCACGCTCACCTGGTGCACTGGTGCACACATGGCCACTTACACAGTGCACACACACACCCTTGTTATGCACACACACTCTTATGATGCACACATGCACACTCACACAGTGTGCACACGGACTCACACGGTATACACACATGCACATTCATTCACATACTGTGCACACACGTTCACCTAGTGTGCGCATGCATTCATGGTGCACACCCACAGGCACTCACATAGTGTGCACACACTCATGATGCACACGTGGACACTTGCAGTGTGCACACACTCATGGTACACATGGGCACTTACATAGTGTGCACATACTCATGGTGCACACATGCAGGCACTCATAACGTGCACACACACACACACACGGTGCACACATGGGCACCCACACCGTGTGCACACACACTCATGCAGAGCACACACAAGCACACTCACATAGTGTGCACACACACTCATTTGGTGTGCTGGCACACACACATTCATGCCTAGCTCATCTGGTACCCTGGTGCACACACATGCAATCTCATGTTGGCACTGCATGCATACTCACTTGTGCACTGTGGCAGGCACTGAGCTGCCAGCAGTGGGCTGGCCCTTAATCCTAGCTCTTAATCCCGGGGCTTGGGGAGCCCAGGCCTGAAGGCCAGCCGCTCCGTGTGGCCTCCTTAGAGGTGATTAAGGTGAGGGCGGGGTGGGCAGAGGGACTCAGCTTTGTCTCCGCCTGACCCCCCCAGATCTGTCCCTGCCCTGCCCCAGATTCAGGCTCTTCAGAGACCCAGTTACAGGCAGGTTACTAAACCATGGGGAGCAGCAGGAAAGTGGACTGACTCTGTGTCCCTGGGGAAAGTGACAAGTGGCCAAGGAGGTGGGTCACTAACCACCTGCCTGCTGTGAACCCAAGTCAGATTCGTCAGCACAAGACCCTTTGGGGAGTCCAACTGGGAACCGGGGTCCAATCTGGAGATGCTGAACTGGGCCCTGAGCAGGGGAGGAGGGGCCACAGTGGGCAAAGGCAGGATTTAGAAGTTTCCAGAGGGAGATGAGGCCTGAGCTGGGCATTGAAGGAGGAGCGGATGCCAGGGACGTTTGGGGGCACAGTAGGGGCATCTTTGATCTCACCTTCCCTTGCTTCCCCTGGCATTCCCCTTTAGGGCTCAGAGCTCAAATGGTTGCAGTGCCCAGAGCAGGCCTGCCCAGTGGGGAGCTGCCTTGGTCAGCTTGGACAGACTGTCAGGTCACCAGAAGGGGCCTGGATACTCCAGCAGGGAGAGAGAGTGTGGTTCCCGTGCAGGGCTGAGACTGATCTTGGCCAAAGGACCCTGCCACTGTGGGCTCACCGAGACCCCTCCTCCTCTCAGTCAAGGGTGTGAAACTCCCTCCTTGCCTTAACCTCGCCTCCCTCCCACACCTGCTTGGTTGGGTGACTGGCCGGTCCCTGAGGGCAGCAGTGGTATTGGTGGAAGCAGGGAGGTGTGAGTACCAGCAGGCTATGACTCGGACTTTCCCATGCAGGCCTGGACAGGTCACTGTCTATGTCCTCTGTAATGTCAGCTGCGTCCACTTGCATGGTAGGGTAGTGGTAAGGTGGTGGTAGTCTGCCCCGGTGCCGTTGACTACTAGTGATTTCGTGGGTGGGGGGCAGGACCCCCACTGTGTTGTCCTACCCGAGTGCCCTGTGGGAGGAGAGTGGGGGGGCCTGGGGAGCACCTGCCAGACGGAGGCCCAGCAGTCCTCAGGAGCCCTTTGCAGGGGGTGGGGTGGGGGGAGAGGTTTGGCGGCTGCAGGCTGGGCTGGGTGGAGGTTGGTTCCTGGAGCCAAGCAGAGGTGGAGCAGGGCAGAGGGGTGGGCCAGGGTCTGATGCGGGGCAGCCTCAGACAGCTGCCAAGGGTGTGGCCTGGCAGTGGCCTTCAGGCTCACATGCGTCCACCGGGGTCCCGACACCTTGCTGCCCCCTCCCCCAGCAGCAGATCCTCCTGGCTGGCCACATGGGCAGAGGGCTGGAGGGGCAGGGGGGATGGCCCAGGAGGGAGACCCCGGCTCAGCAGTTGCCCGGCTCCCCTAGGTTCATTCTGAGCCCAGACCTCCCCTGTCCCTCACCTGACAATGTGGCCTTTGACAAGCCGAGCTCTGAGAGGCAGTTGCTGGGCTGGACGCCTCTTGGCTTCTTGTCTGCAGAGTCAGTGTTTGCCCGTCTGAAGGTGGGGCCTGGCCGTTGGCTGGGGGAGGGGTGGGAGCAGAGTGCTGTCAGGAGAAAGGACGCTGAGCCGCCCTGGAGGACCTGCGCTGAACCCTGGCTCTGCTCACTGTGTGACCGGGCTGCCGTGCTCACCCTCTCTGAGCCTCAGCCTCACACTCATCCGTTTCACAAAATAGCCGCTTTGTGGAGATGCAACTTAAAGTACACGCTTGGATGTAGGACACACAACTCGGTTGCTTTTGGTATGTTCAGAGTTGTGTGAGTATGTCTGCAGTCAATTTTAGGGCATTTTCTTCTCTTCTTAAAAACAAAACAAAACCAGAATCCACACATACAATCCAATGGTTCAGTCAAATCGAGAAGCTAGTTGTACAATCATCACCACAGTCACTGTTCAAACATTTCTTCTCGCTTGTGCTCACCGTTATTAGAGCTCCGATCCCTGCCCACAGAGACATTTCCATCCCTTTCCCAAATAGCCATTCTCCAGCATTCGACCACCACCCGGCCCTTCTGTGTCTGAGGATGTGTCTAGTCTGGATGCCATGTCAGCCAGACCAGAGCCCACAAAGCGACTCTATCGGACAGGGCAAACTGTCCCCATAGGTTTTGGGGACTCTAATTCTTTACAGGAGTAGAAAGTCTCATTTTCCCCCTGTGGAGCAGTTGGTGGATTTGAACTGCTGACCTTGCAGTTGGCAGCCCAAATGTGTGGCCTGCCACCCTGCCACCAGCGACTGCCCCTTTCTTTCCTCCTCTTGTTTAGCTTCCCATTTCAGGGGTTCATCCCATCTCAGTGTGAACAGCCTCTCACAGTATCCCCTTTCCTGTCTGGATGCTCTGGTCACTCCACTGGGTGGCTGTGCCAGCTCACTTCCCCATTCATCACTAGATGGACCCTTGGGCCGTTTCCACTCCCTGGCTGTCACGATGCGCACTGCTGTGAACATTTGTGTATGGGTTTTTGTGCGGCCCTACTAGGAGGCGAAGTGCTGGCTCCCATGGTAACTCTGTTGAATCTTTGGAGCCTGACAGTTTTCCAGAGCAGCCGGCCCGTGTTCCACCCGCGCCAGCAGTGTGTGAAGGCTCTCTCTGGTCCCTCGGCCTCCTCGCCCACACTTGCTCTCTCTCTTTTTATCACTTGTCGGTATTTATAGAGCACGGCCATTGTCCGGGGCAGGGGACTCAGTGCCACATGAGGAAGAGAACGTGTGCCTTGTGGGACTGCGTGAAGGCTCTGTGAGATGCCCCTTGGCCCACCTGTGGAGCCCGGCACACAGTAGGTGCTTCGCAAGAAGCCGCGGCGGGGGTCTGGAAGCCCGGGACCCTCTGAGAAGAGGAAAAGGGGAAGGACTGCTGCATGTGCCGGCCACCTCTCGGGTGTCAGCACCTGTCTTTGGGTCCTGTGGCCCTTCAGGTGCCATTGTCCCACTTGTACATGGAGGACTGAGGCTCAGGCCTTGCCACAGGACTGCCCAGCTGAGCAGTAGGCAGGCTCTGGGCTGAGCGTGTCATTCAGTCCTCTCGGGATTTCGGCTTCGTCCTGATGGCGTACCCATTCACTGGGAGAGGAAACTGACAGGCTTGCCTGGGTACACCGCTAGCGAGGGCCAGGACTGGGCTTTGGACCCACGCCTCTGAGTTCCCCTGCTCGGCCAGCCTTCCAGGACACAGCAGGTGACTGAGGACCTGGGGGACAAATGTTACCCTAAGCAGCCTCTGGGGTTCTGCCACCCCACCCTACCCCCAATTTTAAAATATCGAGGTCTTGCTCTGTGCCTCAGTTTCCCCCTGGGAGTGAGAGCCGCTGAATCTGGCTCAGGAGCCGGTGGGCTGGGGGCGGGGAGAGGCACGATGTCTCCACCGAGTGTGACTTTGTGCTGGTTATAAATAGCCCAGCTAACGGTGGGTGAGGACAACTTCAGACCTCGGGAGGCAGGTCTGGGTGTGAGCGCACGTGTGCACACTCACACCAGACACACCAGGCACGGGGACACTCTGGCCATGTAGGTGGGGTGTCCTCAGGGTGTGTGCTTGGCCTGAGCCCTTCCCAGGGAAGGTGGCAGGGCCAGGATAGCCTGCAGGGTCTGTTTGGCTTTCTGTAGGAGGGGAGGGGGTCAGCCTAGTGAAACGCCGTGGTTGGTGAGGTACGTGGCATCCCCTCACCTGACTTCAGGTGGCCTTGAAGAGTAGGGTACTTTTGACTTTGGGCTGCCCTTTTGGGAACCCTGTGGGTGTGTGGGGCCTCCTCCCATTCCCTCAGCTCCCCCTGTCTTGTCCCCCACTGCCTCCCCCTCTTTCTTCCCCCCACCCACCCTAACTTCACACTTGGTTCTCTTGGCCTTCGAGCCTTTGGGGTGGTGGGGCCCGTTCACCTGACTCCTGGGAGGCACTTAGGAGGTGCTCAGTCTACCCAGCCCAGGCCTGGCTGTCTAGAGGCCAGAATCGCCGGGCCACTCACTGGAAGCCTGCTGATCAGTATGGTTTTGCATAAGCATTTTTGACAAAGTCTGCTGGGATGAGTCTCAGAGTCTCTTCCTGGCTCCCTTGGAGGGCTCCTGGGTGCGCATGGGGGGCCTGGACTTAGCTTTGTTCCCCACCCTCTTCCACAGGTGGGCAGGCCGAGCCCGAGATACAGGGTGGGACGGTAGGGGGCGATCTCACCCATTGTGGCCCTTGAACAAATGCTGGTGGGGACTGACCCTGATACAGAAATCACCTGGGCATCTAGGTGTGGCCATGGCAGGCCAGGTCCCACCCCCAGGGGTTGCTCTTGGAGCAGACAAGACAGTCAACCAGCAAACCCATAAATAAACTGGTTACTTATAGGCTGGGCGGAGCCCTGGGGTGACAGCCATTGGCCATTAGGGTGGATTAGCTGGGGGGGGGATGCTCTGGGGAGGTGATGTTCGAATTGAACTTTGACTGTCAGACAATGTTGTGTGCTCACATGGAAGACAAGCTGACTGCCATCGGCCATTTCTGACTCGTAGGGCTGAGTAGTTCTGTGGGCTCTTGTGACCAAATGTTTGTGGGAGCAGACAGCCTCAGCTTTCTCCCAAAGGGTAGCCGGCGCGTTTGAGCCATTGACCTTATGACTAGCTGCCCAAATTCCTAACCCACTGCGTCACCAGGATTCCACGTCGTACCCTGTCCTGTCCCGGGGCCAACTAACCATTAGTTCAGTGCAGCGGGAATGGTAGTTACACAAACGGACCCCAGGAGGTGAAAGGATGGGGCCTGGTCACCAGTGTGGGAGCTCGGTGGGGAGAGGAAGGCGCTGGCTCTGCTTGACTGTTGACTGGGGTGACTGCAGAGCCTGAGCCTGGAGCCTCACTCCCAGAGGCGTCTGCTGGGGCATCATCAGGGTGGTGGAGGCCCCCGCTTACCTGAGCAGGCCACCTGCTGTCTGAGTACAACCTGCCCTCTCTTTCTATTCATCCCCAGACGTCCAACCA
>NW_022111357.1:13868517-13875729 GCF_000313985.2 Echinops telfairi
CTCCACAGTGGTTACTTTGGGCCAGTTCCACCTCTCTGAGCTGGACTGCCTAGCTATTCACTGGGGATGCGGATCTTTGTCTGAAATGAGCCCTGTGGCCGTCAGGAGCCTGGTGCTGTAGACTGTGGACTGAGCACTGGATTCGGAGTCAGTGAGGCCAGGTTCAAACTCTCAGCCTGGTCCTCTGTAGACAGTACCTGCTCCCCCCTCCCCCCCCCATGCAGAGAGGGCCGCATGCATCCTGGGAGAGCGAGGGAATGTGGTTGGACACAGAGTCACCCTCCTCTCCTAAGTGACAGCCTGTGGAGGCACAGAGGCACCCTTAGTTGACCCAGGAGATCATCGGTGTGTGTGTGTGTGTGTGTGTGTGTGTGTGTGTGTGTGTGACGTCCTGGGGGGCTTCACAGTGGCGTCTGAGATGAGGACACACCTGTCTTGCCCAGTGTAGGCCCCTGTGCCCCTAGAACAGAGCCCAGGACCCAGCAACAGCAAGAACCAAACTACTGTCATCCTGGCTCACAGTTCCCCCGCCACCCCCCCCCCCCCCCCCGTGGGACAGGGCCCGACTGTAGGTTTCTGCGTCTGCATGGTAAAGGGACTGGCTGGACTGGGACCGTGGAGAAGGCAGGGCTCCAGGAACAGCATGGAACGGGCCTGAGAGAACCATAAAATTAGTGTGGGGGTGTATGCTGGTGCGGCTGCAGGGAGGATGACCTCAGTGGGTGGTCCTGGGTTTGGGGACAGGAATAAATGGGCTGTTTGAGGGTGATGTGAGTGGGCGGGTGGCTGGGATTGATGGGGTGGCCTGGTGAAGAGGTGGGGTGGGGGTGGTCAGGACAGCCAGCCAGCCTGCACCCTAACTGGGACATGCAGGGGCGTCAGGCCAGGAACCCAGCTGATGGGAGAAGGTGGGTGGGCGGGGTGTCTGGGCACTGTGGGCCAGCGTGGCCGCCAGACGACGGTGCCAGGGGAGGGAACCAGGCGCTGCCAAGACAGCCCGTCTGCGGTGAGACGTGGCTGTGCCGGCACCGGGCCACGGCCTGCCCGCTCCTTGTGCACTGGTTTCTCTCTGCTTCCTTAGAGCAAGCGGTCCCTGGGGGTGGGGTGGTGGTCTTGGCCCAGCCAAGGGACCCAGGAGCCCCTCCCCCCCCCAGGGGCTCAGAAAGGGACAGCAAGGCTGCAGAAAGGGCCAGAAAAAAACACCAGTGGCCCCCGGTCTCCAGCCCCCAGCCCCTGCCTCAGCCCGCCTCTGGGAGCCTTTAGTTTAATTTGGTGCTTAGAAATTCACTTTGGAAGTGAGTTCATTAAAATGGGATCAGGCCCCACGTCCATTTTTTAAACATAACGATGATACCAGTATTAATAGCCAGCATTTATTGAGCACGTGGTTAACGTGCAGTGTGGGGAGAATCCCTCAGGGCAGCCTGAGGAGGTGCCAGGTGGGATCTTTCTTTGTAGGGAAAACCGGGTGGGGACGGGGCGGAGCCCGCCATGTGATCTGGCATGTACCTTCCCTGTGTCTTAGAGGCTTTGCACCAGGTCCGGGAACCAAAGCCCCAACCCTGGTGCAGGGGCCCCTTTCAGGGACCCAGCCCGGCCTTGTGAGTTCGTGAGCAACCACGTGCTATGTGGCAGCTGCCGCGTCAGTGCCGATTCTCCCTGTTTCACTAGTCCCCTGGGCTGGTATTATAAATGATACTGCCCCGGTGTCAGTGCCTGTGACCCAGGGCTGCATTCTTGGGATGCCTGATGGCTAGAGTCAGAGCAGCGCTTAGATCCTCCAGCCCCTAAAGAAGGGAGTGCAGAGGAGCCGGGCTGGGCTGGTCTCTGCTCCCTGAGGCTGCTGCCTCAAAGCTGGGGGTGCTGCCCGCCTTCCCACGGGGCCCAGGAAACCTGTGGATGGGCAGGTGTGTGTGGCAGTGGGAAAAGGGAGTTCTGGGAAGAGCAGAGGGAATACAGCCTGGGTATCGGGGCTGGAGCTGATGGCGAAATTTGGAGTTCCTTTATTATTGGGGCGAGGTGAAGGGGGCTCTCAGGACGCCCTTTGCAGAGCAGTTGGCTCAGGTGGGCCCAAGGGGGGCCCTGAGCCCCACTGCTCTTGGGAAGGGTGGGTCGGGGGCAGGTGGGTAGGAGTGTGAATATGAACAAATGGGAATGGATCGGAGACAAGGGAGCATCTGGGATTGCTAGTTTTTGGGGTAGTAGGCGTTCCTGGGTGGGGCAGGCTACTGGCTAAAAGGCTGGGGACTTACCTGCATCTCAAGGAACCCTGGTGGTGTAGTGGCTTATGTACAAGGCTACTAACAGCCAGGTCTCCAGTTCAAGCCCACCAGCTGCTCTGAGGGTGACAGCCGAGGCAGGCTGTTCCCAACATGCTCTGTTCTTGGGGGTCATTGTGATCAGAGCCCACTTGATGGCAATGGGTTTAGTTTGGGGTTATGAAGAGCCTTGGGAAGTTGGACTACCAACCTGCTTCAGAAAGGCCGTGGTCTGAAAGCCCCACAGAGCAGCTCTGAATGGCACACACGGCAACCAGCATGAAGAGGGTGAAGGCTTGTCAAGTTCAGCTGGGGCCTTGCTTGCCCCCCCAGCCCCCCACTGGCCTCCATCCTCTATGGGATTCTTCTCTGTGGCCCTTTCCCTGCAGGTACAGCCTGCATGCCCCTCACCTCCTCCTCAGTGAATGGGGAGTGGGGGGTACTGGGCTCCCAGCCAGACAGCTGTGGTGTGGGTGAGGGGGGGCAGCATCCCCCCTGCTGGGTCAGGCTCTCATTGTGCGGCCTCCTGGCTGTCCTGCTGCCCAGCTCTTGGGCTCAGCCCACATTCCTGCGGTGATGCTCTGGGTCTCCGGGGTGGAGCTGCTGAGCGTGAGGGGCACAGAGTTCTCACAGGACAGACCACCCCCCCTTCCCTGACTTTGCCTCCCATCATCCAGTGACACTGCGTGTCTCTCCCTGCCACACCACCACCACCCCAGGCCTCAGCCTCTACAGCGGTGGTGGCGGGGTGCTCGGACACAACCATCTCCCAGGTCTGGTTCACCCTGAAAGGAGAGGCCTGGGGTGGGGCCCCAGGCCAGGAGGGTACAGCGAGGACTGAGCACACCTGGATGCGCCTACATTAGTATTCTTTCTCCTGGTTCTGGCACACAGCCCAGTGAGACCTGCCATCGTCGTCACTTAAAAGCTGGACCAGAGAGATTAAGTCACCTGCCCAGAGTCCCCCAGCAAGCATCAGAGTTGTATATAAACAACATGCCGGGCTGTTGTTCTTGCTAGGAGCCACTGCCTTGGTTCCGACCCAGAGCGAACAGAACAGAACACCGTACCGGTCCGTGCCGTCTTCAATGGGTTCCTGAGTCAGAGTCTATCATTGTAGCCCCCGGTCCACCCATCTCCCGGAGGACCTTCCTCTTTTTCTCTGTCTCCCCTCCACTTTACCAAGTGTGATGCTGTCCCCGCCCCCAACTGTACAGCCCCTCACACAGGAGCTCCCTGCGTGCCATGTGGGCGTGTTGTTATTTGTGCCTGGGAGAGCTGGTTGGAACCCAGCACCGTCTGACTCGAAAGCAGGCCTCCTGGTCCTGCTCACTCACCTCTGGTCGCCCGGTGGGTGGAGTCTGGCTAATTAGGGGAAGGAAGCTTGGGCAGAACTAATTACACTTGATTTTATTCTTAGCGTTTGCAGCATGGTTAGCGCTGAGCAGGGGTGCAGCGCTCCGGGGCCAGCCCATGCTGGTCTCCTGGCTCCCTGCCAGCTGACCTACTTTGGTTCTGGGACTTGCCTGTTCTCCCTCCCCGTCCAGTCTCTCTGCACCCTCTCCTTCTGTGTGGCCTCAGCCTTGCGACTTACCCTCTCTGGGCCCGAGAGCCACATCTGTCCGAAGCCTGAGTGTAATCACCAGCCCTTCCACTGCCCTGAGGTGGAGACCCTGCCATGGAGACTCAGACGGAACATCAGAAACACTGGTGTGTAACCGACAGCAACCCCTTGGCTACATTTACATATCTGCACAATCTCCCGGCAATAGTGACACTCTTACAAGCCCCATTTTACAGATAGAAAACTGAGGTGCAAGAGAGTCAGGGGCGCGCAGGCAGTCTGAGCCTCTGGGCAGCCCTCTCATTTCCTTGGGAAGGCTCATGATGGGAGCAGGTGGGGGGCGGGTCACTCTGTGGACTCAGATGTAGGCAGAGTGAGACAGTAGTGGAAGGGGTCTCTGAACTGGGGACACCTCGCTGATCCCAATGGCTTCTGGGAGGCTGGCTAGGGAGGGAAGGGGCGGCCTGGGGTGCAATGCCCCCTGCTTTCCATCCATGGAGCGGGGGCGGGCGGGGGTTGGGGATGAGGAAGGGCAGTCCTCAGGGGCTGCTGGGCCTGGGAGGCCACTGCGGGGTGTGGCTGTGGGTCTGTTCAAATTGGGTGGTGACGAGCAGGACAGTGGGTGTCTGTCCAGCAGGAAGGGTGCTATGTGTGGAAGGAGAGAGTCAAGCGTGCCATGTGGCCCATGAGTGGGCTGGCGTGTATGTGGCGTGAGCATCGGATAAGGAGGGCTATACGCAGGGTGGCCCGGAGGCCTATTTCGACTGTGCAGGCAGGCGTGTGAGTGGGTACTGAGCACACAGTATGTCTGCAGGATGGAAGTGTGTGCACGAGGGCTGTGGCATTTCTCAGTCGAGGTTGTGCAGGGGGTAGACCCTAGATGACCATCGAATCTGGGGGTGGCCCTGCAGCCATCAGGATATGTGAGACCCAGCACTGGTGCTTGAGCCCCACCGCTTCCACCTAACCACTGGGGTAGCCGTGTCTGTGAAGTGGAGGTGTGGAAGGCCTGGGGTGCAGTGCCTGCCCCCTGGGGCCTCAGCGGTTACCTGGGGTAACCCATCACCAGGCCTTGTCACCTGTGGGGGGATTGGTGATTCAGGAAGCTGACATTCAGGTGCTCCTGCAGCGGGCACAGCCCCTTGCACTGACTGTGTGGGGAAGGCATGGGGGCCTCCATCGCCACCCCGGGTTGACTCTGCGTGGTGAGCTAGCAGGGTGCCCGCAGGGACGGTGGCATGGAAGTGGGGGATGAGTGAGAGGAAGGGTTCTGCTGGGCGGTCTGTATGCTGTGGGGGAGGCGTGGGGTTGTGAGATTTTCTGAGGTTTGTTAGGGGGCTGGAGGAATGCAGTGGGATGGACAGGAGGGGTCCTGGGTGTGGGCATGGGCAGCTGCAGTGTAGTAAGTGGGTGAATGGGTGATGGTGAGTTCTGAGACATGTTGTATATAAACTTACTGGGTATCCAGGTGGAGGTTGGTAAGGGTTGCTTTTAATTGTGTGTGTGTGTGCAAGGGTGCCTGCAAGTGTGCGTTTTTGTAGTGTGACTGTGTCTATGCTGCGGTGGGTTGTGTGTGTGAGGCTATAGGGCTCTATTGCCTGTCATGGGGTGTGTGTATGTGTGCGTGGGGGTATGTATGCATGTATTAGGCATGTGAGGGTGCGGGCTTACCTGGATGGGTGCAATGAGGGCCCAGGAGGGGCTGTCAAGGTCCTGAGGCAATTGGATTCAGTTCTCCTTTATGAGGATTCCATGGATATCTATGCTAATTCTTCATGGGATTATGCAAATTGAAGAGGTCATCTGGGGGGTCAAAGGCTGCTTGTCACCTTCCTGTTCAGGGACTGTGTGTGTGACTTCTGAGTTCCTGCCCCCCTCCCTCTTGGGTTTGGTTCCCCACCCCACTTCTCTCTCCTTCCCTTCTCCTCTGCCAGCACCTTGTAGTGGGCTGGTAGGGTCCCCCAGGAGGCACAAAGTGAAGAGCTTGGGGCTTGGTGAGATGGCACCCCAGGGCCTGGCTGGTCCCAGGTGTCCCTGGAGTGAAGTCTCCATGGAGCTCACCAGAGAGAGCCCAGGGGTGACTGGGTTCCTGGCCACCATCCACCCCATCCCAATCTGGGGACTGTTTATTATTCGGAAAGAATGTTCCCTTGGATGCAGGTTTGGAAAATCACTGAGGTGGCCCCCTCCCCAGCTTTCTCTGAGCAGCGTGAGGCTAAATTAAGATGTGAGAGAACTCTCTCCCCCTGCCTCCCACTCATGCCTTCTCTCCCTCTTTCCCCCTGAAGCCCCCCTCCTCTGTCCCCCCTTCCCTCTCTGCCCCCAGGTCTCCTCTTTCCTCGGCCCATCCCCTCGTCTCCAGCCCCCCTTGCCCTGCCGTTCTCATGGTCCCTCCCTTCCTCCATGGTCTCTCACTCTCTTGCCTCCCTCTGACTCTGTGGGGACCTGGAGCTCCTGGTCCTTAGCATGGAGGAGATGGTTGCCATGGTAACAGTTGTCATGTCAATGGCTACTGAGCTCAGGATGAATAGTATCTAGGTGAGAGCTACCTGAGTGGAGGCTGATGGAGTCACAGGCTGCTCTGTGCATGTCTCGGGTCCTCTGAGCCTTGCAGCATGACCCCACGGCTCCACAGCTCCATGCCCGGGCCTCTTTGCACCATGGCAGGGTGACACACTTTGGTCTCTGTGGCTGCCTGTGGGGCCATGTTTGGGGTGGCTCTTTCCTCTCTGTGTGTCATCAAGGGTCAGTGTGCCTTGTGCACACTGGGGCAGTCTGTGCATTTGTGCAGGCTTGAGAGTGAGGTGTTAGGGGCTGGTGTGTAGCATTGACTACAAGGGGTCCAGGGCTTCCTAATTTGGTTGCCACTTTTACCCCAGTGGGGATTCCCAGGGATCACATGCCTCTTAGACCCCTCCTCAGAACCAAAGGCCTTCCTGTCCTCCCTGGAAGATAGCTGCAGGCGGGGCTCCGTTCCCTGCCCTGTCCCATCCTGCTGTGTGGCCCCGCCAGGTACCCCATGTCCATGGCTTCAGGCTGCTTTTCAGCACACTGGAGGGACAGGAACAGAGCATCTCCAAGGGACTCTAGTGTGGTCGCTAGCCCTGGTTACGGAGGCTGCTGGTGTGGGGGGAGCCCTCCACCCCCACCTCGGACTCTGTGACTTGTTCTGGACAGTGGGGTCAGGGGAGAATGGGAGAAAGTTGGATGAAAGCTGCTTGGAGCTCCTGGAATGTCTAAAAGGGAGGAAGACCCAACAATTAGTCACGGGAGTAATTACACTAATTGTTCCACTACATGACTCACTGGTAGCAAGTAAATACTGATTAATTCATTACTTGGAGGCTGTGTGTGTGTGTGTGTGTGTGTGTGTGTGTGTGTGTGTGTGTG
>NW_022111357.1:13877025-13878574 GCF_000313985.2 Echinops telfairi
TGCCGCCCCTCTTCCTCCACTTGAGGACACTGGGTCTTGTCAGGGAAAGACACCTTGTGAATCGGAGTGGGATGCTGCCCATGTTGTTTCAGCATCACGGGTGACCTGCACCGCCCACCTGCGTGAGCCAGGGCTGCCCACCCACTGCGCGTGCGTCAGTTAGAGCCTTCTTTCACAGCCAGCAGCTCACACTTGGCAGTGATGAGTTCAAGTCCGGTCAGCCTGCCCCAGGCTGCTGGAGACTGGCGCTGCTTCCCGAGTCAGGGCAGGGGAGAGGGACCCCCCCCAGGCTCCAGCCTAGGACAGGGAGCTGCAGTCCCAGAGTGGGCGGGGTCTCAGACCCACTCGGGCCATTGGCTGCCCCCATGTCCCTGCCCCTGCGGGTGTGTCTAGGCCCCGCCCATAGACGCTAAGCCCCGCCCCCTCCGCAGGCTCAGCGCTGGCGCAGCGAGAACTTTGAGAGGCCGGTGGACCTGGAGGGCTCCGGGGACGACGACTCCTTCCCAGATGATGAACTCGATGACCTCTACTCGGGGTCCGGCTCGGGCTGTAAGTACCCCTGGATATTCGGCTAGCGCCCCACCCACAGCCGGGCTTACCCAGAACGGAACCCCCTCTTCTGATGGATGTCAACGGAACCCCCTCTTCTGATGGATGTCACGTGGGGAGCTGGCGGTAGGCAGGAGGCAAGGGGAAGGTGCCGGCCTGCGGGGGGGCTGCGCAGGGCCTCCCAGTTCTGCACAGCCTCTGGCCTCTGCAGCCCGGCCTCCCGCACAGCTGACAGCAGTCCAGCCTCTGGGCGGCCTGGGGCTCTTCTCGGGAGCCCTGAGGGCGCAGCGGTTAAGGCGCTCAGCAGCCAGCCCACAGGTGGGCGGTGAGGGGCCCAAACCGCTCTGTGAAGGTGATAGTCCTGGCGAGCCCGGTGTTGCATTCTGCCCTCGGGGTCTCCGCACCGCTAGGCGCTGACTGGAGGGCAGAGGATTCGATTGCTTTCTGCAGAAGGACCAGTGGCAGAGAGGGCAGAGAGGGCAGAGAGTTAGAATCCCGGTGTTGTTTGTTGACGCTGGGTGCCCTTGGTGAGGTGCCGCCCTTCAAATGTCATTGAAACTCTGTCCACCTTCCTCCCAGCTGCTAAGAGCACCAAGCGCTGAAAGTGGGGTCTGGCTCGGGAGGGGGTGGAGATGGTGTCCCGGACAGAGTCTGATGGGGTGGTCCCCTAACCCCCCACTCCTTTCCTCTACTTGGTCCATCCCCCAGGTGGCTGTGGTCCCCCTTGGTCTGGCTCTTTCCTCTACTGCCCTTCAGGCTTCCTGGCCTGAGTCAAACTGGTCAGGGGGGCCCTTGTGTGTAGGGCTCCTTCCCACGCTGACTCTCCACTGGCCTCTGTCTTTGCCTCTGGGGGAGCCCTTAGTTTCTGTGGTAGGGGTGTACCTGGGTTGGCCCCTCCTCCCGGAATGCTGCTCCTCTGCCCCTGGGGCCTTTAATGAGCTTTGCACCTCTAGGCCTCAGCTGCTGTGTGTGTGTGTGTGTGTGTGTGTGTGTGTGTGTG
>NW_022111357.1:13878762-13890132 GCF_000313985.2 Echinops telfairi
AGGTAAGGAAGATCTACTAGCCAGACCCGTCAGCCTTTGGCCATGCTGTGCCCTGCCCCTTCTCCTGTCTTGTTCGGGGTGGTGGGGAGGGGGTGAGGGGGCTGGGCAAAGGAAGGGAACAGGAGTCCCCAGTCTTGGCAGCCCTTGCTTGCGTGGGCTCCTCGTGCCCCTGACAACTTCACAGCTCCCTAGCTCTCTCCCTCTCCCACCCCCCCCCAGATTTCGAGCAGGAGTCGGGCATTGAGACGGCCATGCGCTTCAGCCCAGAAGTGGCCCTGGCAGTGTCTACCACGCCTGCTGTGTTGCCCACCACGGACATCCAGCCTGTGGGCACCCCGTTTGAAGAGCTCCCCTCTGAGCGCCCCACCCAGGAGCCAGCCACCAGCATCCTGGTGGTGACTGAGGTCCCCGGAGAGCCCAGCCAGAGAGCTACTACCATGGCCTCCACCGTGGCCCCCACTGCTGCCACAACCACAGGGGCTCCCACTGTGCCCACTACACTGGCCACTGCTACCCCCACCGCCCCTGTGGCACCGCCGTCCACGGCCACTACTGCTGTTGGAAGGACCACCGGTGTGCAGAGGCTTCTGCCCCTTCCGCTGACCACAGCAGCCACGGCTCGGGCCACCACCCCAGCGGCACCCTCACCTCCTACCACTGTGGCCGCCTTGGACACAGAAGCCCCCACGCCCAGGCTGGTCAGCACAGCTACCTCCAGGCCCAGAGCCCTTCCCAGGCCAGTGACCACCCAGGAGCCTGCTGTCTCTGAGAGGAGCACCCTGCCCCTGGGGACCGTGGCCCCTGAACCCACAGAGGTGGCTCAGGTGAGGGAGTGGGAGCAGAGGAGGAAGACTATGGCCTGCCCAGGAGGGCCAGGAGGGCCAGGCTGGATCAGGGAGGGCAAGGGGGATGGGCTAGGAGCAAGGGCTGGGCCAGAGCTAAGCAGACAGTGAGTCGGGCACGGGGGTGGGTGCAGAGGCTGTAGATGGAGGTTCAGTAGGATGGGCTAGGCTGGGTGCTCAGGTGACAGAACTGGAGCAGGCTGGGTGGTTGGGCTTCAGGATGCTGGGGCGAGACATGGGGGTGGGGGCTAGGTGCCCATGTGTTAGTGGTGGGGTCGGGCGGATCTGCGTTTGGGCTAAGAGCAGTGTCCAGAATCCGCAGCTGGGCCTGGGGTCTTCTTCCCCTGCCACTTCTTAGTGCTGTGAACGCTGGCAGAGTAACCACAGAGCGCTTGCTCTCCTCTTTGTGGGAGGGAGGAAACAGCAGGGCAGTGCGAGGATTGTGCATGCTGCTACATCCAGAGTGCTTAGAATGGGCCTGGTCATCTTAGCTGTAGCCACTATTGACAACCTTGTGTATGGCTGGACCACAGAATAGTATAGTATGCATACTGGTATGTGTAGTAACCATCGGAGCGGGCTCTCTGGGAAAAATAGATCTCATGTCTGTGGCATGCTCAGTGCTAAGCACTCCCCCTGTGCCATCTCCTTAGTCCTCTAGGTATCCACCCCCTTGCCCCCTGCCCTGATGGGGCAACTGGGACACAGAATGGGAGATGTGTCCCTAAGCTTTCACAGTTCATAGCCAGGACTCCAGGTTGTCGGCTCAGAGCTCCTCCTGCGGGTTGGGAGTGAGTGAATGTGCACATGCGTGCATGCATGAGAGAGAGAGAGAGAGGATGTGTGTACTTGTGAATATGTGGATGTGAGTGTGCGAGTACAAGTGTGTCTACATGTGAGTGCAAGTCTGATTGTGAGTGAATGTGTGTGTATGAGAGCATGCGGAGATAGCTATGGGAGTGTGTGATATCAGAGTGGGTGCGTGTGAATATGTGGATGTGTGTGCAAGTATGAGTGTGCCTACATCTGTGGGTGAGTGTGGGAGGATATGTATGGGTGAGTGTGGGTCATGAGGACGTGACTGTGCGAATATGTGTATAAGTGTGTTTGGGTGTGTGAGTGTGGCCACGTCATGAGAGTGTGGGTGTGTGTGAGGGTGGCTGTGAGTGTGTATGGGAGGTGAGGGTGTCCGTGAGTGTGTCTGGTGTGATGTGGTGTGTGAGTGCGAGTGTGTAGGAGCGTGTCTGTGTGCAGTGAGAGTGGATGGAGTGGATGGCTGGTGGGGATTGGGGGAAGATGGTGGAGACTGGCAGGCGTCCAGGTGCAGGGGAGGATCAAGGGGGGGTGGGACAGGGAGGCTGGCCCTGCTGTGGGAGGAGGGACTGTGAGAGGAGGGGCGTAGCGAGGACTGATAGCAGAGCTTAAGCCGAGGGAGGGATTCCGGCTTTGGTGCCCTCCAGCCCCTTGGCCATCCCTGAAGTCTTGGGCCCTAGCAGGACATGGGCCCTTCCCTTGCCCCTCCCAGCAGCTTGCTGCCTGGTGTTCTTACAGAGACTTGGACCAGTAGGCGGGGGAACAATGACAGGGCCTGGAACCTGAGCCTCCACACACACTGGGCTCACCCTCACCTCACCCATCTATGCTGTGCCCCCACCCCCACCCCCATGTAGTCTCATGGGTCCCAGCTCTGGCCTCACTCTGCATCCTGGGAGCCATCAGGAGTTGTGGTCACTGGGATGGTCCCCTGAACACCTGTCCCCAAGGACATCATACCCAGAGGTGATGTTCTTGTACTGACCCCTAGGCAAAGCACTCACCTCTACCCCAGACATATGGTCTAGGGACCAGGTCCAAGTACTGTCACACCGAGCAGTCTCCATGGGACTCTCCTACGGATTGTGACTGAGGCAACCATAGAGAGGAGGGATGGGCTGGGATGAGGATGGGATGTGGCCAGGGTGAGGACACAGGTGGCATTTGTAATGTGTAGGTTACAAACTCTGACCATTTAGCTGTTTGCCCCTGGGGGAGTCACTGGACCTCTCTGAGCCTATTCCCTGCTCTGTAAATTAGAGAGGAACCCTCCTTGGTTATACCTGGAGCTATTAACTGCCTAGTCACAAACTCTCCTGCCTGGGAGAAAGATGCGCCATCACTCCCATAAGGATTTAGTCTCTCACCAGCTTGAAGGGACAGCGCTCTTCTGACTGAGTGGCAAGGGGCTTGTTTTCAGGAGGGTGTCATGAGGGTAAAAGGCATGTAAGTACTTAGTACAGTGAAGCACTGGCACATAGTAAGTGCTTGGCATGGGGCAGAGTCGTGCTCGTGGGCTGGGGGGTGGGGGAGGTGGGACTGCCTGTGGCTCCTGGGCTCATGCCGCCTTCCCTGCAGACCCCAACTCCGGAGTCCTTCCTGACCACGGCCCGGGATGAACCGGAGGTGCCCGTGAGCGGGGGACCCAGCGGGGACTTTGAGCTGCCCGAGGAGGAGACCACGCAGCCAGACTCAGCCAATGAGGTGGTGGCCGTGGGAGCACCTGCGGCCAAACCCTCACCTCCGCCTGGGGTGCTGCCCAAAGGTGCTCGCCCAGGCCCTGGCCTCCTGGACAATGCCATCGACTCGGGCAGCTCGGCGGCACAGCTGCCTCAGAAGAGCATCCTGGAGCGGAAGGAGGTGCTCGTAGGTAAGGTCCGGGGTTGGCTCACGCACAAGCCCTTGAGCTGTGAGCTGGGGGCAGGCTACCCCTAGCCAGGAGGGAGAGAGGGAGGGAGGGACTGGGGTTTTCTGTTAGGAAGGGAGAGCTGGAGACCCGGCTCCCAGGCCGGACCTCTGATTCCTTCCCTACAGCCCTGCCCCCTGCTGGGGCCTGAAGCGGTCTCCACCTCCCACTTTTAATTCAGTGCCCTCACGCCCCTACTTCCTGGAGCCCTGCAAGGGACCCCCGTGGACTTCGCCCCCTGACTGTAATCTCTGGCCCCATACTTTGCCTTGGCTTGCCCCAGGCCCCTGGGCATGTCTAAACTTGACCTGTATCCTGGCCCCCCCACCCATGAATGGCGGGGCCTCAGGCAAGGCACCTCCTGGTCCATCCTGAGGTGCCTGCCAGGCCCCAGATAAACTCTTCCCCAAACATGTAATAAACGTGGCCTCATTTAACTGAGGGAGCCTTGGTGGCACTGTGGGATACGCATTGGGCTGCTTACTGCCAGGTCAGTGGTTCAAACCCTCCAGCCGCCCTGTGGGAGAAAGAGGAGACTTTCTGGCCCCGTGCAGATGTACAGACCAGAAACCTGCAGGGGCAGTTCAGCCCTGTGCTCTCAGGTTGCTGAGTCAGAATCAACTCGCTGGCCGTGAACTTGGTTTTGCTTTGAATGGGTGAGCGTTCAGCCGCAACCCCATCCAGTGGCTCCGCAGTAGCGAGGCCCGGGGATGCGCTGGTAGACCCTGAGAGCCCCTGCTGTGAGTCAGAGTGGCCTCGAATGGGTTTGTCAAGCCTGCTGATGAGACTGGGGCGTCCGCTGAGCCTGCTGGGGGGTGACACAGGGGGCCTGGCAGGGCTGGGGAGGTCCTATCATGGAACTCCCGGTCCTCCCCAGGCCTCCACCTGGCCAGACTCAGCCCGGCCTGACCTGGGTCCTCTGCCTCTCTACAGCTGTGATTGTGGGCGGGGTGGTGGGCGCCCTGTTCGCCGCCTTCCTGGTCACGCTGCTCATCTACCGCATGAAGAAAAAGGACGAGGGCAGCTACACGCTGGAGGAGCCCAAGCAGGCCAGCGTCACCTACCAGAAGCCCGACAAGCAGGAGGAGTTCTATGCCTAGCAGAGCCGCAGGGCCGCCCAGTCCCCGCTGTGCCCCGCTGGCCTGCGTCCGCGCCTGGCAGGGGCCCGGCTCCAGCTCTTGTCTGCCCTCTCCCAGGCCTGCCCAGGATGCCGTAGACTTTCCCCAGGGGCTGGGGGCACTGCCATCTGCCCCAGACTGTGTCCCCCTAAGCTCATCTCCTGTCCCCCACCAGCTCTGGGCTCCAACCTCTGGCTGTCCAGAAGGAAGAAAGCTCCCCATTGGCTGGTGGACGAAGGGCTGGGCCTTCAGACAGGCCCGTCCCCTGCCAGCCCCCACCCAGGCTGGCCTCGGCTTCAGCACGGCTCTCGGGCTGCCTTCCGGAGCAAGCGTTTGGCAGATTCAGCCCATGGAATCACCTGGGCACGGCAGCTCCTGCTCCGGGGCTCCTGTCTGCAGAGAGGATGTCTCCTGCCCTAGCTTAGCTGGGGTCATGGGCCACCCCCACCCAGTGCTCCCACAGGCTCAGCTCCCCTGAGTCTTCCCCTGAAGATATGTCTTCCTGAGGGGGCCCGGCAGCCTCTGGGAAGATGGGTGCCGGGATGCCCCTCTTGCTAGAGGACTCTGTACAGCCACCACCCACACTGTCACAACGAGACAGAATCACACACCATCCTGGCTGCTCCGCCGCTCTCACACACACTGTCTCCCAGAGAATCTCATGCATTCCCTTTGACCCCCTCAACAATGACAACCATGCAGGCCAGCCGTCAGAGCGACACTGTGGCCGCCCTGTCCCTCTCTGCCCTCCCCTCCTGCTGCCAGGCTCACGGGGAGGGCGGACCAAGCCGGGACAATCAGCCCATATTGGGTGACCCAGGCTGTCCCACCCCACGCACCCATGTTGCTGCCAGCCCTGTGCGGGTTGGACGCAGTCTCACATGGATCCATGCGCTCAGCCCACATGACCTCCCCCTCCCCCAGGGCCTGGGGTCTGGTGGGGGCGGGGGGAGTTGCCAGAAGCACCCCTCCCCACTCGGCATTGCACACTGGACTGGGCCCCAATCTCGCCCCTTCCTGCATCCCACCCCTTGGGGCCAGCCCCGCACTGGCTGGGAGCCTGGGGGGGTGGGGCTTCTCCAGAGCAGAGGCAGGATGGCTCTGGGATGCAGCCCCCACCCACCGTGGAGGGTGGCTAGGCTTTCCGGGTGCAGGGCATGTGGTCAGGTTCCTGACCTCCCTCTGCTCTGAGCTAGGAGCTGACCCTGCCTCCCAGAACATCAAGTCTCCAAAGTGCCTGCGGGGCCTGGTCCTGCTGTCTGGCTAGCCTCTCCCCTCGTGGACACCGCCTGCCCACCTGCCCTCCCTCCTGCTGGCCCTGTGAGCCAGCAGTCTGACTTCAGCAAGGTGGCCCCTAGCTGGACCAGCCATCTGGAGAAGCGACCCCAGGCCCTGGGGACAGGCTGAGACATCAGAGCAGGGCCCCCAGCCTGCCCCCAGCTGGGCCACCTCACAGGTGGGGGTCCTTTCTGTAGATATTTTAAATGGAGGGTCGCCCCTCCCTCCCAAGGAGGGTGTACTCAGCGGGCACTTGTAGTCCAAGGGAAGTGGTGTGGATGGTGATTGGCTGGCGGTCCTCCCCCGCCCCCCAGTCTGACCCAGGCAGGAACCCAGCTTCCCTCTGGCCCCTTCTCCGTTCTCCCTGGCAGCTGGTTTCTGTTGGTTGCATGGTGAGGAAGGGACTTGTGGGAGGCCTCCCTCTGCCCATCTGCTCCGGGGGGGGGGTCCCCACTCCTGGGCTGGACCCCCTTTTGTAGACCTGAAGTACCTCTTGGCAGGGCCTGGAGGCTTATGAAGAACCCAGCCCTTGAGGAGGGATGGGGGAAGGTGCCTTGGGGCCCAGCACAGTTGATCTGCCTCTGCTAGGAGGGTTAGGGCAGGAGAGGTGGAGACCCCAAGTCCCTGCCTCCCTCGGCCCTACTGCTTGGGTGGGCTGGTGGTTTGAAGGCCTGGGCAGGCCAAGGCTGAGAAGCCAGGGAGTGTGGAAGAGGGGACCTGAGCACCTGAAAGTTCAGGCGCCTCATGGGGCCAAGTCCAGCACCACAGGGCCAGCTGGATCAGGTGGAGTGGCCTGGTCAGCATACAGACCCCAGTGGGCCGTCCTCCTGCCTCGGGCGCTGATCTTCATCGGGCTTTTGGGCTTTGCCTCCTGACACTGGCCTCACCTCTGTGGCCTGAGCATTTGAAAACGCAGGCTGAACCCTTGTTCCCAGAGCCTTGGACCCGAGACATGACCAGCCTCTTCTCATGGAGCCTGGTACCCTCTGCCAGCCCAGTTCGGCAAGCCATCTGAGGGTGGGGGTTGGGGGAACTCTCCCAGGTGTGGTGTGGACCCTGGAGATGATTGGGGGGGTGGATGGGGGCTGCCCATAGAGCTCCCGGTCCCTGGTGCTCCCGGGAAGTCCTCTAGGCTACACATCCTGGGTGTGTGGGTTCTGGGGCAGAAGAACTTAGGGACCCTGGTTGCCTAAGCAGCCAAGGCAAACTTCAGCCTACAGGCCTGGGGACAAGGCCATTCTAGGGCAGGGGTGGAGGGTGGCCACTCCACCCCGAGGCATGATGGCCAGAGCCCAGGGGGCTGGAGGTGTGGGATCTGAGTCTTATAAGACCCTCCTTCTTGAGTGCTGGGGCATCTGGTGGCAAACCAGGGCTGGGCAGGGCTGCCTGTGGGCAGGGGCTGGAGTCTCAGACCAGACCTGGGCTTGGCCAGCCTGACTGTCCATCTGGGCCTCCAGGAGGAGGGTCTTGAGCGCAGGAGTGGCTGCCTCCCCAGGGTGTGGATGGGCCCCAGGGCTTGCCTCCCACACCTCCTGTCTGTAAATAGGTGCCTACCCACCATGTACAGGCTCAGTCGTCCATATTCTACTGGGTTGCCCTCTGAGGGCTGATGGCCAAGCGTGCTGGGGGTCTGTGTGGCTAATGCATGTAAATACTTCTTGTAGGCAGCGAGGCTCCAGAGAGCCCCTGAGAGTGCTCCCCTCTGTACAGAGCCCCCAAGAACCCTCCCAGGTCGGGTGGGGGATGAGGTCCTTCCCTCCCCCAGGCCGTCCCTGCCCCTGCCACATTCCCATAACCCGTTTATTAACCAGCCCTGTCCCAAGTCCGTGGCCCAGCATTTAGTAGGGGAAAGAGGTGTACCGTGGGAAGAGGCCGGAGTGCCCCCAGGGGGCGCGCACCTGTCCCTGCGTGTGAAGGAACTGGTTTCCCCCTTTCCTTTCTGTTGTTCCATTTTTGGTTCTGTTTTTTAACGCTTCCCGTGCTGTGCCCATTTATAAGAGGAAATAAAATAAAGCTGAAACAGTGTGCCATGAGTGGCGTGGGAGGCTGGCTGGGGAGGGGCAACCAAGGGTTTACCTGGACTTCAGCCACCCTCTTCCATAAAGGACCTCTAAGACCCAGCTGGGTGGGGAAGTGGGCTGGCCTCCCCTGGTGCTGGGGGGTGAGGGAGGACATTACGGTCAGAGCTGCCGCCGGTGGCGCCCTTGGGAAACCGCAGAGCCGAGTGTGGCCAGGTGGGGTGAGGCTGTGGTCGCCCCCCAGGGGAGGGCTCTGGTTTCAGGCCGCATATGGGGTCTCTCAGGGCCACAGGTGGAGACAGGATGGCTCTGGGGTCTGACCGCCTGGCTGGCTGGAAGCCCGGATGGTGACATGTCCTCACTCTGACTCGGAAGCCGCTTGGCCTCGCTGAATGTCAGGTTTCTGGCCCGTGAAATGGGCAAGCAAATAACCAAAAATAAACCCGAAAGAACCCCTGAGGCCCAAACACGGAGCCACTTCCACCCTCCACAACCCTGCTGTGCAGTGTGGAGCTGGCCACCATGGGGTGTCTCTCTCCAGGGGCCTCTGGCGTGGGTGCGAATGACCCCCAGGTCTTTTGGCAGCTGGGCTCTAAGCCTCTGCGCCCCCAGGACGGCTGTGTGAGGAGCTGGCATGGTCTTTTAGAGGAGGAGCATACCCCTCCTCAGGCCTCGGGTGGGGTGGGACAGACGGGAGCCACCGGACAGAGTTCAGTGGAGTGGAGTCATCAGTGGACTCTTAGGGTCTCAGGGCCACAGAGCTAGGGGCAGCTGCCACCGCACACTTGGCCAGCAGGTCCCTCTGTCTGCAGTGAAGTCCGACCCTTATGCCTGCTGAGAGCTGCCTCACCAGTGTTGTCCTCCTCCGCTCCCCACCCTTCCCTGGGCACAAGGTGCCTCGGCTCCCAGCGTCTCTCGTCCAAGGAAAATTGTACACCCACCCCTCTACTCCCCAGCAACGTGATCCCACCCCTCCTCTCTGCCTCCCGCTCCTCCAGGGCCCCTGTGTGCCAGGCCCTGTGCTTGGGTTCTGGGGGCAGAGCAATAAGCAGGCTCACGGCCCTCTGGGAAATGGACAGGCACAGGGAATGGGCCAGACCTGCCATTGTGGGGTCCTGACAGAGGCCTGAGTCTGCTAAAACCTGCTGGGATGCGAGGGGCTGGTTTACCACCCACGTAAGGCCCAGCCCAATGCTGTCTGTCCTCCAGGAAGCTGTCAGAAGATCATCCACACACACCGCCAAGCCCCCCACCTGGGGTCTCTGGAGGGCCCCATCTGTTGCCTTTCCTGCATGCTGGTGATGCACCTTCAGACTGGAGGGTCAGCTGGGAAGAGGAGGAGAGGGTCAAGGGGCAGCAGCTGTGTGTGCTGAGGCACCTGGCTCAACCTCTCTGAGCTGCAGCCCGGTTTCTGAAATGGCTAGTGTGGAACCTGGCACCCAGTAGGTGCTCAGTGCCTCTGAGCCCACTCCTGGCTGCCAGTAGCTGGACTGACACCCTCACCCACCCCCACCCCTCTCAGTGGCACCCCCAGCTCCACTCCAGCCTCTGCCATTCAGCAGTGTGCCCTGTGGCATGGGCCTCGGCCTCTCTGTGCTGGGTGTCCTTACTAGCAGGAGAGGCCAATCCCTGCCCCAGCCTCTCATGCAAAGAGCTGGACACAGATGTTCCCGGCTCATGTATGCCCTGCTCTCGGCACCGAGACTGCAGGGCCCCACCCGCTGCTGGCCGAACCGGGGCATGCATGGCACTGAGCAGAGGTGAATGACGTCCGGTCCCAGTGTTGTTAGCTTTGGTGTGAATGGTAGCTGGGCTCCTCTGGACAGAATGGCTGATTGTTCCCCACAGCCAAGAGGTCACAGGGTGTGCTCCAATCCCGAGGGCTGTCCTCTCTCCCAGGGCCCAGAGCTTCGAGCCCCACCCTCTACTGGAGCAGGCTGCAGGAGCCACCAGAGTGAGGCAGTGGCTGTGCTGGGGGCCCAGGATCACAGGAGGCCCCTGGCCTGTGTGTGTGGTGAAGTAAGAGAGGCCAGAGAGCTCATGAAGATGCTGAGAGCGTTGCCCCAAGTTAGAATCCTTTCCCAGAGGTCTCCTCCCCTCCGTTGGCTCCTGGTGTGAGCATGGTAAGTTACTCAGCATCTCTGAACCCCAATGGCATCCTCAGAAAAGCTAAAGAGATGACAAAAGATACTGTGTCAGGAAGACCCCAGGAAAGCGCCACAGGTTCTCAGCCCATGGTGGCGTGGGTGCCCTCCTTCCCAGACACGGTCTGACGCTTGGAGAGAGTTAGCATCCCCATGGTAAGGCACGCTGGTGGGACAGTGCTTAAACCCAGGCTGACAATGGGAAGGCTGGCCGTTCTAACCCAGCCAGCACCTCTGCGGGACAAAGATCAGACTATTTGCTTGGTAGAGACGACAGGCTACAAGCCCCTTACGGACACACCCAGACACACGGGTGTGGAAGGGACACGGCCGGAAGATGGTGGCAGAGGTCGGGCTGATGCAGCTCCCTGCCACGGAGCTTCTGGCCACCAAGGAGGCGTCTCCCCATGTGCCTTGGGAATCAGCTCTGCTCCGCTGACAGCTGCATGTTGGACGTTGGGCCTCCAAGCTGGGAGAGGATTGATGCGGAGGGTTGAAGTCACCAGCCTGGTGCTCTGTTCGAGAAGCCGCAGGACACGATTGGCACACGGAGCAGGTCCCTGGTGGTGCGAGACAACCCGGGAGGGCCAGGGCCGTGCCTGGGCTCACGTGTGCCCGAGACGCGCTCTCGCTATCCTCAGTCATCTTCGAGTGTTAGTGGGCAGATGGCCTGCCTTACACACGATGCTCCCTCGTCCCGGAGATGAGGCGGGCACTCTGGAGTGAAAACACAGAATGAAAAGCACAGTGCTGACTTATTTTTGGACTCCACGTCAGTCTGAGGGTGGCAGACACCAGTGGGGTGACCCATCGGCTCCGTTTCTTAGAAAGCCCGTTGGCTGCCCTTCCCTTGCGAACAGGTCTGGGCAAATCCAGCCAGCTAGATGGGGTCGGAAAGGAGGGCAGGGTGAGGATTCAGAATTCAGTGATGGGGGAGCATGCAGAGGCAGACAAAGCCCCCTTGGAGGGCAGCGGGGGCTTCCTGGAGGAGGGGCTGCTTAAGTTTCGCATGCTGTGTAGGAGTTCTTCTCCAGATGAGGGGCCGGGTGGGTGAAGGGCATGTGGGAGGAAGGCCGGAAGCCAAGCATGGTGGGACTGCTGGCTTCACGAGGAGCAGGCCAGGGGCAGAGTAGCTGGGACCGGGCCAGTAGGAGCCCCATGTGTCATGCTAAGTGGCTTTGACTTTAGTTCATAAGCAGCGGGTGGGGCGGGACCTGATCCATCAAGCGTGGTTGGGAAAGAGCACCCCCC
>NW_022111357.1:13890558-13901170 GCF_000313985.2 Echinops telfairi
GGGGAGGGGAGGGGACCCACAGTGTCTTCTGGAATCAAGGCAGCTGCTCCTGGACTGGCCAGGCACACCTGTCTGGAAGGCAGAGTCCGACTTCCTCTGGCCAAGCCTCAGTGCATGGATTGGATGCAGCCAGAAAGAAGGGCCCTGGAGTCGGATGGCATGGACTGCCTCGCTGGAGCCTGAGGAGGTGGGACGGGAGCAGGGTCCTGGAGGACTCAGAGAGGAGGGGGCAGGCCCGGCACGGAGAGCACAGGCAAAGCCAGGTCTCCAGGTCAGCCTCATCAGCATGGTTCAGAACGAACCCGGAACCTCCGGCCTCAGCCCATCTCCTCCTCCCCCTTTCTGGAGCCCATCTGAGCGGGGGCTGGTCTGGGACTGAAGTCCGCGGTGTTTCCCAGTGTCCTGGCAAAGGCCCCTCTATTGTGTGTGAGGCCAGGGCAGGGCAGCAGAGGCGGGTCCATAGAGCCCTTTGTCAGCGGCCTCCGCAGCCCTGCTGCCCTTGGCCTAGGCCGTGTCATGGAGACAGGTTGTTCTGCCTCGTTGGTCCTGATGTCACAGCCGGGGGAGGGGCACAGACTGGGGCGGACACTGGTGACCTTCACGATGGACTGAGGGCTGAAATACGGCCTCTTGCTCTCCAGGCTCAGCAAATAACCAATTCATCCAGTCTGTTAACCCTCTGGTCCACGGGCTGCTGAACCCTGAGAGTCCCAGGGTAATAGGATCTTTTTAGGGTCATGCAAGCTTCCATAATGGATCCCGTGGGATTCATAGGCTCCTGTAGGAGGACAGACTCCTAAACACTACAGACTCTGTCGGTAGCTTCCTTCTGGGCCTGTGATGAGGACAGAGTGCACCACTACTCGGAAAACGCAAGGAAGAGTCCTGGAATGTTGCAAATACTCCCTAATGTCAGCTGAGCTGGGGCCCAGGCACACACAGCTAGGAAAGGGGAAGGGGCACAGGATGGCACCTGGAGAGAGCCCAGCTGGGCAAGACCCTCTGATGCTGCATGCCCTATGGCGGTGCCAGCTGCTGCTGTGTCTGGCATTAAGGGCTCTGCTCTGAGCAGCGGGCTTCTTGAGGGGGGTGGGAAGTGGAGAAGCACATAAGAGGGCTCCGGGACTCCAGGCACTTGAGCTAGTCCTAGCCATTTCTGTTGATCCTGTGTGGACCTTGGGCAAGTCACTTAATTTCTCTGGATTGGACTGCTCCCCGCAAGGTCAGCAGCTCGAAACCACCAGCCACTCTGCAGGAGAAAGATGAGGCTCTCTACCCACCCACAGGGGCAGCTCCATCCTTGTCCTATAGGGTCTCCATGAGTCGGATCCACTCGATGCCCGTGAGCTTTTTTTTAATCATTTTTATTAGGGGCTCATACAACTCTTATCACAATCCATACACACATCAATTGTGTAAAACACATTTGTACATTCATTGCCCTCATCATTCTCAAAATATTTCCTCTCCAATTAAGCCCCCAGCATTAGGTCCTCATTTTTACCCTCCCTCCCTGCTCCCCCCTCCCTCATGAGCCCTTGATAATTTATAAATTATTATTTTGTCATATCTTGCCCTGTCCGATGTCTCCCTTCATCCACTTTTCTGTTGTCCGTCCCCCAGGGAGGAGGTCACATATAGTTCCTTGTAATCGGTTCCCTCTTTCCAACCCATTCTCCCTCTACCCTCCCAGTATCACCACTCACACCACTGGTCCTGTAGGGATCATCCACCCTGTATTCCCTGGATTTCCAGTTCCTCTCTGTACCAGTGTACATCCTCTGGTCTTGCAAGGTAGAATTCATATCATGATAGTGGGAGCGGGGAGGAAACATTTAGGAACTAGAGGAAAGTTATATTTTTCATTGTTGCTACATCGCCCCCTGACTGGCTCGTCTCCTCCCCGAGACCCCTCTGCAAGGGGGTCTCCAGTGGCCCGCTAATGGGCTTTGGGTCTCCACTCCGCACTCCCCCCATCATTCATTGGCCATGAGCTTTTGTGGGTGTTTGCTTTCTGCCCTCCCTGCTCCCACCCCAGGGTCACGACAGGCTCTGAAGGCAAGCAGCCTGTGGTCTGAAGTCCTAGCTGTGTGTTTCTGGGAAGGTGTGTCACCTCTCTGAGCCAGTTGTTTCCCTCTGTGCAGCGGGAAGCACTCCTTTGAGGATGGGGCGAGCTGGTGCTCTTCAAGGCAGCATTGGGCAGCAGTCAAAGTCAACGTTTTGGAGCCAGGCTCCCCTGCATCCCTGTCCCGGCTCTGCCACTCAATGGTGGATGGATTAGGCAAGTCTCAGAACCTGAAGATGGCTCACAACTGGGAAACCTACTTAGATAGAATGAGTTCATAGGAGTGGAGCACTTAGAACAGCCCTTGTTCTGAGTGGGACCTGCTGAAGTGTTCACTGTCATTGCCACTGTGGGTTGAAGTTGATGTGATGGCAGTGAGCTCAACTTTCTTTTTGGTTTATCTCTGTTGCAATGGATCACTGCCACAATGCATCGCTACCACCGTTACAGTGTATCGCTATTACCGCCACACTATATCACCACCACTGCTACAGCGTACCACTGGCAAGACATAACACTATCACTGCCACAATGTATCACTACCACTGCCACAATGTATCATCACCACAACGCATCACCATCACTGTTACAACTTATCACTATCACTGGCACAATGTACCACCATCACTGCCACACTGTATCACTATCACTGTTCAGTGCATCGTTATCATTGTCACAATGTATCGCTATCACTGCCACAGTGTACCGCTATAATTGTTACAATGAATCACTGCCACTGCCACAATGTATCGCTATCAATGTTACCATGGATCCTTATCGCTGTTACACTGTGACGATGTGATAACTATTACAATGGAAGGCTCCATCATGGCGAGCAGTTATGATTCGTATTCAGCAGGGAGCCTGGAGAGCACTATGTGTGCGTGCATGTGTCTGAACATGTGTATAAGTACATCTGAGTTGTGCATTTGTACCTGTGTGTGTGAGCTCATGTGTATGAACTTGAGTGTGTGCATGCCTGTGTTTCTTATCCTGTGCATTTGCATTTGAGTGTGTGTCTGAGAGAGTGTGTGTGAGCACGTGTGATACTGCTTCCTGAAAGCAGAGCCTGTGGCCCTGAGTGGAGCCGTGTGCTCAGAATAGCTGCCGCTCCCGGCGGCCTCTCTGGGGACTGGTGTGTAATGAGTGTTTACGGAGCACCCCACCAAGCAGAGATGAGAGGCGCAGCCGAGGAGCATTGAGCGCCAGTGCCAGGCAGCAGCCGGGCGCCCAGCACTATTATATTAATGAGCATCAAGGTGGTGGTTACCATTAAGGAGATTATTCACAAGGTGGCTCCCCACCCCTGTCTGCCTGCCGCCCCAGGCTTCATATCTACAGGGAGGCAGGCAGGTGGTCCCTGCACCCACCCCTCTCCCCTCTGACACCCCCTTTATAGATGAGACCACGGAGGCTTGACTGGAGCTGGGGTCCCTTCAGGCCTGTCTGATTTCAGCGCATGCATGTTTTTATTGCCTGGAATGCTACCCACCAGCACATCGGGTGGACCCAGCCCCAGAGGCACATTTTGCATGGATTAACCCTCAGATCCTCACAGCAGGGAGGGAGAGAGGCAGAGCATGGAGTTAAATCACTGGGGTCCACGCCACCCTCTCTTCTGCCTTCCCACGGCTCCCTCTCTTCCCAGCAGTCAAGAAAGACCAAGAGTGGCTCTTTGTTCTTCTCTGTAGAACAGCTGGTGCCAAGGGCCCTGCCCTCAGGGCTTGTGGATGCTTTCTCTCCTTGCACAGGTTCCAACCCTGGGCCCCTCAGTGACGACCAGTGCCACGACCGTGCAGGGCTGAGGCTGCCCACCCACCCTACCTACGTCACCCAGATACCTCCTTGGGAAAAGACATAAACCCTGTAAGGAAACCCCAAGAGGTCAAACTCCCTTATTTCAGCTTCCCTGAACAGCTACCTGGTGGCAGGCTCTGGGGACACAGGCTGAAAGAGATGAGCTCAGGCGGGCTCAGCACAGACAGACCAGTGCCTGGCATCCTGTTTCCTTACAGTTGGGCTGAGTGCTCTATCGGAAAGGCTGGGGATTGCCTGAGACATGGGATGACAGTGCTGGGGAGGTTGGGGTTGGGACAGGCAAACTTTTCTCAGACGCTGACAGTAAAGGTGAGGCCCCCTGTCTGGGAAGGAGCTACCTTGCCTGGGGGAGGGGCTCAAAGAAGCCTGTGTGGAGGTGAGACCCTCCAGGAAGACCACTGTTCACCCGCGGGTGCTCCCCAAGCCCAGAGCCATCCACCCAACCAGCTGTCGCTTGTCATCAAAACAGTTCTCATTCTGACAATCCCGTCATCACCCAGTCACCCTGTGTCCCCGTGCCCGCCCTGCTCCCAGTTTGCAAGGGATGCAGCATTGCATCAGAGGTGGTCCCTGCCCTCAAGTGGTCTCTGGTCTGGGATGGGTGATTCTCCACCCCACCCCCACCCCCGCACACAACACCAGGGGAGCAGGGGACACAGGACCCTTGCTTCCGGTAGAGGTCCATCGGCAGGCACTTAGTGGGTGGAGAACTGGAGGTGGGCAAAAGTTCACAGCATTGACCATGACCCCCAGACAGGGCTGCAGGCTGGCTGTGAAGGAGGCCAAGTCCCCTAGACCCGGCCTACTTCCATCTGGTCAGAAGACATGTCTACCTGGGGGAACAGACTGTCTCCCAGGCCCCCTGTCACCTTGGCATGGCCACATGACTTATGTGGCCAATGCAACGTGGCAGAGCACTGTGGGCAGCCTCAGGGTGGCTCCCTAAAAGGGCAGTGGTGTATGCCACACCTCTTTCCGTGCTGTTGGCTGGAAGGTCGCTGTGGTCCCACTTTGGAGGATGAGAGTGGGGCCCACAGCAGGAACAGCGGAACAGCACGGTGGACGTGATCCAGGTCCTCAGTGCCAAGGGCACCACCACAGTGCCCCGGAGAGTTTATGTGCCAACAGCAGATAGATGACAGAGAGATCAATAGATAGATGATAGACGAGGACAGCTAGATGGAGATCTGTGACCAAGTGAAGGCACCCTGATGGCGCTGTCAGGTGCTCACTGAACTGCTAACCACAGCCCAGGGGTTCCAAACCCCCAGCCTCTCCACGGGAGATAAGCTCATCTACTCCTGGAAAGGTTGGCACTGGGATGGGGACCTTCTAGTTGGTAAGGAAGGGCCGTGTGGGTCTTTATAACAGCACGCAGAGGCCACACTGGTCAAACTTTTACTGAACTCACCCTTGGGGTGCTGGCAACATCCTGGGGGTGCAGTGGTTAAGCCTTGGCCTGCTGGCAGCAAGGTGGCAGTTCGAAACCACCAGCAGCTCTGAGGGAGAAAGACCGGCTTTCTACTCCCTTAGAGAGTGACAGAGCTTTCTACTCCCACAAAGAGTGACAGGGTTTCTACTCCCACAAAGAGTGACAGGGTTTCTACTCCCACAAAGAGTGACAGGGTTTCTACTCCCACAAAGAGTGACAGAGCTTTCTACTCCCTTAGAGAGTGACAGGGTTTCTACTCCCCTAGAGAGTGACAGGGTTTCTACTCCCTTAGAGAGTGACAGGGTTTCTACTCCCGTCAAGAGTGACAATCTGGGAACCCACGGGGCAGTTCAACTGCGTCCTCCAGGGCCGCCGGGAGCAGAATTTAATGTGACGGCTGGAACGGGTTCTCTTTGGTGAGGCGTGTGGTGTTAGCTGGTATTAATATGGTGTGTGGGCCTGATGTCCCCTACCCTTGATTCCCAACCTCAGAAGGCAGCGGTTCTCAACCTGCGGGTCACAACCCCTTTGGGGATTGAACGACCCTTTCACGGGGGTCGCCCGATTCATCACATTAGCAAAATGACAGTGATGCAGTAGCAATGAAAATAATCTTATAGTTGGGGTCATCACCACATGAGGAACTGTATGAAGGGTCGCGGAAGGTGGAGAACCGCTTCTCACAAGGCCGTGATGAGGAGCCTGGCGGCAGCATGCTTCTGCACCAACCGCTAACCCGAAGCTCGGCAGTCTGACCCCACGGCTGCTCCTCGGGAGAAAGACGAGGCTTTCCACTCCCACAAAGAGTGACAGCCCGGGAGCCACACGGGCGGTTCGACCCTGTGTGAGGGTCACTATGAATCTGAACCGACTTGGTTCGACCCTGTGTGAGGGTGGCTATGAATCTGAACCCACTTGGTGGCCGTGAGGGTTGGTGATCACGGTGACTCTGCGTGGAGCCTTCATGCCCAGGGTGGCCCGCTCTCCCATCACTCTCACTCACGGCAGCCGGTGCCCCGCGGTGGTCATTCCTCTCAGGAGGGTCCCCTCGCCCTCCGGCATCTGCACTGCAGACACGACGGCTCTTTCCTGGCCAGGAGCACACAGCAGGTGTTGAGGAGACGGGAAAGGGGGTGGCGGGCCCACAGCAGCGCAGGTGTGATCCTTCGGGTGTCAGTAGCTTGCCTGGCTTTCTTACCCTCCATTATTGGGATAAACCAGGAAGCATGGCTAGGGAATCATCGAAACCTTTATTCAACAGAAGCATCCCACATGGGAAGCGATCGCTGCTCACTGTATCTCCCATCCAGGTCCACGCGCTCCCAAAGGCCATGTTTCCACGCCTCTAGCCCTTCCTTTCCCAAGAATCCCATGCTTTTCCCGGGCCCCACGCCATCTCCAGGACCCTGGCTTTCCATCCTTCCTGGTGTTCTCCGAGTCTGAGGAGCAACCAGGAGTCTGAAGGGGCAAGGTGAGGGCGGGCGCTCAGTGGGTGCGGTCGGGTTCCCGGTGTAGTTCTCTCTGGCCAGCCCTTGTCACCCTTGAACAATGAGGGACTGGCTGGGCATGGGGGGTCAAGGAAAAGGCTTGGGCACAACTTCCCATTTTCCACGTCCTGACTACTCCCTCAGAATGAGGCTCTGTGACCAGACCTCCGTCATAATCTTCTGAGCTGACTTCCCGGCCCTGAACTTCACCGACCCAGTAGACAGACACCCCCAGAAGCACGATTTCAATGGGATCTTGCTCTCCGGATCTTACCGGTGACCATTCATGTCATGAAACCATCTTCACTCCCTTGGACCTCGCTTACACGACGCATGGATAGGGCAGCTCTTAGAGCTAGCTGAAGTCACACAATATTTTGGGCACCAATCTGTCCTGCCGTGCCCCCCGCTCCCCAGAACCCTAGCAAGACTAAGGCAAATGCATTCCTGAGAGAGCTTGTCTGCAGCCATCCTCCCGGTGCAGAGACAATCTAAACAGATGCTGATTGGAATGCACCATGCGTGAGAACACTGGACCGTGTGTCCCAAAGCTTTTGGATGCATCCTCTCTCCTTAGTCCAGAAGCTTCGGTGAGACCTGGTATTTGAAATACCAGTGGCTTAACTTCCAGTATCACAGCAACACCGGAGAAATAAACGTCTCTTTTATTGAAGCCAGCGTTATTTTGGGTTTTTGTCACAGAAGCTAAACTTGTATCCTAGCTAAGAGCCAGGCTGAGGACTATTATCCCTAGGGCACAGAGGGCTGCTGGCAGTTCGGTGGGGGGGGGAGAGGGTGACATTGTCTTCTTTGGGGACATTTTGGGGAAGATCTTCTTGACCAGAGGGGAGGATGGGTTGCAGGGGAGAGATTGGAGGCAGAAACACCAGAGAGGGGGCTGATGTCATAGAAACAGGGGGTTCCTGGGCCCGATCCAGGGCAGACCTGCTCTTATGTCTAACAGCAAGAAGGCCGGGCCTCCTCACTCAGTCCTGGGAACCAGACCACCTGGGTGGCCTTCACCCACTGTCCCTGCCCTTTCCCCCTAGGTGGAGTGGGGAGGGGGGCGCCCCTGCAAAAATCTAGCCTTTGACACCTCCTGCTGGGGAAGGTGGGTATTGCAGGGCTCCAGGTAGGGGAGTGGCTTGGCAGGATGTGTTTTTGACAGTGCCCATGGCCGGAACTGTCCCAGGGTGGGAGGAGATGGAGAGGCAGGGACGGTGCACGGGCACTGGGCTTGGCAGATCTCCTCTAACTGCAGGTGGCAGACCTCCAACTGGCACCCACGGGAGGGGACCCTCAATGCCCATCCTTGAGGAGGATGAGAAGATGTCTGTCCAGGTGCATCTAGATCAGGAGCTCAACCCCCATGGCTGGACTAGTCCCAGAAGCCGGCCCCGAGGCTGGGGAAAGGGAGCTGGGGAGGCGGGAGACCACGGCCTCTCTTCCAGTGGCTCTGCACACAGCTCCAGTGGAGGCGACGGATTGGCTGAGCTGGGGTCACATGCCCACCCATGGCCCATCACACTGGCCAGGAGGACAGAAGGCTTTCCTGGCCAGATGTGGCGTTGGATCACCTCCCAGAGCCGGGAGATAAGATTCCCCCAGGAAGGGCAAGGTCTTGGCCATCTGAAGAGCAGGGGCAGGGCTTCTGCCACAGTCAGTGGGGACCAGTCTTGGAGGAGGCGGTGGGGTATTTGGGAGGAAGTCAGGCAGTGTCTGGGGCTGGGCAGGGATTCTGGGGGCTGAGTCGGGTGGGAGGGGAGGCCCACGGATGTTGGAGGCATGTCCCCTTTCTCTCTGGACTCCTGCTGTTTTCTGTAATTGCTAGAAAGTAAAGCATCCGACCAATCTGAGGGCATGGGGGAATGCAATCCCCTAGTCCCCAGATCAGCACCCCGGTGCCTAGCAGTTACCCACTGGACTGTGATCCACACAGTTGGCAGTTTGAGACAGTTCCAGTCTCAGAAACCCACAGGGGGGTCCCTGTGCTACATCAGCATTGACTCAGTGGTAGTGGATTTAGTTCTTTTCTTTTTTGGTGTGTTAGCCTGGGTTGACTAGAGAAACAACTTCACAGACACTCACTGGTGTGTGAGAGAGAACTTTATATCAAAGAGCGATTGTACATTAAGAAAACATCCCAGCCCAGTCCAGATCCAGTCCGTAAGTCGGCTATTACCTCATATGTCAATACTAGTCCATACATTCCTCTTTAGACTCACACAGCACACGCAGGAGGATCACAGGCCAGTGGGTGGAAAGTCTTGCGGATCCAGTGGCGGTGGAAGCATCTCAGCGCTGGCGTGGGTCTCCACATGGCTCCTCCAGCTCCAGGGCTCTGGCTCCATCAGTGTAGCTCCATGTGGCTTGTCAGCAGGAATGTGTAGCAGAGAGAGGGTGGGAGCCACCTCCAGGGAGGGAGACACGAGGATTTCCAGAATCCTCAGGAGAAGGCCATGCCCACACAGAGGCCTCAATGGCTGTGACCTGATTGACAGGCTAGACTCTATCCCTTTGCAAAAGTTGACAGGAGATGATGTCGCTGCCACATCTGGTTTTCCCTGGCTCATGCCTGCCACTCCCCCCTCACACTTTCCTGCGTGTGCAAGAGCTGGCCTCTGTCTCTTCCAGGCTGTGAGCCCCTGGGGTTGCCCTTTACCAGGCCCCATCCCACCCTGCGCTGCAGTGAGAGACCCACCCCTGTCCCGCTATCTCTTAACCATCATGCCAAGACTCTGGACCAGCTAGTTCTTGGGTGTCTGTGGTGTCCGTGTGCATGTGTGTTTGTGGAGCATGGGTGTGTTTGTGTGGATACGTACATCTGTGTCTGCTTCTGGTCTATACCACAGTCCTCTCAGTGTGTCGTCCCGTGGTGGCTTGCGTGGCTGTGATGCTGGAAGCTCTGTCACCGGTGTTTCAAATGTCAGGTGGGTCGCTCCTGGGGAACTGGCTTCCGGGAGCTTCCGGACGAGAGCCCTCAGGAGGCTTGAGGACCTACTTCTGAGAATTAGTCGGTGAAACAATGACTCCAGAACCCTGGACGCATCCGCTCAAAACTCGCTGCCTTCGTTTGAGTTGATTGTGGGGCAGAGACCTACCAGGCAGGGCGGAGCCACCCGGAGCTTTCTGAGACTGTAATCTTGGCAGAAGCAGCGAGCCTCGCCCTTCTCTCTTGGGAGGACGGGTGAATTCAAGCTGCTGGCCTCGAGGCTGGCAGCCCCAAACATGCCCCTGCACTGCCGGGCTCCCCAGACCACATCACCAGGAGGGGGCAATTCCAGTGGGTGGGACATCATAGTCGGGGAAGTAGAAGCTCGGCAGGGGGAGACGGAATGGCTCCGCGGCCTCAAGGGTGGACTTGAGCATGCTGGCAATTGTGGGGAATCCACCCATCTGTCCGTCAGTCTGTCCATCCACCCATCATCCGTCCATTCTATCCATTGAGTCCTGATAGCACAGCGGGCTGCACACTGAGCCGCTAACCACAAGACTAGCGGTTGGAACCCAGCAGCCGCTCCATGGAGGAAAGATGAGGCTCTCTCCTCCTGTAAAGACTCACAGACTCAGAAAACCGAAAGGGGGCAGGGGTGTTCTACTCTGCTCTATCAGGTTACCATGTGTAGGGATGAACTCAGTGAGTTCTTGTTTTCTCTCTCCATATGTCTCTGAATTGGTCAGTTCTCTCTCTCTCATTCAGTTACCGTGTCTATGGACTACATGTGTGGTGTGTCTGTGTCTTGTATGTATATGTCTGTGGGTCGCCGGGTGCTGTTTGATTAGAGTTTTGGGTTTGTCTGTTGTCGTGTG
>NW_022111357.1:13902189-13904707 GCF_000313985.2 Echinops telfairi
GCCCACGGTCCCGATGTGACCTCCTACCTGATTCCCACCCCCATCTGTGCTCAGGGTTCATGCACCCCTTCCAGGGCCACAACTTGGTGACCCCCCTGCACTTTCTTCTGCTGGCCCACCGTCCCTACAGCTGACCCACTTACAACCTCACTCCTCCTCCCAAGTCCAGCCCCAAAGCTGTGCCCTGGGCCAGAGGGGTGAGGGAAGGGTGGGTTGGGGTACCCTGGGAAAGGTTCAGACACAGGCAGGGGAGGACGAGGTGGTCCGGTGGGCTGCAGGCACCTGGCCACGGGAACTGCTGTAGTTAGGAGCCGACTCTGAGTTAGCCTCGCTGGATTGGAGTCCCAGCTGCCCTCTCATTAGTGACCTTGTGCGAGCTACTTGGTCTCTCGGTACCTCTCATTCCTCCTCTGTAAATGGAGTGGCCCTCCCCACAGGAGTGTGGGGAGCGGGAATGAGAGCTCCATTGGGTGGTGTGCAGACAGCGAGTGCCTGACCTTACGATGATAGCCGTGTGTGTGTGTGTGTGTGTGTGTGTGTGTGTGTGTGTGTGTGTGTGTGTTTGTAGAGGACAGAAGTCAGGACTCCAGGCTCAGAGCAACTGGACAGCAGGCAGCCAGTCAAGGTGGGCCTGGCTGCAGGGGCAGGAGAACCAGAGCAGGCTCAGAGAGGTCAAGCCGCCCATCCCAGGCACACAGCTGACCAGTAGCAGAACCAGGCTCTGAGCCAGGGCTGCTTTGTCCCCAGGCCCCTTCTCCTAACCTACTCTCTAATTCTGGCCATACAGCACCCACAGCACACATCTGCCTGGACTCCTACTCTCTAATTCTGGCCATACAGCACCCACAGCACACGGCTGCCTGGACTCTGCTGCCCCAGGAAGCTGCTCAGTTAGGCAGACAAGGGGTCCAGCAAAGGGAGGGCTGGGGGTGGGGGAAGTGGCCTGAGAATCCACCCCCAGGGCACCAGCCACTGCCCATTAGGCTTCCTGCTCTGGGACATGTGCATGAGGCTCCCTGGGCCTCGGAGAGGGTGGTGGGGTGAGGGGAGAGCCTGGCACTCTGGGAGACAGAAGGCTATTGTGGCCGGTCTTGGTCTCACCCACAGCCTGGCCGGAGAGGCCATGGCTTCCCCCCACTGAGGAGTGGAGCAGCTGGGAGGGGCGCTGGGTTCCTCTGGGAAACAGGAAGTGCATGCTGCCCAGGTCAGGCTCGGCAGCGGGGAAACCAGCCTACCCCTTCCTCTCTCGTCCCCTCCCCCACCCCAGCCGGGATTTGCTGTCTGGTCCGCAGCCCAGCCCAAGGCTCGGAGTCTAGGGCTGAGGCAGCATCCAGGCCAGCCTTCTGGTGCAGGAGGGGCTGTGAGACCCAGAGGAGGAAAGCAGTCTGCCCAGGCCACACAGCACACCTGGCCAATCCGTAGTCAGATCAGGACACACGGAGCCTTAGAAGTGGAGCCTTAGAAGCTTAGCAGCAGCACTAATGGATACTGCTCTCTGATTTTTCTGCCAGATTCGCTTCCACAGTTTGTTCTAACATCACAGCCCCATGAGGGGACCGCCTAGCTGCCAAATGAGGAAACCGAGGCACTGGGCACACAGTCAGTAGACAGTGGAGCCAGGCATTGGAGCTGGATAAAGCCTTTGTCTGGTCCAAGTCTCCCAATGATGGAACGGGGAAGTTGAAGCTCAGAGTGAGGAAGGGGTCTGCCCAAAGTCACACAGCACATGAATGGCAGGCTGGGCCTGGGCCCAGGACCCCCAGGGTCCCTGCTCTCCTCCTCTCCTTGCCCAGCCTGGACGCCCTTGGTGGGCCTTCCCCGTGTATACTGGGGTGTCCTGTAACACCTTGCTGGCACGGGACACCTAACCTGATTCAATGGGGGTGGGGCGCTTCTAGAAGAGTCTTCCAAGGGAGGTCAATTCCACTTGTATGGGCTTTTAACTCTGTCTTCTTCCTGTCCAGAACACAGACTAGACCCTGAGCCGGAGCAGCCCTGAGGCCATGGGTCTGAGTTCACATGCTGAGGACGGCTGGGCAGGGGCCCTGGGGGCCTGAGGTACTGAGGTGCATCTCTCCAGGCCTCAGCGGCCTTCTTCTGGGCTTCTTCCTACATGAAACAAAGACATTCCTTTTTAGGTCTGAGCCTCACCTCTGCTTCGTTTGTGTGTTTATTTTTATTACTTGGCAACTAAATGCAGTTCCGTGTTCTTTGTGTCCCAGGGCCAGATTCCAGTGAGGTGGGTGTTGGGAGGAAAATAGCTCAGGGACTTTCTAATTCTAGGTCTCATCTAGGAGCCTTAGTAGCCCAGTGGGTTACTTGCTAGACTGCTAACTTGAAGGCCAGCAGTTCAAAACCACCAGCTGCTCCTTGGGAGGAAGCTGAGGCTTTCTACTCCTGTGGAGAGCGAAGGTTTTGGAGGGGGGAGTTTTACCCTGTTGTATAGAGTCACTATGAGTCTAAATTGATCTAGGGCCTTCAAAACCATTGGTACACACACACACACACACACACACAC
>NW_022111357.1:13904807-13910075 GCF_000313985.2 Echinops telfairi
CTCTCTCTCTCTCTCTCTCTCTCTCTCTCTCTCTCCTAGCAGAGGGCCTGACAGCTCACACCCACTCGGATGTGACTCCAATGAGGGTCCTTCCGGACCATCTGTTTCTAGGACTTTGTGCCCTTGAAGACCCCGTGGAGACATTGGATTCAGTACACAGGGGATTCAGTTAGCAAAAGGATTCGGTTAGCAAATACACATATGGATGGGGGGCCCAGAGAGTTTGTGAACAACGGGAGCCCAAAGAGAAGGGATTTGTTCCCCATCCATGTTTTGAAGCCCTCTGGTGTGATCAACAGCTACATCCTGGTGTCACTGGGGAGGAGGTTTTGGACTGCTAACTCTAAGCCCTGCGGTTCAAACCCACCAGCCATCTGGCCCTGTGCAGATGTCACACCTTGGAGACTCTGTGTCGGGTGGCTATGGGTCTGAATCAACCTGGCAGACATGAGATTGGTTTGGTTTCGTGTGTGTGTGTTCACGCGTGTGTGTTTTCACGCATGTGTGTGCATTCCATAAGCAACATCATGATAAAAGGAGAAAAGTCAGGGATTTGGTCTTGCTCGGATCCACAATCAATGCTCATGGAAGCAACAGTCAAGAGATCCAAAGATGCCTTGCATCAGGTCAATGTGCTGCACAAGTCCCCTTTAGAGTATTAGAAAGAAAAGCTGTTACTTGAGGACTAAGGTGTGCCTGGTCTACACCATGGTATTTTCAATGACCTCCTACGCTTGTGCACGTCAGACACTGCATGAGAAAGGCCAAAGAATCCACACACTTGAACTGTGGCGCTGAAGAAGGGTACTGGAAGCCCCGTGGACTGCTGACAGGACACACCGATCTGTCTTAGAGATATGGCCAGACTGCTCCTTAGAGGCCAGGAGGGCGAGACTTCGTCCCATGTACTTTGGACGTGTTGTCAGGAGGGACAGTCCCGGGAGAAGGACATCTTTTTGGTGAAGTAGAGGGGCAGCGAACACAGGGAAGGCCCCTGGGAAGTGGAAATGGGTTGACACAGCGGCTGCAACCACGGCCCCCCCACGCCCCACCCCCAGCAGTGTGAGCGTGCCGCAGGACAGATGGACGGACAGACGGAGCAGGGCTCCTTCTGTTGTGCGTGAGGTCACTGTGGGTTGGCCCTGGCTTGATGGCCCCTAACAACAACACATCTATTAGTGATGGTCCCGTCCTCCCCCTTCCCTCCCTGGTAACCATGGAAGAGTGTTTCTGTGTGCAAATCCTTTCTTGGCTTTTTATGATAGCATTGTCGTGCACAGCTGCCCTCTTGTGACAGGTGCATCTCACCCAGTCCTCGGTTTATCCATGTCCCAAGGGACTTTAAGGGTTCACCATTTTCTGCCCGGTGTCCATACCAGAGTGTGCTTGTCCGCATCTGTTGCCGGGAATGCACGTTGTTTCTGCTGCGCTGAACCTGAGGGGCATACATACATCTGGGTCACGGCCCTGACTTCGCTGGGCCATACACTTAGTTGTGGGCTGGTGGGCCAGACACGGTCTCTGTGTCTGCCCCTTGAAGGAAGCACCTACTGGTTTCCACGGTGGTGGTACTGTTTTGCAATCCCACCGGCAGTGTCTAAGAATTCTCATGTGCATCTCCCCAGACCCTCACCGGTATTTTTCTCTTTGAGCCTTGCTATTAGCGGTGGGTGACGTGCCGCCTCATTGTTGTTTGGATTTGCATCTCTCCAACGGCTAATGGCTGTGAGCATCTCTTGATGTGTTTGCGGGCTGCCTGGGGGGCTGTCCTCTGCGGTGAGCTGCCTGTCCTGGCCCTGCGGTCGATGTCTACTTGGGTCTCCTGTCAATTTGTTGTTGATGGGTGGCAGTCTTCTGTAACTTTTCGAGATGAGGCTGCGGTTGGATACAATGTTGCCTGTTCTCTGGCGGCAGTCTTCTGTAACTTTTCGAGATGAGGCTGCGGTTGGATACGATGTTGCCTGTTCTCTGGCGACTCTTCGAGGAGTCTTTGGGTGCACGCAGAGTTTAATTTGAGCAAGTCCGTCATCTAGCTTCCTGTCTACTCTTGTGAGTTTTCAGTTAGGTTTGAAAGACTATTTATGGCATAGAGTAAGCCCCCTACGCTTGCTCCTACTTTTTCTTCCATGTACAGTTTGGCGGTTTGCCTTTAGCTCTTTGGTCTACCTGGAGATAGGTTTTGTATATAGCATGAGATATGGCTCCTACTTCCTGTGTCTGCAAGCGCGTATTCAGTTTTGTCAGTAGGATTGGCTTAAGAGACTAGCTCTCCCCACCCCCAGCCCCATTTAATGGACTGTGGTCTTTTGTCAAAGATCAACTAACCACAGGTGGATCTGTTAGGTCTCTCTCGTGGGAGAAATATACCTTGGTCCTTGGCTTCTCGTGAGAAAGAATTCATGCCGAAGCCTGGTTTGTGATCCAAGTGAGTTTTAGAAAGGCTAGAAGCAGTTTCAGGCATTACAGCCAGACTGAGTCCGGGCACAGTTGCTCAGGACCTCGGCCGCCAGGGCTGGGAGAGAGCCCACGCAGAGCAAACTCCTGGCTTTTCAGGTCCCCCACCCCACCTCGTTGGGAGGCGTGGTCGACAGCACTGGTTAACCCCATTGGCTGCATTAAGCCCACCTGGCCTGGATGGGGTCCCACCCAGATGCACCAGCCCTTCCTGGCCTGGAGCAGCTTCAGACTTCCTGTAAGGGGGAGCTTTGGCTTGTAGAGGGACAGCCCGTAGCTCTGCCCCTAGCTACCTAACAGAGCCACCTAATGACTTTTGAGGTCTGGAAGCTACCAGGAGACAGAGGAAGCAAATGTAGAGGAGAGAGGCTGTGTAGAACTCACCCTGGAACCGGGGAATGCCGAGGAGGACATGAGAGAAGCCAGACAAGGGCTTTCCTCCAGGATCGACTGGCGAGCCTTTCCCCAGAGCTGGCCCCTGAATCTGGCTGTGTCCCCTTCGCCATGGTGAGAAGATCCCTTCCTCCTGGCGGAGGTCACGTGCTCACATATTTCTCGGGGGCTACTGAAACCAACCACACACGGGCAACTTCAACCAACAGAAACGTTCTTCCTCACGTGTCTAGAGCCTGGAATCCCCAAGTCAAGGCATCGGCGGGGCCATGCCCTCTGCGCCCTCCAGGGAGAAATGCCCCACATCTGTGAGCTTCTGGCAGCTCCTATTAATCTTGTTTTCAGCTCAGGCTCTACCTTTCTTCCACGGCCGCCTGCCCTCTGTGTCTCCGACTCCACTTGATCTCTTCTCATAGACGGTCCATCTTCCTCTCTAACGTGGCGGGAGGTCAGATGCTTGCAGGTATCCTCCCCGAGGGCCACCAGTTGCCAGACTGCAGTAGGCCCCGCTCCCTGCTGTTAGGACAACCTATATTGCAACCCTTTCCTGTGATGTATGTCTTTACCTGTAATGAGTGGGCTTGTGCCCCCCATAGGTATTTAGGCCTGGGTTAGCAAGAGAGAGCCCCTCCTTCCTCTCTCTCCCTCTCTCGGCTCCCTCTCTTCCTCTGTTCCCTTTCCCTTTGCCCTCCTTCCCTTCCCCCTCTCTCCACATGGACCATCAAGCGGGGCTGAGGTGAGCATGCTACCCTGAAATGTGTCTGACTCCATTATTGCAATCTCTCTTTTATCTCTCATGCGCTTGATGACTTTAATATAATATTTACATATCTCAACCGTAAAAATGTGCTTACTGAACCCATGATTAGTGGTGGGGGGATGGCCACCACCCAACTCAAACCACACTCTAATGCTTAACGAGTAACATCCTCAAATATGCTATTGCCAAACAAAACCAGCTTGATAGGTAACCAACCAACCAACCAACCAACCAACCAACCAACCAACCAACCAAACACATGGCCATCAAGTTGATGCTGACTCATAGTGACCCTGTAAGACAGAGCAGAGCTGCCCCTGCAGGTTTCCAAGGCTGTAACTCTTTAAGGCAGTGGAAAGCCCCATCTTTCTCCCATGGAGCAGCTGGTGGTTTTGAACTGCTGACCTTGCAGTTAGCAGCCCAACTTGTAACCACTATGCTCCCAGGGATTCTTTGACAGGTATGGGGGTATTTCAACATACCTTTTGAGGGGGTACATTTCAATCCATAACACCCCTTCCCTAGTGGAAGCATATCCTGAGATCCTTTGACCAACCACTGGGGACAAGGACTCCAGTTTCCCCCTGCCCTGCCCTGCCCTGCCCTGCCCTGCTGTGGGGCCTGCAGCAGGGGTTTGCCTCCTCTGGACTCAGAGCGGTGGAGGGGGAGGACGAGTGAGGTTCTCCCGTGCCCTTCCTGCTTGGCCATCCATTGAGTCTGCTGTAATGAGAAGGCTACGTGTTTAATGTGCCTGTGCTATTCGGAACGGCTTTCATGTGATTCTCTGCCTTTTCAACCAGAGGCACCCGGGGTCTTACAGAGGGATAGGAGTGGGGATAAAGAGCACAAAGGGAAAGAATTGATGTTCAGCTTTGACTAAATAGGATCCTGCAGTCCTGAGCCAGATGATGATCTTGAAAGCCAGGCTTTTTTGAGAGAGGGAAAAGGGCTTTCTAAATCCCACAAGTCCTCTTCGCATACCCAGAGGCAGGCCTGACTGACTCTCAGATCACAGGGGAGTGCGGGGAGGAGGAAGGTGGTGGAGGGAGGGGGATTCTTGCAAGACCAGAAGAGGAAGAGGAGGGTCTGCACTCCGAGCAGGGGGAGACAGGGGGTTCTGGCTAGGAGGGACAGAGTGAAGCCCTGGCCTGGGCCTCGAGGAGACACCCACGGACCTCCTTGGGCATCAATCAGCCTGTAGAGAGGGGCAGAAGTGGGGGGCAGAGAGCATTCAGCCAAAAATGATGGGCACAGGGGAACAGTAAGGCTCTAAAATTGATGGTGAGGGGAATATGGCTTTTCTGGTCATGTTTGATCAATTGAAATGTATCTGAGAGGAAATCCTGGGAGGTGAACAATGGGTGAAAATGATAGTGGGGCAGGAGGAAAGAAAAAAGAAAAAGGAAAGAAGAAGAAAGAAACAGAACACAAATTATATAGGCATATATATGTATATGATTACTTAAATATAGGCGTATTTGTTTATATATGTATATATGAGCAATTGCAACAAGGAAGGAGGTGGACTTTGGGCCTCTACTTAACTCTTACCTCAGTACAAGAATGGTGTGTTCTAACAATGTGGCCATGCATGCTACTCACCTTCCTGACATGATCGCTGAAGACAGAATGGGTGCATAAGCAACTGTGGTGAAGAAAGC
>NW_022111357.1:13911039-13912091 GCF_000313985.2 Echinops telfairi
AGTTGGTCACTTAGCCGACAGGGCAAGCGTGTGGGCTGGTGTGGGGTGAGACACAGCATCGGTGGAGGAGATATTCAGGTAAACGAGGCTGCCCTCTTGGTGCCGGATCCTCTTTACCTGCACAGCGGGCACAACCCAAACCCAACCCCTTGCTCTTAGTGGGTTCTGACCTGCGGCATTTCCACGTGTGCCCTGTAGGTCAGGGCCCCACAGGGTTTCCAGTGGCTGGTTTTCCGAAAAGCAGATCTTCAGGCCTTTCTTCCTAGGTGCCTCTTGGTGGACTCTGCTCACGAACCTTCAGGTGAGCAGCCCATGTGTGGACTGTGTGAGCCATGCGCACACTTCCCTCGGAATTCAGAGGTCGCAGGGCCATGCACTCCTCCTCTCTCGTCTTTCCCAGCATTTGCTGGTCTCAGCAGCCGTGATTAACTCCAACCTCTGCCTCTCTCCTCCACGGCTCTTCTGGTCTGTTACAAGGACACCACGCTGAATGGATTAGGAGCCCCCTACTCCAGTATGAGCTTGTGTTAACTAACAACGTCTTCAAAAATCTTATTTCCAAACAAGGTCACATTCACAGATATAGGGATGGGAGGGGGCTGGGCTGGTAATGGGGCCTAGCATTTAATCCATAATGAGAACATTTACCTCAAGACAACTGGGTAAGCCCCAGAAAGGGATTATTACTCTGGAGAGGACATGGTCATATGTGATGTCCTTGAACTTCTCTGTTTCATCTCCTTACCGATGGGATGGGAATGAGCATGATCTGAAATCAGTTCTAAGACAGATAAGAGAGCTTCCAGGAGACAATTTCCCCAAAGGATGAATGGACCACTACAGCCTCCACTGTACGGAGACCAGATGAACTAGATGGTACTCAGCTACCACTGCTGACCACTCTGACCAGGATCACAGAAGGTCCTGATCAGAATGGGAGGAAAATGTAACACAAAATGAAAAATCATATGAAGACCAGACTAACTGGTCTACTAAAGACTGGTAGAATCCTTGAGATAGTTAAGGTTTATTGTGCCAACCTGGCCAATAAA
>NW_022111357.1:13912191-13914607 GCF_000313985.2 Echinops telfairi
CACTGAGATGCTTACACGCTCACTGATTAGGCTTTCCTCCTGCAGTCGGTGTCATAGTGTGTGTTTTGTGAGATTGAGGAGGACTTTGTAGATCAGTGTTAAATATATGGGCTAATGTTGGACTTATGGACTGGACGTCACTGGGTTGGGATGCTTTCTTAATTTACACTTACCCTCTATATAAAACTCTCTCTTAAATACATATGAGTTTCTGTGGATTAGTTTCTCTAATGTACCCAGACAAACACAACCCCCAAGACCATGACCTGTAGACATCATCAAACCTTCCCCCTTGGGGATCACATTTCAGCCAAATAACAAACAGCTTGCTTGCTGAAAGTGCAGAGGACTTGAAGTATTTGCTGATGAAAATCAGGCAGTGTAGCCTTCAGGGTGGATTACAGCGAATTGTAAAGAAAGCCACAGTCCTTGTAACGGGGTCAATAATGTAACATCATGACAAATGGAGAAAAGACTGGAGATGGCAAAGACTTTCTCTCGCTTGGATCCCCAATTCAAGCTCATGGAAGCGGCTGTCAAGTACAAGAATGAAGACAACGCTCTACCACCAGCTCTGTTGGGTGGAACCCGGAGTCTCCCCAGGTCACAGCAGCATCTAAGGTGCAGCTCCGGCCCCGCCCCGCACGGAGGGAGGAAGAGTGATGGGAACATAACGACATGTGAGAGCAAGGAGTCTATGGACTCCTGGTCTACACAGACAGTAGTCTCTGAGACCAGAAGCTAGATGGTGCCCGGCCCTGGGGCGAGGAGGGCCCCCAACAAATCAGCCCCAACAATTGGTCCGGTAGGCGCAATTGTACAGCGATAATAAGTAAAGATTATAGTAAAGTCATAGAGAGCATGAGAGGTAGAGGAGAGATTGGAATAATGGAGGCAGACACAGTTCATGGTAGCATGCTCACCTCAGCCCCGCTTGGTGGTCCTCGTGGGGGCAGATGGCCGCGAGAGCAGGAGAGAGCCTCAGGAGCGAGAGCAGGAGAGCCCCAACTTTATTGCTAACCAAAGGTTATATCTCCTTAGGGGGACATGATTACAGGTAACCACACGTCACAGGAAAGGGCAGTACAATAGGCATACACATTGTAGGAAGGGGCTGTATGACAGGCATAAGTGTAACAGGAAGGGGATGAGCTAGGGGTGTGCCCACAGGAATGGGAAGGTCTAGGGATATACATGTGACAAGATGGGTGGACCCTAGATTCATGATGGCAGCCTACCCTTGATCATCCTTGGGCAGGTTTGACCTCTCTGGTGTCCCCTACAAGGAAGCAGACAACTACCATCCTTATCAGAAGGGAGTGGGCCCTACTTGTTGTGGGATAAACAGTGGTGTCTGCTTGCTCTAGATGGCTGATAGCTCTTAGGGAGAATGACCCCGATCTACTCCTGATGACCTCCAAGTGTATAGTCATTCGCAAGCAGCTAAGTTTGGCATATATTTGGGGGAGACAACTTGGGAGAAATCCTTCTGTTTCCCACACCCAGCTACCACCATCAACACTTTGAAAAGGATCACGTGAGAAGGTCCTGGGTAGAGCAGGAGAAAATGTGGACCAGACCTCAAAGTCAGAAAGGAGGCCAGGTTTATTGTTTGATTGGGTAGACTGATGGGACACCCAAGACGATGACCTTTCGTCATCCTTTGGGTCTGGGATAGCTCACTCCCAGGTCGGAATCATCAACCCACATTTCAGATCAAAAGGGAAGCATTCACCCAAGACCCGAGGGGTCAGGAAAGCAGGGAACAGACCCAGGAAGCGCAGGAGGAAGGAAGGAAGACGAGCAATGGGGCATCGAGGAGCTTGGAATCGAGGAGCTGAAACAAAATGTGTGTACGTTGTTGGACGTAGACGTAGAACCTTCACCCAAACTCATCGGAACATGGACAAGGACAACTTCTTCCTCGTCCATGGTCGCCCAGCCATTCCTCTTCTGAGAGGCATTGGAATGGGCCAGTGTCAGATCTACGGCACAGGCCGGCCTGCAATACAGCCTCTACCAGAGCTAGGCTACCCAGAGCCCTGCTAATAGGATTGCTTGCCTGTATCAGAAGAGTGGTGAAACACCCAAATCTGCATGTGGTGTCTGCCTGGGCCGACCTCCAGAGGTCCGTGAGGTGAGACCTAAAGTCCTCATGAAGTTTCCCAAACAATACAATGTCAGCAGGCCCTGTGGTGTTCCAGGTGTGCGGCCTGTGTCTGGGACAGGATCAAGCATGGTTGCCTTACAGAGGAGGGGCAGAAAGTTGTCCACTGCTGAAGGTGTGACCACGGAGTCAGAAAACTAAATAAATAAAAAATGAATCTGTTTTGAATAATAAACAAATAAAATGACTAAAAGCAAAAACCAAGCTCCCTGCCAAAGAGTTGATTCCAACTCATAGCGACGCTTTCCA
>NW_022111357.1:13915190-13917033 GCF_000313985.2 Echinops telfairi
GATCCCGCCTGGGGCACAAGCCAACTTTTATACTCTCTACAGGTCACATAAACTGGGTGAAACTATCCCCCCTGGGTGAGACTATCTCCCCCTCCCCCTCCCATAGTTCAATGACTTCATCTGGAGACAATCAGTTGCGCAAGTCTTGTTGGTTGACTCGGAACGTTCCGATTGTGTTCACGCAGAACTTTTCCAGGTGCAGTCAGCATCATTGTGATTACTGGGCCTTGGCAGGTATGGTCAGCGTCATTTCAGGGGAGAGGGTGGCTTTGTTAGGGGAGTGAAACTCAAGGCTGTTAGGGAAACAATACTTAAAGCTGGAGGAAAAGGGAAAACAAAGAAACGTAGGCCTATTTTTAAAGGCTCAGCCTGTCATGGAGTCACCGCTGCCTTGCACTAGGGAGTACCATGACCATGGAATGGATGGTGGTGGTCACAAGGCCACGTTCTACTTGGGGACCCCACCAGCAAGTGACAGAGGGCATCCCCAGGGATTAGCCAGGGGTCACCTGGGAAAGCCTGTCTGATACTGCACTGGCATCTGAGTCCTCCCTCTTCCTACAGGGAAGGCCGAGGAGGTCCAGGGGAAGAGCCCCAACCACGCCTGGCACAACGATGCACGAGGCAGCAGCCTGCATCTCGTGCCAATTACGATGTTGGGAGAGAAGGGAGTCTAATTGTCCGACAATTACCTTTATTTATCAAACTCAGAACCCAGTGTGATTACGAAAGTGTCTCAGGAGTGCTGTCTGGGGGGTTGGGCGTGGTCTGGCCTCTGTGTGCATCCCAATCATTGGAGGAGGAATTGCCCCCCGTGGGGTGGCCATCTGGGGAAGAGGAGCAGGTCTTGGGCAGGCACACAGGGAGAGGGATGGCTCTGCTGCTGGCCTTCAGGGGGTTTGGGTCTGTCGCCTCCCTCTCTGGGACCCGCTTCTTCCTATGGAAAATAGGGAATGATTCCTTCATAGCGAAGGGCAAGGGATCCTGGACTCTCACAGCCCTACCCTGTGCCTGGCACTGTGCTGTGAAATCCTCTCACGCCTCCTTATATCACTGATGGAGTAGGAGGTGTTGTGTCCCCCCGAACAGCACAGGGCCAACATGTCCCTCTCCTAGGAAGCTCACTAAAGAGCCCTCAGGTGGGGGTCAGATGACTTCTCTACCTCTGCTCCCCACCCAGCGCCTGGTGTTCACTCCTGCTGGGGGCGTTCCTGTTCGGAGGGATCACCCGCCCTCCTCTTCACCTGCACTGTGCGCTGTGAGAAAGCCAAGATCATTGTTTCCTCAGCAACGGGGTTAGGGCCCGAGTAGATGCTTCCCAAGTGTTTGTTGAAAGAGGGAATGTCCAGACGAGGAGACAAAGACTCAGGAGGCTCACCAACACAAGTCAACGACGCTCGACGCTCGGAGCCAGCAGTTAGTCCGTCTGATGGAGAGCACCCTCCGGATGGCGGCAGCGTGCCCCCGTACTCTGAGCAGAATACAAGCTGAAGACGCAGGTCCCCTCGGAGGAGTCAGAGAACTTCCAGCGGCTGCGTGAGTGTGTCCGGCACCGTTTGGGACCTGGCAGCCCAGAGCTCAGTTCGACATGAACTCTAATTTCAAAGAATGTCCAGCCCTGTGGGGGAAGGCAGCTCTGGAAGGACAGATTGACATGTGCAGTAAGTACAGGGTTTCAAGGTCCTGTGGCCTTGACTCAACTTGGGAACCAAGAAAGGGATCCCTAAGTATTTGGCATTTTCAGAGTCTTTAGGGGGAGGGGACTGAGAAGTGGGGGGCAGGGACAGATGGGCCAGGGAGGGCAGTCTGTGGTGACATGGAGGTAGGGAAGCTGGATGCTGGG
>NW_022111357.1:13917684-13922178 GCF_000313985.2 Echinops telfairi
TACTGTGTAACCTATAGTGCAGCCCCTCCCTGTGAAGTATGTCTCTACCTGTAATTAGTGGGCTGGCATGCCCCCAAAAGGGATATAGGCGTGGGTCAGTGAGAGAGACTCTCTCCTTGTTGCTCACTCCCTGGTCACTCCCCTCTATTCCCCCTCTCCCTTGTTCCCTTGCCCTCCTTCCCTTCCCCCTCTCTCCACGTGGGCCACCAAGCTGGGCTGAGGTGAGCAATGCTACCATGTAACGTGTCTATCTGTATTATTGTATCTCTCATGCTCTCGATGACTTTAATATACTTACATATCTCAACCGTACAATTGTGCTTACTGAACCCGTGGGTAGTATTAGTAGGAGTGGGTGGGAGCTGGCCCCCCACCTCCTCACCATTTTAATTTAATACTACAGATGTCCTTGCTCTGACCCTGATGGGGTTTGTCTTCTTGAGAAGGAATCAAATTAAATAAAATATCTTTTCATATAAACAGAGAAAGAAAGAAAGAAAGAGGGGAGAAAGCACGGAATGCTAAGGAATCCGGAAGAGAGCTACCTGTCTACACACAGTGGACGAGACCCCTTTTATGCCCATTCCAAAGAAAGGTGACCCAGTGGGGAGTGGACAGACTCAGACAAGACCCATTCCAATCACACGCCAGTAACATTGTGCTGAAGATAATTCAGAAATGGTTGCAGCAGGACAGAGACAGGGAACTACCAGAAATCCCAGCTAGATCCACAACAGGATGTGAAATGAGGGGTTTTTATTTCTGAAAAGGTGTGCGTCAGGAAAGGTGTGTGCTAGGGCTGGACCAATTCACCATACTTATTCAACCTGTGTGCAGAGTAGGGTCCCAAAGCGGGACTGCTTGAAGAGGAACAAGGTTGGTGGAAGACCCATCCACCACCTATGCAGATGCTACCCCTTTGCTTGCCGAAGCCAAGAGGACTTGAAGCACTTACTAAGAAAGAAACAGCACCCATAGCTCCCAGTATGAATTACATCTACATATCAGGCAAGCAAGAATCCTCACCCCTGGACCCGTGAGGGACATCGTGACCAACGGAGAAGAGATGGACGTGTTAAGGGTTTCATTGGATTCGGATCCACAATCAGCGCTCGTGGAAGCGGCAGTCGGGAAAATTAAAGGACGCATCGCCCTGGGCAAATCGGCTGCATGAGGCTGATTGAAAGCGTCATCAGGCTCAGATCCCCTGGTGAGGAGAGCGGTGGGCGTGACCCGGCCTTGCGGTTTTCATTCACCTCAGATGCGTGCACAGCTTAGACAATGGCGAAAGAAGACGGAGCGTTGATAGGTTTGAATTAAGGTGTTGCTGAAGAATGTTGAATCTGCCATGAACTGCTGGGAGAACGAGCGCGTCTGGCTTGGAGGCAGTACAGCCAGAATGCTCCCTGGGAGCACGGAGAGCGAGGCTGTCTCGCAGGCTTCAGGCTTGCTATCAGAAGGGGCCCGGCCCTGGGGAAGCACACCGTGCCTGGTGTAGCAGAGGGGCCCGCAGGAACAGGGGAGACCTCACTGAGGGGGACCGAGCAGTGGCTGCAGCAACGGCCTGACACATAGCAACGCTTAGGAGAATCCTGCAGGGCCGCGTTAGTCACAGGGTTACTGAGCAGGAACGGACTGGCGGCATCGAGCAACCGCCAGTGAGGCTTGCTGTTTCCGCTAGTCCCTCCATAACCCCAAAGGCTGCCTCCACCGCAAGGCCTTGAGGTGTGTCTGCCCAGCAGGGGGGATGGACCACCCCTAGGCAGACCCTCTGCTGACTTTGGGGTGTTTGGAATCCATGTGTTGGCTGCTTCCCAGCCACAAGCGCACGTGTGTGTCTGACTGTAACAAACTGGCTGAAGAGGCAACTCGGGCGAGTCCAGTTTACTGAGGACTTCCTGGGGGTGACGGGTGGTGCTTTCTAACATTGCCCTTCAGGCGGGTGCCGTTGTGCCCATTTGTAGATAAGAAGGCTGATGTTCTCAGAGGGTAAAGGGCTGGTCGGTGGGCATAGTGCTCATAACAAGATTTGCGCCCTGGATTGGTTGAGTCTAGGGTGCCAGGTGACTTTAAAACTTTTTACAGATGATTATACCCTGCACCCAGTGGGTCGGGGGTGGGGGTCGAGCACAAGCCCTGAAAGTAAGTTCTGGCTGGTACAGACTGGCACACGAAGGAGGGAGATGCACGGGGGTGTAAAGTGTTGGAGAAGCTCAATTGTTCCCAGCCTGTCCTGACCTTCGGTGTCTTGGGGTCTGGCAATATTACTACTGATAGTCTTCATGTCTCAGAACCTATGCGCGCGCGCGCACACACACACACACACACACACCCCAACCAGTCATCCCCCCAAACATCTATTCATTCACCCATTCATCCTTCAACCCCATGTGCATCTCTCCATCCATCTACCCACTGAGTCACCCATTTGCCCATTTCTTTCACAATGCTTGTAACTGCCAAGTCATAGAAAACCCAGGCAGACATAGGGAAACAACAATAAGAATGTATTATGTCATATAACAAGGAATCTTAGTCAGCTGACTTCAGCACTGGGTAAGTCAGTAGGTCAATGACAAACTCCAGGGCCCAGGCTTATTCCATAGTTTTGCTCTGTGGTACTCAGAGAGTCCATCCGGGCTCTTGTCCTCCCTCCGAAGTCCCCATGGTTGCAAGGTGGCTACAGGGTCTCTCCGCATCGCGTCCTTACACACTGGCCCACAATGGGCAGGAGGGAGAGGAGTCTTCTTGATGCTCCTTCTTGAAGAATCTTTGTTCTAGAGGGCCTCCCAGGTCGGCTTCCTCCTCAGGTCTCCTGGGGCATGACTGCACCACATGGCCAGCCATTCCCAAGGACTCTCTGGCCAGGGAGGAGACAGCCCCATGAAATGTGTTGTCTGAGGCCCAGTCTCCTCCTACGTGCGTGACTGCGAGAGGCCCGGGCACCAATGGGATTCATTTCAAAAGCAGGAAGGCCAGGGAAGAGGGAGGCTGCTGCTGAGTGGCCTGACAGTCATCTCCCCCTTCCGTCAACATCCACCCAGCGCCCCATCTGTCCACATGTCCCTCGTTCACCCCTCCAGGTATCCACACATCCATCAAACATTCATCGATGCCCACTGCGAGTCAGCCCCTATGCTCCCCATCTGGTGGGAACGCACAAGAAAAAGGTCTCGTTAGGGAGAAATATGGAGTTTCCCATAATACCCCTGCTAACGGCTTTATGCAGTCACAGTAAGACTAATCTCTGAGGAGCGTGCTGTGCATGGCAGTTGCAAGGATCTCGCAGGACCGCGCCTTCATTCCGCACACGTTTGTGAAGCAGCTGCCACATGCCAGGCACTGCCTTGGAGTTTTACAAAGTGCTCTTTCCTACATGTGTCAGGAAGAGCCCTCCAGAGTCAGAAAGTGGATGCTTCCAGAGACGGGAATGAAGCCTCCCTGGGGCAGAGAGTCCTCCAGAGCCAGGGTCGTCAGGAGGCTCCCCCAGGGTGAGGGAGGAAGGCGCTTCCGCCAACAGGACAGAGTCTTTGGAAAACCCTCTCCTGGAGCATTTTCCCGAGTGGGTGATGGGGCACACCGGAGAGCTAGGGGTCGGCTATTCACAACCCACAGACGGGTTCTTGGAGCCAGGTAGAATGGAATTATCCCTCTTCTCAAGTAGGTAGAGGCAAATCCGCTCCTTGACACAGATCCCTCCATTCAGTTAATTCCACTTATCCCAGTCCCTTCCCACTGCCATTATTGTGGTTAGCTGTTATTTCCGGCATTTGGGGGTGTGTGTAGGCCCCTGGTGTAGTATGAGGTGGGAGGGCCAGCCCCCCACCACTACCCACAGGTTCAGTAAGCACAATTGTACGTTTGAGATATATAAGTATTATATTAAAGTAATCGAGAGCATGAGTGAAAGAAGAGATATTACAATAATGAAGTCAGACACAATACATGGTAGCATTGCTCACCTCAGCCCCGCTTGGTGGTCCACGTGGAGAGAGGGGGAAGGGAAGGAGTATGGGAAAGGGAACAAGGGAGAGAGGACGGGAGAGGAGAAGGGGAAGAGAGAGCAGCGAGAGAGGCCAGGGAGAGGGACCTCTATTGCTAACCCAGGCCTCTATACCTTTTGGGGATGTGCAAGCCCACTAATTACAGGTAAAGACATACGTCACAGAGGGGTTGCACTATAGGTTATACAGCAGTGAGAGGGTGGTCTAGGGGCATACACGCAATAGAAAGAGGAGGGATTGGGGTTATACATGTGACAAGATGGGCGGGTCCTAGGTTTAGGATGGCAGCTAAACTTTGGATGTCACAGAGCTGGTTTGACCTGTTCCTGGCTCAACTGATAGAGACCATTATCAGTAGGGTGTGAACTCCACCTACAGGAACCAAATAGATGACTACAGACCTGTTCATTGTCTTTAACAGCAGGGAGTGGGGTCCACTGCAGTCTGGCACCCTCAGGGAGGATGCCTGACCATCTGACACCCCCCCCCC
>NW_022111357.1:13923715-13926183 GCF_000313985.2 Echinops telfairi
GAGGAGACAGCCTCCTCATGCTCCATGTCCAGGACCCCAGCTTCCTTTAGCCCCTGCACTCTGATGAATCCACCTGGGGATTCAGAGTCTCCACACCCAGGCGCTCAGAGTCCTCCATGCACACAGGCTAGAATCTTCTACTCTTGGGGCAAGCAGTAGGGAGCTAACCCGCACTGGTTCACATGTTGTAATTGTAGACATCTCTTCCCAAACCTGCTTTCTGTAAGGCTACACTGAAGAGGTGAAAATCAGCCATGGTGGGAGTATAAATTGAAGTATCACCGTGGAGATTGGCCAACACTTCTGACCACTCACCACTAGTCTCAGACCCTCAGGGTAAAACATTAGGGGCATAGAGTTCTCCACAATCAAGGTGTTGTGGATTGAATTGTATGTCCGCAATGCATTGAAATCCTAACCTCTGTCCCCATGGACTTCAATGCATTTTGAGCTCTGGCGACATAGTGGTTAGGAGCTGAGCTGTTAACCGCGAGGTTAGCAGTTCAAAACTAGACAGAGGAGACTTTCTGTCTAGTTACATACAAAGTTACAGTCTTGGAAACCCACAGGACCAGTTCCACCTTGCCCTAGAGAGACACTGTGAGTTGGAATTGACTCAATGGCAGTGGATTTGGTTTTGGTTTGGTGCCCGTGGATGGATTTGATGCTGTTTGGCAATCATATTTCATTGCTATGGTAATCCTGTCATGTCCAAGTAGGGTGAGGTCTAACTCTAGTCACTTCTGAGTTATCGAAGGAGAGGATGAGATGCAGAACCACCCCCCCACCCCCCACGGGAAGACAGATGCCCCTTTGCATGACCAAAGAGCTGAGGAATGCCCATGACCAACAGAGACCCCGATCTGGACTTTTACCCCCCAGCACTGTGGAGGCTACCATAAATTGGATTAATTTAAAGTAAAAAAAATTTTTTCCCCTGTTCTGTCAAGCCACCCTACATGTGGAAACTAGTGAACTCAGATAAAAGGACAGTGGATTTTCCAGATCGTAGGATGAAAGATTTTTCAGATGCTCTGAGTAGAGTACACATTTTCCAGGCACGGAGAGGGCGTCCCCGCCCGCAGCTCAGAGTGGACTGCTTTCCAGAGGCAGCAGTGGAGTGGTTTCCAGGTTTGGGGCAATCTTTTCCAGAGGCTGCCCTGGGCTGGTTTCCTGTGCTCATGGTCCCACAATGGAGGGCTTTCTCGTACCACAGACAGAAAAATTTCCTGCGCCTAGAAATCAAATCATTAAGAGCTGGCGATGGAAAGTCCTTTTGGGCCAGAAACAGAATTCTTTTTCCATCCTAGACTCATAGTTATAGCCAGGGAAACCTCACGATGGAGGCTGTCTGTCTGGCCAGAGGATCGTTTCTTTGTCCAGGTGAGGGATGCTGGTACCTGGGCCGCTCAATATTTCAGAGTCTCCACATCTGTGCCAAGACTCACCTTGCTTCCTGCTTCCAGGCAGAGGGTGGCAAAGTTCATCAGGTCCCAGTCCCATAAGTCACAGTTCCCAGACAGGCGGGTGTCAGAGTCTCAAGGTCAAAGTGAGTTGTCTTCTCACGATGGGGAGAAAAAGTCTCAAAGCAAACTGCCTACATTCAGCATTTGGATGTAAAGCCCCTCACCTGGAATTTTGTCCACCTGGAATGTTCTCTCCCCAGCTCATCATTCTGTTGGTGACTCTTGGTACATTGGCCACTTGTCTTAAGTAAAGCCTAGAAAATAGACTTAGCAAATAAGGACTTTGGCTTCGTCAGAAGCAACTGGGGGTCCTGATGGGAAAAATGACGGGCCTCGATTGGATTTGAATTGCATCATTTGGCAAATGATCACAACCAAACCCATCCTGTGTGCGACATTCCCCAGCACGGTCCCTGAGGAGGTGATGGTACTTAGTGCCCAAGAACTGGTTCTGACTTCCAGTGATCCGATGCATAACAGAACAAAACAATGCTTTGTTCCGAGCCGTCCCCACAGCTGTTGCTAGGCTTGGGCCGCTGTGTCCATCCATCTTTCACGGACCCTCTGCTTTACCAAGCAGAAAGTCTTCTTCAGGGCTGGTCCTTCCTGGGAACACGCCCAGAGCTTACGAGATGACGTCTCATCACCCCGGCTTGTCCGGAGCATTCTGCCTGTACTTCTTCCAAGACAGATTGGTTTGCTCTGCTGGTAGGTTGATGGTGCCCTTAATAGTCTTTGTCAGCACCGTAACTCAGATGCACCAGTTCTTTTCCGGTCCTCTGTATTCACTGCCCGTATTTCCGATGCATATAAAGTGAGCGAAAATACCATGGCTGGGTCAGGTACACCTTACTCCTCAGAGTGACACCTTGTCTTAAAAAAAAAAATCCCTTTACTGGGGGCTCATACAGCACTTTTCAAAATATATCCATCCATCCATTGGGTCAAGCACATTTGTACATTTGTTGTCATTAAAAAAAATCATTTTATTGGGGGCTTGTT
>NW_022111357.1:13928349-13933989 GCF_000313985.2 Echinops telfairi
GGGGGGGCACTGCAGTCTGGCAACTGACCACCCTCAGGGAGGATGCCTGCAAGCAGCTGACCTCCCCCACCCAGACTGAAGCTGCAGTCTTTGATCTTCATCGTAAGTGCTTGTAGTCCTGTCACTCCCACCAAACAGGGATGGGCCACCTGCATGTCACAATTATTAATGAGCCTTCCTACAGTGCTGATGCTGTGCTCTGCTCTTCTTGGATCATTGGCTCAGCACAGTTGAGTGAGTAGTGTGCAGGTCAGTAAGGAGGTTGAGTAAGGATGCAACCCTGATGCCCACCCCTTCCCTCATTTAAATCCCCCCAGTCTCCCCCTATTCTGCCTCTTGGTTGGATGCACAGGTTCTGCATGAGCACAATTAAGTGCTTTGGAATCCTCATTCTTTGCAATACTATCCTTCATCTGTTGTGATCTATAGACTTGCATGCCATTTTGTGGTCAATTAAACACAGGTCCACATCTTTGCAGTAGGCTTTGCTTTCAGCCAAGTTCCATCTGGCATCAGCAATGATATCATGCTGTCCTTTTCCTGTGTCTTCTTCTGAACCGGGCTTGAACTTCTTGAGTGCCCTCTTGATGGATGGTTGCAACTGTTTTTGACTTATCTTTAGCAAAAGTTCACTTGTGTGTGTGATCTTAGTGACATTGTTGTGTGATTTCTGCATTCTGTTGGATCACCTTTCATTGGCTTGGACACATATGTGGGTCTTTTCCCGTCATATGGCCAGATAGCTGTCTTCCAAATTTCTTGGCATAGACAAGGGAGCAATTCTAGTGCGGAGCTCGTACCCAGGAGGCTCACACCTTCTAATAAAGTCTGATATAATTACAGGCAGTGAGGAGGGCACGGCTGCCCTGTCTCGGGACTGAGACTACTTAATGGCATGCCCTGGGACACCTAACTTCCTCCTTTGACTCGCAAAGTTCAGGTCTGTAAAAATCGAGGGTTAAAAGAAATGATAACAGCTACTATTTCCACCAGTTGTGACATCTACTACTATTCTATGAGCTTAACCTTGGCCTTCACCAAGCTGCTCCAAAGGCTGTCCTCTCTCATGGTGAGTACCTCGATGTTCATCAGAGGTTTGGACGGCATACACCTGGTGACCCAGATAAGACCTCGGGCTCGAAGGACATATCGTGGCCAATCAACCCCTCTTCTCTCGAGACTCCCCTGGTCTCTATCTAGACATGCACAATGAGAAACAAAAATGGAAATTAAAATAGCACCTTATTAGCAGCTAGCTTGGATACACTACCAGGCCCTGGAAGCAGCCCGGGGAAGTAGCAGCCAAGAGCCAAACCACACATGCATCAGGTACGTCCGCTGGGTAGGGCCTCTTTAAAGTGTTGAAGAGCAGGGATGTCACTTTGAGGACTCACCTGGGCCTGACGCAGCCATGGTGTTTTCAATCACCTCGTCTGCAGGGGAAAGTTGGACATTGAGCGAGGAAGACGGAAGAAAAAGCGAAGCATTTGAACAACGGTAGTGCGGAAGGATTTTGAAAGTACCGTGCACTGCAGAGGAACAAACCCGCTTTGGAAGAAGTACAGTCAGAATGTTCCTTAGAGGCAAGGATGGTGAGACCTCTCACGTTAGGAGAGACCAGACCCCGGAGAAGGACATCCTGCTAGATAAAGTAGGACAGACAGAAAGAGACAGACCCTCGGCAAGGTGAACTGGCGTGGAGGCTGCCGGGAGGACCTCAGGCGTCAGAACCAGTAGGTGGATGCCCGCCCGTAGTGTTGGATTCTGTTGGGCGGTGGGTTGTTAAGGGGTGGGAGCCGACACGACCGCGCCTAACAACCACACTGGCCAATTGGAGGCCGATACACCAGGGCTGGTTTTTCTGTTAGGATGAGTGGGGGTGCGACCCCACAGCTAAGGTCTGACAGTCTGTCCCTCAGCCAAGACCCAATCTTCCATCAGCTGCTCTTCGTCAATTACCCATGCGGCTCCTCTCTCTGACCAGGGCTTTTCACTCAGAAAAGATGTTACAGGTATTTCTCACCACAAGGACCGATTGTGCGGGGAAGCAACCTTTGGGAGTGCGTACACTGTCCCCCGCCCCTCCAAAAGGCCCAGCCGATTAGCTCAAGCATCTCAAACGCAGGTTGGAACACGACAACCCTTCAAGGATCAACCTGTCCCCGATCTTTGCCTAAAACAAAGCATTTAAACTCAAACCACCCCGTTATTTAAAACCTGCCAGTGAGTAGATTTGTGTACACGGATGGACACAGCAGGACAAGAAGGAGGTTTCTCTCTGCATCGTTAGGGATATATGCTACAATGCAAATACCCCGGACACTGCGAGGTTAAAGATGCTAAAGATGGCATTTGAATTGGACTTAGACCAGGAGTGCCCCCAGGTGTCTGGTACAAGCAAGAATCAAGCAGAAGCCCGGAGCCTTTTGGGAGAACAGCTGAGAGTCACCTGCAGCTTCAGCCTCCCACCTGGACTGTGGCGTAGTTATGTTCATTAGCACACAATTTCTCTTTGTTTAGAATGTTTGGGGCCCGTTGTGCTTTTGTAAGCCATTGGATGTAAATTCAGGTTATGGAAGATAACTACAATTACATACGTTTGAGTCAATATTTAATTTATTTACTGGATAGATCTTTGAACCTAGCTTTTAAAAAAAATTTTTTAACTGCTCTCAACTTATGGATCTTGGTGTTTTATTTATGAACTTAGAAACTTTTATATAAAGCAAGATCGCATTTGCTTGTTCATTGATTCATATGCAATTAACTCATAAATTTGATATCTTAAATTCCCATAGACTTTTAACACCACTTACACATTTAATTAAGCACATTCCTTTAGATATCTCAAGCTACAATTACAAATTTAATTTATCTGATTCAAACACTTCAAACATCTGACAAGGGAGAATTACAAATATGATAAACAAATTATCCCTAAGCACTTCAAAAACTTCTGTAAATCTAATCAAATATAGAATTAGTTGTCTGAATTTTGTTTACAGCTGGGGAAAAAAAACCATACATAAAACAAAACAAAGATAATAAAATTTTTTACTACAACTGTAAGCACAATTTATAGCGAGGTATCAATATTATAGATTTGATTGATAGCCTCATCATCTTGTCACTTTAAGAGGAATATACATTCCTTCACAGTGTTGGATTATCCAGGAAGCAAGGTAAACATGAGCATAGTTGTGTTTACTTTACTAATCTGTAGGGAGATTTTTCACAATGTTTTCACCACACGAAGGATTCTGCTTCTGGGTCTGCCTGACATCTCCTTTTCTCCCAACTCACAGCAGCTCCCTACAGAATCACAGCCTCTTCAGACTTACAATCTCTGACGGGGGCTGTGCCCCCGTGAGCAGAGAAAGCATGGCTTTACTTGTGTCACTTACTAATCTGCAGAGAACAAACACGTGCAGTGTTCACTACAGATTAGCAAGTGAGGATGAGTAAGCCTGAGTTTACCTAGCTCACCGGGTAAGCTAGCCCTGTTTGTAGATCTATACATTTCTTATCCCACTCAAGATCTACCACGCTAGAATCCTGCATGAAATGGAAGGCTATTAGACAGAGCCCTGAGGCACGTCACACGGGTGGGAATGACTTTATTTAGTTGAACACTGAAGATTGGATACCAGTCAGAGACATTCAAGACCAGTCATTGGTGATTTCCCAGGCATCTGGTGTGTGGGCTTCCAGCTTGAGGTGGGATCCTGTTATCCGTTACTTTCTAAGTTCCGGCCTTTTGGCCAGATAGAACCGACAAGATGGGTTCCAGTTTTGTGCACTCTAGGTCCTCCCCTAGACGAGATCAGCACATGTCATTGGGCTTCACTTTATTTCCATAAAATGACCCCTGTGGGTGAATTTTTTTTGCATTAAAATCTGGTATGCTCTAGTCTCTTGCCCATCTGTCTACAAATTCTCCTTTTTGTTATTTATTTGTAGGAGTTCTTTATGTGCATTCTCTAAATGCACAGAAATTAACTGAAAAAAATCTTTTAGTTAAATGAGAGCTAGAGCCTGGCTTTCTTCTGTGAGATCCCATACCCAACGGGATGCTCCAGGTGATCCTTGCATGTCCTCCAGTGGGTATTTGAACTCTGCCCAGGGAAATGAGTTCCTTCTCCACTGCTTCTCAATCTCCCCACTCCACCTGCTCTTGTGAGACTCTTTAAACCAGAAATGGATACCATCATTCATCCGATTGCCTAACACTCTGCAGCCCTTTTTATATTGTGAAAGAGAAATTAATAAGAAATTATATATATACACCCCCCACACATATAAACATATTTTAAAATAGTATACACACCGTATATAATTGTGATCTGGATAGACGTTTACAGAGCAAATTGATTTTCCATTCAAGTCATATACATGTTGTTTTGTTTTTAACAGTTGTATGGGCACTTCATCCACATGTCATGCAATTCAATAGTGCACTCATATCGAGAAGAGTTGTACAATTATCACCACAAAAAAATTCTAGAACATTTTCTTCTTCCTTGTACTCATTGTTATTCATGTAATTATTTTTTAATTGTGGCAAAAATATACACAACAAAACATTCTCCAATTCAATAATGTCTACATGTATAATTCAGTGCCCTTGATTATACTCTTTGTGTTGTACAACCACTATTGATATCTCTTTCCAAATTATTCCACCAGCATTGAGGTAAACTCAGGGCCCCCTAGCAACAACCCTCCCTCCTTTACCCATGGTGCCCATTGGCCAAGGGTGGTTTTCTTTCTTTTTTTAGTACTTTTCTTGATATAGTAGTCACATATCATATACTTCCTTAGTTAAATCAGTTTAAACAGAGTTGTATATACATCATCACAGTCCGTTCTAATGCTCCCCCCCCCCACATTAATTGTCTGCTTCCCAAATCCTCCCACCTTCGCCACCCCCCACCCCTCCCCACATCGCCAGTAAACCATTGCATCAGTTATTGCCTCTATGCATTTACTGCTTCTGTGCTTCACTGACCGGGAAACCCAACAGGAACAATAGAAAACAAAAAACAAAACAAAATGGCATAGTAATAATAATATAAAGATAAAAATACAAATAAAGAGTAACAGAGAAAAGACCACCATCAATATTTAAACAGCTGGAGAAGAAATTTCTGTCATGGAATAAACAAGAAATATTTGAGCCTAGTCCTAGAGTAAATTCAGGTTGGGCCAAGAGGGAGGTCAACTGACCAAGTATCATATTGCACCATGGTTCGATCCTCCATAATCAAGCGAACAGTAATCCCTGTCTGACAGTAAAGCTGTTCGAGTCCCTGGCCTGCGGCTCGAGGGGATCTGCCAGAGGCTTAGTCTGACTAGATAGTCTGTAGACGGATGCTGGGCTCCCACTGCCCTCCACAGCCTTCTACAGATTGGTGGTTCACAATTTAAGCTCTGATACTTTCCCCTTCTTCATATGTGGAGTTTGTGAACGCCATCTTTGGATCACACAGTTTGCTTCTTTGAGGTGGACTTAGATGACCGCTATGTTGCTTGGTGACAGACACTGACCTTGGTGACACTGATTGCAGTGCCTGCAATGCAAGTGCCTCTTCCTACTTCCTTCCCATCTCGACAGCTCCCATGGAGCTCTCTTTCCTGTGT
>NW_022111357.1:13938508-13942110 GCF_000313985.2 Echinops telfairi
ATGGCCGCTTGCTTATCTTCAAGGCTGTAAGACCCCAGATGCTACATCTTTTGACAGCCGGGCACGATCACTTTCCTCACCACTTTTGCTATGCACCCACTTTGTCTTCAGCGATCGTGTCGGGAAGGTGTGACAGAATGCCAGGTTATTAGAAAACTCTTTACTATTCTTAGAGGAGCCCTGGTGGTATAATGGTTTTGTGTTGGGCTGCTAACCAGAAGGTCAGCAGTTTGAAACCATCAGCTGCTCCTTGGGAGAAAGATGAGGCTTCCTATCCCCATATAGAGTTACAGTCTCAGAAACCCACAGGGCCAGTTCTACTTTTTCTATAGAGTTGCTGTGAGTCAGAATTGACTCGATGGCAGTGATTTTTTGGGTGTTTATTTGAATGATTCTTGGTCAAGATTCTTAAGGGAAAACGTGGCTTCCATGACCACTTTCCTTTCTGGATTCTTATATTTCCTTCCAACGTGTCCTGGTTTTTCCTTACTGTCATGCGAGCTCTGCGTTTTGTAACTCTCATATCCTTAATTCTTAGAACATCTGATAACTCCGATGTTGCTGCTGTTGTTTGGGGCCTTGAGTCGGCTCTGATTCACAGCAACCTCTGGAAACCGACAGAAACTCTGCCCCTTCTATGCCACCCTCACAGCCGTTATGATGTGTGAGCCTCTTGTACCCGCTGTGCCAGTTCACCTCATCCACGGCCGTCCGCTTTTTCTCTGGCCCTCTGCTTTCCCCGGAGGGTGGCCTTCTCCAGGGATGACTGTCTTCCTGAGAACACGCACACACACACACACAAAGATAAAGTCTGCTAGTGAGGCGTTGGCAGGATTTAGAAGGGGCAGTGATGAGCTGGTCTGGTTGCTAGGAAAATCCTCACTGCTTCCTAGGGGGGGGTGATGTCCACTCAGTCACTGGACCTGTGGCTCTGACTCCTTCATCATTTCTTCCTGAGTCTGGGTCTCCGCATCTTCACACTTAGGGTCCCCCACCCCCCGCAAGAATGTTAACTCTTGCTTATGTGTTTATTGAGGGGTAATTTTAATTATCAGTGTTTAGTTAATAGATACAGTTTATGTAGATAGCTTCTATGTACCAACCCAAACCAAACCCATTGCCGTCAAGTGGAGTCTGACTCACAGTGACCTCAGAGGACCGAGTAGAAGTGCTCTGTGAATTTGGGGCTGTAAGTCTTTACAGGCGCAGAAAGTCTACTCTTCTTTCTCGCAGAGAGCAACTGGTGGGTGTGAACTGCTGACTTTGTGGTTAGCAGGCCAACGAGTTACCTACTATGCCATCTGTGTGTGTATGCACATAGACACACACACACACTTTGCAAATGCACAGTTTAGTGATTGCAATCACATCAATCATGTTGCAAAACCATCGCCCACACGCTCCACCAAATATTCTGTCACCATCAACTGACACTGACTGCTTGTGTTTGGGGTCCTTCCCCCATCTCTCACCAGCCCTAACCAGAAACATTCTCCAAGCCCCTGCCACATCCCATCCTCCACACAGCGTCAGTGGTGATCAGGCCAACCTAAGAGTGGCCCGGCAGCACGCCCCTCCAGTTGCCTGAGGATGTGGTCCCAGATCCCCTGGCTGGCTTTCTTCCCCTCCAGGATCAGGCTGCTGCGCCCCTTTCACCATCTCCCCTCCTTGACTTCTTTCTCCCCTCCGCCTCTAATCCTCCAGCATGTCTCCCCACAAGCATCTTGCCTCCTAGTCTTGGCATGGCTCTCCTCTCTGCCCCCTCCTCATCCGGTGAGCTCCGTGGGGGTCCCAGAATCTTCGGAAGGGGTAGGTTGGGTAGGGACCCCTTCTGTGTGTCCCTGCAGCTGCACTCCCCTTTCTTTTAGCCTAGTGTCCCCACATCCTCCCAGTCTCTTCAAACTCAGGGTGAGTCCAAGTGTGGGAGCAGAATTGTGTCCCACGGAGCTTTCAGCGGCCTCGGTGGAAGAAAGGCCTGGTGAGCTACTTCTGAAGCCGCGGCCGCGGGAAACCCTTCGAGGTGCAGTTCTACTCGAACCCACGTGAGACCCCCGTGAGTCAGAATTGATGGAGGGGAATCTTTTCCCCCCAGATCTTATTGGGGGTTCTTACAGTTCCTATAATATTCCACACATCAATTGCATCAGGCATACTTGCACATATGTTGCCATCATTTCCAAAACATTTTCTTTCTACTCGAGCCCTTGGTATCAGCTCCTCTTTTCCCCCTCCTTCCCCCACCCTCCCACTCTGGTGTATCCTTGATCAATTATATATTGTTATTGCTATTTTGTATCTTACATTGTCCATTGTCTCCCTTTCCCCACATTGCTTGTTATTTGCTCCCTTGGGAGGTGCTATATAGCCAATCTTGTGATGGGTTCCCCTTTTCTCATCCTTCCCCCTCCCCTCATGATGTCACTACTCCCATTACTGTTCCTGAGGGGTTTATCTGTCCTGATTCCCTGTGTCGAGAGCTCTTATCTGTACCAATGTTCTCTCGTCTAGCCAGATTTGTAAGTTAGAACTGGGTCATGGTGGGGGGGTGGCGGGAAGAGTGGGGGAAGCATTCAGGAGCTAGAAGAATGATGTGTGATTCATTGGTGCTGTACGAATCGTCTCTTCCTTATACCACTGACTGAGGGGAATTTCTTACCCCCTTTCTCCCTCTTTAGTGGGGTTTCCTTACTCTCAGGGAATCAGATCGCTTTGGCTTATTTCTCCGGCATGCCGTTAGGTGTATTTGAACCACCAACCTGAGGGCAGTCAGCTTGTGCCACCCAGAGCTCTTTCGTCCTTAACAGCCGCCCGTGATGTCCTGCTGGAGGACTGCTTTGCTCGGGGATAGGGCACCCTCATCTGGGGAGTTGCGGGCAAGCGGCCCCTGGGAGGCTGGCGGGACGCAGGGCTGGTGCAGACCCACTGTTGCCAGGGGCCAGGGTGTGAAGGGGGTTGAATGGGCGCCTTTCAGGAGGAGTTCTGGGCTGCTGGGGCTGCAGGAGCTTGGCTTTCCCCCCTGGGGGACTAAGCGGTTGTCCCTGGGCTCCCGCCGTGGGCTGGCAAGAGGTGGGGCGCGGCTCTCCCAAGGGAGCCTCCTCTTGTCATCCTCCCACCACACCAGCCAGGAGGTCATAGCAACAGCTAGCCGCGGCGGGGCTGGCCAGCCAATGGCAGGCCGTGCTAGTGAGGTAATGCCCGGGCCTTGCCGCCCATTGGCTCTGCTTTGCTCTCCTCTGGATCCTGGGCTGCGGGTGGGAGGTGGGGTGGGGGTTGGGAATTGGGCTTGCCAGGGGGAGCTCGGGGACTGCGTTCGGCTCGGCTGGGGTCTCCCGGCGTCCGTCTGTGTCATCTCTGTCTGCGGCTCCTTCCTGCCTGTGTCTGCCTCGTCCTTCCTTCTGTGTGTCTCTTGCCTGGCAGCGTCGCCGCCGTCCGCCCCTTCCCGGTCTCCCTGCCAGGTGCCTCTCCAAACAAGGGCGCACCGAGAGCCTTGACTGGCAGCCAGAAGGTGACTCACTGCTTCAAGGCACCTTCTGGCGACCCTGTTGGAAAGCCCTGTCCACGGGGCTCGGGCCAGACCTCAGTGAGGCCTGGGCTGAGCCCAC
>NW_022111357.1:13942405-13944144 GCF_000313985.2 Echinops telfairi
GGAGGCTTGTCTTGCCCTAAAAACAGGCTAGATAAGACCTCACGTGCCTGTTCTGTCCTGCCTACAAATGTGACGTAACAGCACACGTAGGATCAGATCCCGTTTTCCACCCTGGGGGACTACCCGGAATCACAGCGGGGGAGTGAAGTTAGACACCTGGAGGAACTTCCGGACAAGGACGCACGTGTAGGAATGAGTGACTAACCACAGTAGCTGTTCTTCCCTACGTTCTACGACCCATCAGCCGCTCGAAGCATGGATGGTGCTCAGTGCTCAGCCTCACTGGCTCAGTCTTCCAGCTCTGATCTTCCAGCCAGAGGCAGACACACAAGTTCTGGGCATTGCTGGTGGTGGTGGGGGGTGGGGTTCCAGAGCAGAGCAAGTTGTGTGTAGGGGCCAGGTGTGTAGGGGCCTCAGGCAGGGAAAGCTTGTGGGGAAGGTGCCTGCTGAGTGGGTGCATTTTGGGACAACAGCCAATAGCTTGTTCAGCTTACTGGGTGCATGGAGTGGTTGAAGACCAGTCTGGAAGGATCCATCGAGGGTATAGGGACTAGAGATGTAAACAGGGTTTGGACTTGGTCCCAGGAGGAGTTTGGATTTGATTCCAGGGCTCACGGGAAGCCCCACGGGGGTCTGAGCAAGGGCACAGTATGGTGAGCTGTGTTTCAGGCCATCACGCTAGTCACTGGAATCTTGTCTTGGCCAACCCTGCATCCTCCCCCAGTCCACAGCAGCAGGTGCCCGATCAGAATGCCCTGGGGTGGGGGAGTGGGTGTTCCGGTGGATGAGGGGTGAAGCGATGAGGTTGGCATCGGTGGCGAAGCGAATGGGAAAAGTGGGTGGGTTCAGGTTGTGGCAATAAACAGGTAGAACCAATGGCCCTTGGTGGCTGACTAGAGGCTGTGGAGGCGATGGAGAAAGAGGTGCCTGGGGTAACAGAGTGCTTCTGACTAGAGTAGCTGTGGATGGGGTGCCAGTGTCTGGGGTGAGGAGCACAGAAGGGGACAGACTTCCAGGGAGAAGTGGCTGACTTATCAGACTTATGCAGGGTGAGGTCCCCGTGGTACACTGGTAAGGGCTGCCTTTGGGAGAGGTCTGGGCAGGAGGGACCGGTGGAAAGCTGTGACTGAGGCCATGGGGGAGGGTGAGGTCCCTCAATGTTTGTGAGGGGTCAGGAGTGTTGGGATCTGGTCTGGACTCTGACACTAGACCCTTGTGCATGTCCTGAGCTGTGAGCAGAGCGTCTCAGGGGTGTCTTGGGGCCTGGACCACTAGTCTTTTTATAGGCTTCTGGGTATGGTTTGAAAACTGTGCCAAAACAAGGCCACAGAAAGTGTGGAGCATTTCTTACACTTCCAGTTATAAATGAATGCTGTGAACAGACAGGCTGCAAAGGCTGCATGTCTAACCTCACTTGGAGGGACAGGTCCACATCAGAGGCAGGCAGGGGCACTAGATTATGGCCTTCCCGGTTGTCTGGGTGATTGTCTCTGGGTAAGCAAGGTGCCTGACTGTGATAGAGAAGAGAAGGAGATGTGGAGGCGGGAAGGGGCTGAGCCAAGGTCAATGTTTCAGCAGGAGTTACTTCCTGCCCGGAGCCTGAAAAGTCACCTCCCTTCTGTTGGTCCTGCCAGCCCAACCAAGTCTTCTTCACGAGCCATAAGAGACCTGGCTGAATCTAGCTGAGAAGCAACCAAGCCCACATGGAAGAAGCACACCAGCCTGTGTGATCATGAGGT
>NW_022111357.1:13945297-13950664 GCF_000313985.2 Echinops telfairi
GCTGCCCTGGTCTGGGCTCCAGCCTCGGCGCTCTGCAGCCTGTAGCTTTGTCAGTGGCGCAAGGTGAGCCATGGGTTCATGGAATGGCCTTGCAACAAATGGTTGATTTGCCTGGAGCAGGGTGGGGGAGAGAGAGCATGCTGCCGGGCCCTGCAAAATTAGGTAATGATTGCAAATGTGTGCTGGCAAAGGTAAACCACCCAATCATTACAAGCTGGCCTCCTCTTCCTATTTGGCTTCATGCCCCCAAAGGCTTCCAGAGCAAAGAGTAGACACGAAATCGGCTATCTCCCCACCCCACCCCCACCCCCACCCCCACTCCACAACCATCAGCTTTATTTCACACGTTCATGTGCCTCCATCCTCCTTAGCACAGTGGTTGGGAGCAAGGGTTGGGAGCGCTGCAGCTTGTTTTCCCACCACTCTCTGGCTGTGTGAACGTGGGCCAGAGCCCTAACTTCCTTGTGCGTCTGTTAGATGGAATGCAAATTACAAACAATCCCATGACCCCCTCGTGCAGTTGTGAGGATGTTGAAATGAATGATTAACTGCAACACACTTCGGGCAGTGCCTGGCAGGAGTGAACCAAAAAGCCCCACTTGCCACAGAAGTGGATTCGTGGTGACCTCATGGGTGTCATTGCAGAACAGTGCTCCAGAAGGTTTTCAGTGGCTGATATTTTGGAAGTAGATTGCCAGGCCTTTCTTCTGATGCACTTCTGGGCCGACTTGAACCACCAGCCTTGTGGTGCGTTAGATGTTTGCACCACCAGGCACCTATGAGTCACCCAGAAATGCTGGCTCTTCTTAGCATTAACAAAGTGGAACACTAATACATTTAATAATAGTGATTAAAATGTTGCGGCAGTACATGGAATACGTGGCTGTCATTTACTCTGATGACTGCACTGCTAGATCTCTCAGCTTCTGGCCCAGAGCTGGCAGTCTTCGCGCGGTGGGGCGGCAGAGATGCTTGCTCTACATTCTGTTTGTGCCCTTCCTCTCCCTTAGGGCCAAACCCAGACAAGCCTGCGGTTCTCGGGTCACCCTAGAGGACAGAGGAGAACTGCTCCCTAGGGCTTCCGAGGCTGCGAATCATTACAGAAGCAGCCTTGCCTCACCGTTCTTCCACGGAGCAGCTGGTGGGTTTGAACTGCCAACCTTTCGGTTAGCAGCCCAGTGCATAACTCACTGAGCCACCCTGGCTCCTCCTACTCTAGGGCACCAGTTCTCAATTCTGGCGGCACCTTAGAATCCTCTGGGGGAACTTTCTCAAGCACGGAGGCTGCCCCACTGGGGCAATCGCAGCAGCATCTCTGGGCGTGTGACCCAGGCCTCAGCGCCACCCTAGCTTAAGGGCAATGAACAGCGGGGCTTGAGAACCACTAGTGTAGGGCACTGGCTCTCAGAGTCTGGACCTGGTGCTAGCAAGTGTCCGCATCCCCTGGAAACTTGTTAGAATGCACACTCCCAGGCCAACTCCAGATCTGCTGAGTCAGACACTTGAGGTTTGTGTTCCAACAGTGTTAACAAGCTCCTCGGGGAATTTAGTAGCAGCTGAAGTTTGAGAACCACGGATTTAGAGGCTGAAAAGTGCAATACATTTTAAGCCACTGCTGTACATGGCATCCCATTATTTTCTCCCTGATATATTCTTTTTTATTTTTTGTGCTATATATATAACAGTTTTATTGGCATATAATTCATGTGCCATACAATTCAATGGCTTAAGTATATGTGTTTTAAAAGTTGTACAATCATCACCACAATCCATTTTAGAACCTTTTCTTCCCTCTTGTATCCATTAATAATAACTCCCTGTTTCCCCCAACCTCCTCAGCCATTACCTTAAAGGAGTGTTACTCTAGTTACTGTCTCTATGGATTATCTATCCTGTCTCTATGGATTTATATTTCATGCAAAGAAAGAAAATCATCTTTCAAAAAACCCAACGACCACAAAATAAAACACAGGAAAACCTTGCTTTAAGAGAAAGTGGAAGGTAACAGAACCTAGAACCAATTAAAATAGGCCAAAAGGGAAAACAAATGATAATATGTTAAATTTTAACCTAGCTGTGCTGCAGTAACCCACTCTTCAACACACTCTGTCTGAGGGCAAGGCCACTTACATCCCTACTCAATGACATCCCTAGTCAAAGGAGTTCAACGGAGGCTTTGTCCACAGGGGACTCTGCAAGTGGATTTTGAGCATTCACTGTCATTCATGGCCTTGCTGAGAATTGTAGCTCTGATACAATTCCTTCCTCTGATCTTGGATTTTATGAGTTACAGTCCTTGGATCCCATGGTCTGGTGTGTCCCTAACGTGTGGACTGAGCTGACACTTCTCTTAGATGACTGCCTCTTTGAAGACAAACCTTCAAGACCCCAGACACTCTTCTTTCGGATAGCTGGGCACCATCTGATTTCTTCGCCACACGTTGCTGTGGCACCCATCTCTTCAGTGCTCACTGCATGAGGGCATGTAACGAGCAAGTCCTTATCATAAGAACTAGTTGTTTTTAGACCATGGCTTATGATTAAGTGTGAGCTCAAGATTCATTTGCATATCTAAAGTTTACATAAATCCCCGGTCCACTTTAAAGGCAGCATTATCCAGCTTGTTGAGAAAAATAATTGCAGTAACTTCCAGGAGACATTTGGTAATTCTCATAATAGTATCATTAATCTAGCCAGTGGTATAGACAGACACATATAGGAAAGCTTTTTAGACTAAAACACAGGGGATGCTCAATTACACAAGTTAAAAACTTAAGTAACTGAACACTGTTTAAGAAAGCAGTTAGACATAAGGCAACATTTCCAATCATGCTCATTCACTAAGGCAAAACTGTGTCTGCAGGCCCAAGACATACCATAAAAAGCAAATGAAGTATGACAATAATACTTACACGATGGTCTTAAGCCGCCCATCTTGGGGCAACCTCCAAAGCAAGAGGACTGACTTCCGCCTGCCTGGCCTTGGATAGCGGCCCTTGGCTTCTCACAGTTGGGTTTGTCAGCACTAGTTCAAAGGAGCATTTCAGTTCCTTTCATTTGTAACAGGTATGTCTCAGGTAAAGTCGGGTTCCCTTTGCAGGGTTTCTGAAAAATCACATAATCCTGATGTGGCCTATGAAGAATGCTGGAAAGAGAAAAATTCAAAATCCAGGTAGTTACAGCATGCAGCCAGGGTCACTGAGGGCTGAAAAGAAAATCTATCAAAAATACACGAGTAGCAAGATACTACTGGGCATATTCTCCCAAAGGGAGTCTATAGAAGTAATGTTAAAAATTTTCAACAAGGGTAGGTTATCTCTCCTTGGTTTACCCACACGCAGAAATGAAAGCACCTTCAAATTGAGAGAGAGAAAGAGAGAGAGAGAGAGAGAGAGAGAGAGAGAGAGAGAGAACCTGCCCTCTGGTCATGACTTCCCATTGAAATCCACTGACCACGTGATTACAGGAGTGCCTATTAATTTGCTGTGACCACAAGACAATGCTGTTTGGCAGGAACTGTTTGGTCCTGTCCTTCTCCCCGCTCAATAAAAACCAACTGTCCCCAGCAAGTGTTTTCCATGCGTCCCATTACTTCCGCTCTTTGACAGCAATCAGGACCGAGTGCTGTCCACTGATAACCAGACCCAGTGTTCTGCAGCCCGGCTGCTTGGCGTGGCTTTCTGCCTCTATCTCCATCTCAGAGTAACTAACTCCGGATCACTTTCTCTCCTCTCCCAGGGGAGAAACTGGGAACTCCAGGGACTGGTGTGGCTTGCCCAAGGCCTCACAGCCCTGGGGGTGGGGCAGCTCCAGGAACTCCGGGGACAGGTTCCTCTGATCTTGGCTGAGCAGGGCGAGTGTCAGATCTTGTGAGACACCCTGGTCCCTTGTTAGGGTCTTGCCTCTCCTCTGGGGCCTCAACCACTCCTCCATGCAGCCCTTCTAAGGGAGGGGAGAAGCCTGGGGAGGAAAAGCTTTGTGAGATCATTAGTTCCTAAAACGATGCCAAGAAATACGTGAGCATTGCAGATCCAAGGGTTAGCGTAGGAGGGAAGATGGTCCCCCAGATAACTTCTGCTCTCCAAGTCACTAAGGAGATGGTTCTTGTAGACTGCTTGGCCCAGAGCCCAGCACCGTGTGAGCACTCATAGTCATTAGTCACCGGCATCTGAGGTACACCTATTGGTGACCATGGAGAATGGGGTGCTATTTTATATATTTGTATATAGTATACATATGTCTATACTATTTATATTTATTCCTTGTGAATTTTAATACTAAAGGGCTTCCACTTCCTACAGTCTCCTGCACACCTTCCAAACATATAGATAGTGCCACTGGCCCCTACGTTACCAGTTACGTACTTGGCTGTTAACTGAAAGGTCAGAGGGTCAAAAGGGCCTCTTCATCTGCTTCTGCAAGATCACAGTCTCTGGAGACCCGAGGGAGCTCTACCCTGACAAACACAAAGTCCCCACAAGTTGGTAGCAACCGGTGGGGCATGTGGAAGGGCCGCTGGCTGTGGAGGGAGACAGACCTCAGTCCAGACCTCAGCTCCCACACGGCGCCCCCTCTCCTTGGGCCTCAATGTCTCTCATTTCAGAATAGGCATCTTGGGCTTGGTTCTCTAGAACCAAGTGAAGCAAAGCCACTAAAGATTACACACACACACACACACACACACACACAATTGTAGAAACAGGACAGCTCCAAGTCTGTGGGTCAAATGCCAGGCTTGAAGTGTTTCCTGCCTCACAGAGTGACAAGGCCTGATGTGCCCAAGATGAGTATGTCAGACGGCGGGTGGCTGCTGCTAATTCCCAGGATTGGCTGGCAAGACAGCCAGCTGCTGGCTCAAGTCCAAAGCAGAGGTCAGATGAACATACAGGTGCAGAATCCAGACCTAGCAAGAAACAGGCAAGCTTTTCCGCCGTGTCTGCTTATTTTGAAAGCAGGCCATGTCCCCGAGGAGATCTCATCTCAGGGCATTATCATGTCTTCACTGCCAGACGACTGAGAACCCCGGCTGGCCAAATTGATACAAAACATCAACTATCACATTGGTAGGGCATATTACACAGTGCACTGTTCCCAACAGACAGGGGGGACTGTCGTTTCTGTTGGCTGGGCTGGCAGTAAAAATTAAACAAGCCCTGCTCATTGCCTACTGTGACAGTCTCCCCACCACCTGACCCTGGGGTGAAGTTCATTACCCACTCATTATTCAAATGTATGCACCAACCAATAAAGCTAGTGATGAGGAAATACAGACCTCGATGCTAATGCATTCTAGAAGGTGCGTTGAGATGCGATGCAGTCAGATGCTGAATCAATTTTTCTCATAAGAAATAACTGAACACGATTAAC
>NW_022111357.1:13951337-13962322 GCF_000313985.2 Echinops telfairi
ACAATTGTGCATTACTGAACCCAGAAGTAGTATTACTGAACTCGTAGGAGTAGCAGCGGGTGGGGGCTGGTACCCTCACCTCCCTCTGCGTCATTTATTTTTTAAATTTAATACTACACCTTAACTGTTTTCTAAAAGGGTTTACTAAATTATCAATATCAATATCATCAATATCAATAATACAGTTAACCAGTTCCTTATCATGATGATTCTTTTCAAAAAATGTTCTTAGGACCCATTTAAAAAAAATCTAAAATCAGTACAAAAAGCCACAAAAACTAAGACAATTATAGCAAAGTACTTGGCACACAGCCGCAAAAGGTTGAAACAATGTGTACTAACAATGCCGAATGACGGCTTTTAGTTACAAAAATCACGTGCAGCGGGTTGGATTCCAGTGTTTTGTTCAAGCTCCGATGCAAACTGTTCTCGACATTCGTGTTGAGATCCGATTATGCCGAGTACCGATGCAGTCGAGTACTGAGGTTTTACTGTGGAAGAATCCTATCAATGCGTTCACTCTGAAGTTGATCCCATATGCAAAGAAGGTGCCTGGATAATTATCGACATTAGGATGTGAAAACAAAGAGGACTGAAAGCAGTTGCCAATGAAGATCAAGGACTTCAGCTCTTAGAGCTCAATGTCAAGAGGACGGACCAAAACCCTCCCGACTGGACCAATAATAGGTAACCTCATGATCAATGGAGAAGAGGCTCATATTTGTCAAGGATTTGTCTTGCTTGGATCCACGATCAAGGCTCATGGAAACAGCAGTCAAGAGATCAAAGGATGAACTGCAGTGGGCGAATGTGCCACACAGACCTCTTTAAAGTGTCGAAAAGCAAGAAAATGTCATGCACCGGACCCAAGCTATGGTATTTTCAGTCATATGCATGTGAAAGTTAAGCATTCAATAAGGAAGACTGCCGAAAAGTGATGTATTTGAATGGTGGTGCTGGTGAAGAATATGGAAAGTACCATGGACTGCCCAAGGAACAAACAGATCTGTCGTGGAAGAAGTACAGCCAGGATGCTCCTCAGACTCAGAGATGGCAGGACTTGGTCTCACGTCCTTTGGACGTGTGATCAGAGAGGCCATGCTCCAGAACAGAGCATTATGCTTATAAAGTAGAAGGGCAGCAGAACAGAGAAAGGTCCTCTCCCACCGAACTGGATGGACACCGTGGCTGCAGCAGGGAGCTCAGTACCACACCACTTGTGAGGATGGCGCAGGACCGGGCAGCGTTTCATTCTGTCGTCCATGACATCATTATAAATCAGAATCAACTTGATAGCACCCAACAACCAGCGCTCGGGGAAGCAGCGGTCAAGAGGTCAAAAGAAGAGTGGCATTACATTAGGTAAATCTGCTGCACAAGACCTCTTTAGAGTAATGAAAAGCAAGGATGTTACCTTGAGCTGTGGATGGCCCATGGTGTTTCTGACTGCCTCATCTGCCTGCACAAGTTGGACACTCAATAAAGAAGACAGGAGAAAACCTGATGCATTTGAATTGCGGTGCTAAAGAAGAATATTGAAAGTCCCACTGACTGCTTAAAGGACAAACTGGTCTGTCTTGGAAGAAGGATAGTCAGAGTGCTCCTTAGAGGCAAGGATGGTGAGACTTTGTCTTTCATAGGCAGGACATGTTGTCAGGAGAGACCGATGTCCCTGGAGAAGGACATCATGTTAGGTAGCGTTGAGGGGCAGCAAAGGAGGGCAAGGCCCTCAAGGAGATGGATTGAGACCCTGGCTGCAGCAACGGGAGGACTGGGCTATACATCTAAAGCCCCATCTTCCTGATCACTGACTCCCATCGCTCCTTTCACCAGTCTCCTCTCACTTCATCTCGGTTCTGGTGGACACGCTGCCCCTGGACTCTCCAGGTGAGCTTCTGGAATGCTCTCCCCCGGAGAAGGAGATAAAGACTTGGCCATTTCAGGCCTTAAGCTTCACTTCGAGCTGAAAGAAACTGCAGGGCCCCCACCCCTCATTCCCTTCTCTGCTTGATTTGGGTCCTTTGCATTTGTTGCTAACACCCTACTTAGGTTCTGGATTTTTAGCTACTTTATTGTGAACCCCCTCTAGGAGACTGCTCCCCAGGACCAATGATTTTGCTTACTTTTTCCATTGCTACAACCCCAGTGGCTGGTGCGGGGCTGGCCACTTAATAGGTGCTCAAGAAGTGTTGACTGAGTGAACAAGGCAAGCATTCTGATCACCATCTGAGGGTCACGTTCATGGATCTGACAGTTGTGCCAAACTTAGGAGGAGATGCTGGGGGCCACCTTTTGAATGTCTTTGAGCTCAGCACGGCTCACTTTGGCGGGAGACACAGTTCAGAGTGGGCCCAGCATTCCAAGATTTTGGGTTCTACACCCAGAATGCCTGAATTTAACCCCCCGCCCCCTCCACCATGGACATCTTCTTAGCTGTGTTCCTTAACCTCTTTGTATTTCCATTTCCCCGCCTAGAACATGGGGACGATAAGACTACCTCCTGTCTTATTGGGCTGCCGTACCAGAGTCCCACAAATGGAACAGCGACACACGTCCTCTCTCACTGCTGGAGTCCAGAGTCGGTGTGCTGCTGGCAGGAAGAGCCTTCTGTGCGCTTTCCAGCTCTGGCAGCCGCAGGCATCCCTTGGCTTGCAGCTGCAGCATCGCTCCACCCCTCCCGTGGCTGTCTTCCCGAGGTGTGTTCTCAGCATCTCTTCCCCTCTCTCTGAAAGAGGCCACGCGGACTGGGTTAGGACCGACCTCTTCTAGTCCGATGTCCCCAGGATAGCTGGAACACTTTCAAAGACAGGGTCTCCGAGTAAGGATTGGGGTGAGGTCTTTAACCTGCCTTTCAGAGGACAAGATCCAACACATCCCCCCTCCCTTATGGAGTAACTGCGAGGACTGAGAGAGGTCCTGCAGGTGAAGTGCTTACCACAGTACCTGGCATCAATCGACACTTATCAGAGCTGTGGTTTTGGGGATGTCGCTGTCTAGGTGGGGCCAACTACCTGCCTTGCTGGCTTCTGGGGATGGTTATGGAGGGAGGCCAGGGAGCCAGGGGTGTGGCCCCGCCTTGTGGGCGCTGGCATCTGGATGGAGGAGAGGGCCGGAGCCACAAGCCTGGATGGAGGAATTCAGAGAGGACAGACCGGGGCAGTGTGACAGTCCAGGTCTCTGGGAGCTTCTAGGGTAGAGAATGGACCAGCTGTCTGGATGGGGATGTGGCTCTTTAACTCTCCCTGGACCAAGTCACAGGTTGACAAACAAGAAAGGCAGGGGCACTATTTCAATGCTCTCTAAGCAGCTGAGACGCTCAAGGTTGGGCTCCTGGCAAGCAGTGGGGGAGGACATAGGTGGCCTCTGGAACAGTGACTGTAGTGACCAGCAGCATCCTTGCTCTTTCTTGCATCAGGTTTGTGTGGGAGAATGTGGATGCATGTATGTGTGTCTGCAGCCAGCCTTTCTTCGACCCTCATTTTGCTCCCTGTCCACCCGGAGACGGGATCTGCTGTCAGGAATCGGGAGGGGACACAGCCCCCTTCACAACTCTGGCTCTCAGGTGTCGGGTTGGAAATGTCAGTGCTGGGTGGGGAAGCAGGCTCCACACGGAGCTGGGAGACCTTCCTGCAGCACAGAGCCCCTGCTCTGAACGGTGTGTGTGAGCAATGCCAAGCCACAACTCCTGGCCTGGCCCAAGAGGGCTCTGTACACTGTGCATGGGGCCGGGCGCCTGGCAAGGGCTGGAAGACCACTCCTAAGGGGACAGGCACCAGACACCTCATGCCCACCCCTTCCTTTCTCAGATGAAGGCATTCAGCCCCAGCAGGTGTGGAACGCTGCCCCAAGCAAAACCCGGAAAGGGCAAAAAAAGAAACCGGGGCTCAGAGGGAAGGGGGCTTTCTGACAGTCACCCTCTGATTCCACAGCCCGCGCCCTGGGCTCGGGCCACCCTCCCCCACCGCCTTGGGTGAGCCAGATGCGGAGGGTGCGAAGACTCCCGAGAGATGAAGGGCTCTGGGTGGCCGCGAGTGGGGGAGGGAAGCTAATTCCTCCGGAAAGGTCAAGAGGTAAAAATCGAGCCAAGAATGACATCTGAGATGGTCCCAGAGAGACCGGGACCGGGTGGGGAGGGCGTTCCACAGGACGGAAGAGCGCTCGCAGAGGCACTGAGGCGGAAAATCGGGTGTCACGTTCTGGTAGTTTATGGCTGGCCCATTGAGCAAGGAGACAACCTCCGTTTCCCTGGGCCCCACACCCATGCTGGTTTAGAAAACCCGATTGTCCCCACTTCCCTCAGTGGCCGCTCCAACCCCCCCTCCCGGCCCCCGCCTCCCTCCACCGCAGTAGGCTCCTGGGATCCGGACAAGAAAGGAGCTTGTCTTTCTGGGCTCTGTTGGAGTCCTGAAGCTGAGGCTTGGTTGCCATGGTGACCGGCTCCATGGCAACTCTGGCCTCTTCCAGGATGGGCCTGGACCCCAGCCCACCTGCTGGGCTCAGCATCCTGGAGATACCCTGGTGGTCACTCTGCCACTTGAGTCCTCACTCCTCCACCTCTGCAGGGGTGGGCAGAGCCCCCAGGTCAGTCAGGCTCGGTCGGTGCGTGCCAGTGGGGTCAGGAGGCTGCCTTCACGGAGAGCCACGTTGTCTTGGAGTTAGGCCAGTTCGGGACAAGTGTTTCAGTGGCCCATGGCTTGATGTTCCACCCATTCTCGTCCAGCGTCCTGGTCTGTTACGAGCCATCTCCGTGCTGCCCACTGTCTCTCCTGTGCCCTCTGGGTTCTGGCCCATTCATATCCCAGCCCACCCCCACACCCCCCACATACACACACACACACACACACACACACACATACACACACACCACCCTGTTTCAGAAAGAACCAGGGGGAACCTCTGACTCCACACTCATTAGTCATGTGACCATGCGACCTGGAAGAAGCCACTTCCTCTCTCTGAGCCCTGGAGGGCAGGTTCCTAGCCCAGGCTTTATAGGACAGTGCGTCCAGCCAACCAGTCTGCCCTTGTCAAAGAGCGGCCGCACTTACCCGGCACTCACTCTGTGCGCGGAACTGCACAGACATCTCCTTGACCACACCACGACACCGATGAGCCCGAGTTCTTACTCCCATGTGATAACAGAGGACGCCCAGGTGGGGAGGAGAAAAGGACAGCCCCCCCTCCCCGTCCCAGGTCACACAGCCCCGGGAGAAAAATGCAGGCTCTTCTGACACCCCAAACTGTACTCTTCACCCGCTAACTCTTTGGCCGGTCCATTTCTATTGCGCACCTGCTGTGTGAAGGCCTGTCTGCTTGTATGGAATGGAGTCCCCAGGGGAGGGTGAGAAGCAGAAACAGAGAGAGCAGGTGAGTGCAGCACAGGTTATACCTATAAGCAGTGTGTGTGTGTGTGTGTGTGTGTGTGTGTGTGTCCCTACACAGTAGGGAGGGCGGTGATGGGGGCCAGGGAAGAGCCCTCCTAGGAAGCAACATGGGAAGAAAATCGATTCCAGGTATGAGAAGAGCCAGTGCGGCCTACGGAGCAGTTTGGCCAAGGCCTCAGAATGGGAAGGGGCTGGTGAGTTCACGTCACCCGGAGGGGTCAAAGGAACTTGGAGGTGATGAATGGAGGGGAGTGGGGGGAGAGGTCTGGAATGAGCTGGAGAGGTGGACAAGGGTCTAGTTGGCAAAGCCTGACGGGCTGGAGTGTCCCATGTGGTTTGTTCTAAAGGTGTGCTGACCACTAGAGAGTTCTAAGCAGAGTGGGATCCTGGTCTGACATCAGGATGAAGACCCTCCCTCTGACTGCGGTGTGGGGAACAGGTGGGGGAGGGGCAGGAATGGAAGCCAGGAGCATAGAGCACTCTAGCCGCAGCGCTGTGGGATGTGAGTGGTGCCCGGCTACGGGGCTGACAGCGGAGACGGAAGCTTGAGTTGAGTTGAGCTTGGACTTAGAACAGACAGAAATTGATGATGGCTGCGAGGCGGAGATGAACCACAAACACTGAGGCTACCTCCTCATTTGGGAGGGTGGAGGATGAGGCTGTTTATTGAGATGGATGCAGGGGGAAGATATGACTTTGCAAGCTCCTTCTGCAGACACTAAGGAGGCCTGTGGCACCATCGGGCTGTGTGGTAGTTAGGTTTTGTGTCAGCTTGGCTGGGTCAAGGTCCTCAGTGGTTAGGCAGTAACCCCCCACGATGTGATCTAATACAATGTAATCAACTCCAAGGTGGGCTCTAACATTACGTGGTGCACGTCCAGCAGCTAGCCTGCGCTGCAGAGTGCAGTCCCTTGACCAGGTTTTGAGACAACAGGAAGAAAGACTCTCCGGGTTGTGTGGCCTGGTCCTTTTTTAAGTAGATGCTGGGGGAAAACTTGTCCATTCGGATGGTCTGGACTCTCCTGCCATATTGGATTGCTGGATTACTGATCGTGGATTCTTGTGACTCTGCATCCACCAACCTGTGGTCTTTCTGCTTTGCCTCCCTGTTTTCTGCTTCATCACCACCACCCCCCACCCCCATCTTCCCAGCCACATGGCTTAGGAGACCTCTCCAGCTTAACAGCTGACCCACCACCTTGAACTGCACTTGACTTAACTGCTTCCACAATGGGGTGAGCCACTTTCTGATATAACTTTCTATACACAGACACATCTAAGTTAAGGTGACCAGATTTTGACATTGGTAAAGCGGGACACCATTGATAAAACTCATATCCTGGCAAAATAGCCACATGGCAGCCGAAAACCGTATCCCCTAGCTTGTCGAGCATTCTCCCCAATCGGGACTTTTTTAAAACACCTCGGGATGCGGGACAACTTGTTAAAAATCGGCACTGTCCCGCCAAAAGAGGGATGTCTGGTCACCTTAATCTAAGTGCCATTGACCACTTCTCTAGAGAACCCAGCCTAACCGAGGCTACAAACCACAAGCTTGGCAGTTTAAACCCACCAGCCACCCCTTGGGAGAAAGACGAGGCTCTTTGCTCCCCTAAAGATCGACAGTCTCAGTCACGAACCCTACAGAGGGTCTCCATGAGTAAGAATTGACTTGATGGTGGTGAGCATTAGAGTGGGTTTGGGTTTAGTGTAGCTATAATGCTGTGTGCTGTTGGGTTAGATGATTCCAACTCATAGCAAGTCTGTACAACCGAGTAGAACTTCCCATAGGGTTTACTAGGCTGTCAGGGATATGGGTGGATTTGAATTATGGTGCTGGGAAAGATTATTGAATGTCCCATGAACTGCCACAAGAACAAACAAATCTGGCTTGGAAGAAGTACAGCCAGCATGCTCCCTGGAGGCAAGGATGGTGAGACTTTGACATGTTGTCAGGAGACACCAGTCCCTGGAGAAGGACATCATGCTTGGTGAAGTGCAGGGGCAGCAAAAAGAGGAAGATCCTTGGTGAGATGGACGGACACCATGGCTGCCACCATGGGCTCAAACCCAAGGACAATCGTGAGGATGCGTGGACCCGCGGGGTTTCCTTCTGTTGTGCATCTGGTTGCTGTGGGTCGGCACCGACTCGGTGACCCCCAGTCCCAACAGCAGCCTATACAGAAGTCTAGATTGTTGAGTCTTTTCTCCCTCAGAGCTCCTGCTGGACTGGAACTGGCGATCTCTCAGTTAGCAGCTGGGAACTTAACCATGATCCCCGCCAGAGCCTCTGTAGACGTGCTAGGCCCAGAAGTGAAACAGTGGGGTGATGACATCCAAGAAGGAGAGCCATGGCAGAGATGGAAAGAGACCACAGAGGAATTGTGGGGGGAGAGGGGAGAGGAAGTGAGGGGGCGTGGGGAAGAGGAGGAGGAGGAGGAAGAAGGTTGTTAGAGCCCAGAACATTCAGGAACAGGTGTATCCTAGTGTGTCTCATGCGTCAGACAGTGAGCCAGGACCTGGAGAGTGGATGGTGGATCTGACAAAGTCCAGGAGTACTTAGTGGTGTGTGTGTGTGTGTGTGTGTGTGTGTGTGTGTGTGCATGGGAGAGCAGGGAAAATGGCCTTAAAACACACGAGAGGGTGCTGGACCAAGGGTGAGATGCTTTCCAGAAAGGCCGGAGGCAGACTCCAGGAAGGGGCTACTCTGAGGCTGAGACAGGTGCATGCATCCCCAGGTAGGCAGGGAGGAGTGGGGGTGGGTAGGTGTGGAGCCAGGGCTGTGTGGTGAGCAAAATGGAGGAGCCAGGCTGCAAAGAGAGGACAGGTGCTAACAGCAGGCAGGTGTGGCCAGCAGGAGGGCCCAGCCTTGGAGATGGAAGGAACACCTGCACTAACATGTTGGCAGCTCTCTGAGCCCTGTTCCCAGCCTCCCACCCCATCTGGCTAGGCACCGTGACACCCACCCCTTTGGGCTAGCCAGCCTAACCTTGATGCTGCATGACCCTGATGGGGTGGAACATGCAGTGTGCTGGTGTGTGTGCCAGTGGGCACACGGATGGGCATGTGGCCTCAGCACCTGGCTGGGACAGCCTGTGGTCAGGCTGGGGCTGGAGCAGCTGCGAAGGACTGAGTTTGGAGGTCCACAGCCCCACCCTGGCTGTAGTCTGTGGGACTGGCCCCCAGTTGGGAGACCACAGTTGGGCGCCTGCTATGGCAGCAGGATGTTCAACCGTGGAAAAGCTCTGGACTGGAGATGCGTATGAGCTGTGGTCCCGGGCAAGGAGTGGCTGCTCTGAGCCTCAGGGCCTCACCTGGCAAAGGGTGATAATAACATGTGAAAATGCTCTGTCTGCCCTGAGCACATGTGCAAGAGGAATCTTTAGTGCTGCCCCGGCTAAGAACACAAGAGGGGGGCGCCCGACCCCAGCTAAGTGAAGAGAGAAAGTGGGGGAGAGAGGCCATGAGACAGAGAATAGACTGAGAGGCAGAGAGAGGCAGAGAGAGGGATGCTCTGTCAGATGACAGATGACTTGATTTTCTGATGTGTGGTCTGATCATTTTCTGATTTTCCACTGTGTATACTTAAATGATTGTCTTTTAAAAAGAAGTGGTTCTAGATGTAAATTAAGACACTCTGGTGACATTGTGGGTTAAGTATCAGACTATCAATCCAAATGTATTTGACGTCAGCAGCTCAAACCGACCAGCCGCTCCACTGGAGAAAGATGAGGCGTCTGCTCCCGTGAAGACGAGCAGTCTCAGAAACCCGCACAGGCCCCGGCGCCAAGTCCGGGCGACGGGAGCGAGTCAGGCGTGTGCGTTGGTGTGAATTAGGAACTCGGTGGCATGGTGGCCAGGGAGCTTTTGACCTGCTGCCTGGACCTGCTGCCTGGAAGGTCGGCTGTGGGAACCACCCACTGCTGCACAAAGAGCATGCCTTGGATGGAAACCGCGTGCAGACAGCGCTCCTCGGTCCTGCGGGGTCTCTGCATGTCCCACTGGCTTGACGGCAGCGTGTTTAGGGTTTGGGGTTAGGTGTGAATTGGAATAACTTTTTTTTTTTTTTTATTTGGAAAGACCTCTGAAACACTTTACGCTTCGCATGCAGATCGACCCAGAAAACGCACCTCTTGGAATGTATTCAAAGGAAATAATCATGGATATGCCAGTGATTTAATTACAGGGATATGTTTGAAGTATTGTTTATAATAGCAAACAAAACAAAATCAACACCAGAGCCCTGCCTCCCCCAAAAAAACCCTGCTTAGATGCACAACCACAGGTGAACCAGTAAATTAAAGATGGGCCATTCGTAGAGTGGATTTCCGTGTAACCTTTACAACGCCGATGCATATTCATAATAGATTATTATGTAAATTCAAAAGCAAGTTTCCCAAAGTGCATTATAACTTAATTTGGTTAGGAAGAAAGTTGTGTGTGTGGTGTGTGTACAGAGAAGGATCCGGGGAAGGCTGTATCCCGAGGCGCCAGTGTGCAATAGTAAAACCGGGAACGTTATTTAAATGTGGTCATGCCACTAAGCATTCTTGCCAGCTGGCCTCCCTTTTGCACTGGCTGCTGGGGATCTTGGGGGCAAGCAGCTGCTCATGGTCCTCGTGTGAACATCTGCCAGGATTTTGATGGTCATCATCAAATCAGACCTCCCCGTGACAGTCACACCAGGATAGCCCAACCTGTTTTTCTTTGAATTTTTTTGTTTAGCTTATCTTCCCATGGAGGCTACAGCCAGACATTAGCTACTTAGAAAAGCAGACTTTGCATGTTTACAAGTTCCGTGGCAGTATACAGTTTCCTTCCCTTGATAGCTGCCAGTGGAGGTCTAGTCTGTCTCTTTAGATATGAACTCTGGGGCCCTGCTCATGACAGCTGGGTCAACACTGCAGCCAGCTGCATCGGGAAGGCCCACCCCGGGGGAGATGCAGGAGGTGGGGGACAGAAAGCCCTGAGACTAGGCTGCTTGATTGTTCTTCTATTTAAAAAGTTCCGTATGTTCGCTAGAACACCTAGAGGAATTACGTATTTCTTTGCTGTGGCTAGTTGCTGCTGGGTTCCCGGGGGCTCAGTGTTATGTCTTGGGCTGTGAGTCACAAGGTCGGCAGTTAGAAACCATCAGCAGATCCGAGGGAGAAAGATAGGTCCTTCTCCTCCTGTCAAGAGTAGTCTCAGAAAGCCACTGAGGCAGTTCTATCCTGTCCTGCAGGGTCTCTCCAGTTGGTGTTGCTGGACAGATGTGAGTGTGTTGGGTGTGTTGAGTGTGTTGGGTGTGTTCAGTGTGTTGTGTGTGGTGGGTGTGGTGAGTGTGTTGGGTGTGTTGGGTGTATTGAGTGTGTTGGGTGTGGTGAGTGTGTTGGGTGTGTTGAGTGTGTTGGGTGTGTTGAGTGTGTTGGGTGTGGTGAGTGTGTTGGGTGTGTTGGGTATGGTGAGTGTGTTGGGTATGTTGAGTGTGTTCGGTGTGTTGAGTGTGTTAGGTGTGTTGGGTTTGGTGAGTGTGTTGGATGTGTTAGGTGTGTTGAGTGTGTTGGGTATGGTGAGTGTGTTGGGTGTGGTGAGTTTGTTGGTGTGTTGAGTGTGTTGGGT
>NW_022111357.1:13965152-13966444 GCF_000313985.2 Echinops telfairi
GTGGGGAGAAAAAATTCTCCACAACATCCTTGGCTGCACAGGGAGTCCCTAGGTGGCACAGCTGGTCAAGCACTCTCCCGCCTGCTAACTGAAAGGGTGGCCATTTGAATTCGCCCCGAGGTGCCTCAGAGGAAAAGTCTGGCGGTCTCTTTCTGAGAACAACGCACCCCCTGAAAACGCTACAGAGCCCAGTTGGACAGTGGCCCACAGGGAAGCGACTCTACCCCAACTGAGGTCCTGTGTCGTACAGAGCCCGGCGAGGGAGGGCAAAGGGGCAGAATGGGCCATGGCAGAACCGCTGCCAGCTCTCCTGAACTGCGGTCCCAGGGGTGCAAAGGGAAGCCCGGCAGTCAGGCCAGTGTGCCAATCTGTGCTGTGCCGGAAAGTGGCAGGGCGGGAATTCTGGGGGCAGCCCACGGGGAAGGGAGCCCTGGCACCTGAAGCAGAGAGTTCTGAGCGGAAAGAGGGGCTGAGCAACGTGGGGGTATAGAGATGTCCTGTTGCCCCAAACTTCAGGAAGTCTGTCTGTCTGTCTCTCTCACACACACTCACGTGTGTGTAAGTGGTGTTTGGCAAAGTTTGAGAAGACAAGAAAAATGCCCTTTCTGCCTCTGGGCAACATGGATACAGACTTGGACTGCCAGAGAGCAAGATGACCCACGAGTGGAAACATTTAATTAGTTAATTAATTGTGGGCATTGTTCTCAGCACCAGGAGCAAGGGAGAAGCTGGTGAGTGAGTGAGTGAGTGAGTGTGTGTGTGTGTGTGTGTGTGTGTGTTCCCTGTACTCTGTGGCTCACAGCTGCAAGGTGGATAACACACCAGGAAACCGGCCCGAGGCTAAGGACTTCCGGTATTGCCGAGTGTTGGGAAGACCGTAAGTCAGAGAGAGGAAGGGAGGCGGCACGTTTCGTGGGGTCAGGAAGTTGCTCTCTGAGGAGCTGACATTTGAGCTGAGGACTGGAGCTTGGGGAGGAGGCAGCCTGTGAGGGACCGGCCAGGCACAAGCCTGGTCCCCAAGCTCCGGAAACCGCCGCCTGCCCTCCTGGCCGCCCGCCCTGCTGGCACTGCGTCGGTTCCCTCCACCCTTCCACCTCAGATGGACATTTCTACCCAAACCTGGTCTCTCCTCAGGGCAGCCTTCACTGGTCACGAGTCAGGAAAGCCAATACAATGATGGGACCCGTTTTTCAACGGGGACGTGGGGAGATTTGGCGAGAATACAGTGAACACAGTTCTCTGCAGATCTCGGAAGCGGGGCTGCCACTTGGTAGCCCCTTTGGAAACAGCGT
>NW_022111357.1:13967997-13969155 GCF_000313985.2 Echinops telfairi
CTCTTGCCTGGGGTTCTCCCCCTGTAAATAATGGCTACCAGCAGAGTAGCCATTTGGGTTTGCCGTGGGTCTTAAATAACTTGGTGTGGCCATCATGCTTACAGCACACTAAATGCTTAATGACAAAAACCAAACCAGTTGCCCGCCAGCCACTGTGGGTCACGGCAACGCCGTGCGTCTGAGAACAGAGCTGTATCTGGCAGTGTCAATGGCGAATTGTTTCCCTGGCAGTCAGTGGCTGCTGGGCCTTTTTTCTGGGGCAGCTCTGGCTAGACTCAAGTCACTAACGCTTCGGTTGGCAGCAGAGGGCTTGACGCAGGGGCTCCAGATGCATCATTGATGGTAAGCACAGGGAGGATGGACGCCAGCGAGGCTTTATGTCATGTGACCAAGACGGACCAGTCCCGGGAGGGGGACATCCTGTTCCGCAGAGGTCAGTGTAAAAGGTCCTCAACCAGATGGGTGGCACCGTGGTTGCAACTGTGAGCTCCCACGGGACAGCGATTGTGAGGACGGGGGCAGCCCGGGCAGTGTTGTGTTTGGTTTTTGCACGACACGAATCTCAACTGAACTTGACAGCACTTGACAACAACAACGTCGACAACGACACTCGGTCCGGAAGAAGCGCTGGGGGTTAAGCGCTCGGTCTGAACGCACCGAAGACGTAGCAATCTGCCTCTGGGAAGATGATAGCTTCCGTGAGGCTTTGGGGCAGCGCTGCTCTCTCCTAGCAGGTAGATACTGAGTCTAGATCCACTTGGTGTCCATGAGTTTTGACTGTTTGCTTGTTTGTTTACTAGGCTTGGCGCTGAAAGCAGTGGTTTGAGCCCGGCTCTGCCTCGCGCTACCTGTGTGACCCGGGGCAAGTCATTTTCGCCTTCACAGTCTCAGTATCCTCATCTGCAAAGTGCAGGGAATGTCCATCTCAGATGAGGGTTATGCAAACCACCGATGACAGAAGCGCTGGGTCATCTTCTCCGGGGGCCTAATAAGAACCCTGGGAAGGGGCAGCCCCCGGTCGCTCTCCACATCTGCGAGCACCCAGGCAAGAAGGCTTGCTCAGAACCTGCTCGGGGTGCAGAGCCAGGATACAGGGCCAGCCCAGGCTGGGAGCCCATTCTCTCTGTTCTGTGTGACTCCTCCCAGCAAAGGGGCTCG
>NW_022111357.1:13971070-13974000 GCF_000313985.2 Echinops telfairi
GCACGCACCCCACCCCCTCAGGGTCCCCATCACTTTGTTCAGCCTTGGCATCAGCAACGATCCTGTTATGTGACCACAATTTGGCTAGCGGTCCCTTCTGCCATCACCAAGCTCTTACTGCGGCATCACCTGGCACTTCATACCACGGTGGGGGCAGGGGACACAGTTGCCCTCTTTACAGGTGGCTCATGGAGGCACAGACACCTGTCATGACCCGACCAGGGCCACACAGCATGTGAGTGGTACAGTCAGGCCTCTTTGTAGGACTAGGTTTCTCCCCAACCCTCCGCTGTTTCCTTCTTCCCAGCACGGAGTCCAGCCTGGCGCAGCTGAATGAATGAATGGACACATGTTGGATGAGTCTCCAGATCCGCCCTGGGAAGTTCGAGGGAAGGGAATGGACGCGGAAGCGAACCCTGCCTGTGCCCAGAGCTTACATTCCATCTGGGGCCCTCCTGCCCCCTTCTCACTTCACACACGGGGACACAGAAGTCAAGTGCTATGGAAGGACGCCTCCAAGGTCAGCGAGAGCCAGGGTCCAGGGGAGTCAGGCCCCAGGCAAGGCAAGGTCTGGGGACCCCTGTGGTTCACTATAATGCCCCCTCCTGGGAGGGGAGTCACAGGACACTGAAGCCAGGACTTGGGCCGTGACCTTGGCTCTGGTTGTGAGGAGAGCAGGGGCTAGAGTGGAGCAGGAGAGCCCACTGAGAGCGGCTCCTGGAGAATGGGGGAATGTGAATTTCTGGTTAAGAGCTTAGGCTCTGGAGACAGAGAGTCCTGGGTTTGAATCCTACCTTCCCTACTCATTCGTTGAGTGACGCCTTGGCCCACTGCTTGACCTCCCTCAGCTGTCACAGTGGGGTGATCTGCCTCATGTAGGGTTTGGGCTGGCGGGTTTCCTCGAAGGAGCCCTTGGCTTTTCACACCAGGGTCAGAAGCAAGCGCTGGGCTGCGATTTGGGTTAGGTCAGCATTCGTGGAAAGCTGGGACCAGGGCTGCCAGTTTTCTCAGGGCCTTTCTGAATCCACTTACCTCTTGGGGTCACTAGTGGGGGTGAACACAGAGCTGGGGTTCAGGCGATGGCAGTATGAAGAGTCAGCACCCTGCTTCTCCCACTTATTTTCTGGGAGAAACCTTTGGCCCTTTGTATGTCTCTATTTCCAGATCTGTAAAATGGGGTGATAACTCCTTCCCCAAAGGAGTTTGATGGGGATTCCACAGGATCCCGGTGCCTGGTGCAGTGTCCCACCCACGCCAGTCCCTCAGACCTCTTTTAAAATGGCCTTTCCACCCCGGGTATCTCTTTTGATATGTGAGTCACTTGTAGCTTGCTTTCTTCCACCTACCTATCCATCCCTCCAGCTCTCATGCCTTGGCCCCTGGGCAGAGTCCGCCAGGTACAGCAGCTCAGAGGTGGCTGCCCAGAGGGGCCCAGAAGGGCTTCTCCAGGGTGAAGCGCCTCCGTCAGTTCCCTAGCCAAGCGAGGGGGTCCTGAAGGGGAGTCTGGGATTCTTAGAGGCCTGACCACGCAAGCAGGCGGAGTTCTTCGGACCCCAGGAAAGACAGGGCGCAGCCAAGCCCCGGCTCAGGGTCCCTTCTAAATTCCATCACCTCCATTGCTGGGAGCCGCTGCTCGCAAACGGCGCGCGCACCCCCTGCTGGCCTTCGAGATTACTGCACCTTAGGCGGCCGATCCGTCCACCCAATCACCGGCGGCCTTTGGGGAACCAAAATGCCATAAAATATGGACTGTCTGAACCCGGAGGACGTTCAGAGACCACCGCCCCTGACTCACAGGTGGAGGAACGACACCCTTTGTGTGTCTAGCGTTTGCCTAGCGCAGGAATTCAGTCCGCCCCCTACCCCCCCAAAGCTGAACTCTGCCAGTGCCTGGGCAAGGGGGGAGGGGAGCCCCTCCGCAGGGACGGCCCTCACAGCTGAGCTCCAGTTTGTGGGGTGGAATGGGGGAGGAGGCAGAGAGAAGAGGGGGTCTCGTGTTTCTGGCCGCGCCCCCCATCTGGCGGGCTCCAGGGGAGGGGCTTCCTGTTTTGTCTTGGAGCAGCCTCGGGGGCAACCTGAGAGCCATGAAATAGGAGCAGAGGGTTATCTGTGCAGGGGTGGGGGTGTGTGTGTGCATGCGTGGTGTGTGTGTAGGTGTCCTGTGCTGGTGACATCATCCCAAATTTCAAGACCTCCTTGGAGCGGGGGCTGGGTTGTGAGGTGGAGCAAGGGGACCCGGAAGCAGGGAAGAGCCTGGTCTTTCAAGCCAGGGCCAGAGACAGAGGGCAGTGGGGAGCACGGGCACAGGTGAGGAGCACAAATGGGCGGAGAGTTGAGATGCTGCCCAGCTTTGGGCCTGGGTGATGGCTGCACCCACAAGGAGGCGGGGCCCAGGGCCAGGAATTGTCTACAGTGGGATAGTCCCAGGGAGGGCCCCCTTCTGAGGAGGACACCAGTTTCCTCCTCTGGCCTCAGCTCTTGTCACCCTTGACTCCCTCCTCTTAGCTGGGCTTCTGTGTGCCTGTGTGTGCCCCTGATCAGGGCTGTGGGAGCCCTGTCTGCCCGGCGGAGGGTGCCCCTTGGTCTCTGCTCTGATCACACCAAGACCAGCGAGTCTGCAGTCTGCAGTTCCCAGGCCAGTGGAGTTCGAGACCTTTATGACTCCCGGTTTAGGAGTCTAGGCCTGCACCCACCCTTCCCCAGAATGGGTGGCCTCGGCAAGCTCCTTCCTCTCTGTGAGCCACAGTGTCCCCACCTGACATGCAGGGGGAATGAGCAGCAGCTCCCAGATGCCCGGGTAGGGGGGATGGATGGAATGCGGGGGTGCATGCAGAGTGCCCGCACACAGCCACAGGGCCTTGCACATAGCACTGCCGTCGGGTCAATTCTGACCCATAGCGACCCTGTCAGACAGGGTAGAACTGCCCTGT
>NW_022111357.1:13974227-13980987 GCF_000313985.2 Echinops telfairi
TCATCTGGCCCTGCCTCCCCCTCTGGCTTTATTGCTCTCCTTAATTGCACATGGGCGGTGCAGGCATCTCTGGTTGGCGGTGCAGGCATCTCTGGTGCACGGGGAGAGCTAGTGTTTGGGGGCCAAACAATCCCCATTTGATTTGGGGTTTGAATCACAAATCCTGGCTCCATTCCTCATTGACTGCATGAACGTCACTTCCCTCCTCCGGGCCTCAGTTGCCTCATCTGTCAGATGGGCCAAAGAGCGACGTCACTCTGTTTCTGTAACATCACAAGAAGGCATTGTGATCACGGGTATGCTGGGAGTTCCTGAGAAGGACAGCGATTGTTGATGTTTACAAAGCGAGTACTGAGTGCCAGTCACCGCTCTAGGAGCCTGGGGTCGGAGTGGTTATGAGTTGGGCTGTGATCAGAAAGGTCAGCAGTTCAAAATCACCCTCCACTCCAGGGGAGGACGATGGGGTTTTCTATTCCTGTAAAGAGTTTCAGTCTCAGAAACCTCGGGCCAGTTCTGCCATGTCCTATAGGGGCCACCACGAGTCAGCATCCACTTGATGGCAGTGAGCTTGGTTGTGGACTGGGGACTGTTCTGAAGAGCCCTGCCTCAGTTCCTTGCCCACACAACTGCCCTGAGATGGAGGAAGGACTGGCCACATCCCCACTTTATGGATGGAAAAACAGAGGCCCAGCAAAGTAAGCCACATGCCTAGTGGTGACCTCGTGTCCCCCGAAGGCTGTTGGTGCCGGTTTTCATTGGCCGGTTTCAGGCATTCAGGCATTGGCCGGTTTCATTCCCTGGCATGTGAGAAGGACCAGGAATTGGGTTGCCTGAGCCCTCGTCCCTGCTCTGCCACTGACTCGCTGTGTGGCATTGGGTGGCCCCCTGTTCCCTTTAAAATCCATTTCCCCCTGTGCACCATGGAGGCTTGGGACCAGGCTGGGGGTGCGTGTGTTTGTGGGTGCTTGGCTTGGATGCAGCGGGAGACAGCTGGAATCGGGAGGGCCCGTCCATGGCTGCTCAGCTCTGGCTGGTGGTTACCAGGCAGAATGCAGGCACAGTATAGCCAAATCTTTGAACTTTTCCAGAGAAGCATGAAATTTGGGTTTTTCTGAAATGTGAAATCTGATGTTCACATGTTGGCAATAATTAAAGGAGAGCAAGAGAAAGACCCTGTGTGAGCCAAACAAGGCCCGTTTGTGGCTGCATTTGGGCTCAGTGGCCTGTCGCTGGGCCGTCCGTGGGGTGCCCAGTATCCAGAGGCCCCTTCCTGCCTGGGGCCTTTGCCAAACGTGACTCACACTCCTGGTGCTTCCCATGGGACTGGGACACCCCGCCCCCACTTACCCCAGGGCTGTTGTCACCAGCTACACTGAAGCCGGTTGTGACCCTTGCCCCCTCCGTGTGGGCAGCCCGCTGCATGCAGTTCTTCAGATGATGACCTTTCAAAAGCAGAGTGGCAGGCTTGTTTTCTGGGGTGCCTCAAGATCGGATCGAACGACCAACCTCTCGGCTGCTAGTTGAGCACCCAACCATTTGTGTCACCCACGGACTCCCACGTATCCCTACAATGGAGGCAGCGTTCTTTTCTCTGTGTGAGAGCACACTGAAGCACAGAGAGGCTGAGCGACTTGTCCAGGGTCACACAGCAGAGCTGGGGGCCCAGCAGGAGTCTTCTCCCCCGATTCCCAGTGGTGTAAACACCAGGCACCCTGCCACGATGAGCCCGGCACCCTTCGTCAAGCCTCCTGCCCACCTGTTCTCCTCTTTCCGGGCATGCTGGGAACCCACAAACTCTCTGGCCCTCCAAGTCTGGCCTAGAGGAGGCTGATCCCTGCTCCTCCTGGAGCTTTGGGCTCTCACTCCCTACTTCCCTTGGGCAGGAAAACCCAAACTCAAAGCCATTGCCATTGAGTAGATGCCAACTCATAGTGACCCTATGGCACAGGTTAGCACTGCCCCTATGAGTTTCCAAGGCTGTCTGTAACTTTTACGGGAGTCGAAAGCTCCGTCCTTCTCCCAAGAAGCAGCTGCTGATTTTGAGCCACTGACTTTTCAGTTAGCAGCCCAATACAATTACCGCTTCGCCACCCGAGCTCCAGCCCTGGGCAGGGGGCTGTGTGGAAATCTTTGTGTGATGAGAAACCTGCTGCAGCAGCACCACCGAGGCCACAACCTCTGTCAACAGCCCGAATACCGGCAGGAGGAAGTGCTCGCGCCTTTGGGGGACACTGGCAGGAGCTGGTTAGCCAAGTCTATCTCCCTCGGAGGCTACAAAGTGGGGCTGAAATCCCAGGGACCACTGAGCCTGTGCGTGCAGGTGCTTGGGGGAGGTATGGTAGTCTGGTGGGTTGTGGGTGCCTGCATGTGTCTGAGTTTCCTTTGAAGGCCCCGTGCCTGGCTCTGCCTCGTGGGCTGCAGTGTTTGTAGTGGGTGTGTTTCTGTGACACTCTTGCTGGGCAGGGACTGCCAGGTGTACACATGGGCTCACCTAAGTGCCCACCTGGGTGCCTGGGCATTTGGGGAAATTGAGGGTTTAAAGAAATGGGCTTTTCTCTTGTTATCTTAAAATCACTAGGAATTTTAACATTTGTATAAAACAGTGTAACTGTCACCTGGATTCAGTGCCTTCCAGCTGACACCATTCAAGTGGACTACTTTTCTAGCTTCTAGCTCATCATCCGTCAAGAACTCAAAAGACACGTTGCACTGGGCAAATCTGCTGCAAAAAAGCCTCTTTAAAGTGTTGAAGAGCAAGGATGTCCCTCTGAGGACTAAGGGGTGCCTGGTCCCAGCTGTGGTATTTTCAATTGCCTCATGTGCATGTGAGAGTGTATATACATACATACATACATACATATATATCGCCTATTTTATAAGGGAGGCTGAAAGAATGAATCCATTTGAATGATGGTGTTGACAAAGGCTCTTGAAAGGACCCTGGGCTGTCCTAAAGCCACAACAAACCAGTCTTGAAAGAAGTGCAGCCAGAATGCTCCTTAGAAGTGAGAGGGCCAAGACTCCATCTCATGAACTTTGGACAGGTTATCAGGAGCCACCAGTCCCTGGCCCTCTCGATGGTGGAAAAGGTGCCGTGCTCGGTCACATGGAAGGCCAACAAAAATGAAGAAGCCCTTCCAGGAGATGGGTGGGTGCAGGGGCTGCAGTCTCGGGCTCAGACAGAGCACCCATTGTGAGGACAGTGTAGGGCCAGGTCGTGTTTTGTTCTGTGGAATGGGTTGCGATGAGTTAGAATTTATCTGACAGTGCCGAACAACCAGGAGTCCTGGTGGCATCATGGGCTGGTAACCACGGTGTCAGCAGTCCTAAACCACCAGCCGCAAGGAGGTAGGAGGATGAGGCTCGTTGCTACTATAAAGATTTACAGCCTCGGAAGCCCACAGGAGCAGTTTCTACTCTGTCCTCCAGGGGTCGCTGTGAGTTAGAATGGACGCAGCGGCAAGGACGTCCGTCAGTGTTTTGCTCCCGTTGAGTGTGACCTCAATCCTGTTCCAGATGTTCACTGAGCTTGTGAATAGGCAGGAGCAGCACACAGGATCATGGCCTGATGTGTAGGAGAAATTACAGGTGGCCTTTCTAAAATCCGGGAACTCAGGCTCTTAGGGAGGCTGCATAAATGACACCTCTGATGGTGAAGGGGGTCAGTAATCACACCACCAGCTGCTTTCAGATCCTGTAAAAAGTTACAGCCCTGCAATCTCCCAGGGGCAGCAGCTATGTCCTGTCCTCTAGGGGTGCCGAGTCAAATCGACAGGATGGCAGGGAGGCTTGGTCAGGTGGTTACAGCCCACGGCCCCTAGGTCCCTTCCGACATACACGGACCCTGCAGGAGAGAGGAGGGCTGCTCCGTTGTGCTTCTACGGCTGTAAATCTGCAGACACATTGTGTCATTTCCCCCCCAGGGAGCAGCTGGTGGGTTTGAACTGCCAACCTTTCCGCTAGCAGCCCCACACTTAACCCCAGTGTGCCACCAAGGGGCCTTTTGGAAGTGCCATTAGCAAAATAAGCAACAACAAGGAAACCCTCTGTCCTTGCATTTCCTCGGCCCCACAGCACCCTCTAGGACAGAGCAGAACTGCTTCTGGGGCTTTTGAGGCTGAATCTCGATGGGAACAGATGGCCTCCTCTTTCTCTCACAGAGCAGCTCGTGGGTTTGAAGGGCTGACCTTTTGGTTCGTGGTCAAATGGTTACCCCCCTGTGCCACCAGGGCTCTGTAAGTGCCACAGAACCCTCTAAAAAAGTGGATGTGATTGTCTTCATTTGGTGGATGAGGAGACTGGAGGCCAGGGGACAGGCAGTGAGCTGCCCAGGCTCTGAGAGCTGGGAGAGGCAGGGTGGACTTGACTCTGGGTCCTCTGTCTCCAAAGCCATTCTTCTTTTCCTCCCTGGGCTGTCTATTGGGATCCACAGTGACCCCTCCCTGGGGGTCAGGACCTTACCCTGAGGGCATTCCTTTGGACAATCCCTCTGTACCCTCAAAGGTCCCATCCCATGTAGGCATCGCCTGCATCCCAGGCATTGCCAGCAGCTTGGAAATGAAGCTGTAGCAGGCACAAGCCACTTCTCCCACCCTCTTAACTCAGGAGTGGGTGTGGGGTTCTCCATTTGGTGGGGACCTGGCCCAGGTCACACTGAGCGACATTGTGGCCATTCTGAGTTCAGACCCCTATGGCTTTGGTGGTTGAATGTTGGTGGACAGAACAGGCTGGTCTCTCCTATGGATGGGGTCCACCCTTTCTCTCCGTCTCTGCTTTCTGTGCGGGTGTGACAGCAGCAGAGCCCAGAGCCAGAGGGGACTCGTGACCTGCCCATAGCTACGCCAGCCTGGCCAGGCCTTGTCTTCCTCCGACTCCAGTGATCCCGCAGGCTTTGTGCCTGTTGCTCCCATCCCCCCACCGATGCTCACTGGGGCACCTGCCTCTGCCCAAGCAGGAGGCCCTGGGGTGCCATCGAGCGAAAGCTTACCCCACAGCCAAGAGTGGATTGGGGTGCCAGTTTTGGCTCTGCCACTCATTTTCTGTGTAGTATTGGGCCAACTACTTTGCCTCTCTGAGCCTCAGTTTCTCCATCTGTAAACTGGGGACAGTAAGGAGTGCTGTGAGGATGAATAGCCGTCGGAGGGGAGGTGTCAGGCTTTGTTGAGATCTTGCTCTGTGCTGAGCTCTTTCCAGCAATGCTACGTGACTACTACTGCTATGCTCAAACAGTTCAAGAAACTGAGGCTCAGGGTGCTTACATGCGTCCGGCACAGTTTCCCAGCAGGATAGTCGTGTCTGGGTTCCAGTCCAGGTCTGCGGACTCTAAAACCCCAAATGCTTAAAGCAGGAGGAATGGTCAGGGTATTTAACACTTGGCCTGGCCTCAGCCCAGGCTCTCAGAACAGATGCCTGCCCCCAAAGAAGCAGGCCGATCGATGTCCTCGCAGCCCCGTGTTTTCCAGGACACACTCAACTGTGCTAAATGGGATTAATCCAGGAAATAAGATTACGGATGTCAAGCAGCTTGGAGTGTTCCCCCAACGATGGTTTCCATTTCCTCTTGCCCTGTGGGGATGGGAAGCACGCCTGACACTCAGGACACCCAGGCTGGAAGTCCTGGCCCTGCCGTGAATCACGGGACGAACTTTGGAAAGTGCTGGGAGCGAGTTTCCAGGGCGGCGCATTAACCAGAGCCGTGAAGAATAAGGGCTCAGCGAGCCTCCTTCAGGCCACGCATGTGCTAATTACAGAGTTCAACCAGGCCAGCCCAGGGGGGCCTTCAGCTCGGCTGCCGGCTGCCGTTTGCCAGTTATTCAATTAAGGGATAGCATGTGGTTTAAAAAGAAAGACGCCATCCATATTTCAAAGGTGCGATGTGGGGGTTTTGACAGATGTGCACACGTCCGGGCCCTGTGAGTCGGAATGGATCCCATAGCACCAGCACGCCCAGGAAAGCACCACCCAGTCAAACGTGCTGCCACGGGTCGGGGCCGACTCCCAGCGACCCGGTAGGACAGGGTGGAGCTGCCTCTGTGGGTTTCCGAGGCGAACTCTTGAGGGGAGCCCAAATCTTCGTCTTTCCCCCATGGGGTGGCTGGTGGAGTTGAACTGCTGACCTTGTGGTGAGCAGTCCAAAGCGTAACCTCTTAGGCCACCAGGGCTCCTCCACCACAACGAAGATCGCCTCATTTCCATCGCCCACAGAAGCCCCCCTTTCCGCTCAGCCTCGCCCTCTCCCTCCATTCTCACCCTCAGGCACAGGCTGGCTTGTCTTTGGTCCGTCTGGTCCGATGACAACATCCGCGCTGTGAGCCGCCGCGCAGCGCTTCTTTCATTCGACGTGATCGTTCCGCGATTCATCCCTGTTCTCCGGGTTCCTTTTTACCGCCCCGTGTGGGGTTGCAATAGGGTCGCTCTGGGCGGGGGTCCCCTCAGTGCTGGCAGTGACGTTGGATTGTTTGCTAGTCTATACCACCATCTATTTTTCCATTCACCTTCTGAAGGACCTGTGGGCTGGGTCTAGTTTTCTGCCCTTACTGTCTCGCATGGATGCACACTGTCGGTTCTCTCCCGCAGACCTCTAGGACGCGAATGGCTTGGGTCGTGTGGGAGGCGTCTATCTAATGTCTTGAGAAACCGTCACATGGTGTGCCAAGGTGGCTATACCATTACACGTTCCACAGGCAAGGCAGGGCCTTTGGCTGGTCTGTATCCCTGTCCACACTTGCTGTGCTTGGGGCCCCACCCCCTTCCTTCTTCC
>NW_022111357.1:13981087-13982245 GCF_000313985.2 Echinops telfairi
ACCCCGTCCCCCCTCCCAGCCTTTGAAGTCTTACCCTTTGGTGTGAAAACCATTTCTAGCTTGTCCTTGACCATCATGGTGTCATAACATGTTCATCTTTATGGGATTGACTCATCACGTCCTAAATTTTGTCCACATGCTGACGCCACATCCTTCCTGATTTTGAACGAGGCAGAACGAGGAGATTCTGCCAGCGCTGAAACCAGGGAAGCGGTGCTCAGCCAGGGCAGTGGCCTCTCACCATCCTTGTTCAGCCCGTGTGCTGCGCAAACCACCAGGGCAGCTGCGTTCTGAGAAGGAGAGTGCGGCATCAGGATCAGAGGAAGGCCTGTTAGCAACCTGGGCTATGCAGATGAGGCAACTTCGCTTTGCCGAATGAAAGTGAGGGGGACTTGACTCACTTGCGGAGGAAGATCAAGGGTTGCAGCCTGCAGTGTGGATTGCAGCTCAATGTAAAGAAAACCCAAATCTTCTCAACTGGACTAATAGGTAACATCATGATCAATGAAGAAAAAATTGAACTTATCAAGGATTTGTCTTGCTTGGTTCCACAATCAATGCTCATGGAAGCAGCAGTCAAGAGATCAAAAGATGGATGGCATTAGGTAAAGCTGTTGCACAAGGCCCCCTTTAGAGTACTGAAGAACAAGGATGTTCTTTGAGGACTAAGGTGCACCTGACCCACGTCACGGTGTTCTCCATCGTCTCATATACACGTGACAGTCGGACACTGAATGAAGAAGGGTCAATGCATCTCATGTGGTGCCACAGAAGAATGTTGGAAGTCCCACGGGCGATTAAAAGGACAAACCGACCTGTCTTGAAAGAAGTATGACCAGAGTGCTTCTTAGACACAGGGGCGTAGAGACTTTCTCCTACCTCTTTTGGACACGTTATCAGGAGATACCAGTCTGTCCCTGGAGAAGACCACCATTTTGTGAAAGTAGAGGGGCGGTGAAAAGAGGAAGGGCGTTAACACAATGATGACAACAGTGTGCTCAAGCTCGGGAACAATTGTGGGACGGTACAAGGCAGTGCTTCACTCTGCGGTGCATAAGATTGTTAAGGGTCAGACCCCACATGACCACACTTCACAGCAGCAGCAGCAGCAGCAGCAGCAGCAGCAGCAGCAGCAGCAGCACCAGCACCTCCACCACC
>NW_022111357.1:13982345-13991864 GCF_000313985.2 Echinops telfairi
AGCAGCAGCAGCAGCAGCAGCAGCAGCAGGATGAAAGCGTCCTGTAGCATCTGCATGAATCACCAGTTCCACCCCACCACCCTGCCTTCTTCTGCAGGGATTCCGGGTCCTGGATGAGTTCTGCTCCCTTCTCAAGGGTGTGAGGGAGCCCTCCATGCTCATGAATCCGACCTGTCATTGTCTTTGTTCCTACGCTCGCTAGGACTTCTGACTTCAATCTGTCACTCAGGGTCCCAGCCCAACCAGGCTCTGCCCACCCTGGCCTCCCAGCTCTGGGTCCTTGAGTCGCGGTAGGAGCTCAGTGTTTGCTGGTAGACCAGGGGGCCGACGCTTCACAAGTATGGGGTCCCACTGATGGGGTGCTAGGCCCTCAAGTGCATCCATTGTGCTCAGCCTCCTCTGGGTCAGAGGAGGTGACCAGGCTGCAGTAGATCCAGGATCAACTGCCAAGAGATATCCAGGATCACGATGTCTTTGCATGCCCTGCTTTCCAGGACACCCTCTACTTTCTCTTCTGATAAGCTGTGGCTGTGGCATCCAACCATCTCCCCTGACCCCATCAGGCACCTGTCCCGTCTGCCAGACGTGTCTTCTGTCCTCTGTGTATTTGAACGCAGCCTGGCATGGTTAACATGCTCTTGGCCCTGCCCCCGCCATCTTGTGACCTAGTGGTTGCTCAGAGATAGTTGGATGCTGAGCATCACTCACCTGCACCCACTGGATAAACCCACATCTCAGACGTGGCCCCGTCTCACGGATGGACCTGAACATGCTGGCAGTTCAAAGCTTGAGGCAAGACGAGCCAAGGCTTTGTTCTGCTGAGCATAAGCTCGTCGGGCCACCGGGAGTCAGATTCGACATCAACTATTGAGGTCCTCTGTCACTCATAGAAGCATTCAGGACCAGTTCTTTGAAAAAGAAGAGTCTTCTGGACTATGTGATTCTTTTATTTAAAACTCATGCGGCTGAAACACTTGTGAGTGTTTCTTATGGAACGCGTGGCGGCCAATCTCCAAGATGGCACCAGTGGGAGCCCCTCTGGTCTTCAGGCCTGGTGGAGGCCCCTCCCACACTGAACCGGGACTCGTTAGTGCGGCCAATCAAATACAGAAGGGGTGAGGCGTCGAATCTGAGATTAAGTCTTGGTCATCTTCTCCCTCTCCGCTAATGTGCTCTGAGGGAGGCCTACGGTTCTGTCTCCAGGGCAAGGAACGGAAGCCTCCAGCCCATAGCCAAGAAACCACGTGGTCAAGTGGATGGCGTGGAAAGGGATCTGCTGGTGCGGTCCAGCCTGCGAAGGCTGAAGCTCTGGTTGACGTCTTTCCTGAAACGTCGTGAGGCACCCCGGGTCGGACCCACCGAGCTATGCTGTTGCTCATTTCCTGACCCTCAGGATCTGGGTGCGAGAGCCGGTGCTGTCTTCTACCACTCAGGGTTGGAGTAATTTGTTATGCAGCCACAGATCACGGAGGAGCCCTGGTGGCCCAGTGGTTATGTCTTGGGCTGCTAACCATAAGGTGGCCGGTTCAAACAAACCCACCGGCCACTCTGAGGGAGAAAGATGAGGCGATTCACTCCCATAAAGATTTACCGCCTGGGAGTCTGTTCTATGGGGGTCACTGTGAGTCCAATCAACTCCATGGCCGCCGGTTTACCGGTGGTTGTAGATAACTAACACCCTGTAAACATGTACGAGGACTTGGAATGACCAATGATTTCCTCTTGTCTTACCACACCCAACACAACCGAAGGAGAAGTACCACGGACTGCTAAAAGGACAATCCCATCGGCCTCGGAAGACGTGGGGCCAGGGTGCTCCTTAGAAGCAAGGATGGAGCCTTTGTCTTATGTACATTGGACGTGAACTATAGTCCAGGAAAGCGGATTGGCCAAGGGGAGTCACCTGACCCAAGCTGAGCCACTTAGGTTGTCTTTTCTTCCTCCCGCCCTCCTTAACCGTCTTCCTCACGCTGCGTGCGCCTTGCTCTCCCCTCGCCCTCTCGTCTCCTCCAGGACGAGAAGATGGAATGCGCTAGGTCTCAGACCGAGCGAGCGGGATGAGCCACCCCTAGTCAGAGAGAGAGCAGCTGAGATGGAGCTGGCGATGGGGAGGGGTGATGGTTCAGGCTACTGCCCAGGACCCGGCTGGCCCCTGGAGCTCAGCTCTGCTCAGCCTTGGCTGCTTACAGTAGGCTCCTTTGACCTGAGCTTCCTTAGGGATCTGTTTCCTCCAGTTCCGTTCTCTTAAGACAACCATCTCCGTTGGCAGCATCTTTCGCCCTCCAGCGAGCATGCTGTGGTCCATTTTGACTGTTGATTTGTAACACAGGGGAGCCCAGGCGCTACAGGCTGCTGGCCGCTGGGAGGAGGGTTTGAACTCTGGTTCCCTGCTAAGCACAGACCTCCTGGGCCAACCAGAGGCTTTCGTAGGCTTTGACAGGTTTGAAGAGACAGACTGGTTCGTTGAGTGGTCCCACCTTAGTGTGCCTAACCCTCTCCTCCCGCTGGACAAGCAAGGTCTTCTCTGGGATGAGCAATGGTGCCAGGCACGTCTTCAGCTTGCTGCTCTTTCTTCCGCGATCCACGGGTACCTTCAGGTGGGTGCGAGCTTCGTAAGGCGAGTCAAATACCCCATGGAGTCTTTCCAGAAAAATGGTGCTGACCCTCCCCTGGCAGTAGGTGCGATTTCTCATCTTGCCGGGCATCTAGGACTTCAGTGTGCATCCATCAGCTGCGGCCTGGCTCCGAGCAGCACCGGGTGGGGAACGCCCAGCTGTCCACCTGGTGGCAGGCAGCCGCCAAGTGGAACCTGGGCCCCTAGGGTCTAAACAAGTCGGGGAAGATCCATGTCGTTTGCTTTTATTTAAAATGAAGTGGATTCTAAACACCACTTAAAAACACATTAGTCATGGCGTTGGTGAACTATTCATCTCCACAGAGCCACAGATGTTTCCCTCAGCAAAATGCCCGAGTCGGGACGGAGTCGGGCAGTTGGGAGATTGATGAGCTTCTGTCAAGGGGCTCATTACCTCCTGACTGGGTGACTTCCGCCTTGGCTGCCCAGCCCCCCACTGTGGCCCAATGGCCCTCCACCCTGCTGTCTAGGCCGCCTTCCTGAAGCAACCTGTGCATGGCCGCTGGGCTTGGGGAGGGGCGGCCCCGGCTCTGGTGCAGGTCCTTGATCTGCTACAGGTTCTGCCATTGAATTCGAGTGTGGGGCATCTTCCTTCGTTTCTTATTCTTCTGGTATCAGCACTCTGATTTCTCCTTGGGGTGCCACCCCCTTTCTTATCCTGGAGTGTCCTGTGGGGCTGACCCTGCCCCACACCTCCGCACAGCCCAAACTTACTGCCATCCAACCAATCCTGACTCATAGTGACCCCGAGGGCAGGGTAGAACTGCCCCTGTGGTTTTCCAAGGCTGTCACTCTGTTAGGTGCCAGCCACTTGGCTCCGTCCCATAGGGACCCAGTGCCCAGCAGAAGGAAGCACCTCCCTGTCCTGCGCCAGCCTTACATCGTTCTGGTTGGGCCCATTGTTGCAGCCACTGTGTCCATCCATCTCCTTTAGGGCCTTCCTTTTTTTTTTGTTTCTTTCTGCCCCTCTACTTTATCAAGCAGGATGTCTTTCTCCAGGGCCTGGGGTCTCCTGACAACATGCCCAAAAGCTGTGAGCCAACGTCTCGCCACCTGTATTAGTCTGGGTACTTTGGAGAAACAAATCCACAGCGACTCATGTATAAGAGAGAGTTTTATGTAAAGAAAAGGTGCATCACGAAAACATCCCAACCCAATGCTGCCCAAGCCCACAAGTCCAACATTAACCCATTTACCCAACACCAGTCCACAAAGTCCTCCACCTCACAAAACAGAGGCAATGATGCCGACTGCAGGAGGAAAGCTGAGTCCATGAACGTGTAAGCATCTCAGCACTGGCAAGGGTCTCCACACAGCTGCTCCAGCACCCAGGGCTGCATCGGGATAGATCCATGCGGCTTCTCCTTGGGGATGTCTTATAGGAAGTCAATTTTGCAAGCTGAAGCAGGGAACTGCTAAGGCAGCTGCACCCGATGCAACCATCACAAAACAAGAGACCCGAGAACTAGAAAGGCAAGGCTTCACCACCCATTTATCCCTCCGCCTTTCAACCAGACCCACATGTGATTATCGGCCAGGCTGGCACAATTAACTAACTCACCACCCTTGCCTCTCAAGAGCACCCTGGCCGCACTTCTTCCAGGACAGGTGGGGTTGTCCTTTTAGCAAGTCCACGGTGCTTTCCGTACGCTTCTCCAGCACCGCGACTCAAATGCCTCCGTTCTTCTTCTGTCTTCCTTATCCAGGGTCCGACATTCCCGCGCACGCGAGGCCACGGGAAACACCCCGGTGCGGGCCAGGCGCACCTCGCCCTCAAAGTAGCAGTCTTCTTTTGCAACACTGCACAGAGAACTTCTGCGGAGGCTTTGCCTAACGCGGGGCGTCTTTGGCTCCCGGAACGGCTGCTTCCATGACCGCTGATTGTGGAGCCAAGCAAGACAAGACCCCAGACCACGTCAATCTGTTCTCCACTGATCACGGGGCTACCTATTGGGCCAGGTGTGAGCAGTTCGGTCTTGCTGGCCCGGAGCTGCAATGCACACTGCAGGCTGCAGCCCACGTCGCTCTTCATCGGCACGTGCTCCAGTTCTTCCTCCCTTCCAGCAGGCAACACGGCGTCGTGTGTGCACCGCAGGCTGTGGTGACCCTGACGTCACGTTCTTCCTGCTGCAGTCCACCTTCTCCGATGGCTTGCTCATCGAGTAAGTGCGGCCAGAGGGTCCAACCCAGACACACCTTTCCTGACCTGCCCACGGGTTCCCCGAGCCCGGTGAGGCGTCTGGAATGCAGGCTTCTCACGGTGATCTGTTCTCTGGGAGGATCTACACAGTCAGTAAAGCACAAGTCACCGTCTCCCTGGTATCCTCTGCTCTCAGCCCAGATCTCCCTGCCGTCAGGGTGATGCTGGGGGCTGAGGCAGACTGCAGCGTGTGAGGACTCTGTGACCCCATGGCCATGCTCTCTCCAGACCCCTGGGGGGCGGGGGCTGGCCTGCATTGGAGACTGCCACCCTCTCGTGGGGTGACAGGGGCCTATTGTGACAAGTGACCCGATGTGCTGTCCCTGCTCTCTGGCACAGCCCCTCTCCCTTAGACCGGCTGAAGGCCAGGCTCCCCGGTGTTGCTATCTGCCTCCAGTCACAACAAAAGGAAACTCTATCCCCTCGGCCCAGTCCTTACAAGCCTGGCTGTGTTGGGTACACTGATGTGGCCATGGTGTCATGAATGCCTCCCCACCCAGAGGACCAGCTGCCAGCAGTACCCAAGCCCCGTTCTGCTGAGAGCCATCGGGCCTCCCAGGCTAATAGATTGCCAGGGCTTTCTTCCGCATCTGTTTTCGTTGGGTAGTGCCTGTGAAACCTGCCCACCCCGGTGACCCTGCAGGCATCTGACCGACTGGTGGAATAGCGCCTGGCCTCACAGCACCGGGCTAGCCACCACAGCAGGACAAGCTGACAGCTGGGGTCTGCCTAGGGATGAGTCCATACTGAATGAACGAGTGAAGAAATGCTTGTCAGACCGGGCTTCTTGCCTAGCTTCCCAGCCCCCCACTCTCCCCTGTTCTCCTCTCACAGCCCCTCCCCTGCACCGTGTCCATGGTGCCTCAGCCTGGCACACGCTGGCCCTGCTGGGAAGGTCTCTAACGGCCACTGCCCGGCTGCCTTCTCCGACTCCTTCATCGTTCAGCTCAGCCAGGCTCAGTGAGTGGGCCTCTCCTGGGCCCCGGGTATGGTTCTAGGTGCTGGTGCTGAACCAGACAGGGACAGCCCCTGGCCCCCTGCAGCAGGCAGAAGGCTGCCAGTTGGTGGTAAGTGCTATGGAAAAAACAAACTGCAGGGAAGGGGGTAGTTTTAGTTTTGCTGTTTTAATAGACGCGGCCACACGGATGGAGTAGCGCTGCCCTGTGGGCGTCCAGGCTGGGAGTTTTGCAGGGGCAAGTGGCCAGGCCTTTCCCTGGAGGAACTTCCAGTGGACTTGAACCAGCAGCCTCCTGGTTGGCGGCTGAGCACTTCAACACTGCACCCCCAGGGCCCCATTGAAACGAGGCAGCAGCCACCACCTGACGTGTCCTGAAGCACAATTTGTATCACAGGCCACCTTCTTAGGTCTTCAACTTGGCTCAGCAATTTCAATCCTCCCTGATGAGGTAAGGTTTTCATTTGGAACTCTAACGTTCATGGTTGTATGCCATCTGTACATGGACGTGGCAGAGTGTGACATGGGAAGTTTGCTAAAGAACATGGCTGGAGGGGGACCCCTGAAGTGGCTGTAAAAGGCCACTTAGAATCTGTTGATTGGAGAGATCTAAGGAGAGAGACAGCTTTGCAAATTATATGAGCAATGCTCACCTCTCAACCCGACCCAACACAAGCACCGGCAAAACACAGAGGGGGTCAGCGCAGGGCTCTGGGACGATGAGGACTTGAAGGAGGTGAGGGGTGAGACCTGCAGATCTGTGATAGAGCCAGGGATAGGGCCAGGGATAGGGCTGGGGCAAGGGCAGAAGCAGGGCCAGGGCCAGGGCTAGGGCCCAGGGAGGTCAGGGGGTCCTGGTGGAGATGGGAGGGACTAACTGTAGTGTGTAGGATAGTTTCTCCAAATTCAAGGTCACCTGTAGCTGTGCCCTCCTTTGGAAACAGAGCGACTGCAGGTGCAATTGGCTAAGACCAGAATCTAAGGGATTAGGGTACATTCTAAATCCAATACAGCGAGTGTCCTTTGAAGACGAGCAGATAATGACAGAGAAGGGTCAGGGGTCAGTATGAAGGAGAGGAGGGACCAAGGGAAGGAGTCACCATAGAGGTTAGCTAGGCAGAGGAAACAGCTGGGTCAAAGTGTCCCAGAGGGTGGGGGAGGGGTGAAGGAGGAGCGGGCAGGGCCACTGAATCTGCCAGGAGGCTGCAGTTTGCCTTGGGAGTGTGTTTTAAATGCACCCTGGCTTCCTGGGGGGCTCTTCAGGCATCTCTCTGAGAGCCTCACCTAGTTCCTCCTGCACACCCCCTACCCATCCCGGGGCCCATTGCATCATGCCAGCCCTGCCCATGGCCATGGCTGCTGGCCCTGCCGCTCCTCCCTGGCACCGTGTGTACCCACTCAGCCACCCGACCCACTTTGAGAGGTGGGGTCAGCAGTCTTGTCCTGGACACAGCCGGCCTCAGGGTCTTGTAAGGACCCTTTGTCTCAGGCCAGCCCTGCAGTTTGATGAGAGCCCAGCAAGGCCGGAACTGGCCCCTGACACCCGACAGACAAAGGGCCTCTTTGAGTGGCTGGGGTTTCTCTGCCTGGGAAGCGTGGGGGATTCTGGGACCCACAGTCCATTTGGTGGTGGTGTTCCTGGCAGGAGGCATCCTTTAGCGCCACCCCTGCCTCAGGCCTGCCTTGCCCACTCTGGGGGGCCTCCAACTAAGTGGGGGACTGAATCATGAACTGTGACAGCACCAGTATTCACCCTGCCAGCCACAGCCCCTCCCACCCTGCCCCGCCAGGACCCAGGGAACCCCCACATCGCTGTGGAGACAAGGCGATCACCACCCTACCTGACAGATGAGCCAGTGCAGCATAGCCACCCAGGCTGCATGGTCAGAGTTGGGCCTGAGATTTGCAGATACCCCACCCCAGTCCTGTGCCCCTACCCCCAGCCCGACCACCTCCTATTCTTCGACCCTCCCCACTGTGTGCCCAACTTCCCAATGGGGTGCTCGAGGGGGTCTTGTCTTTAAAGTTCCTGGGAGGGGAGGGAGCCATCCTCGTAGAGTGACAGAGCCAGGGGCCTGGGTTTGGATCTCAGCTTCATGATGGTGCTTGTTGCCTGACCTCAGGAGGGTTGCTTGATCTTAGGGACAGCCAGCTTTCCTCCTAGCATCTCTGTGGTGACCACTGGAGCCAAGGACAGGTGTGCTCGCCACCGTGAGGCTCCACTCCTCACCTGTTCAGCCCCTGCCACCAGAGACCCGGCGCTGCCCAGCACTCTCTGGGCAACCTGAAACCCATAGCTTTGCATCAGGCAGGGAAAGATGCTGTGTGGAGTAAACTCAGGCATGTGGGGACAGCGACCCTCCAAGCAATGCTTTTCGACTTACCTTCTATGCTGCAACGGAGAGCCCTGGTGGTTACACACTGAGCTATTAACCTCAAGGTCAGCAGTTTGAAACCACCAGTCGATCCCTGGGAGAAAGATGAGGCGTTCTACTCCTGTAAAGAATTCCAATCTCAGAGATCCACAGGGGCAGTTCTACCCCTTTCTATAAGGGTTGCTGCAGTCAGACGGACTTGATGGCCATGAGAGCACGTTGTGAGGCTGCTCTGAGAATTAAGTGGGTCATGCACTTCAATGACATCATCATCCATTCCCACGTTTCCTTGGCGATTTCTCGACTGTGCACTCTTGTGGTTTGGCCTCTGGTTCTTGGGACAGAAGCCTGTAGAAGCCTCCAGTCTGCCGCCTGACCTGCAGCCAGCACAGGCCTCCCTCCTGTGGCCTGACGCACAGACGTGGGGCTTCCACACCTGCACTGCTGCAGGAGCCATTTCCTCACTGAGAGAGTCTGTCTGTATCCGAGTCACTTGCTTCCCTCCTCCAGGGCAGCCCGAATGAGCCCGTGGGAGGGATTTCCTGGACACAGCTTCCCAGGAGGAAGAGGAGGGTCCTGCCAAGGTCCCTGTTCCACAGGAGGAGGTGCTGTTTCGGGGAGTGTGATGGCTCAGGAGCTGGCCGAGGGAAGGAGGCCCTGCACACACCTGTGGGACCTCAGGTATGTCCTGCCCAGGTTCCAGCAGCCTGGTGGATGCCTCAGAAAAGGCTCAGGGACCAGTCAAGGTGGTCTGCCCTTTGTGGGCATCATGGGATGACCTGGTGCCTCCTCACCACAGTCCCCGACCCACAGCTTAGAACCAGGCACAGAAGCTACTGGCCCCAAACCACAAAAGGAGCAGACAATCCACCTTGCCCTCTCTCTGGGCCCCAGTCTCCCTGAGCCTTGGCATCCTGGGAGGACAGCCTGCTCATGAAGGGATGGCTTGGCTTTGACCCCTGGCTTCTGTCAGCCCATCCTTCCAGGAGCTTGGACAGAAGTGTGTGTGTGTGTGTGTGTGTGTGTGTGTGTGCATCACCTGGTTTCCAGGACCCCTCTGCCCCGAACTGCCCTGTAGCTATTGGCCAGGACCATCTGCTCTCTGAGCTTCACCTGTGTGATAAGGTAACAAGCCTCTTCCAACACAGACAGCTCTGTGGCTAGGGTTTTCCCAGGAGTTCCACCTGCAGTTGCTTTCAACAGGGCTCTCCATCCAGACCTGTGGTGCGGCCCGCCCCCTGGTGGCTGCCTGGGCGCACTGCTCCATCCAGGTTCAAGCGCCAAGTTCTCTAGCTGAGCTGGGAACGGGCAGGGGCTTTCCCATGGGGAAGTTGCTTTTTTCCTTTTTTTTTGC
>NW_022111357.1:13991964-13993917 GCF_000313985.2 Echinops telfairi
CGTGGAGGGGCTGGGGGCTGGGTAGAAATGGGGTTGCTGTATCCCTGGGAAGGTTTTAGGTCTCCAGAGTTAAACTATCAATATTCCTGTCCTAGATACACAGATTGGGGTTTATTCTTTTGAGACCCCTGGCTGGGAGAGATGTCCCTTGTCTCTGTGGGGTGAGTGACATCACCCACATGTTGTACACGAGGAGACTGAGCCTCAGGGGCCCCCAGTGATCAGGTCACCGCTGACCACTGACCTTTCTCCAGACACTGTGGCAAGCGTATAAAGCGTATACATTTTAGGATTTTAGCAAGGGAAGGGGGTGTCCTGTGGGAAGCCCAGGCATCTGGCTGGCCTTGGGGTGGGAATGATGGGGAGTCCTCTCTCTCAGTCAGTCACCCTGACGGCCTCTGTATTTCTCCTGGTTTCTCAGTCTGCCCTTGATCTCAGGTCCACCTGGGATATCACACATCCTTGGTTCCCTCAGCTCCCTTCCCCTTCTTTGAAGTCTCGGCTCAGGTGCTCTTGAAGTTTTAAAAGCAGCACGTACTGAACAACTTCCAAGTGCTGGGCCCGTGGTAGGGAGCCCTGGTGGCATCATGGCTCACTAGTGTGTTGGTTGGCTAACCATAAAGTCAGCAGTCTGAAACCACCAGTCGCTCCTTGGGAGAAAGACGAGGTTTTCTACCCCTGTAAAGAGTTACTGTCCTCGAAATCCATGGGGGGCAGTTTTGCTTTGCACCAGCGTTGCCGGGAACCTGTGAGATATGCAGGTTCTCAGCCCCCGGGAGGGACCTGCTGAGGCAGAAGCTCAGCTGTGGCCTGCCTCTCTGGGCTTCACAAGCCCTTCGGGCGACTCTGATGCACGGTCTGGTTTGTGAGCCAGGGGGTAGGCCTGGCACCAGTATTATTTTATTGATGACATGAATTATCCAAGGTTGGGCACAGTTACTGCCAGCATTCAGCCGACCACGAAACGGAGTCTCATAGAGGCTGAGCGCCAAGCCTCTCTTCAGTGCCTGGATGGACTTCCCTGAGTGGCCAGAAGAGGGAGCCATTGACCTGAACCAGCTTATGGGTGGCGTAGAGGGCAGAGCCGGAAGCCCCTGGAAGTGAGCAGGGCTCCCAGGTTCACCTCCTGCGGTGGACTTCCCCCCTCTGGGTCGCCCACGTACCCCATCCTCATCTCCTCCCCGGGGGCTCCCAAGTCCTGACTGCAAAGCTCCCCGGGGCAAGGACAGGGTTAACTTGGGCAAAGTCCAAGTCATCTATGAATAAGCCCGCAGACCATTCCTGTCCGGAAGATGCTGAGAGCCTGCTCCACAAACTCCCTAACATCTGAGGCATGCTCTGCTGGCTTCCAAAGGCAAAAGAAACACCAAACTCGCCGCCATTGAGTCGATGGTGACTCGTTGCGACCCTACAGGACAGGGTAGAACCGGCTCTGTGAGTTTCCGAGACTGTCACTCTTTACAGGAGTAGAAAGCCTCTATCTTCCTCCTGTGGAGCAGCTGGTGGTTTCAAACTGCTGACCTTGCAGTTAATAGCCCAATGCTTAACACACGATGTTCCAGGGCTAAAGGACACTCTATTTAGGGGGAGGTGAGAAAGCGCTGAATATGAGATGGGGTCCTTGGGTGGTTGGAGCCAATGGTTAGCAGGCTTGCCTGCCCACCCAAAGGTGATCCACAAAGGGCCCAGGAAGAAAGGCCTGACGATTCCTTTGTGGAAAAATCAAGCCTGGGAAACCCTGTGGAGCACAGTTCTATGCTGACATCCTCTGGGGCACTGTGATTCAGAGTTGACAGCAACTGGGGGAAAATATATGTTAGAGATGCTTTCCATGTGAAAATTTTATTTTGTGCCAACACAGTGTCGTTAAGAATACGATTCCTGTTTTAGAGATGGGGAAACTGCTCAAGAATCCAGAAAACAGCAGAGCCAGGCTTCTAACCCAGGAACTCT
>NW_022111357.1:13994070-14006791 GCF_000313985.2 Echinops telfairi
CTCTCCCTCTCTCCCTCCTGCCTCTGGACCCCTGCTCAGGCTGCCTGCCTCAGATTCCGGTGCCACCACTCACCCCTCTCCCGCCTTGTAGAGCCCCTGAAGCTTCAAGTGCTCAGGCCCGTCACCCCATCCCTCTGAACCCCAGCTTTCTCATTTGGACAATTAGAGATAACAGTTTGTTCAGGATTTTCTTAGACGCAGTATGGCCAGAATGCTCCTTAGAAGCGAAGATGGTGAGACTTGGTCGTGCTGGCGAGGGACACAGGGAGAAGACCAGTCGCTAGAGAGGAACATCTTGGTGGGTGAAGTTGAGGGTGAGAGAATGAGGGGCGGAGTGGCAGAGCGGCCTCCACTCTAGACTCAAGCACATTTAAGACCATGGAGACCAGGCTGGACCAGGCCCCACGCCCTGTTCTCTGTTGTATCCAAGTCACCACGAGTTGTAGGCTGCTGTATGGCACCGCCACCAACAGCATTTAGGACCTTAGTCCCGGAAGGAGAACTCCTGACAGCATGGGAAACCCAGAGACCCAGTGGCCTTGGGGTGGGAACGATGTCAGTCTCTGTCTTCCTTGTGGTTCCTCAGCCGGCTCTTGATCCCTTGGCCCTGCTTGTCTCTGGGTGGTGGCCCTACTTTCTGCTGGTAGAGAGGCTTCTTTGATGTGGCAGGTGGGGCAGCAGGGCAGGGCCACAGGCAGCGTTGGGCCTACACCTTTCCAGCCCATCCACTCCTGGGAAACATACAGTGCCGCTACCGGGATAAAAATCTCCGAGAGAGAGTGAGACTAGGTAGGCTGGCCCGTTCCCAGGCCAGTCACTGTGCCAAGGAGCTGAGACACTCTATTTGGCCAAATTTAGGTCACATGTCCACGCAGGGGCTGGGGCGTGGGGTCCTGTGATTAGCACCCTGACCAGAACCATTTGGAGACAGGTGCCGGCCACCAGTGATATCAACGCTGCCCACTGGCCACGGGCCTGCAAGGTTCTGAGACCTTAACTCAGCGGTTCTCAACCTGTGTGTTGCGACCCCTTTGGGGGTCAAATGACCCTTTCAGAGGGGTCGCCCGATTCATAACAGTAGTAAACTGACAGTGATGAAGTAGCAATGAAAATAATGTGATGGTTGGGGGTCCCCACCACATGAGGCACTGTATGAAAGGACTGCGGCATGAGGAAGGTTGAGAATCACTGCCTTAACTGCAGCCCTCCTTGAATTCCACACCAGGCCCCTGAGGAAGGTCCCGTTCTGGTCTGAGTTCGCAGCCGAGGGGGATGAGACAGAGAGGGCCGCAGCGGGCGAGTGGTGAGGCTGGGATTTGAACCCAGGCAAGCAGGTTCAGAGCACCTGCTCTTAGTCTAGCTGGAGGAAGACTGCAGTGTCCTCCGGAGCCCGAGAGAATGGCTGGTGGGCAGTCAGAAGCAATCCCTGGGTTTCAAAGACTCTAAGAGTTCACAGAAGACGCCAAGCCTGGAGTGCAACACACAGTAGGCCTCCTGGGCTAGAAGCTCCTCCCCTGGTTCCCTGCAAGGTCAGCGAGCTGTGTGTGTGGCGCTACGCATTGGGAAGATCTCTGGACACAGCCCAGCCTGGCCAGCTCTGCAGGAGTCGGGCAGGCCCAGCGGTCCGCTGCTTCCCGCCGTTCTGCACAGAGGTCTTTCAGGAGAGGATGGGTGTTTGGGCAGTGTGCCCCCTCCCGAGCTCTGTCGCTCTATGTTATCGTTGGAGCTGGAGCTGGGGCCTGGGGGTCGTGGGCTCACTGGGCAGGGGGGGCCTCTGCTGGGTACACAAAACCCACCTTGCCACACAGCGGTGGCAAACAAGGCCAGCCCTCAGAGAGCTCCGTCCTGGTTCCAAAAACAAGACTAGGGCCTCAGGAATGGCGCATGCCTCCCTTCTGCTGGCAGCTGCTAATTTATGCTAATTAGATGCATGAAAACCCCAAGTCCCCAGTGGGTCCCGGCAGGGGGTGGGGGTGGGGGACAGGGAAGGTTCTGCTGGCTGGGCAGCAGGATGAAGGGACCGGTGTTCCCCTGCTGCCCCTGTGCTGCGGGGCCTGAGCTGCCTGGGCTTGTCCTTGTCACTGGGGACCCAGGAAAGGTTAAGAAACAGGGTGCAGGGGACTGTCTGCTGCCTCCGGGAAGGGCAGCACCATGGCCCAGGTTGGGTAAGGTGACCAGGCAGGCATCATGGGGTCCCTGAAGACGCCTCCCTTCTTAGGGTGGCAGGCCGCCTGGCAGACTCTGATGTCAGGCAGCCTGCGGCTGGGCTCCTTGCGTGGCCACTTAGTAGCTGTGTGGACTTGCTCAGGTGACCTGACCTCTGCCTGCAGTCTCCACACCTGTGAGACAGGGTGAGCTCCGGTCCCTCCTCTCATGGGGGGTTGGGGTGTATGGGGACATGGAAACCCAAGCACAGGACCTGCACATGGCCTGACACACAGGCTGCACCTGTCTTTGTCCTAGCTCACGGAGAGGACTCAGGGCCTCCGCGGCCTCTGGTGCACCGTGGGGGCGATGACAGTGTTCTCTGAGCCTCAAAAGCTGTGGGAAGGACTCGGCCCAGTACCCGGCTCCTGCAGGACTGGGCCCCCTCAGCTCTGCTCCTCTGGCCTCAGTGTCCCCATCTGCACTTGGCATCCTCGGAAGGGTCCTTCTCCAGGCACTCTGGACCTTTGGTCATGCCAGGCAGCCTCGGAGACCGGGGAGGGCTTCTGGAATGTCTTGTCTGCCAGAGGCCCCCAATCAGGTAATTCTGGGAGTGTCCCGTCCAGAAACCTGGGCCTGGTGGCCACGAAGAATTAATTTAAAATTTCCACGGAGGGCTCGGCTCCCAGCCCAGTCACACATGCGACTTCAGGATACCCTGGCCAGTGCTCTCTGCCCTTGTCCAAACAAGCTGACTGGACCCGCAGGCCTGGAGATCCCCGCCCACTGGGTTTATGGCCCCGTTGGGCTCCGAGGCTGGTCAGCGGCTGGAGACGGGCATAGGTCCTGGACACCCTCACGCTGGGGCTCAGGGTCCTAAAATGTCCTGACTTAGGTCTGGTGCTGTGGTCTCTCAGCCAGGCCGGGGCATTCTGAGCCAAATACAAATACAATAAAATAAACACAAACAGTCCCCGAGCCACCTTCTGTGGGGCCCTGCCTTCTGGGTGACAGCCCGGGACACAGCAGAGATGGGAGGAAAACCGGTCGCCTTCATGGGCCACAAATGCACGTGGAGTCCCTGAGGGGGGCCACGTGGCCCCAGACTTCTGAGGAGCAGAGCATCAGTTGGCTGTGGCTGTGTGTCCAAATGTCCAGGATTCTGGTCCCTTGTACCCTCAGCCAGGGCCCCCTCTCTGGCTCCCTGTGGGGCCCTTCCCCAGACACTGTATTCTGGTTCACCAGGGTGGTGGCCACAGATGGCCCTGTGCTCTCCTAGGGCTGACCGGTGTCCTTCTGGTCTTCAAGTGGCAGCTTCAGAGACAGGGGGAGGTCATGTGGCTCCTGACGCAGGACAGGTTTGAGGCCCCGCCCCTTGCAATGAGAGAACGGAGGGATGAGGCCCAGACAGGGCAGCTCTCCCATCTCTACTTGGGCGGCAGCACCCACCGCCATTTATTGAACGTCGTCCACCATGGGAAGTGGTGATGCACTGGGCGTAATCCTCAAGGTCGGCCGTTGGAAAGCAGCAGCTGCTCCTCAGGAGAAAGATGGGGCAGTCAATTCCTGTAAGGACTTGCGGTCTCAGAAACGGTCAGAGGCGGTCTACCCTGACCTGCAGTGTCGCTATGAGTCAGCACGGACTCGATGGCAGGGTGCCCTTTGAGGTGCCACGTGCCAGGCCAAGCCCTCGACATCATTTCATTGTTAGGCCCCATGGAGCCCGCTCCAGCCCACAAGGACCCGAGGCACCTCAGGGCGGAAATATTACCTGATCCCGCACCATCCTCCTAATTGTTCTTCCCTGTGAGCCCATTGTCACCTCCGTGGTGTGAATCCATCTTGTTGATGCTCTCCCTCGGTTTCACGGCCCTGCTGCTTCACCAACAGGACGTCCTCCAGGGGCTGGTCCCTCCTGAGAACACATCCACAGTACACGAGGCGAAGTCTCGGCATCTGAGCATGTCCCCAGACACATCTGTTTGTTCTTTTGGCAGTCCGCGGTACTTTGAATATTCTTCTCCAGCACCACCGTGCAAACGCACCAATTCTTCTTCGAATCTTCCTTATTCAGAGTCCAACGTTCACACGCATGTGAGGTAATGGAGACTAGCATGGCTTGGGTCAGGCGCACCTTAGTGCTCAAAGTTACATCCTTGCTCTTCAACACTCTGAGGGGATCTTGTGCGGCAGATTTCCCCCAGCGCAGGGCGTCTTTGGGTCTCTTGAGGGACGGCTGCTTCCAGGAACCTTGACTGTGGATCCAAGCAAGGCAAAATCCTTGACATCAACCTTTCCTCTATCGACCGTGATGTCACCTCTCGGTCCAGTTGTGAGGATCTAGAGACAAATGTGCAAACAAAATAAGAGGATGCTGCACGGTTTAACACCAGGAAAGGTGTGCTCAGGGTTACATCCTCTCCCCAGGCTTCTTCACCCTGGGTGTTGAGCAGGTCCTCAGAGAAGTTGGCTTGCATGAAGAGGAATGTGGCCTCCGGGCTCACTAACAGCCTGCGGTGGGCGGATGACCCAACCTGGCTTGCTGAAAGCGAGGGGGACGTGGAGCCCTTGCCGGATTCCAGCCTTCCATACGGATTGCGACAGCACTTCCTGTGGTGCCCACCAAAACCCTGTGGGCTGGGTGCCGTTCCATGGCGTGCTGGTCAACAGGCTCCCTGGGAACAAACCCAGCATCCTACCACTCTGGTGGGTAGTATTTGCTCATTTCATGGCACAAACCCTTCCACACAGGCCCCTGAGGCCGCTGCACACAGGAAGACAGGCCAACCATTGGCTCCCAGCAGTTGGCTGCAGCCGGCTCCAGCGCCCACCAGCTCGATTCCTGTGCCAGTTGCACGCACAGTGGGCAGCAAGCTCCGGGTGCACGCTTGGGGTGCGGGGAGATCAGTATTCTTTGGGTCCCCAGTACTGACCTCATCCTACTTTAAGTCTTCCCCCCATGAAGCAATGGGAACACCGCCTGGCCCCCCGGGCCCTTGGGGGCGCCCCTGCTCTGGGCGTGCAGGGTGCTCTGAGGTACTGGTTGGCCTTTCTCGGTGAAGCCTCTGCTATGTCTTGGCCCGGCTGACTTCTTCCTTGTTCCTGGACACCTTGTTGCTTCAGAGCCGCTGGCTGCTGGGGCCATGGTGATGCCCTGCTGTGCCACCCTGAGGGGGAGGGGTTGTTTGCTAGGTAGCTCATGCATCTGAAGCTGGGGGAAGGATTTGGCTGTGCCCTTGGCTCCTGTGGTGATGAGTCTCCATCCTCGGGGAGGTTCAGGTCTCCTCCCTCTTGGCTTTCCAGAGACCTCCAGCCAGGCCCTGGGGGCCCCAGCCTCATTGGTTTCTCCGGAGCCCTCCTCCCACCCCCCACCAGAATCCGCCTGTCTCCAGTGGGGTGGGGTTCTGGTTCTGGGCTGTGGCAGCGGAGTGTGGACATAGGGGCTCCCAGTCCGTGGATGTGGCTGTTCTTTCTAGGACAGCAGCACATGCAGAGGGCGGATGGACAGACTCAGGGCGGAGGACCCTGGGGGCAAGAGAGGGGACACAGGAAATGCTGGGAGAAAGAAGCATCGTGAATCTATTCAAATCGTATCCTTCTAGAGGCTAACCAGGACAGCCGCAGCAGAGAGGCTGCGGGACTGCATCCGGCAGTCCAGCCATTCAGAGACAGAATGGGCCCCCACCCAAGTCACCTGGGGCTGGTAATGACCAGGTCAGCAGTTTGAAACCACCTGCCGCTCCTTGGGAGAAAGAGGAGGCTTTCTACTCTAGTAATTAGTTACAGTCTCAGAAGCCCACCGGGCAGGTCTACTCTGTCCTCTGGGTTTCTGTGAGTCAGAGTTCACTCAGTGGCACTGAGTTTGCAAGCCCTGATGGTCAAATGGTCATGCATTGGGCTGCTTGCTAACTGCGAGGGAAGCAGTTCGAAACCACCACATGCTCTGAGGGAGAAAGCTGAGTCTCTACATTCCCTTAAAAAGTTGCAGCATCAGAAACCCACAGGGGGGGGGGCAGTTCTTCCTTGATCTGTCGGGTGGCTGAGATGCAGCATCGCTTGATGGCAGTGAGCTAGGCTTTGACCATTTTAAAGTGTATCGTTCGGAGATTGTAGTTACTGTACTTACACTCCTGTGCTGTGCAGCCGTCACCACTGTCCCCTTCCGGGGCTTCTCATCACCCCCGACAGACTGGGCGCCCCTTTACCCATCATCCTCTATGCACCCTCCCTCCAGGTCCTGACAATCAGGATTCAACTTTTGTCTCTTCCACTTATTCGAGATCAGTGGGAGCACACAGGCTTTGGCCCCTTGGGCCTGACTTATTTTGCTTGGCATCATGTTTTCCAGGTTCATCCAGGGTGCAGTGTGCATCCAAACATCCCCCTTTGGGGCTGAATGCCTGGTGCTGCTAAGCACATTGGTGCTGCCAACCACAAGGTGAGCAGTTCAAAACCACCAGCTGCTCAGAGGGGGAAAGAAGAGGCTTTCTTTACTCCTGCAAAGAGGTACAGTCTTGGAAAACCCACAGGAATAGTTCTACTCTGTCCTGCTTGGTCCCTGAGAGTCAGAATGGACTTGCGGGGAGTGAGTTGAACATTATTACTCAACATTATTTATTAATTCATCTCTTGCTGGACACTGGGGCTGTCCCCACCTTCTGGCTCTCTCATCTTACTTAGTTTGTAATCTCAGGCACATAGGCAGCTGCAGGTCTCGTACAAGAAAACCATGTCTTTCCCTGAACCTTTGGAGAGCGAGTTGCTGACATTCAGCCCTGAGCATCTTTGTGTTTACTTCCTACCACAGGGACATTCTGCACAAGCACAATGCAACCGTGGAAACAGGACATGGGCAACAACGCATCCAGCCCTCACATCTTGAGAGTGTGTCCCAGGTCAGCCTGTTGCCCCAGAAATGTCCTTCTGGGCATCACATGGTCAAGCCTCTTCAGCCTCCTTCGGTCTGGAGCAGTTCCTCCTCGATGTTCTGCACGGTCATGACCTTGACTGCATTGAAGGCGAGGCCAGTGTGGGTGTGGACTGTTCCTCATTTGGGGGTTTGTTTCCTCTTGGTTAGGTTCAGGCTTTGCCTCGTTGGCAGCACTGTCACAGATGTCTTGTCACACAGTTTTAGAGGAAATACAACCTTCGAGCAAAGGGGGTCAACCGGAACAAGGGAAAGCCCCCCGCGAGGTGGACCGACACAGGCGCTGTCACACGGGGCTCTCGCAGACCCTGTGCTCATGGAGCCGGCTCAGAGCTGGCGACTCCACGGGAGGACCAACAAGGGCATGGAAGTGAGGCTGGCTTCCTCCCAAGGCATCCTCTCAGGTGCCACTTGGCTTTGGTTGGCCCCATGGCTTGGATCACCCCATGGGGTCGGGGGCCTGCTGCTGAGTGACTGTAGAATTTCTCCTTCCCCTTCAAAGTTCAGAGAGCCTTTAAGTCTCTGTAGACAGCCCGATCCTTATTAAACTTTCATTTCATTTCAATTATTTATGTCTGTGTGGATTTATGACTTCCTCTTTTATGCGATGTCACCCATCGGGCTGCTAACCAGACGGTGGGCGGGTTGACCCCAGCAGCCATTCTGGGAGGACAGTCTGTTTCCCCAACAATCACAGTCCTGTGGAGCAGTTCTATTCCGCCCGATAGGAGCAGTAAGAGTTGGCATCCACGCGAGGCAATGGGCTTTATGTTACCCGATGGGCTATCATCTAGTATTGAGGGCTGAGGTGCGCCTGACCCCAGCGCTGGTATTTCCAAAGGCCTCAGATGCGTGGCGAGAGCCAGACCATGAACAAGGCAGGGAAGAGAAGCATCGTGCACTTGAGCTACTGTGCTGGTGAACACTATCAAGTATGCCGTGACCACCCACCGGAGGAACAACAGCTCTGTCTCGGGAGAAGTTCAGCCGAAAGCTCCTTCGACACCAGGATGGAGACCGTCTCCTGCACTTGGGGCACTATTAGGAGGGACCAGGCCCTGGAAAGGGATGTCTCACTTGATAAAGCAGAGGGTCCGCAAAGAAGAAGACCCTCAAAGAGATGGATGGACCCCGTGGCTACAACAATGGGCCTGCGCCTAACGGTGATCAGGAGGGTGGTGCAGGACTGGGCGGGGTTTCGTGCTCTGGGACACAGGCTCACAATTCGATGGCACTGGACAAGAACCCCGGCAACGATCTGGGGAGATCATTGTTCATGTTGATGATCAGAGGGGGAACGGGGATTGGAGGAACCTCCTTTATGCCGGCGATCCCTGTGTCAGTTTTATATGTCCCTATCATTCTTTGGACACCTTGCTTTTTGATGAGAGAGAGGGAGAGAGAGAGAGAGATATATTAATTTCATGCTTATATCCGGATCCAGCCCTAGAATCAGCCATTTCTCCAAACAGAGCCTACCCTTCCGCTCGGAATGTGCTTTCCAAATGCGGTTGGATACACACTCACTCACTGCCTTGTGCCTGTGGCAGAAGCTGGGGGCTATGCTAAAAGGGCTCATTTGTGAAACACCCATGTTAAAAAAAGACCCAAAGTTTTTATGACTGTGTTTGAGCAGTTCTTATTTTTAAAAATAAACTAGAAATGTTAAAAGCGGGCGGGGGTGGTGGGGGAATGGGGGCATGTCATGAAACCCTGCTCTGGGCCTCTTGCCTCTCCCACCGTGGTGAACGTGGCCAAAGTGCAGAAGGATGCAGACAAAGCCTGGGTCCCTCCTGCCAGAGCAAACAGAGGCCCTGAGTGCAGCCAAGGGAAGCAGCCGTGGGTCAACATTAGCTTGTGTGGAGCAGGCCCGAGGAATGTGTAGTTTGTCCCTGCAGCTCGAGGGAGGGAGAAGGAAAAGTGTGTGTGTGGGCGGTGTTCAGAAATCCACAGGGGCACTCAACATCCTGGCCCAGCCTCCCTTTGCAGGGATGGGGAAACTGAGGCCTGGAGGGGGTCACAGTGTGGGTGCTGGGCCGGCCAGCAGAGAAGCATGCACCAGTGCTCCACGTTCTTGTCTTGCAGTGCCCCTGTCCTCAATCCTGAGGGGATCCTAGGAGGCAGCAGAAGGCAGGAGTCGAGCATTGAACTTGGAGTTGAGAGTCTTGGGTTTGCGTCCTGGCTGCTCAGTTCCACAGTGGAACGGTAGGGCTGTGACGACCTGACTCTGTCTTCCTTTTCCGTTACCCCAAAGACCCACCCCCGCCTGCAAACCCCCCACTCAGACCTTCTGTGGCCCTGCCCACTAGTTCAGATCCCCCTCTCTGAAGAGTCTTCAGGGGTCAGGCAAGGAAGGTGCCCAGTGTGAAGTGGGAGAGCGAGGGGGGATGTGGAGGCTCAACGAACTTGTGCCCCACCTGAACGCACAAAAAAAGCGGCAACAGGAGGGTCACCATGCTGTGCTGGCCCCAGAAGCACGGGTAGTTTACAAGCCCTGGTGATTGTTTCCATGTGTGGCTGGCATGGCCACCTGCTTGCTCTCCTTGTCATGTTCCCATGACAGGTCCCCCCACCTGACCCCAGTAGGGATGGACACCTGCCTGGGTAAAGTCCACGCAGTAGGTGGAAGGCTCAGTCCTGCGGGAATGTGGTCCTGATTCCAGCCTTTGTGCTGAGCCGGCCGAGAGTTGATCAGGGTTTACTTGACTAACGGGATGCGATGCCTTCTTCTGCCCACCTCCTGCCTTATCTGCGGGGCCCTCTGTTTCTGCCTCCTATCTCGAGCCTCGGCTGCCTCCTCCATCTCTTCCTCCTACCACGAGGAAATCACTGACTCCTGCCCACTGCCCACATCCGGGCAGTCCTTTCCAGTCCTCGAGGGAGCTGAAAAATGGCTTCTGCTTATATCCGGCCTGGGTTTGCCTCTCAGCTCAGCCACTCCCTAGCATTAGGATGCTGGGCAAATCACTCAACAGTGCAAAGCTTGGCTTTCTCATCAGTGAGGTGGGAAGAGGAAAACAATGCAGTCGTGCTGGGGGGCTGTGAGGCGGCACCAGGTGAGCTGCTAGGAAACACAGCCACTCTTCCTTTCATCCTCGGCTTCCAGGCAGGATCAGATACTCAAGTCTCAGCACATTAAGGCCTGGCCAGAGGCCTCCTCTTCCTAGCAGTCTTCCCTGGTGGCCTTAGCTCTGTCTGCCTTCCAGGCTCAAGAAATAAACAGCTCAGTCATGGGGGGTGGGTGGGCGGTGGATGGACAGACAGCAAGGGACCTCAGCAAGCATCTGGCTCAACCTTCCCATGCGGAAGCTCAGGGAGGGGAACGGACTGGGGCAAGGTTGTGTGGTGACCGAGGAACAAAGCTGGTCCAAAGCTGCTGCCAGTCCTCCCTCAGTGACCTCTGTACTTCGCCCAGTGTCATCCCTCCGAGTGACACGATCACAACGATCCGTGAGCGAAGGTGCTTGGGACAAAGCAAATAAAAGCAGAATGGACTTCCCAGCACAGACCCTGTCCTCTCCCGTCCAGTAAGCCAGGGTGACCTGTGTCACTTCAGAGGAGAAACATATATGCGCTCACTCCAGCACCTGCTAGAGCCTCCACTCCGGACTAGAACAGCGTAATCAGGCCCCCAAACATGTTTCCAACCAGAACACACAAGTCACACAGAGAGGGAATGATGCCTCCACACCAAGCACAGGGACACTAGGGCTGGAAAGGAGAGCGCTTCTAGAGTCAGACAACAGATAGCAATACCTACAGTAGTAATGCGTGCAAGTACACCGCAAAATTGGGAAAGAAATTAAAATAAAACGAGGACCCAAAGATACACTGAGCAAGATACCTAGAATATATAGTATAGGCAAAATATTAATTTCCTCAATGTAGAAAAATTGTCTCCATGTTAATCAGTTATAGACCAAGAACCAAGGGACATAATGGGCAAAGGAGCTAGACATCTGTCCTTCTTGACAAGAAATACAAATGGCTCTTGAACATGCGAGATTCTTGACCTCACTCAGAGGGAGAATTGAGCTGTGTTGCAGAAGCATTTTTTGCCCATCATACTGTCAAAGTTCAAAACATTTGTTAACTCACTGTTGGTGAGGAGGTGGGAAGCAAGTTCTCTTTTATATTACTGGTAGGAGTATAAATTGGCCAATATTGATCAGAACTGGAGTGCCTACATCATTTAACCCATCCTGTAATCCAACTTTCAGACATTTATTTCGCACATGTACTCGAACATGTGGAGACGATGCATAGACAGTGGTGTTACTGGAGGCTCTCATATTCATGGGCTACAGTACATTTAATATTGACCCCTCCACGGAATATGTGCAGCTGTAGTAAACAAGGGGGACACTATGTCGTTAGGTGGAGTAATCTCCCAAACATGTGGTTAAGTCAAGAACACATGGTTCATGATGTGGATCGAGTATGCTATCATTTTTGATAAAGAGGAAATAAAGCACATATATGAACACACTTGCATATGCATAGAATATCTGGAAGGGAATATTAGCTACCTAGACAGTAGTGTTTGCCTCAGGGAAGGGTAACTCAGCAGTTGTTGGACGGGGGAAGAATGAATACCTACTTAAAAAAAAATCATTTTATTGGGGCTCATACAATTCATCACAATCCATACATACATCAGTTGTGTAAAGCACACTTGTAAACCTTTGTTGCTCTCATAATATTTGTGTACAATTTATGTACACAAAAATTATGTACACTTTTTATACCATGTGCAGTTGCTATCTATTCAAAAATTATCTTTTAAACCCAAATGGCAAGACTTTCTAGAAGATGAAGGTATAAAGAGTTCCATACTCTTGCGGCCCCAAATGATCACCAAGGAAACCAGATAGAAATGAGTTGATTTAATGCTGTGAGAGTTCTGAAAATCAGCCAGAGAATTGCAGTCTCCAAATGAATGCTCAACCAGAAAAGAGCAACTTTCAAACAGGAGGAAAACTTCCAGATTCTACCAAGAGGTTTCACTTCGTTAGCCGAACTGTAAAACTCAAGGAAGTGGAAAAAGAAGAGCAAATCTGGCCCAAAGCTGCCAGGAAGAAGGGAGTCACAAAGGCCAAAGTGGAGATAAAGGAAATGGGGGTTGGAGAGAAATGGGGAGCTAAGAAGGATGAGCACAAGAGTGAAGAAAACAGTCTAAAACCAATGGTGGTGATTATTGTACAGCTCTTTTAGATGGGACTGGACGGCTGAATTGTGTGACATGCAAATCACACGCCAAGAAATCGAGGTAGAAAAAGAACACGACGAATATGGGGTCCGAACAATGAAAAAGGACTAGAAAGATAATCACTGGAAGGTAGTCAGTTCTTTGCAAAGATGAATAAAATGCAAAACTTTTAGCTAGACTGACCTAGGGGATAGAGAGAAGATGCGGAGAACTGAAATCAGACATGAAAATGGAGACTTTACTGCTGACCCTACGGAAATAAAAAGGCCTACGAACAGCTCTTCAGCAACAAGTTAGATACCCGCAGGGAGATGGAAAAGCTCCTAGAAACACATCAGCTCCTTGAATGGAGTCAGGAAGAGATAGAAAATCCCAACTGACCCGTCCTCGCCACGTGAGGGGACGGAATCAGTCGTTAAAAGACCTCCCAGGAGGACAAC
>NW_022111357.1:14007288-14008483 GCF_000313985.2 Echinops telfairi
GCAAAGAGAACTACAGACCGATATGTCTCATGACGATAGATGCACAAAGCTGTCAATAACATGCTGGAAGGTGGAACTTAACAGGAGATTAAAAAGGACTAGCTACTATGACTAAGTGGGGTTTTTCCAGGAATGCAAAGGGGCCCAACATCGGAGACAAGGCACCACACTGAAAAGAGGAAGGAGAACAAGACAGAACTGCCTGATCATCTCCACTGATGCAGAAAAGGACGTTTTCCAAATCCAGTGCCCCTTCGTGACGAAAACACGCAGCACACTCAGAACAGAAGGGAAGTTCCTTAATGTGATAAGGGTAGATCATGAAAACCCCACAGCAAGCCTCAGGCTCACGGGAGAAAGGCTGACAGCTTCCCCCACTAAGAGCAGGACCAGGTAAGACCGCGTGCTCCCACCCAGGACAGCTCAGGCTTGGTGGGCTTGGCTCATCAGGTGCTGGAGCTGCTGCGCTTTGACAAAGGGAGGTCTGTGCAGCCCCGCCCGGAGCTCTCCTCTCTGGGCCACTTCCCCAACCGCACGTGTCCGCTTCTGTCTCCGCGTCCCCTTGTCCCACGGTGTTAGTTCTCGCGCTACGTCAACCAATGTCATACAAACATAACTTTTATGCGCACTGGGACACACGCACAAAACGACGTGGCTTGCTTTATCGCATGCTATTTAATTTACTAGGGTGATCTGGAGCTGAACCCTCCATATTTCTGAGGGATACCTGTCCTGTTATTCAATAGGTTCCTGGAAGTTATAGCTAGAGCAATTAAGCAAGAAAAAGAAACAACACATGTCCACACCAAGAAGAATTAAATAAGCAATCTCTCTTCACAGAGACCATGGTTGGACAGATAGAGCACTCGAGAGAGTCTCCAAGACACTCACCAGCGCTGATCAACAAACTCAGCAATGGGTCAGGGTCTAGCTCTACGGGCACAAACCAGTGTGCTTGTTATTCCCCGGACTGGTCAGTATGAGAAGGGAGCCAAGGAGGCCGCCGCCGTCATAACCGCACGGAAAAGAAGAAAACACCAGGAACAACTTTCACCAAGGGCATGAAAGACCCGTCACGCAAAATGATGATGCGTGGCTGAGAAAAAGGAAGGAAGGGGAGGCGGGAGTGGGGAGGGAGGGGGAAATGAGGACCTAATGCGGGGGCTTCAGTGGAGAGGAAATGTTTTGAGAATGA
>NW_022111357.1:14009759-14016612 GCF_000313985.2 Echinops telfairi
AAGGAAGACCACCGAACAATCGATGCATTTGAGTTACGGTGTTGACAAAGCACATTTGTCATACTGTAGTCTACCGGGAATACAAACAAATCTACTAGGACAATTCTCGGTGCTGTCGGAATGTTCCTTAGATGAGAGAATGGCAAGGCTCCAGTTCACAGAAGGCCATCACCCTTGGTAAAGTCTTACGGCCGTTTACTTACTGCCAATGGACTCGATTCTGACTCAGGGTGACCTCACAGGGCAGAGTTCACCACTTTGGGGGTTTTCAAGACTTTAAACCTTCAAAGCAGATAGTCTTATCTTTCTCCTGAGGAGGGACTGACTGATGGATTCGAACAACTGACCTTGTGGGTAGCAACTCATGGTATCAACGACACGACTAGGGCTGCCTGCTCGGTGGAGCGGAGGGCAGCACTAAAGAGGAGGCCCCTCGGTGAGATGGGGTGACATGGGGGATGCAAGAGTGGTCTTGAACATAGCACCGGTTGGGAGGCTGGTGAACAGCTGCAGTGTTTTGTCTGTTGTGTGTATACATACAGGGTTGCAATGAGCCAGAACGGACTTGCTGGCAACTAACAACAACAACTGAACAAACAATCTTGAAACAGGAAAGCAAAGTAGAAGTACGTGCACTTCCTAATTTTGAAATGGACAGGACAACTGCCATAAGACAAACGCACCAAGCAGCCTATCGATCTCTAGATCTACCTCGATACCAACCTATAGCTGTATCTATCAATGGAATCGAATTAAAAGTCAAGAAATAAACCCATACATCTAAAGGCAATGGATTTTTGACCAAAGTGCCAAGCCCACGCAAGAGGGAACCAATCCTCTCTCTGACAAATGGTGCTGGGACAGCTGGCCATCCATTCGTAAAAGAAGGAGGTTGGCGTGAACGTCCAATAGTATATGTGTATGAAAATGAAGTCAAATGGATGAAAAGGTACGGAGGAAAATCGCTGAACTCTTAGAAGGAAACTTAGGGGGCGAAGCCAGAGAACCTAGTTTCTCACACTGAAAGCAGCAGCAGCAGCGACACACGTCGCCAGGACTTGGGGAGCACTCAGCGCACGTGCTCTCTCAAAGGCTATCAGGAGGAGAATTGACACCTGCAGAAGGGGGAAATCCGGCAATTCTGCGTCTGGTTTAGTCTTCAGAATATACCACACGTCCTGCAGCCCAAAGGGAAGCAAAATGTGCAGCCGAGAGGGATAGACAGTCCTTTAAAATACAGTGAACCCTCGTTTATCGCGGTTAATTGGTTCTAGACCCTACCGTGAGAAATGAAATTCCGCGAAGTAGGATTCCTTTGCTTCCTTGTTGAAAGTGAAAGTAGCCGTAGCACGGATGTTTTTTTCCTCTTTACGGATGGAGCAAACGGAAGACTCATTCAAGTCGAAATGGCGTGCAACCTCCACGATTTTCTTGCCATCTTTGATCATATCCAAAAGTTTTACCTTTTCCTAGATGGTGAGCATCTTCCTCTGGCGCTTATTTTTATTGTCAGAAGGCTTAGAAGAAGAAGCTTGTTTAGGAGCCATCATAGGGCTTAGATAAAATTTCTTAAAAATCGCAAACAATTACAGTACACTGTACAAAAGCAAAAATGCATCTGATACATAGCTCCGATACATAGCGATGCAGACAGAAGCGTGTACAGTATGAGCCAATCAGTGGCAGTAATGACAGAGCATGCGCTGTTACGCAAAAACCACGATAGAGTGAAGCCATGGAAGTCAAAGCGCAAAGTGGCGAGGGTTCACTGTATTAGCACACATGGACTGTCAGCCACACGCGGACAGTCGTCCCCGAGGAAAAGCCAACACTACTGGGTGGTACAGCTTCACACCCACGAGCAGGGCCACTATCAGAAGGGCAGAAAACAGCAAGTGTGGGCAAGGATGTGGACGAAGTAGGACCCCTCATCTATTGCTGGTAGGTTCCCTCAAACATATGGAATTGCCCTGTGACCCACAGTACTACTCCCAGGTGACTGCACCCTCCCAGAGAATTAGAAACAGGTGCTTACAAAATTGGGTACACAAATGCTTTTAGCAGCGCCATGCACAATAGCCCAGGCCCACCAACAGATGAATGGAGAAACAAAATGCAGTCGTGTCGGGCGCAATGGGCTATCCTTCAACCAGGACGAGACACGAAGGCCTGGCGCCTGCTACAAAACGGTTGAACTTGGACACCATTCTTCTGGGTGAAATGAATCGGGCAGAAATGGGCAACTCTTGAATGATCCCGCATACTTACAACATCTTAGAGCTGGCCAATGCATAGAAACAAAAGGTTATTAAAGGTCAGCAGGGCACGAGGAAGAGGGAAATGGTAAGCTATTGCTTAAAAGGAGCTGAGTTTCGGTGAAGGGTGGTGGAAGACATGAAGTAGGGCAGGGGTGATCATTGTACAACATGGCCAGTGTCATTAGACTCACTGCATTGAGTACGTCTGAGTGCACATGGCTGGTCCCTAAGTGCTGAGTGCACATGGCTGGTCCCTAAGTGCTGAGTGCACATGGCCGGTCCCTAAGTGCTCCCAGGACAGAGCGAGCATCTCACAGAAGCAGTGGGTCCTAGTGTAAGACTATGCAGTACATGCGAAAATAGTTGAAATTGCAAATGTTTTGCTAGGCATATTTTACCACAATAACATGACAGGACAAAAGGACTAGGAGGGTGGGGGGGTATGTAGAGGGGGGGGGGATAAATGTCAAGGACTCACACCCAGAACAGACACCAGGGGGGTGGGGTGGCGTGTGGTGTGTTGGGAAGTAGATAGGATACCCCAATTCTAAAGAACTCCCACCAAGCTAGCTTACAGACGTGACCCTCTGCGGGTTAGGGGAGGTGAGAACAGTGCACCCTTCCCTGGTTTAAAATGAGAGAATACCCGTGAAAGGCTAGCCCCAAGTAGGTGCTCCAAAATACAGCCCTTTCATTTCTCGGGGGAGCTTCACCACCCTTGGGAGTCTTGGGGACCTCCCTGGCCCAGCTGCACCCCCCTGTCACATGGCTCAGCAGAGCCAAAGAGGGGTGAGGTGGAAAATGCACCATCCGATAGCCTTGCTGGGAAACGTGGTGTGCTTCTCCAACCACAAACGCCCCCTCGGTTCCCCCAGGGTGAGAAGCATTGGGGAAATGGGGCGGAGGGGAGGCGGGTGACATTGTTGGGTCTGTACCCCAAGCCTGTTTGGCTAAGAAATCCTGGTGTCGAGTGGGCCTGGTGGCCCTGCTCTGTGGGACCTGATGGAGACCCTGGGCTTGGCCTCTTCCCCAGAGGTGGTCTTGGAATCACGGGAGAGCTGCAGACAGTGGCAGCCTCTGACTTGTGGCTTTATTTCAGGACTCAAAGATTCCTTTCAGGACCGAAAGAACGGATCCTTCAGACCACAGGGAGCCATTAGAGGTTCCTGAGCCAGGCAGGGCTGGTTCAGAACCAGCCTTTCGGAAGTATGTATTTGACAAGAGGCTCGGCGATGGGGTGGGGGAGGCAGAGGGCCTCAGGGGTCACGGGCCCAATGCAACTCCATCACCATGATCTCAATCTCCCTGGTCACTCCGCAAGAGGCCTGAGCTACCATCGCCCCTGTGTGTAGCCATGAGCCCACAAACAGGGACCACAGAGGGATCATCTTGGGGACACACGGCTTGCCAGTTTTGCCTCTGCTCAGGTTCTGTGGCCTTCCCCCGCACCTGATGCTTCCCGAATGAGAGACTAGCTATTTGTGGATGACTGGGGTCACGCTTTTACTAAGCAATGGCATCGCTCCCTGGCCTGTGAGTCTAATACTGGCGTGGTGACTACCATTGGCCTCTGCCTCCCTCACTCGGCTTTTGCTGGAGCGCCCCCCTGAGGGAGCCTGGCAGAGCAGGCGTGTGGCTGGAGGGCTCTGGTCCTGACTTTAACAATGAATATTTATTATGTTGTGTGTGTGTGTGTGTGTGTGTGTGTGTGTGTGTGTGTGTGTTTGGTGGACGCTTACACAAAGCGAGGGACCCATTTGACAATCTCCACACAGATTGGTCGGTGACACTAGTGACGTGGAACTCAGGGCCCTTTTTCAGTGTGTCCTGTTTGTTCCACTTCTAGCACTCTGGTTTCCCTGCCCTCTGGTCTTCTCGTCTTTGCTTTTGAGTACTGCTGACCCTCTGGTCTCCTACTGATGATTTTTAAGTGGGGTGCTGATCTTGGGAGTTGTCGCCGGTATTTGTGGATCACTCTGCTATTTTGCTAAAATGCAGTCTTGGGGGTGGGGGGACTAGGTTCTAGTTCTAAAGAGTCTCTCAGGGGGATAGTCTCAGGGAGGCCTCTGTTCTCTACTCTTCCAACCGATATGTCTGGCTTTTTTTTTTTTTAATTTAAAGAGGTTGAGTCAGTTCCACATTTTCACCCATTCCATCTGGGGTCATCTAGTGACTGTGGCCAGAATGATCGGTGGTTGTAACTGGCACCGTCTAGTCCTTCTGGTCTCAGGGCAGGTGAGCTCATGGCTGCCGGGAGAGAGGCTGTCTGCTTACACACATATCTATGAAGCCTAGGAAACATTCTCTTGAGTGGCAGTGAGTCAGAATTGACTTGATAGCAGTGGGTTTGAATAGCTACTTGTAAGCAGCCCCGACGGAACTGTGGGTGAGGCATTTGGCTGCTACCCATAAGGTTGGCAGTTCAAATACACCAGTCAATCCGAGGGAGACAGATCGGCTGTCTGCCCCCATGGTGATTCACGTTCTCGGAAACCTTGGAGAGGGTCACGGTGAGTCAGAACTGACTCCACAGCAGTGGGTTTGGTCTTAAAAACAGATACTTGTAAGGAACCCTGGTGTCAGCAGGCTAAGCCCTGGGCTGTTAGCCAGAAGGTTAGTGGTTTGAACCCACCAGCCACTCCATCGGAGAAAGGTGAGGCAGTCTGATTCCTTGAAGATTCATGGACTCAGAAACCCTGTGGAGCAGTTCTGTTCTGCCCCGTGAGGCTGCTGCCGGTTGGACTTGACTCAATGCAGAGGGTTTGGTTAGGGTTGCAGATAATCCTATCTGTTCTCACCGCGTCATTGTACCTACCCGTGAACGTCAATGCCAGGCCGGCCCACGTGTGCTCAATTACTTCCTCTGTGCTGTGCGCACCACCTCCACACTTGGTGCCACATTTCCGTCATCCAAATAACCACTCTTAGGAGCCACCTAAAGTGGACTTTCCCTCCCCCAGCAGGAACCCCCAGCGAACACAGGTGTCTCTATGTTTATCCCCGTTTTCTTAGCCGAGCGGAACCATACACTATTTGTCCTTACCTGCTTGACTTACTTCACTTAGCTTTATGCCCTCCAGGACTACCCACCTCATAATACAGTTTGCAGGCGCCTTGCTGTTCTTCATGGCTGTGTAGTGTTTCATTGTGCGCACGCACCACAGTGTGCTTATTCATTTGTCCGTTGAGTGACATATCTGGGGTCTTCATTTATTTGCCTTTGGGGGTAAAGTAGCCATGAAACTTTTGTAAGTGAGGCTGGCATCTTGCAGGCACCTTGTCTGGTTCATTGCTCCATCCTCAGGGCCCCAGAGAGCCCCTGGCACACTCAATACATGAATGATGTGCTTACCTGCCAGAGTGGGAGATGTATACTGTCCCACTGCAGGAGGACACTGGAGGAGAAGGGCTTAGTTAGAGATGTCGTGAGAGCAGGTGTGTATGTGTGTGTGTGTGTGTGAGAGAGAGAGAGAGAGAGAGAGACATGTAGGGGGCTGACGCTCAGTGGCTAACCTGGGTCAGGGGTCAGTGGTAGCTGAGGCACACAGAGTAGGAAACGAGGCCCAAGGACAGCATAAAAAATGACTGCAGAGGACAGTAGAGGACAGCCAGGCCCCATCATGGCCCAGCCTCCTGTGCTGCTCAGGGCCAGGCCCAGAGCTGGCAAGGAGAGGCTGTGGTCACAGTCCAGCTCCCCAGCCTGCACCTGGCCAGGGACAGATCTTTTAGCAGCTGCTCAAGATTTATTGTTGACCCTGAAAGCCTGCAGCCAGGACGCTAAGCTGACTGAATGGGGCCTCCAGCTGTTGACCCAGCACTGGGGGGATCTGAGGGCAGCAAGAGCCCGGCCAGGCTGAGGGCGCCCGGGTGAAGGGATCTGCCTGGCCTCCGGGCCGGCCTGCCAGAGGGGGTGGACCTCAGAGAGCATGGATGAGGACCGATAGGGAAGCAGAGGCTAGAGGGGGTGATGAGCATCCTGAGATCCCACAGCAAATCTGCGCTGCAGCTGAGACCAGAGCCGAGGGAGGGCAGGCCGAAGAGCAGGGTGAATTCTCACCAGAGAAAATGATCCCATTTTAATAAAAGAGGTGGAAGCTGTCAAGGATTTCATCGTATTTGGCTCCACAGTCAAAAGATCAAGCGATGAGTTTTCACCGGGGGACTCTGCTGCAGAGACCACAAGCAGGGGCTTCCCTTTGAGGACTGAGGTGCGCCGGACCCAAACGTGGTATTCTTCACTGCATCACGTGCAGGAGGAAGTTGAACACGGACTTGTGGGGGGAGGCCACACTACACAGTAGGGCCCACTCCCTGCTGTTCAAAGAAAATGGACAGGCCCTGTAGGTGCAGTTCACACCCTATGGATAATGGTCTCTATCAGTTGAGCCAGGGACAGGTCAAACCGGCTCTGTGACATCCAAAGTTAAGCTGCCATCCTAAATCTAGGATCCGCCCATCTTGTCACATGTATACCCCCAATCCCTCCTCTTCCTATTGCGTGTATACCCCTAGACCACCCCCTCTCATTGCTGTATAACCTATAATGCAGCCCCTCCCTGTGATGCATGTCTTTACCTGTAATTAGTGGGCTTGCA
>NW_022111357.1:14017235-14033722 GCF_000313985.2 Echinops telfairi
GCTGCAGCCGTGGGCTCAGGCATGGGGGCAGTCGGAGGAGGCCCAGGACTGGGCTGTGCTTCGTTCTGTGTTGTATACGGTCCCTACGGGTCGGAACTAATTAGATGGCACCTAACAACCTAACAACATGTGTTCCCTCTCTTGCCGTCTCCCAATCAGAGTGCCTGTACCACGAGAGCAGGGATCTTCTCTCTCTTGGTGGCTGTTGGGCCCTAATCCACGCCTCTGGCTGCGTGGATGAATTAGATCAAAAGACTGGGCAGGGTTGCTGCTTCTCATAGGACAAGATGTCCAGCGGAAGGGGCCCGACGCCCCATGAGGCCATGGGGACCTGGCATCTCTCTGTTTCCCTCCACTTTCCTGATGCTGGTGGCTTCGTCCTCAGGGTCCCAGAATGGCTGCTGTTCCCCCCACTGTCACGTCTCCTGTCTGGCCGGAAGAAAAGGATTAAGGCAAAGGGCAGGAAACACGGGTCTCTTTTAAACCCGGACACGTGTGTGGTTTTCCCCGAAGCTCATTCATAACATAATGTATCGAACTTCGTTCTCCATCTTTTATTTGAACCTCTCCCAGAGTTCCGGGCTTGGACCTGGCCCGTGGCAGGCGCTATCTTCTCCGTTGTTTGGTTGTTTGCGTCTTTGAGTTTGATGGGCTCAAAATCCCCTAGCTGCGGGAAATGCCCAGTGAGGTCATCCTCACAGTGGCCTTCAGGGCAGGTGTGTGACTTTAGCCACCGGTGCTGAGGGGGCAGGGATTGAGGAAGCTCTTTCCCAGGGTGGGGTGCCTGGCAGGGACGAGAAGGGGCAGTCGAGTTGGACGCTGGGCAGAGATAGCCCTCGTGTCTCCATGGTGATCGCCACTCTGCAGCCTCAGAGCGGGCGGAGCAGGGGTGAAGGTTGAAGCTGGGTGACCCAGCTCTGGGTCCAGCACTCAGCTCCCCACAAGAGAGCACCCGGGCCCTGCCTCCCTCTCTGCAGTTGGTCCCTAAGCCTGGAGCCTCCTCCAGAGTCTTCTGGGAACAGATGCCAGCCAGCGTCCACAGAGCAGTCTGTGGTAGGGCTGTGCACCAGGTACCGAGGCCTCCTGCCCTTGAAGGCCTGGGCGAGAGTCAGCCTCAGTCAGGTCCCAGTCGGGACTGCAGTGGCCGGGGCCTGGCCTTATCAGGCTGACTGTGTGAGGTTGAGGCCCATGCGCCTTTCACAGGCTGAAGCCCATACCACTGTCCCAGGTCGGGGCCCATGGACCCCAGAGAGCAGGCCGAGTCTCTGCAGCTGGGGTGGCATTGGCAACTCCCCATCTGGTGGAAGTGCCATCTGCTTTCTCATTTGGGGGGACTGCTGGCCTTAGCTTTGCAGGCCCTTGCTCCAGAGACAGGAGGCGGGTGATGAGAGTGGCCAGGAGGGAATTGTAGGCCAGTCGTCTGACAGGAAGTGGACTTTCAGCTGGGGGTGGGTGGTCAGAAGGTGGCTGGAGAGGGTATCCAGGAGCCTTGGGGTGGAGAAAGAAGGCCTTGGAGTGACTGTCAGCTGCCGAGCAGCCCCAGAACGGCCATGGTGGGGCAAGGACCTGTGTCTGGGCTGCTGCTGGCCGGCTGTGTGGTCTGTGGTGGGCTGCTGCCCTCTCTGGTCTGCCAGGTGCATGTCCACACTTCTCAGCTGCCTTCTTCTTGGGCTGGGGCTTGGGGGAGGCTCACCTGAAATACCGGCTGGGAAAGGGCCCAACGGCAGAAATAATAATAGCACCACTCATGATTCAAAATAGCTCCCATTGTCGAGTTCTTACTAAGAGCCAGGCTCTCCCGTACCCTTTACCTGCATTCATTGAAATGACACAATTCAGAAACTCCTGGTTTAAGTAAGAAACCCAGCAGAGTCATGGCTTTTATTTTTACCTCTAGGCATGTGGGCGAAGAGGGAACTTCCAAGTCTCAACAAAAGAAAACCTCACAAGCCATTCTGCCTTTGAGGAACCAGAAATGACTGTTTAAATTTTAATATACCAGAGAGGCCAAGTATTAAGCAAGACAACCAACCAGAATTATAGTCGCTTTTCAAGATAAAATATATCTTTCCAAGGTATAAGCGTCATCCCTGAAGTCAAGGAGTCTTATCAGACTCCTTCATGAGAAATAACATCTATAAGCACACTTTCATTTATTTCTTTAAATCATTTTATTGGGGGGGGGTGTACAGTGCTTTTCACAATCCATCCATCCATCCATCCATCCATTGTGTCAAACCCATTTATACATTTGTTGCCATCATCATTCTCAAAACGTTTTCTTTCTACTTGAGCCCCTGGTATCAGCTCCTTATTTTAGCCCCTCCCTCCCCACCCTCCCTCTTTCATGAACCCTTGATAGTTTATAAATTATTATTTTTTCATGTCTTACACTGACCAATGGCTCCCTTCACCCACTTTTCTTTTGACCATCCCCCAGGGCGGGGGATTATATGTAGATCATTGTAATCAGTTCCCCTTTCTCTCCCCACCTTCCCCCCATCCTCCTGGTGTCTCCACTCTCATTATTGGTCCTGAGGGGTCTCTCTGTCTTGGATTTCCTGTGTTTCCAGCTCTTATCTGTACCCGTGTACATGCTCTGGTCTAGCTGGATTTGTAAAGTAGAATTGGGATCATGATGGGGGGTGGGGAGCATTAAAGAACTAGAGGAAAGTTGTGTGTTTCATCGGTGCTATACTGCATCCTGACTGGCTCGTCTCTTCCTTGTGACCTTTCTGTGAGGGGATGTCCAATTGTCTACAATGGACTTTGGGTCTCCACTCTGCACTACCCCTCTGTATTAGTCTTGATACATTAGCGAAACAAAGCCACAGACACTCATATGTAAAAGAGAGTTTTATATAAAGGGTAAGTGCACATCAAGAAAACATCCCATCCTAGTGGTGCCCAAGCCCACAAGTCTAACATTAGCCCATTTGTCCGACAGATGACGGCAATCTTGGTAATTCAGAACAACACGGCTCTGCTATCTTACGATTCTAGAGGTCAGATGCCAATCTGTTTCCAGGCCTTTCCCCATTTCTAGAAGTGTCCAGGATTCCTTGGCACATGGCTTCTTCCTCCAATTTCAAAACCAGCATCGTCCAATCTCCCTCCCACTCTATCCTCCTGCCCAGCTCTTCCACGTTCCAGGTTTCCTGTGATTGCGTTGGGCCCACCCGGGTGACAGGGACGCCATCTCATCATCGTCACATTCTGGACTTCACCTTATGTGCGCAGTCAGCTTTCTGCCAGGCCCTGCGGTTACTTTTCATTCTGCCCAGCTAGGGGTCTCGTTCCAGGGACTGTCAGAGATACTGCTCCGAGGCTTCTCAGGAGACTTGGCAGGGGATGGCCATCAAGCTGCTGGGGCCTCTGTCTCAACAGGACCAGCACTGTGCTGGGGTACCTGAGGCCCACAGAGCAATGAGTGACCCCAGGGGAACCCTGGGCCCTGTTGGGAGGGAAATGGTGTCCTGGAGAAGTCACTTGGTCCCTGGTCTCTCTAGAGCAGCGGTTCTCACCCAGGGGGTTGCAACCCCTTTGGGGGGGTCAAACGACTCTTTCACAGGGTTTGCCTAAGACCATATTTCTGATGGTCTTAGGAACTAAGACACCGCTCCTCTATCTGTCTCCACTAGGGTCTGCCCACGTGCAGATATGCCCACATACAGAGGCACCACAACATGTGGCACTGTATTAAAGGGTCGCGGCATTAGGGAGGTGGAGAACCACTGCTCTAGAGATATAGGCCAGTCCTCAGCACCAGAGAGATCTGGGTTCAAATGCCAGCTCTGGCTCTGCCTCTCCCCAGTAGCGTGAAGGTAGCCGAGGCAAGGAGGCTGGTGGTGGTGGTGGTGGTGGTGTTAGGCCTTAAATTGTGCGCTAACCCTTGTCCCGGTGGGTGAAACCCCTTTGGGGAATAGGACTTTCTGTACAATGTTAACGAGGACATATGGGGCAGGGTATGTTTTAAACTAATCATTGTTGAGTTATGTAAGGAGCAGGTTAGGTGCAGACATGAGGAAGTGCAGACAAGCACGGGTGGGGACCGTAGATGTGAGGCCACTGGAAGATGGCCAAGGAGCCAAGGAACAGAAGCTGGAAAGAGACCAGGGCCTCCTCCAAGAAGTGAAAGAGTGAAGCCTTACTCTACCGCTGGTGCTCTGGATTCGGAAGTCAGGCCCTGCTCCCTGGAGCCACCCACCTGTGGGGCTTCTGCCATGGTAGCATGAGATAACGCCCAGGAGGTGGGTATGGGGGGGCGCATGGGGGCACGGGGAGAGGGAGGAAGCTAACAGAGCGTCATGCTCACCACAGAACGGCTGTTCTTCTGGGCCTGTGAACAACGGCTCTGAGAGCACAAGCAATTTGTCCAAGATCACACAGCTGCTGCGAGCAGCTGCCTGCATGCAAGACCCACCCACTGGCCGCATCTACACACATCTATGCTGCCTTCGCCGCAGCTTTCTGGATAGTTTCCTGCACATCTCTTTACCGCCTTCTTATTGAAGTGCATCTGCTTTAGGATGAGACTTTGTGTTGTTCCCATAAACGGGACCATCGCAGAATTTCTGGGCTCGGTATGCTTAGTTTTACAATGTGCATGGAAATAAAACAGGAAACTGCTCATCCATACAGAGCACGCAAAAACGAGCTCACGCACACGTCGGTGGGGCGCTTCCCTCTCTTTGGGAGGCGACTCCACAGTCAGTTCTGCTTTTGCCTAATCATCCTGTCATTTATTGGCATCTCTAGATCTCTTCCAGCGGATGCAGGCCAAACCAGGGCTCCCCAGCCTGGCCCAGGGCCCACTGGCCCCTGCTTGGTTCATGTCCCGCAGATCTGGTCCTGCTGTCCAGGGACGGTGCCAAGCACACTCCCTCCTCAGGGCCTCTGTGCTTGCTGGTCCACCCGCGGCCCGGTAGTCCCACTTCTGGGCTGGTGCGCTGAGGTCTCTGCATGCATGTCCCCTCTTCTGCGCGGTCTCTCTGGTGCTCCAAATGCCTGCTTCATGCTCAGGCCTCGCTGCTCTCTCCCGGTAGGCCTTGCTGCCACCTGATGTCCTAGGAAGAGGGTGCGATGCAGAAGTTCAAGTGTGACACCCCCAGCCACACGGCCCGGACCCAATCCTGGCATCTTCCAGCTGCTAGCCCAAGGGCCTGGCGGACAGGGCACCCTTCGCTTCCGTGGAGAGTGAAAAGAGGCTTTAACTATGTTTACCAGCCGAGCTTTTTGGGACCCACAGAATAATTCCTGCCAAGGAGGAGGAGCTTGAAGATCTTTTCAAGCCCCTCCTGGGCAGCCATGATTGTTTGGGGCAGTGTCCAATGCTAACTCCAGCATCTCTCTGGAGGGCGGGCCTTTGTGGCAGCCCCTCCTCTGTTCTCACCCTAAGTCACCGTCAGCTCAGTTTGCGGCCACGCAATACTTCTTACAGGAATCTTGTAGTTGCTTTACGCTCTCTTCCTTTATTACAACACGGCTAACCTATCATCGGAGAAAAGACTAGAGAGCCCCGTGGAGCTCGCTTCCCGTGAAGAAAGCAGTACCGTGGGAAGTAGAGGACCCGGCCTTGCTTCCAAGGCCCCTTGGGTGGGCTTGGGCCTGTTTGTCTGCAGCTGAGGGCATTGATCCAGAGAGGCCTAGCTCCATTCAAGGCTGACTAATGCCAACTTCCCCGGTGGCAGGGGAGCACTTTTGATGACATGTGTCAGGGGTCTTGAGGCTCACGGGGGGTGTGTGTTAGACTGGGATGTCTAGAGAAACAAATCCAGAGACACTCATAAATGTGTAAGAGGGAACTTGATATCAAACAGTAATTTTATATTGAGAAAACATCCCAGCCCAGTCCAGATCAAGTCCATCAGTTTGATATTAGCCCCTATGTCCAATACTAATCCATAAATTCCTCTTCAGACTCACGCAGCACATGCAATGATGCTGAATGCAGGGAGGTCACAGGCTGGTGGGTGGAAAGTCTTGTGGATCCAGTAGCAGTGGGAGCATCTCAGTGCTGGCGTGGGTTTCCACAGTGGCTCCTCCAGCTCTCTGAGGGTGGCTGCTCAACGGGAAGGGGAGCAGAGAGTGAGGCTCTTTACTGGGCTCAGCAAGCATCCACGTGGTTTGTCAACAGGAAGACCAAGGCAGAGAGAGGAGAGGTTTCCAGAATCCTCATGAGAAGGCCATGCACACAGCGAGGGATTATCAGGCTGGGACCTGATTGACAGGCTAGACTCCACCCCTTCACTCTTCATACCCTCAAGTTGACAGGAGATTGTGTAACTCCCACGGGGGGTTGATGCTTGTGAGGATTTAATGCCTCAGGCAAGGCAAAGGCTGGAACACAGTCCAGGGACTGGGCAGTGATGGGATGGGAGCCCGGCGCCGCTCTTCCAAGCTCAGGGAGTCCGTGCTTTTCCCTGAGGCTGGGTGCTGAGTGGGAAGACCAGTGCTTCAAGGGGTGGACTCTGGAGCCCACCAGCCTGGGTTCAAGTCTGCATTCCTCCACAGACAGCTACAGGCCCTGGGGCAAGCCGAGTCCTCCTGCGCCGCAGCGTCTTCATCTGTAAAATGGGGTCCACTAAAAAGGGTGGCCAGCTATTGTGAGGATGGTGCCCGGCAGACAGTCCTTCCTTCTGCTGTTCCCAGAGTTACTATGGGCCGGCATCTACCTGACAGTCCCTGACCACCACAGTGCCGCCACCACTGCAGCCGCCGCATGGGCATTCCTGAAGCTTCCTGACCCTCGCCCCATCCAGTCCCACCGGAGCTTGTTTAATCAGTGCCCAGCAGACTCTACAAATGCCTGTCCAATGACGACTGCCCACTGCCTCTTCCCTCACACCCCAGGGAAACTTCCATCACGCTTCATTCTGTCTGTGGCATTGCCTGCTCTGTGGAGGTGATGGAAGAGACCAGGAAAGGAATTGTTACCCACACATACTGGCCAGGACCCAAGGAGTGAATCCACGAATGTGCCATGAATGAACCTTGACATGTGGGAAACGCTGGACAGCCGCTGGTTTTGTAGCCAGCTGGACCTGGGTTTGAATCCCGCCACCACGGCGCGGCTGACTGGTTCTGGGGAAGGGCCTTGCTTCTCTGTTTCTTCACCTGGAAGTGGGTTTGGTCACAGCCCTGTCCCCAAGGTGGGTGGGTGCTGTGTGCTCGGTGAGCAGGATATGTGGCAGGGCAGGACCCCAGGCCGGGGGTGGGGGTGGGTGGAGGCCCAGGGGCTCTTGGTGGCAGGCTGTGGCCCCTCCTCCACTGCAGTCCCGCCCCCGTGGTGACGACCTTGCCCCTGCCTATCTAAGGGACAGGAAGGAAGCGAGGAGGGCAGCAGCTCGCAGCTTCCCCTTTTCTGTCCTGCTCCGGGCGCCCGGCTCCTTCCCCCACAGTGCCTCTGAGCAGGCAGCAGAGCCGCCATGGCCCTCCGCACAGCTGCCATTCGCCAGACCTGCTGCTGCTTCAATGTCCGCGTGGCCACCACCGCCTTGGCCATCTACCACGTGGTGAGTGTCCGGCGGGCTCAGGGAGAAGTGTGTGTGTGTGTGTGTGTGTGTGTGTGTGTGTGTGTGTGTGTGTGACTAAGCATGTAAGATATATGGGGCACTGTATGCGTGAGGGTTTGTAAGGCACTGTAAGTGTGTGATTGTGTGTGACACTACGTCTCTGGGTGACTGTGTGTCAGGGTTTGAGTGTGGGTGTCTCAGCCTCTGTGAGTGTGTGAGTGTGGGGCCCCCTCAAATCTGAGGGCCACCATTCAGGGCTCCTTGGTGGGATCTTGGGCCCACCCCTCCCTGCTCTGTTGTTTCCCCTCTGTGGACTGGGGCAGGGTCTCTGCAGCCGCCCCATCCAGGGCCCTCCGCTCACCATCCAGTCTGCAGCTCAGTCTCTGCGTCTGGAAAATGGGGCAGGGGCGCAGCCCCCAGGTAATCTGGGACTAGGTATATGACAGCACTTTGGGCAGCCAGGAGTCTGGGGGAAAGGTAAGCCTGGCTTGTGACAGGCTGTGGGTCAGCTCACCGGCACCGGGCGTCCCTCTGATGTCACAAACATTTCTAACACAGGGGACTCTGAAGGGCTGTGACCACTGGCATCACATATGCACGCACACATACAGTGCTCAGGGAGAAGGGTGTGTGTGTGACTGAGTGTGTCCTGTGTATGGAAGGGATAGCACCAAGCCAGGGCTCGTCAGAAATGGCTTTGAGCTTCCATCTGGGAGAGGCAGGCTGAACCCTTTCAGTTTACAGCTGAGTCGAGCCTCGGCCTCCCTGCCGAGAAAAACAGAGGCCTTGTGGTGATTACATGCCCGTCTCCAGCTCCTGCCGAGTGACAAGAAGGACATACCCCCCCACCCCCCCCCACGCTCCCCAGCAGTTCCTCTTCTGAGGCTGGTGGTGAGAAGGCCTTGTTTCCTGCTAACCCTCCTTGTTCTGCGTCAGTCTGGGCTGCAGGCTCCCCTCTCTTTGGGGTGGCTGATGGTTAGAGTCTCAGTTCTGTCTCATCCAGACCGCTGCCCACCCACCCCCCACCCCACCCTCCGACTCCCAGCTATACCCAGCTCCCCCAGACCCTGACACCTCCCTCCTAGGGTGATGACTCAAGGCCTGTGGTTAGCAGTTCTCTCAGTAGCCTGGAAGTACTTCCTCAAAACCAGCCCAACGCGGCATGCCAGGCATGCACTATCAGCGGCTGCCAACTGTGCCGCTCTGCCCGCATCTGCTTCCTGTCGCAGGCTGGGCGAGCACCCTGGCTCCCGAGGGCCAGCACCCCTCAGCAGCTCAGTGCACAGCCGCAGCACCCAGACTCCTGCATGCAAATGTGCCTCCCCACTTCCTAGCTGTGCAGCCTTGGGCAACTTACTTAACCGCTCTGAGCACCAGCTTCTGCCTTTAAAAAGCAGGCCTGAGAACAACCACAATTCCTACGCTGTCAGCTTGCCGTGAGGACCCCGGGGCAGTGTCTGACAAGACCGAGCAGCTGCCTGGCCAGTCGTGGCTCTCAGGCCCCGGCCTGCCTCTGGACTCTGTTCAATTCAATCTCCTGCAGCCTAGGGACAGCGGTCACTACCTCGGAGCATTTAGGAAGTTCTCGGTGCAGTTCTTGGTACAGAGTCCTCGGTCCGGGCTATAAAGCCCCCATTCTTGCCAGGAGCCCTCAGGGCGGGGGCAGAGTCTCTCATTCACTCAGGGCCATGGTGGTCATTGTGACTCAGTGTGACCCTGTAGGACAGGGTAGAGCTGCCTCCTGTGGTTTCTGAGACTGTCACTCTTTATGGGAGTAGAGAGCCTCATCTTTTCCCAGCAGAACGGCTAGTGGTTTGGAACTGCTGACCTCGCAGTCAGCAGCTCAACTTGTAACCATTGTGCTATCAGGGCTCCGTTGGCACGTGGTCAGGCTCTGTATTTGTTGCCTGAGGACTGAATCCTTCAGGAGCTCTGGTACTTGGGGTCCCTGAGGGACATTAGAATTGTGGCACACAGGGAGTCCAGGGACCCATGGTAGCCCTAACTCCAAGGGCCCCCCACACAGTGAGCCTGGCCTCACCCTGGCCGGGTCTACAGGTAGCTTCCCCTCTGCGGACCTGGAAATAGGAGCGAGGGTGGGGCAGCCCAGCTCCTGGGCCTCACTGCTGCAGTGGCAGTCTCTGCTCCCTCTGATGCTGGTGTTCCTGGTGTCCCTGGCCCTGCCGGCGGGCACTCAGCCCGGGCCCCCTGGGGTAGGAGGAGCCGGGAGAGAGAAGAGCCAGCGTGGGCCCTGCCTGCCAGGTCCTTCACAGGGTGTGTGAGTGTGCATACACGTGGGCATGCGCATGATGTATGTGTGTGGTGCATGTGTATGTGGGCGGTACATGTCATGCGATGTATACTTGTTGGGTATGTGCCGTGTATGTTGGATGTGTGTGAGATGTCTGTCCGTGGGGCTTGTAGGATATGTTCACTGGTGAGATACTGTGTCTATGGTGTGTGTGGTATCGTGTTTCGTGTGCTTTTGTTGTGCATGCCTGCGTGCTGTGTGTGTTTCTGCCGTGTGGTGTGTGTCACGCGTGTTTGTGAGATGTGTGTGTGGCATCTGATAAAGGGAGCAGGGACAGAGGCCCTGGTTGGTGCTAACCCTTCCATTAGAAATGCTGTGACATGAGAGAGGGACACTAGTAGTCACAGCCCATCAGAGTCCCTGTGGTGTCTTCCCCAGGGCACAGGTGGACCCCACACTGTCCCTCTGCACAGCTGAGTCAGGCTGGCGGCGTGGCAGGGTCTGTCCTGGTTTCAGGAGGGGCTCCAAGCCCCTCTACCATCGCTGCAGGCCTTCCACTCAGACAAAGTCCTTAGCACTCCCAAGGCCAGACTGGCCCTGAGGGACTGAAGGACATGGAGCCATCCTGAACCTTGGAGCCTCTAGGTGCTCGGAGATGGTGCAACGCCCCCAGCGGACAGCATGGGGTGGGAGGCCCCTAAGAGACAGGTGGGGCCCTGAAGAACAGTGTGGGGTGGGAGTCCTGTGGAAAGTTATGCACTGAAGGCCTGAAGGCCCAGCCTCTTTCTGAGCTTCAATTTCTCCATTTAGAAAATGGGTGTGTGTGTGCAGGGGGCGGGGGTGAGGGGGTGACAGGGTATGGACTGTCAAAGAGGTCTCCAACCCCTGTGCCTCCAATACCAGGTAGGTCATGCACCCGAGTGCAGTGGTCAGATGTGTACCCAGTTGGCCCTTTGTGCCCATGAAGGACTGTGGGCCTGGGTGGTGGCTCTTCTGCTCAGAGAAGCAGGAGCCCAGGCTTTCCGGGACACCTTCTGGTGTTTCTATGCTGGCGACAGTCAGCTGAGGAAAAAACCCATTGAGTGCAGGCCAAGCTGACTCCTCTGCAGGCTGCCCCGCCGACCTGCCCCCTGCCACATCAGGGTAGGCTTCCTGGAGGTGGCGCCAGTGGCAGAGGGAGCTAGACTGTGGGGTGCACAGGTGGGGGAGCGGTGTGCACAAAGGGGCGGGGCTGTTGCAGGGGCATGGCAGAGGACCACCTGGTGGATGGAGGAGGACTCCCAGGGACCTGACCTGGGTGACTGCTGCATTTGGGCTCCCGGCTGCCTACTGAACGCTCAGTAGTTTAAACTGTGGAGGAAAGGCCGGCCGGGAGACCTGCTTTGAAAAGGAGTGCGGCCTAGAAAACCCGATGGGTCCATTCTGTGCTGTCCCACGAGACTGGCTGTACGGCATCTAACGGCCGTGACTGGCTCTATGGCATCTAACAGCAGTCACCGCCACACGGCTTGTCCTGTGCCTTGTCGGGGGTTTAGCAGCATCCACTGGAGGCCAGTCGCGTCCCCTAACTTTGAGTTCTGACAACTCAAAGCGTCTCCAGGAGTCCCTGCGTGACATGAGCAGTTCCTGTGCTCAGCCGCTAACAGTCGGTTCCACGTTCAAGGCTGTTCAGTTGTTGTGGTTAGGTGTCCTCGAGGCGGTTCCGACCCAGAGCAGCCCCACGCACAGCAGAAGGAACCCAGCCCTGTCCCCGCCATCCTCACCCCGGCTCCGATGGCAGGGCCATTGAGGCAGCCCCTGTGTCCGCCCATCTCCTTGAGGGCCTTCCTCTTTTGGGCTTCCTCTGCTTTCCCAAGCATGATGTCCTTCTCCAGGGACTGGCCCCTCCTGACAACACGCCCAAACGGTGTCAGACAAAGCCTGGCCGCCCTTGCCTCTAAGGAGCACTCTGGCTGTCCTTCTTCCAAGACAGATAGATGGGTTTGTCCTTTGAGCAGCCCATGGGCCTTTCAATCTTCTTCTCCAGCACCACCATTGAGACACATCGGTCCTCTTTTGGGCTGCCTTATTCAGTGTCCAATGTTCACATGCATAGGAGGTGATTGAAAATACCAGGGGTTGGGGCCGGAGCATCTTCGTCCTCAAAGGAACATACCTTGCTTTTTAATCTTGTGCAGCACACTTTCCCAAGCCCCAGAGGTCCCTCTAGAGAAAGGCCTGATGATCTCCTTGCAAACAAGGAGTCTGGGGGCAGCCTCAGGGCGAGGCAGCTGGTGCTGCTTATTCTGCTGTCACAAGGCTGGGTGTCCCTGAGGAGGACAGAGCAAATCGGTTCAACTGATGGGCTAGGCTGGGCCTGCAATCGGTGTTCTAATAATATATAATACAATCGGTGCCCAAGAAGCAAGGTAAACATGGCCTTACTTGTGCTTACTAACTGCAGCCACCAATTGCATGTTTTTTTCACTACACCTGACCTTCCGCGTCAAGGTCTGATTGGCGCCTGCCTCTTTCCCACCCCCACACTGGCTTCGCATAGAATCAAAGCCTCTTTGCAAATGTCAAATCCCCTGATAGGGACTGGCACCCAGTAAATAAGGTAAGCACAGGCTCACTTGTGCTTCCTTACTAATGTGTATGAACAATTACACATTTTCCATCACATCCCATGTGAAATTCTTCACTACGCATGAGGGAGGAAGCACAAGGGAGACTGTGTTTGTCTTGCTTATTGGGCAATCTGCCCTGTCTGTATCTCATTGCCATCGAGTTGCTTCTGACTCATAGAGCTCCTACAGGACTGAGAAGAACTGCCCTTTTGGGTTTCCGAGACTGTGGTAACTCTTTACCGGAATAGAAAGCCTCATCTCTCTCGCACGGAGCGGCAGGTGGCTTTGAACTGACCTTGTGGTTAGCAGCCTCACACTTAACCCACTATGTCACCCGGACTCCTCCTCTGCCTATAATGCACCTACAATATGAACCGTGGGATGATGCCATGGGATGGTCTGGAGCAGAAGGCTTGAGCACAGAGGAGAAGCCTGGAAGCTTTACCACTGGCCCAGGCAGGCCTCTCTGGGCTGGGGTCGGCCACTGATCCCTGTAGGGGATCCTTGTCCTGCCCCCTTGCTGAAAGGCTTCTGCTCCTTCCCGGAAGGGCTCGAGCTTTTCTGGGGCGCAGGCATCGGGTGGCAGGTGTGCTGATAGGACCTCGAACATCTGGGTGGAAAAAGAATCTGTGCCCAGATGTACCGATCACCCAGAGTGGTGTGTCATCTGGAGCCAGCCATGGGCGGCCACCCTGCACACTCTGAGCTATTCGTGGAACTGGTCCCTCTGGGGAGGACCAAGTCGGCGCCTGGGTGGCCTGAGAAAATGCCACGCTTCATGAGTCTGGAAGGACTCTTAGGTGCCCAGGGGCCCACTGGGGCCCCGGAGCCTGGCTGCGGGCCTTCCTCAGCAGCCCTCTGGGCCTGTGTATAGGGTTCTCTGGGGCATGCTGGGAAGCCAGAAGACTGTCTTACACGAGCTTCTCTGGCCCTGGCTTGCCTGTCAACCCCAAACAAGGCTGCTAGGTCAGTGGTAGGTGGTGGGGACCACCAGGAGACCTGTTGGTCTCCAAATAGCTCCTTCTGTCACCTCTATTCTCCGAGGTGCTTGGAATTCCATCCTCAGAAATTCACCTTTGGGATCAGAACCCCACCCCCACTACAAGTTCCGCCCCTTAGGGAGAGGGCACAGGTCCACACAGGACGAGAGGAAACAGGCGGAGACCATGGTGGCTGTCTCATTGTTCACCTCTTCTCTTCTACTTTCCATTTACTACAACGCACATGCACTTCTTCTTTTAAATGAACCTTTACTTACAGAACAGCTAGATCCACTGAAACGCTGTAAACCGTTTAACAAGTTCCGACACGGCCCACACCCTGACCCCGCTGTGCTGGACTTCACACAAGCGTTTCCGTTCCCCAGGCAACCCCGATGCTTTCGAGTACCCCGGAGCCCACACCACATTGCCGTGTGCTGGCTGCTAGCTGCCTCCGAGCCTGCCCCTAACTCACGGCCACACCCTGTACAATGGCACCGCACAGCCCCTGGCCACGAGTCATCCCTCGGGGTTGGAACGCCGTGGCCCGTAGGCTATCACTGGCTGGTTTTCCGAAACCGACATTGCAAGGCCTTTCTCCCGACCCTGTTGCTGGAGTCGGTTCTGACTCACGGAGGCCCCGTGGGTGTCAGAGCAGAAGCGTGCTCCACCAGGGCTTTCGGTGGCTGCATCTCAGAAGATGGATGATCCCCGAGTGCCTCTTGGGGGACTTGAGCCTCCAGCCTTACAGTGAGCAGCCGAGCACGCTGTTTGCACCATCCTTCCTCAGTTGTCCCCGAATGTCCCGTCTGTCCCAGGATCCCACGTGGCACCTGCCTGTCTCGTCTCCTTAGAAGAGGCAGGGCCGTGTCCTGGCTCAGAGTGTGATGAGACTGTGCTGTGTCCTCAGCCCTTCCTTGTCTTTTTTGGCTTGGGCTAGTCCTGAGGAGCCCTGGTGGCACAGTGGTTCTACCTTGGGCTGTTAACTAAAAGTCAGCAGTTTGAAACCACCAGCCACTCGGTGGGAGAAAGTTGAGGCTTTCTACTCCCGTAAAGAGTTACAGTCTCTGAATCCCACAGGGGCAGTTCTACTTGGCCTTGTGTATAGGGTAAGGTGACCAGATTTTAACATTGGTAAAGCGGGACACTATTGATAAAACTCATATCCTGGCAAAATAGCCACATGGCAGCCGGAAAGCGTATACCCTAGCTTGTTGTGCATTCTTTCCAAAAATCAGGACTTTTTAAAAACGCCGCGGGACAAATTGTTAAAAATCGGGACTGTCTCGCCAAAAGCAGGCTGTCTGGTCACCTTAGTATAGCGTTCCTGAGTCAGCACTAACTTGATGGCAGTGAGTTTAGATTTGAGACGCGTCCTGGGCAGGCATTCTGTAGAGGGTCCCTCAGTTGGGAGTCCTCTGATGGTCATCTCACGACCACCCTGGGCTTCTGGGGGTTTGCCCTGGTCAGGTAAGGGTTGGGCTGTAAACAGGACCAGCCACGTCTCTGGGAAAAACCACAGTGTCTCAGGTCAAGGGTTGCAGCTTCGGAAGCCCTGTGCAGGGTCCTGCTGAGTTAGAACAGACTCGCTGCTGGGGGCTTTGTTTTAATTTCATTATTCTGGGGTTGGGGGAGGAGGGCATGCTGTCAACACGTCCTATCCGGGGCTCATCCCGTAAGGGTGACTCAGCACATGGAGGCTGACCCAGATTGCCTGCCTGACTTCCACGCTGCCAAGGGACTCCCGTGCCCCACCCCCTCGCACTCTGGAAGAGTCACTCTGCACAGTCCACGCCGCGGCAGGGGGCGTGTCCCCACCCCCCACCCTCCACCCGTCCTCGAAGCTGGTGGGTCTGCACAGCCGATTTAGAATTCTTCTGCCCGGGACATTTGCAGCTTTACCCCTGTTTGTTTACTTAGCCCATCAGCAATGGACTTCATAGCTCTCGGTTTGGTATTTTGGCTGGTAATCCAGTGCCTCTTTATTTTGTTGCTCATGTGTATCCCACTCCCCACCCCCCGTAAAACAACTTTTATTATTTAAAGGGGCCTCTACTGCCCTGGACGGAATGGGACTCAGATCTCAGACATGGCTTTATGTGTCCCACCCTGGGCCAGGACACAGCGCTGACTGGTCCAGACGAAGGACTCAGTTGGCCAGGACCAGTTGTGGGCTGAGGACTTTGACCTGGTGGCCCAGGGGAGGGGCCTTCGCCCGGCCTTCCCAGCGGGGAAGACTCACTGGCGAGAGGCTCTTTCAGAGAAAGCTGACTGCAGGGCGAATCGGACTTCAGGAGGCTAAGGGCGTGCTGAGCCGAGGGAGGGGCAAGCATGATTTGGAGGGTGAAAGGACCAGGAGAACTTTGGAAATAAGCGCTGAGAGCTGGGGTCCAGTGCGGGCTGGGCAAGGGGCGAGGAGTCCTAGTGGAGCAGGGGTTATGCTCTTGGCTACTGACAAAAGGTGGTGGCTTGACCCAGCCCATTGCTTGGGAGAAAGATGTGGGTTTGGTAGAGGCTTACAGTCTTGGGACCCTGTGGGGCAGCTCCAGTCTGTCTTATAAGGCCGCTGTGAGTCAGAATCCATTCAAAGGCAATGGTTTGGTCTGGCTTTCTTTTTGTGGCAGATGGGTTAGAGGTGTGGGAAGAGGTTGGAGAGCGAGATAAGTAGGGGTGAGGTTGGACTGAGGCACTTGGCCCCATTTTCACATGTTCCAGAAGAGAAAGCTGAGGTCCTGGGAGGACCCCCGATGGCTCCTGGTCACCCAGAATCGTGGGACAGGGCCTTGCTCCAGGCCACCTCTGCCCAGGGCACATGAGGCCAAGTCCAAGGTGAGAGCCTGGGAGTGAACAATGAAGCTCTCGGCCCCACCCACCAGGGGCTTCCCTTTAGAACAGCGGTTCCCAACCTGTGGGTTTTGACCCCTTTGGGGTTGGAACAACCCTTTCACAGGGGCTGCCTGATTCATCACAGTAGCAAGATTACAGTGATGAAGTAGCCACGAAAATAATGTTATGGTTGGGGGTGGTTGGGGGGTCACCACCACATGAGGAACTGTGTGAAGGGGTTGCGGCTTGAGGAAGGCTGAGAACCACTGCCTTAGAATCTCCGAATCCCCAGGGTTCCTCCCTGCTC
>NW_022111357.1:14034248-14045611 GCF_000313985.2 Echinops telfairi
CCACATGGCGCCTGAGCTAGCTGGCCCCACTGGACCATGGAGAGGCTGGAGATGGCCCATGGTCTTCTGGGGATAAAGGTGGATTCTTCCTGCTGCATCAGGGTTGAAGGCCGGTGGTGGCAGCCAGTTACCAGTGACGGGAGAGCTAGCATAGGTCAGACCCCAGGTGGGCCTTGTCCCCTGCTCAGGTGGGCCCATCAGAGGACAGGGGCATCTGGGGATGAGAGGTAGGTGAGGCTCTCTATCATTGGGAGTCACCGTGGTTGGCGTGTTTCACTGAGTCAGGGTGGCCAGACACAGCCTGGGAGACACCAGCTAGAGGTGGTGTGGGGGGTCCCTGTAGGCCTTGGGGAGGACTGAACCTGGCCACAGCCTCTCCCTCTCCTTGCTGGGCTCGAGCTGCCAAGCAAGTGATTAGCAACTGGGGCGTGAGGGCCCCACCAGTCTTTATCTGACCAGTAAGCCTGCTCTCTCTTAAGAAACCACTCTCTCCAGGACCTTCCACTATGACCCCTTTCAGAGCAGTCGGCAGTGGCAGCCGGGCACCATGTAGCTCTTCTGGTCTCAGGGCTGCGTTGTGATCCATTTCAGGGTCCATTCGGCAACTGGACCAATGGCGTCCATGCATTTCCATGTTCTTCACGCTTGTTTCTGAAAGGGGAGAGACTAGTAGTTGCACCTTAGATGGTTGCTCATGAGCTCGGAAGACCCCAGTTGCTACCCACCAAATAGGCTGCAGAGCATTGTCTTTGGCCTCACCCACTCTTGCCTTTGCATATACTGTTCCCTCTTCCTGGGACACCTTTCCACTCGCCTCAACGAGAACAAAGCATTTAATGCCCAGCTCCTCTTGGGAGCCTGAGTCCCATCACAGGACCATTCCTGACTCCGGCCTGCTGGATCTCTGAGGGTCCTGCCCTCTGGTTTGGAGGCTGTTCAGGCCCAGGCCCCTTGTGGGGGTCAGCAAGTATTTACTTCGCTTGACTTTGTAAACTGTCGTCTGCATTCAGGCCCAGATCACCACAACACGTGGAGTATCACAGTGCAGCGAGTCACACAGGTGTTCTGGCTTCCCCGTGCATAGGAGAGCGACCATATACCACACTGTCTGTTGTCTACTGAGGAGTCCTGGTGGCACCGTGGGTTAGGCTGACCGCAAGGTCTGAAGTTCAAATCCACCAGGCACCCTGTGAGAGAAAGACGAGGCTGTTCAAGAATGCCAGAGCCATGAAGCTCTGCAGTATGGTGTGTGGCTCGGGCTCCCCCAATCCGAGGGACAGCGCAGAGTGGGGGAGGGGGAGAGGGAGGGGCTCAGCGTCTCACTGCCACTCATGGGCACCTTTGCTGGCCAGCCTGTCTTTCTGAGTCACCAGCCTCGGGGATGACCACGTGTCTCCTCCCTTTCCCTCACAGTCATCTAGGAGGCTGCAGGGTTCTTATCTCTTTTCCAGAGGAAGCAGCAGAGGCTCAGAGCAGTCATGTGCCCTGCCCAGTGGCTGGGGTGGGGTATGGTGGGGAGGAGGGGGATCCCAGTTCCAGAGGAGGCAAGTGGGGATGGGGAGGACTCTTGAGAGAGCAGCCCTGAGAGGGGGTGGGGCTCTGCGGTGGTAGTAGTACTAGCTGCTGTTAGAACAAAACAGGACAAAACAGACTCTGACGATGAACAAGCTCAACTAGTTAGAGAGAGCGAGGGAGAGGGAGAAAGAGAGAGGCTGGCAAGCGGGCCTGGAGTTCCAGAGAAAGCCCGCGTCTGTGGGGAGGCCTTTTCCTGGCTGATACGCATATACAACATGGTGGTTAAAGAGAGAAGACGCAGCTGGTCTTTCGAAGGGCCTGTCAGAGGGAACACATAGAGAAGTGGGTCTTGGGAACGAGAAACTCAGGCTACACATCCAGCTGCTGCTGTTTCTAAGTGAGCCAGCCCTTGGGAAAGGAGGAAGGGATGTTCTCAGAGGCGACGTGAGTGAGCGGACACCCTGCCCTCATGATGCTGCCCAGGCTTGCGGGGGGTGTGTGTGTGTGTGGTTGTTCAGTGCTCACGGTGGCAGAGAGCTCTGGGGGAGGCCTGCATGGCGGCTGCATGATAAGCTGTGGCAGGAAGTCTGGAGGGGACTTGGGGCGCAGGGAGGGTTCCTCATAATACTGACACATCTGGTTATCCTCTCCCATCTCCCGCCTCCCCCTTCGCCCTTCGCCTTCCCCTTACCTAGACAGACAATCCTGGGGTCCTGGGAGAAGGCAGGGTGGGCAGGTGAGGTCTGGGGTCTGGGCTTGAGGGAGGGGGTGCTAATAAACATGAACTTAGTGTGGGAGATGCCCCCTCCCTCCAGGTGGGAGAAGCAGGGTCAGTAGGGTGCTGCTCTAGGCGGGGGATGGGAGAAGCAGGGGTGGGAGGCTGGCGGTGGGAGGGCCTCCTGGCAGAAAGGGGTGTGGCACTTGGGACACTTTGCGTGCTTGCATGCGCCCTGCGTGACCTTGTGGGGAAGAGTTGGAGACAAGCCTGAACTTGACTGCTTGTGCAGCCTCCGCTGGTTACACGTAGCGATTCCTACCAAGCTGAGGCTGGCCCGACCTCGCCGATCTGGGATGAAGGCTCAGTGACGCTCACAGATGAGCAAGCGCCCAGCACCGGCTGCGCGGAGCAGGGGCTCCCGGGGCAGTCTCCCTCCTCCTCCAAGTTTCATGCTTTGGAGAACTTGGGGTTGACAGCTCTGCTGGCGAGAGGTGGGGCCTGAATCCCAAGACGGGCGGAGAGCGTGAGCCCGCCATCCTGGACTGGGGGGGCAGGGCAGGGAACCCCAGGGCGGAGGGATCTGGCGTCACCACCACCACTCCGAGGTCTTCTTCACAGGGTCGTGCTACCACTGTCATGGTCACTATTAAGTCATCACCGTTATCTTCACATGTGGCTGTCCCTGTAACGGCCTGAACTTATCACTTCCCAGCATTCACCACCATCACCTCCCCCTCAGAGCCACCTCCACCCCCCACCCCCACCCCCAGCCTGTCCACCTCCCCGCAGGGGCGCCCTCATCATCCGCACAAGGCTGCCGCCGCGCGTCTCCTCCTCGGCAGGCTGCCTCACCATCAGCACCACTGTGCCCATGGCCAAGTTCAGTATTGCCCCACCTCCTGCCTTCCAGCCAAGCTGTTGGCTGCTCCTTGCAGCCAGAAAGGAAGTCTTCATTTTCCTGCCGCTCTGGCCACTGCCCGTTCACGGAGCTCAGGGATGAGGAAAGGGTGGGTTTTGGAACTGAAACCCGGGAAAGCAGAAGCAAGGGATAAGAAAGGGGAACAGAGAATGTGGGTGGCAGTGGGGCAAGCTGAACAGAGTCAGGACGGAGGTGGCCCTGACCCCTGGGTCTGTAACAGCGTTGCCATGTGACCTCAGGCCCGTGGCTGTCTCCCTCGGCCTCACTCCCCAGCCCCACCCCGCCCCGGGGGTGTGGGGACACTAGCCCCGGGGGTGTGGGGACACTAGCACAGGAGTGTCCCAGTTCCCCCTCTCTGTGCTTCTCTGGAGGGATCTTGCATAGCATGCACCCCCCGGGCCTCAGGGCCTTTGCACGTGATATTTCCTCTTTCCAGACGGCTTCTCTCCATCTTTTCCACTGGAAAACCGCATCATCCTTTCGGGCCATGCTCAGGGTTTGTTAGTTCTCGACAGCAGTGACCAGCCCTTCCCGGGGTACCCCAAGCTCTCTGCCTCATCTTCTCAGCAATCCTATCTGAGGGCACAGGGAGGGACATATTTTTGTCGCCATTTACCAGACGAGAGCCCCGAGGTGCAGGGAGCAGGACCCTGCCCAGGGATCCAGACTGAGGGGGCCTCAGACACAAACTTACACCCTCTGCCTGACTCTCCCCTTCGGTAGCAGAGGTTAGGTGACACTGAAGGTTAGAAGACACCAGCCCCTAGCCCAGGAGGAAGGACAGAGGCTCAGCTCCTAGGGCCCATGCAGCTCCCCGGACAGGGAACTACGGGCTGAATCGCTGGGCAGCCCAGAGGCCAGGAGGGGTGGGTGCTCCAAAGTGCCAGGAGGAGGGAGCGCCCACACAGAGGAGGGCTCACGTTCTGCATGACTCATTCCTTGGGCATCGCTGGGAGTCTGGCCTCTTTCTATCTGCATGGCCATGCTGGCGATGAGTCCCATTTCTCAAAGGAGGACACTGAGGCACGGGGTGGTTAGCGGCTCACTCAAGGCCACAGAGCTTGGGTCCAGGGCCTCCTGACTCCGGCACCCCAGCTCTTCACCAGAGGTCTCAGCAACAGACAATTAAGGAAGCTCCCATAGTGGGGGCCAGGTGGGTGAGGGCATGCATGGCTTCTGACTGGTCCTCGTCAGAGAGAGCTCTTTTCCTGGCCCAGGCAGGTTCTGGGAACTCAGGGAGAGCCTGGTGCTGTGTCCGTGTGGACACGGGGAAGGAGAGGAGGGGAGGACGCTGGGAAATATAGAGTCTGGGAGTTTCTGGGCCGGCTCCAGCACATGCTGCTGGAACTGCAAACAGCCTTGGCCGAGAAGCTCCTCACGGGCAGGGCTGGGCAGGAGGGCAGAATTCTGAGAGGCCCGAGTTTGGCATGCTGCAGTTTGCCGGCCTGACTGCTGACCTCCCCGTTTCTCTGTGGTTGATCCCCCAATGGGGCAGAGCACACGGGGCAATCTCCTCATTGACTAGAGGGGACACAGGGCAGTGAGGGGCTGGACGCTGGTCTGCATCACATAGCAGTGGGCAGGGGAGGGGGCTGTCTGGGTCCTTGTTGCTCAATCAGAGTGTCCAGGCCTGGGCTTGACTGTGGAGGTAGGATGGGTAAGGGGGTGGTGTGATCAGAAGCTGGCCCCATGGCAACCAGCTTAATCTTGGAGTACAGGCATCTGAGTTCAAATCCCAGCCAGAACACTTAGTGACTGTGATACAGGGCACGCGAGTTCTCTTTGAGTCTTGATTTGCTCATCTGGAGAATGGGACCCTGTGGTTACTCTTGTGGGGCCTTACAGCACAGGCCTGTGTGTACAGGGCTGGGTACCCAATAGGAAGCCACTTGAGCCCTGGGAGCTGAGCCTCCTTTTTTCCTGGGGCCTGCCGGAAGTCGGGAGGCAGGCAGAGGGTCAGCAGCAGGCTGGGAGGTCGCCTTGCTCCGAGACTCAGGGTTCTCACCTGACAGGTGGGGGCAGCCTCATTCCCCACCTCTTCCCCGACAGGGTGGTTGAGAAGTCCAAATGAGGGAAGGGCGAGTGTGGTCTTTCATTGTGCTGGGTTGGCACCCGCTGCTGCTTCTCGTGCCCCCGTGGATCTCTGCAGCAGAGGGGAGAGGAGGTGGGTGCCTCTTCAGATCCACAGAGAGGCTGATGGGGAGATGCAGGGCAGGCCATGCAGGGTGAGGGCAATGGGGCCCACTGGCCCACTGGCCTGGGCTTGAATCTTGGCTTTACACATGGCCAGCTGGGACCCTGGGACAAGCCTCTCTAACTCCCAGAGGCTGGATCTCCTCCTCCATGATGGGGGTAGGGGGTCACCAGAAGGTGAGGGTCATGTCCTGGGCATGGAGGCAGGCTGCACATGCCTCAGCCCTGCCCTTCCTGGGGTCACCTGACTCTCAGGGGTGAAGAGGGCAGTTGGGGTGCTAGTGGTGGGACTGCAGGCAGGATGGCAGCAGGCAGACAGTGGGTGGCTTCCCACGTAGAGTGGCCCTAGAGGCAGGGCCGGAGTCCCAGTAAGCAAGTCCAGCATGGACTCACTACGCTTCAGTGCCACAGGTTTAGGCCACGTCAAAGATCCCGCTTCGGGGTCTGGCTGCACCTGTCTCTCTCCCAGGCCCACAGCACCCTCCTTCAGAGGGAACACCTCTTTTCAAATGTGCAGCCCCTGACAGCAAGGTCAGAATGGCTTACCTGTGCTTATTCACTAGTCTAGCGGGTAACGAAGTGGTGAAAAGCATACAAGGTGCTCACTACAAAACGGTGAGTAAGCACAAGTCAGCCCGTGCTGACCTGGCTTATTGGGTCATCTGTTCCTGCGGATAGGACAGAGGGGTGAAGTAGGTTATGAGTCAGGCTGCTTGCCTCAAGGTCAGCGGTTCAAACCCACCAGCTTCTTCAAGGGTGAAAGATGAGGCTGTCTGCTCCGATAAAGAGTTAGAGCCTCGGAAACCCACAGGGGCAGTTTTACTCTGTCTTAGAAGTTGGCTCTGTAAGTTGGAATCAAATGGATGGCAGTTTCATTTTTAATCTTTCTGGGCACAGCTGTCCTCCCGAGGAGCAGCTGGTGGTTCTAACCACCGACTTTGGTGTGAGAAGCGAAGCGGAATGCTTTAACCATCGAGTCACCTGGGTGCCTTAAGACACCACTAGAAATACTAAATTGTTGTGAATTATGTTCTTTATTAACCTCTGGGGATTTCCCTCCCCGCCTCCCTCCCCCCACCAACCCATGAATGTTTTATGATGTTCATGATAAGCCAAGTCAGTAGACCAGGCATTTCCTTTGCAAATCAAGATATACAGAGGGGTGTGTGTAAAAGGCTTGGCTGACCCAAGAGCATCATCCACATGGTTGATGAACGGGGGATGAATGGGAATCTCGGTGGTTTTAAAGGTGGGAGGTAGCCCTGGGAGGTCTGGACTCCATGCCCCACTCTGTACCCCACGTGCTGTGTGTCTTAGGTGAGCCATCTAACCTCTCTGAGCCTATAAAACCAGCATATGGGACAGAGGTTGGGTCATCTGACTTTGAGCGCCAGTCTAGATCTCCAACTATCTTCTCACGATACACCTGCTGGATGCTTGGGCACCTTTTCTCACCTGGCTGTGCCTCCTCTGGGCTTTGCTCCCCCTGATCACGATAGAGAGCACCCTGCTTGTCCCTGGTCTCAGCTGCCCCCCCTTCTCTCTCATGGAAGGGGAGACCAGGACAGGAGGTGCTGAGACTCGCACCCATAATGCGGAGGGAGCAGCTTTTCTCTCGGGGGGCCACTTCCTGTGGGTGTCACGCTGCCTCTGCCCTGGGCTGCTCTCTCTTTCCTGTGGAACAGAGCCTGGTGGGTTCATGATGTACCAGCTGCAGGGGCCGTGGTCTGGCCCAGTGCCCTGCTTCTGGTTCAGCTCAGCCACTCCACGCAGATTCCGTCCGCATATCACACACCCCGCCCGCCCACCACCCGGAGCTCAGCACTTTGCAAACACCCCGAGACTTCTCCCACACTGTTGCCAGGGATAGCCATGTTCCAGAGGAGAGAACTGAAGCTCAGAGGGCTGGAGTGGCTTGCTCAAGGCCCCGTAGTGAGAGAGGAGGTCTACTTGGGTTCAGAGCCAGTTCATTCTCACCCCGGAACCTGGCTCTTCTATACTGTGCTGCCCCTTGAGCAGAAGGTAATTGGGCAGGGAGACTAGCTGGGGCTTGTAGCTGAGCTCAAAACCACACAGGCAACAAGGAGGAAACAGATGGCAGGTGCCTGGTCCCCTTGAGCAACCATGAAAGTCAATGTAAACGTGGGCCATGTTAGTAGAGGCAGGGTGATCACTGCCAGGGAGGGGAAGAGCCTTGATGTTTTCAATGTGGGCACATGATGACAGGTGTGTATGTGTGTCTGTGTTGTGGTGTGTGTATGTGTAGTGGGGGAAGGACAGAGGTCATGCTAAAAGAATGTGCATGCACAGGACGCTGTAAGTTCCCCAGGACTGGAAGTATTTCAGAAGATATTGCTTGTCACTTATGGGGTTACTAATGGGAATCCCTGCATTGGATGGTAGAGGGGACAGGCAATGCCATTTTCAAATTAGGGTTTTGTGGCTGGCCTTTAAATATAACTAGGATGACTCTTGATACTCAGGCCTAGGAGTTTTGTCTCTTCATTCTTAGCAAGGGTCCTCTGAGGGGATGTCATTCATTCATTCATTCATTCATTCATTCATTCATTCATTCATTCAACAAACACAGCAGCTAGAACCATGAACGAGACAGAGAGCAGCTCTGCTTGCCTGAAGCCTGAAGCCCGATGGGGTATGAGGTTGTTGACAGGTGCCACCAGATTGCTCTGACTCGCGGCAGCCCGACGGACACCAGACGGACACCAGCGGGCAACATGACTCCGTCCGGGGCCATCCTCCCAAGTGTGCTTGCGCCCATTCTTACAGCCACTGTGTCGGTCCGTCTTGTCGAGGGCCCCCTCTTTCTCACGGCCTCTCTACTTTACCCAGCAGGATGTCCTTCTCCAGGAACGGGGTCTCCTGACACCATGTCCAAAGTATGGGAGACAAAGTCTTGCCATCCTTGCCTCTAAGAATGATTCTGGCTGTATTTCTTCCCAGACAGCCATGCTGGCTCTTTCAGCACTCCGTGGGCCTTTCCATCTTCTCCAGGGGCACCCGCGGTCAAAGGCGTCAATTCTTCTCCAGTCTTCCGTCTTCAATGCCCAGCTTTCACTGCCTATGAGGCAACTGAACATGCCGTGGCTGGGGTCAGGCACGCCTTCATCCTCAAGCAACATATTTGCTTTTGAACACTTTAAAGAGGCCTTGTCAGATCTATCCAGTCTTTTGATCTCCTGGCTGCTGCTTCCATGAGCATTGATTGGGCATCCAAGAGAGATAAAGTCCTTGACAACGTCAATCTCTTCTCCATTTATCATGATGTAACCTAGTGGTTTATTTGTGAGGATTTCGGTCTTCTTTAGCTTGAGTTGCAATCCACACTGCAGGCTACAATCCTCGATCTTCATCACCAAGTGCTTCAATTCCTTCTCCCTTTAGCAAGCCAGGTTGTGTCATCTGCATATTGCAGGTTGTTGACAAGCCTTCCTCCAATCCTGATGCCACACTCTTCGTCATGTAATCCAGCATTTTTTGATGATTTGCTCAATATACAGATTGAATAAATATGGTGGAAGGATCTAATCCTGATGCACACCTCTCCAGATTTTAAACCGTGCATCATTCCCTCGTTCTGTTCACACAGCGGCCCCTTGCTCCGTGTACAAGTTTTGTATACACACAAGGAAGTGTCTTGGCATTCCCATTCTTCTCAAGGGCATCCTTGGTTTGCTATGGTCCACACAGTCAAATGCCGTGGCCTAGTCAATGGAACACAAGCAAACATCTTTCTGGTCTTCTCTGCTTTCCACCGTGATAGATATCTGACATCAGCAATGATATTCCTTGTTCCACATTCTCTTCGGAATCCAGCCACAACCTCCGGCAGCTGCCTGTCAATGTATTGCTGCAACTGTTTTGGGGTGATCTCCAGCAAAATGTTGCTTGCATGTGATTGCAACTCTATTAATTTATAACTTGAGCATTCTTTTGGGTCACCTTTCTTTGGAACGGGTTACAGATATGGATCTCTTCCAGTCAGTCAACTAGCTGTCTTCCAGTTTCCTGCTAGAGACGAGGGAGTGCTTCCAGTGCTTCAACAGCTTGCGAAACACTCCAATTACTTTTCCATTCATTCCTGGAGCCTTGGTTTTGGCTGATACTGTCAGTGCTGCTTGAACTTCTTCCTTCAGCGCCATTGGTTCTTGCTCATCTGCTACCTTTTGAAATGGTTGAATACAGTGTCTGGGTATTCTTTCCATTTTCTTTTGATGCTTCTTGCATATTCAATACTTTGTCCACAGAATCAATATTGCAACTTGAGGCTTGAATATTTTCTGGAGCTCTTTCAGGTTTTTGTTTCTGTTTTTAGTTCTTTCAGTTTAAGATCTGCTGAGTGTGTTCTTATTTTTTATCTTTTGGTTTTCTAACGCTAGGCTTCTGCACATTTCATTATAATTCTTTACTCTGTCCTCTTGAACTGCCCTTTGAAATTTTCTGTTCAGCTCTTTGACTTCCCCCTTTCTCTCATTTACTTTAGCGCCTCTACCAGTAAGAGCGAGTTTCAGTCTCTTCTGACATCCACACTGATCTTTGCTTTCTTTCCTGTCTTTGTAGTGGCCTTTGGCTTTCTCCATGTCTGATGCACTTGACGTCCTTCCACAGATTTTCTGGTCTTCTGTCATTAGTGTCCAGTGCATCAGTGCTGTTCTTGAAGTTCATGCTGGATAGATTCAAGGTTGTGTTTGGACTCTCATAGACTTGTTTTCATTTTCTTTAGCTTCAACCTGAACTTACATAGGAGCAATTGATGGTTTGTTCCACAGTTACTCCCTAGCCTGGTTTCAGTTGCTGATATTGAGCTTCTCCATTGTCTTTTCCCACAGATGTAGTCAATTTGATTGTGGTGTCTCCCATCTGGGGAAATCCACGTGTATAGTAGCCATTTGCATTATTTCAAAAAGGTATTTGCTATGAACATGTCGTTGGCCTTGCAAAATTCTACCATGTGATCTCAGCTTTGTTCTTATCAGCAAGACCATCTTTTTCAACCATGGGTCCTTCCTCTTTGTCTCTCACTTTTGTATTCCATTCGCCAATAATTATCTATGCATCTTGATTTCATGCTTGATCAATTTCCAATAGAAGATGTTGGTAGAATTCTTCAATTTCTTCATCACGAGCTTTTGCGGTTGTATTGCTTAAATTTGAATAATCGTCGTATTGATGGAGTTCCTTGTATTCAGATAGAGATAATCCTGGCCCAGATAGCCTCATACCTCAAGGTAGATCTTGAAATGTCCTTTCTGACAATGAATGCAATGCCATTCTTCTTGATCGTGTCATTCCTAGCATAATACACCATATGATTTTCCGATTTAAAAGGGTGGATAACAGTCTATTTCAGCTTACAGACACATAAGATATTGATATTTATGCATTCCATTTCATTTTTTCCGGCTTCCAATTTTCCTAGATTCATACATCACGCATTCCAAGTTCCAATTAGTAGATGTTTGCAGCTGTTTCTTCTCCTTGAGCAAAAGAAGGCCCGGAGGCTTTAGTCCCGTGGGCTTTACCCCACTCACGTCATTGTGGTTGACTATTTTGAGAAGGTGGCTCTTCCTTAGCTATATTTTGAGTGCCTTATGACCCGAGGGGCTCTTTCTAGTGCTTTCTTTGACAATGCTCTGCTTCTCTGCATTAGGCCCTCAGTATCTGACAACATTTCAATGCTGCCCATGAGGTTTACAGCGGCTACTTCCTCTGAAGCAGACAGCCAACTACCTCTTTGCTGTCTGTTCTTAGTCTGGGAGCTTGGCTGACGCCTGCTCCCTTTGGGTGCCCCTGCTGACATTTGAAATGTCAGTCCCATAGCCTCCAGCAACACAGCAACACCCAAGCCCCCACAGGATGACAAGCTGGCAGACTAGTGATGGTGGGGTGACCCGTCCCGCGGGCCATTAAACAACGTGGACACCTGAAAGAGGGACTGGGAATGAAGAGGGGCAAGAGACGCGAGAAATGGAGGCAAGACAGGAGTCTGATCAAGCCTCG
>NW_022111357.1:14046000-14048525 GCF_000313985.2 Echinops telfairi
GGCGCAGGTCATGGGCTGAGGGACATGCAGACTCCCACATGTGCAGACTCCCACAGTGGGGACATGACACTAGTAATCATAACTAGTCGATGTTGAACACTTGTGATCAGCCAGATACTTTAAAGGAGTTGTCCTCTCCGCATCTTCTGCCATGCTGTGAAGCGGGCATGATCACTCTCTCACTGTGCAGAAGAGGCTGAGGGGCCGTGGGGAGGGGTGGGCAGGCAGTCTGAGGACACTGCATTCCGGAAGCTGGCATTTCAGTCCCATATGTGATGATTCAGGAACATGAAGCCCTGTGATCTCAGATCCGAGACCTAACACCCCATGGTGTCCACACCCCGTTGTTATAAAAAGGAGAGTCCCTGTCATCGGCAAGAGTCCTCAGGCCTTCTCTGTCCCACCACTGACCCAGGCTTGACCTTCAATAGTAATCAATTCCACTCCTGAGACCCAGGAAGTTCTAAGAGGGCTCTGGGATGGTCTCATGCAGTTCCCACAAGAGCCTTCTCAGCTACTCGATTACCCCCAATCTACAGATGGGGAAGCAGAGCCTTGGTGGTGCAGAGGTTAAGCACTCAGCTGCTCTCTGAAAATATCAGCCGTTGGGAACCAGTACCTGCTGCTCAGTGGTGCAAGAGGAGGCAGTCTGCTTCCGCGAGGGTTACGGCCTGGGAACCCCAGCGGGGCAGTTCTGCTCTCTCCTGGCACCTTGTGCATTGGAATCGGCTCCAAGGCAATGGGATTTATAGATGGGGAAACTGTGGCCCAGAGGGGTCAAGTCACTTGCTCCAGGTTGCACAGCTAGGGAGAGGAAGGTGCGGGACTCTGAGCTTGAACTGTCATGGTTCGAGGCCACACAGACCTGGCAGTCCCCCTCACCCACGAGCCCTCCATCCGAGTGGGATGGGAGGTGGTGGAGCTGCAGAGCCCGCTGACCAGTGCTCCCTCCCTCCCTCCCTCCCTTCCTCAGATCATGAGCATCTTGCTGTTCATCGAGCACTCCATGGAGGTGGCTCACGGCAAGGCTGCCTGCAAGTTCTCAAAGACAGGCTACCTCCGGATCGGTAAGTCCCAGGGTGGGTGGTGGTGGGGGTGGGGTGGGGTGGAGGGAGGGCACAGAGACCTGGCTGGTCTGGGGCTGGGGGTAGAGGATGGGGGTGGGGGTGGGGGTAGTGTGTTGTCTGCAGGGCTGGGAGGGAGGGCACAGAGACGTGACTTGGGCAGACTGGCGCATTTGAGACTCTGCCCCTTCTGGGTTGGAGGGCATCACAGAAGTCTCACCCCTTCTTTGAACATTTGGTATGCCACCCCAAAGACGACTCTTATTCCCCCTAAGTCTCAAGGCCACGAATACAGGTGGGATGGCACTTTGTATGCCAACCAGGTCTTCTGGGTGACAGACAGCAGGACACTCCTGGGCTCAGACCTGCCAATGACTGCCCCTCCATCGATCAGTCAACACTCCCAGCAGGCTCCCGGCACCATGCTCTGTCCGCACTGACCCCATCGAGCTCCTTCTCCTCCTCCAAAGACAGCTCCATGTCACTTAGCTATCTGTCCACCTCCTCCAGGAGCCCTCCATTGCCCCTGAAGCCCCCGGTTAATCACTGTGCTATTTTCGGAAGAACACTTCACCAGGTCCTAACGTGGCTTCTTGTTATCCTTGTGCCCCTTCAACTCCCTGAGGGTGGGACTTGGGCTCCTGTTCACTATTGTACCCCTGCACCAGTGGCTCACAGAGCGTGGTCCTTGGAGCCCAGGGGGTCCCCGGGGGCCTCCTGGGCTGCTCACCGCCTCCTTTTGTCTTCCAGCTGACCTGATCTCCAGCTTCCTGCTCATCACCATGCTTTTTGCTATCAGCCTGAGCCTGCTGATTGGGGTGGTTAAGGTGAGGTCCAGGCTGAGGCCGATACCAGAGGGGTGGGCAGCTCTGGCTGTCGGGAGGCTGGGAGGTGTGCCTTTTGGGAAGCCCACCTGCACACTCACACCCTAGCACTTATCTGGAGAAGACCAACTCCTTGGGTGCACCTTGGGACTTGGCTCTCCGTGGAGGGTGAAGGGCCTGCCCATGGACACTGCAGGAAGAACTAGATGGCAGCCGTGCCTTTTGAGGTGGCAAGGATGGTGAGGCATTTCGATAGAGTCAAGAGGAGGGGCCACTGAGCTACCAGCAAAGGGAGGGCAAGACTGGAACTTGGCACAGGGGAGAGGGTGTCAGAGCAGGGGCCACAGTAGACATGTCTGGGTGGACTCCAGCCAGTCAGCTTGTCTGCACCCAGAGGGACACCCATGCTCTGGAAAGTTCTCGGGGAACACATAGTCAGACCCCAGCAGGCTGACCCTCATTGAGGCAGGGACACCCAGTGCTCCCAAGCCCCAGGAGAAGCTGCTGGGAGAGCAGAGAGGCTGTGACTCAGTGTCCCACAAAGGAGAAACCCTGGCCCTGGGGCCCTGGAGAGGTAGGAAGCCACTAAGCAAGACAAGGGGGTGGGGGCTTACCCCCACTCTCACCCACTGTCCCC
>NW_022111357.1:14048651-14060485 GCF_000313985.2 Echinops telfairi
GCGTCTCCCGGGCACTTGTGTGAGATGTTCCAGCCAGAGCATCGGATCGGGCATCAGGATCAGGATCCCAAGGGTCCAAGAGCTAGTCTGGCCGTGTCGGCTGCTCCAGAGGGACTTGGACTTATTTAGACAAGTCACAGGGGACATCAGAAAACCACCTTCTCCATGGTGACCTTGTCCCCGGTGATGATGGAGGCTGTGCCTTCAGCCTGGGGACTTGATGGGTTTACTTGTCTTCAGCCCTTCACCACACTGGGCACCCAAGGATTGGTGTGTGCGCAGCCACCCGGGGGAAGGTTCACTCCCACTCCGCTGTGGTCATCTCTCTCCTCCTGCTTGCCCGGCTAGGACGCCCTCTCTGGTCCCTTATCATCTCTGACATGGACACCAAGCCCTCCCCATGGGGATCTGGGGAACGCGTTGAGTCAGGCCTTGCTTCTTGAGCCCGCAAAGCACGTGTCCCTGTGGCTGAGGCTGGTTCCCATACACGCCTGCCTCCTGCCACATTCACGCATCTCACACTCAGGGGTAGAGGACCAGTGTGAGAGGGTGTGACCCAGGTCACTATGCAGGGGTAGGCGTGGGTCCTGGGCTGAGCAGGGACAGGAGGTGCCTTGGAGAAGGGGAGAGAGCGTCGGGCGAGGGTGGGAGACCCTCTAAGCAGTGTGCAAGGAACACGCTGCCAGCTTTGGGGCCTGCCTTTCAGAACCGGGAGAAGTACCTGCTGCCCTTCCTGTCCCTGCAAGTCATGGACTTTCTCCTGTGTCTGCTCACCCTGCTGGGTTCCTACATTGAGCTGCCTGCCTACCTCAGGTTCTCCTCCAGGAGCCGGCCCGTGAGTACCCAGCCCAGCCGGGGAGTCCGGGGAGGTGGAAGGGGTCCAGGTCATCGTCATCCAGGCTGGGAGTCCTTAGTCCCAGCCAGCTCATGACCTCCAGCAAGTCCCAGAGCCTCTCCCAATCAGCCCCAGTTTCTGCACCTGTGCAACACACCTGCGACCACCTCTTCTTGACGTCTCCTCGCCGCCAGCATGGCAGGAGGAAGAGGCAGCGGAGGGTTTAGTACGTGGTCAATACCACCACTGCCCAGCTATCCTGATGCACAGCGACTCTGTGGGAGAAGCGTGTCCCATGGGACTGATGGCCGAGGCTGTGATCCTGGGAGTAGGCTCCACCTCTTTCCCCCCAGCCCCGTGGAGAGGCTGATGGGGTCCAACAGTCACTTCATAGCCCAGAACTTCACCTTGGCAGCGACGGTGTGAAGTGCCGGCTGCCAGTGGAAACCTTGGTGGTTCCAGCCCCTGATGGGAGACAGACCATGTCTCATGCTGTTGTGATACGTTAGATAGACTGGCACTGAGTGACAGCAGGCACAGCACACAGTCAGGGCTCCACACATGGCTGCTGAGTGTGACCTGGCCCTCTGGAGAGGCCGAGGCTATTGGCTGGCCCTGGTCAGTAAGCGAGTTGAAGGAAGGGCATGAAGGAGATTACAGGCAGTGGTGAGCATCCACAGGGAGTTACAAACTACCAGTCCACAGTTCAGGCCCGACTATTGTCCTCGGTGGGACGGTGGGACCCTTTGTGGGAGACCCTTGTTCTAGTCCTAGGTCTGCACCAGGCTTGGGGTGAACCAGCATGAGAGGACCCACTCAGTGGGGGAAGGGGGATGCTTACTGAGCTTACTCATTCATCAGCAGTGAGCAACATCAGTTTCCCTTCACACCAAATGGAGATCTGGTGGGGTTGTGGTTACTCGTTGGCCTGCGATCTGCATGGTTGGCGGTTCAAAACCACCAGCAGCATGCTACTCCTGTAAACAGTGACGGTTTTGGAAACCCACAGCGGGTTGCTATGCGTCAGCACTGACTTGTTGGCAGTGAGTGAGCATCACACCAAAGATTCTGCTTCTAGGCAGATGCTTCAGGCGTCTGTCTCTCTCCCAGCACCCCTCTACCCCGTCCCCCCAGCACCTTCCTACAGAGTCAAAGCCTCCTTTCAAACTGCAGCCCCTGACGGGGACCGAGCTCTGAGTCAGCAAGACGAGCCGGCTGACATGCTCACCTTGCTCAGCCCCGGGTGTGAACACCTTCTCTCTGCACCTCGGTTTCTCTTTGTGCAGTTGAGGCTGACCTGGTGAGGGGCTAACTTGCCCTCTAGCTGAGGACCTACTGTGTGCCGCCATCTCCAACCCAAACACCAAACTCACTGCCATCCAGTCGATACTGACTTGCGGTGCCCTTATGGGGCAGAGTAGAACTACCCTGTGGGTTTCAGAGACAAACTGTTTGACAGGAGTAGAAAGCCTGCCTTTCTTGACCTTCGGATCACAGCCAACAGGGAACCACTTTGCCATCAGGGCTCCTCACTGGCCCTCTGGTGGGCTAATTGTTGGCCTTTCTTCTTCCTCTTCCTCTCTGTCCTCCCAAGGGCCCTTCCAAGGTCCCGCTGATGACCCTGCAGCTGTTGGACTTCTGCCTGAGCATCATGACCCTCTGCAGCTCCTACATGGAAGTGCCCACCTATCTCAACTTCAAGTCCATGAACCACATGGTGAGTCCGGCCCAGCTCTGCTCTGGCTCCCTGCTGTGTGGCCGGAGGCAAGGGACTGCACCGCTCTGTGGCCCAGTGCTTTAGGCCTGCTTCCCTGCAAGGGCAGCCTGGGAGGAGCATTCTTGTTTGTGTGATTTCCTGAAGGGGAGCTTCTTGGAAGAAGCTGGGAGGGGGCTGTTCAGAGGAAGGAGGAAGCTGGGCCCAGGTGAGGAGCAGCTGTCCAGATGGGTTCTGGCTAGGGCCCTGCAGGTGAATTGCACGGCAGAAATCACAGGGGTCTTTAAGCGTAGTGCCACAAATAGCCCCATGCCTAGCAGTTTGAGACAGCCCACCTGCATGGCCTCACTGGCCACTGAGGATCACGGACTTGGAAGCTGGGTTGCTCTGCGTTGGGCTTCTGTAGAGGTTGGTTGTTCTTAGGGGCCATGGAGTTGACCCTGGCCCCTAGGGATCCTCTGCACAATGGAACAAAACACTGCCCACTCCTACAGCATCCTCACAACCGTTCTGTTTGAGTCCCTGCCGCAGCCACGGTGTCAATGGTCCATCTCCTCCAGGGCCTCCTCTGTTTTGTTGCCCATCTACCCAGCATGATGCCCTTCCCAGGGGACTGAGCTCACTGGACATGTTCAGAGGACATGAGAGGAAGCCTTGCCACCCTCGAGTCTCAGGAGCCTCACAGCCTTGGCAGCACACCAGGGCAGCCCCACTCTGCCCTACGGAGTCCATATGAGTCAGAATTGACCCAGCGGCACTGGGTTTGAGTTCTGAGGTCAACCAAGTGCACAGGTGTGACCCACTGGCCACCGACACACACGGGCCCAGTCAAGAGCACCTGGATGGAGAATCAACGTTATCCGCGTCACCTGTTTTCCTTACCAGTCAAGTGGGGCTAGCACTAGCACCCTGCTTCCAAAGGCCGCTGTGACTATCAGTCAAAGCATGAAATATGCCCACTGAGCTGCGGGGTGGGGGGGGGCAGTTGGGCAAGTAGCGGGTGTGCTGGTCCCTGTGACTGGAGGAACTGACGCTGCCCTGAATCTGTTGCAGAATTATCTCCCCAGCCAGGAGGGATTGACTCATAGTCAGTTTGTCAAAATGATGATCATCTTCTCGATCGCCTTCATCACGGTCCTCGTCCTAAAGGTGAGTGGGCTCAGCTTACCCCGGGGCTAGGCTCCCAGAGGGGTGGCTGAGGCCATGCGGTTAGAGGGCAGGGAGGTGTGTCCTCTGCTGCTCCCCTCCTGCTTTTAATGCCCCCCCTCAACCTCCCCCCCCCCCCCCCACCCCACACCTATTGAGGACCCCCTGGGACATCCTGCCTAGAGAGAGCACGTCTCCCAAGGCTTCCCACGCTCAGGTGTTGGGACTTAATGAATGACCCGAGAAGTCTCACCCAGGCACAGGACAATGCGTTGTCTGAAATTTGAATCGGGCAGACTTGGGTTTGAATCCCAGCTCAGCCTCAGGAACTGTGTTGCTGGTTCTCAAAGTCCCTTCTCCCTGAGCCTCACGTCTCACCTGTAAAATGAGCACAGTAGTCTTGCTTTGACCATGTCATATGTTTAATGCGTTTCAGGCCCCCACATGTAGATGGGAGCTGAGGCTGTGTTCAGAGAGGTTTGGTGATGAGAAGGAGGGTGGGGCGGGTCTTCTGCCCCTCTGGGGCGGTCAGGGAGGGCTGGCCTTCTCAGCCTGCCGGGTGGAGGTACAGGGAAGCATTGCTGACATGAGGAGTTACAGGGACTCCTTGTGAGGTGGCTCTAGGGGTGCGTGATCTGTCTCTAAATACCCAGAGATCTTTCCTGGGGAGTAGGGGGATTCTGTGGGACCCAGAGGCCAACCCAGGACTGTGAACTCAGGGAGCCTGAAGCCAACAGAAGGAAGTGCTTTGAGATGAGTTCTTTCCTGATGAGGAAAGTACCACGGGCCGCTGCGGCGGTGCCGCTGGAAGACACAGAGGAACAGCCCGCAGACAGAAGCCTGTCATTCACAGCCCCTCGGGGACGTCACTGCTGGCGGGTGACCTTCCTTCCAGCCTGGCCATCCGAAGGTGCCCTGAAAGAAAGGCCTGGAATTCTGCTTCCAGAAGACCCTGGGAGGCCGTGGGAGCACGGTTCCTAGGCAGCACATGGGGTGACCATGAGTTGCAACAGACTCAATGGCAAAGGAACAGAGGACCTTGGCCATGACCAGGGAGGCCCTGCCAGGCCCAGATGGGATGGCAGGGCAGCCTCCACCCCAAACACGAGAGGAAACCTGAATAGCAGCAAGTGGGGTGAACTGTGCCCTGCTCCCTGCACCCACCCCCACCCTGCGCCTGCCCTGGGGGCCGGGGAGGAGGGTCGGCAAAGCACAGCCTGACCGGGGCCTTTTCTCTAGGTCTACATGTTCAAGTGTGTGTGGAGGTGCTACAGGCTCTTGAAGCTCACGAACTTGGCCGAGGAGAGGAACAGCTCCAAGGTGCTTCCGAAGGTGAGCCTGGCCAGGGCCCAGCTCTGTCAGTTGCTTCCTGAGGGACCTGGGCAGAGTCTCTCCCCATCCCGTGGGCCTCCGTTTCTCCACGTGTAAGAGGAGGGCTGGTCCAGAACGACCATGGAGACCCGAGGAGCTCCGAGAGGCTCCGGGGGTATCCGTTCATTGGGTACCAACGGCCTCTGACTCCTGGTCAGCCTAGGTGCAGCCTGGGGCTGCAGGGAGAAGGAGGCCGCCGCCCCCAGTGTAGAGCACGCAGGGGCCAGCGTGCAGAGACCCAGTCGCCCTGGGCATGCAGCGCAGGGGCTGTGAGCACAGAGTGCCTGGCCATGCCCACGATTCATCAGTGCTTCCCTAAGTGGGCAGGAGTGGGAATGATCCAGGGGGCTACCGAAGCAGACACCTACACCTTGTCCTGGATCGAGTGGGTATGCTACGGACACCTTTGGTTTCCGTTTTCCTGAAAAGGGGGAAGTAGGCCAAATCAGTTTCAGAGAGTCCTTCAGTCAGTGCAGGCTAGCTGGGAAAGGGAAGGGAGGCCTACGTGGCACCGAGGCTGGATTCGAAGATTAGGTTGGCTAAGGGATGGGACAAGGGTGCACTTGGGTTTAATACCTGACGCCTTACTTCCCTCATCTGCCACATGGAGACTGGATTCGTCAAGACTTTGAGTGACCTTGGCAAAAACACTCACCCTGGCTTAAGCAAAATTGGGACTTAATGGAGTTCAAAATCCACCATAGGTCTGGCCTTGGGTCTAGTCAAGTTCAGACTCCAGGGCCTGATTGGGTTCTCTCCACCTTTGGGCTCCAGTTTCTCTGTGTGGGCGCCACAGTCATGCAGCCCTTCTCTCATGGCCGCAAAGTGGCTGCCAAAGCCACCCGGCCGACATCCATCCTCTGAGGAGCCCAGTAGGAAGCCACAGTTCCAGGAGCATGTGCGGTTGGCTTCCTTTGCGTCACTCTCTCGCATGCCCATCTTCAAAGCAAGGACTAGAGCCACAGAGATGGGCCAGGGCCAGGGCCAGGTCACACGTCCACCCTCGGGAATTGAGGGAGAGGACCCATTCTCTGGAATCCCTGTGTTTTCCCAAGGGTAAAGAGGAGCAATCAAAACCCGGGGGCACTTCAGGAGGGATAGTCACCAGCAAGCCTATCCCCACAGAGACACAGACTGCATTTGACTCAAATGTGCAAATAGTGACATTCGTGGCAAGTCCCGAGTACCTGCTGGACATCAGGGTACCTGTCGGAGGGGGCGCTTCAGCTCCCTGGCCCCGGGGTGGGAGGTGGATCTTTCTTGCTCACCCTTAGTCCTTGTCACTCTGTCTCTCTCAGGTGGTCCTGCCATCCTATGAGGAAGCCGTGTCTCTGCCGTTCAAAGCTCCGGAGGGGGGTCCAGCACCGCCCCCCTACTCGGAGGTGTGATCGACAGGCCCCAGCCCCGGTGCTGGGAGGGGTGGAGCCGCCTCGTAATCTGCTTCTTTGCTTTGGTGGCCCCCGAGGCTGGGTGGACCACCCGGCCGACTTCAGGACAATCTGCTTGTGTCCCCCTCGCCGGCCTGCTCCTCCTGGGGGGCTGTGAGCTGCTCACAATTGGGTCGACCCTATTGGCTGAATGACTCTCTGGGGCGCCAAAAATCTCAGTCCAACAGCACTGGCCTTGTTCCCACCAGCAGCCCTGATGTGTGCTCCATCAATGGGGCATTCTAAATCCTGTATGTAGATCAGTCAAGCCAACACCCACCTGGACCGTTCAGGAACAGACTTTGGTCAAAGACCCATTGCCCAGTTTTGCAATTCGTTGTCAGTTCACACAGGATGATTTAGGTGCCTAATTGTAACTCGTCCCTCTAGTCTGTATATTTTATGTATAGGACGTGTATGTGTGTGTCGACACATACATGGATACAGGTATAGTAATTTCTTCAAATAGCTTGCTTCAACAGTGATCAACTCACCCAACCATCAGTCTGTTTAAAGCAGTCTAACAGATAAAATGCTGTTAAAAAAAAATCGAATGAACCTCCAAACCATTCATTCCAGTCCAACAACCTGCCCTATTCTGCTTAATTCAGTGCTTAGGAGTCACTGAATAATGGACAATTTCAAATGATAATTCATCCCCACGGCTGTGGATCCACCATACAATGGCTCTGTGCTAGGAACTGAGAGTTGTCTCCTCATAAAACTGTCATTTCAGACACCAACTGCTTGGCTAAGCGGTTGTCACCAGTAACAACCAAATGGTGGCCTGTGGAGTCACTCGGTGGGCAGTGGGCTCAGGAAAGCAGGTCCATTCCATCATGAACAACTCCACTGGCCAGGCCTCGGACTGCCACCCACCCAGGCCCAGGCATGTCGGTTCTGACCAATAGCACAGTGGTTCAACTGGAAATTGAGCCCGGAAATCAATCAAATCTGTTTGTTGGATGAAACCCATCGTTCAGCTCAGTCAAGATTGGCCAACCTCTTGTGGCCTCAGACCCAGCCACAGGGGCTTGTACTTGGCAGTGGGATTAAGAGGGGCTGAGCGCCTGTATCCCTGCTTCTGCCTGCTTCCTGATGGGCCTGACGGAGCTGACCCCGGGGACAGGACCATGGAGTCAGGCTCTCTGGTCCTTGGAGGTGTGCAGAGGGGGAGGGTCATGCAGTGGGATTCCTGCCAACACGCCCTGGGTACTTGCTTTGTGTGGGACAGGGATGACGTTTCAATAAAGCAGCAACAAGCTTCTCTCTTGCTGGTGTGATTCATGAAATATGGTTGTGGGCCTTCCGCCTCGGGCCCCCCCAGCACACACAGACACACCATGCCCAGGCAGTGGGCATCATGCCTGCGGATCTTCAGTCATGTGCCACACCGTCAGCCTGGTGTCTCCCAAATCAGGCGTGAGTGCCTGTGTTAGTCGGGGTTGACTAGAGAAATAAATCCAGAGGCGCTTATATGTGTAAGAGAGAACTTTACAGCAAAGAGTAATCATATATTAAGAAAACATCCCAGCCCAGCCCAGATCAAGTCTTTAAGTCTGATATTAACCCATATGTCCGATACCAATCTATAAATTCCTCTTTAGACTCATGCAGCCATGAGAGTGCAGCCTGCAGAGAGCCTAGGGTTAGCTTTGTCTCAGCACCATAGAGATCTCAGAACCTTGAATACCCTGCTGGGAGCCTGGACTCTACCCTGTGATGGGGGGAGCCTTGGGAGGGCTCTGGACAAGGGCATGGTGGAGCCCCTTGGTCTCTTAAGCAGGAAGAGACCAGAGGCAGGGATGCCTAAGAAGCCTGGTGGGAAAGGGAAGGGACCCAAGAAATGTCATCCTTCTGGCACTTTCTTGGGGACAGCAGACTCCTTTCCTTTGTTGGCTCTTCAGAGCATCCCCAAGTCATTGATTAAGCCTGCATTTAACAGAGATAGACAGGGATCGCCCATCCCCTCCACTGACACACAAAGGGAATCGAAGCCCCTCAAGAGACTTTCTTGAGGTCACACTGCAGTCAGGGATCGAACCAAGGGTCTCCTCGTCTGCTCCCAGAAGAGCCTGTTCGGAGGAGTGGGTCTGGAGCAGAGGCTACGGGAGGTGGGGGACCAAGGAACCCCTGAACACACAGCTGTGATGCCCCCATGCTGGCCTGGAGCCGAGGGGCGGGCTGACATGTATAGGGGGATTGTGCCCTGTGGTCAGGCGGGCTGGGAGGGGGCTGCCCAGGAGCAGGAAATAGTTGGGTTTGGGGAAGTCCAGCGCCTGGACCAGCCAAGCCAAGCGCCTGAGATGGGCTGGGCAGCCCCCTCGGTCCCTGTCAATGCCCCGTTTGAGCCTGAGACAGGGGTCCTTTGACTGGGGCTGTGTGGTTGGGACCCGCGGAGGGGCCTGTCGGAGCTGGGTGTCGGAAAGGAACTGGCTGCAAGGAAAAGGGGCCTGCGGAGGGCCGGGCAGGGGGTGCTGGCCGGACCGCTGTCTTTGGAAAGGAAGGGAGGGGGCAGAATCAGACTGGGGTGGTGAGCCGGGGCCCGTGACAGCACGGGGAAACAGCCCTGGGATGAACAGAGGCTTAACTGTGGTGGTCAGAGGGGTCAGCCGGCCAGCAGGCTCGTGTGGTCATTCCCCAGGGCAGTGACTGACTCCTATAGGCCCAATCAGTCTCTGCTTGGCCTCTGTCCCTACACTTGCTCTTAGGATCTCTTGAAGCCTTGTTTCACTCCATGTGTCCTGATTCTGGGGGAGGGAGAGGGTGTCGGGCGAGGTCTTGGGGGCACCAGGAAGCTTTTTGGCATCCAGGCCTCTGGACTTGGCTGTAGAACTGTAGGGCCTTGGAGCCGAGCAGCCTCAGAGGTTGCTAGTTCTGCCCCTCTGGCTGGGACTGGGATGCACGAAAGATCCCCATAGACCACCCAGCCCATGTCTAGCTTCCCAAATGGTGAGAAAACAGGTTTCTGTCCATGGAAGCTGCCCACTGCGGTGCTTCTGTGACAGCCACACTGGGTGGCAGAGGGACGACACAGCCCTCAGATCAAGGACGCTTGCCACCCCTCTTTGCCCTGCCCCAACCTCTGGCTTCCAGCTTGCTGGACGGACCGCCTAGGGCTACGTGTGAGGCATCCTGGACGGACGGGAGTGTGGACATCACCAGTAACTCAAAGTCCCCCTGGGACTGGGTCTCAGTGCCTGTCATTCAGGGAGACCAGAGCTTCCTGGCATCCTGGGATGGCTCTCGTTTTGCACTGAAATAAACCTAAGGGTTAAGGAGAGCCGTTCCTGGGTGAGGAGGGAAGCCAGGGCCAAGCTTGGTGAGGTTCCTGGTGGCACCAGAGCCTCTGGTGGGTCTGCTGTGGCCACCAGCCGGGGTCCCGGGGCCAGCACTCCCATGCCAGCCTCTCCTGAGAGTCCAGGAGGAAGATGCCCTGATTAGACACAAGAGCGTCCTATAGCAGTGGACACCCAGGGAGAGCTGATGCAGGGAGCCGCGGAGAGACCCCGCCATCCGAATCAGCACAGGCCACCTGGAGGCCATCTTGCGGCTGTCCAGTGACTGCAGTGGACAGACAGGACCCTTGTCTTACAGCTTTTTCTGCTCCATGTTTTTGGGGGAGGACATTGGAGGTGGGGAGAAGGTCAGAAGGGAAGACGGAAGTTGGAGGCCGGGAGGACACTGGAGCAGGAGGAGGGAAATCACTGGCTGAGGCTGGAGTCTGGGGGAATCTGAGGATTTCCAGGTGACAGCACAGACCTGGCCACCCTTGACCTCGAGGGCAGTGCTGCCACACTGTAGCTGCCAGCAGAGCTGCAGTCCCACCTGAGGGCTTTGGGGACAAAGAGGACAATGCCACGACAGCAGCTCTGCGATGTCTCAGGCCGGCCCCCCTGGGAATCCACCTGGGGAATTGGCAACGCAAGCGGGGGAGAACACTGCTCACCTTCCTCGGTCGGCATCTCCACCCTGGAACCCTCCTCGGGTGTCCACAGTCACTCGGAGAGCGAGCACCCCAACTGTGTGCTCAGCGCCCAGCCCTTCCCGCGCTGACCCTGAAGCAGCTTCCCTGTCTTCCCCATGCCCTTCCCTCCCTGCCTCCCTCCTTCCGGACCCAGGCATACCATCTGGGGGAGAACCACCAGAGGTTGGTAAAAATATTGAATGGACTATGGATGGTCCAGCACCTTCTTTCTTAGGAGAAACACAGCCTGCCTGCTGCTGGCACGTAAGGATGGAGAGACTAGGGCTCACTTTTGACTGAATCTCTTTGGACACGTCATCAGGAGCGAGAGACCAGTCACTGGAAGAGGGCATTGTGCTTGGTGACGCAGAGGGTGACTGAGCTTGAAGGAACCCTCAATGGGGTGGACCCCAGAATGGCTCAAACGTACCCCCAGACCATGATGATGGTTCAAGACCCAGCAATGTTTTGTTCTGTTACACACAGACCTCTGCTCTGATCATGTGCCAGCGGGAAGGGGGGCCTGGGTCTCTCCCATTAAGGCTCCTTGTCTCATGGGCTGAGAGTCAGCGCAGTGCTGGCTCCTGTTAAGGGGAGATGTGAGCTGCGAGGAGGGAGGCCGGCTTCTGAGTTGATCCTTCTTCGCGGGCCCCTCCTGGGAGTCCACCTCGGGAATCAGCGAATTCTCCTTTTTCACTTCTTACGTTGGCTTCTCACTGTTTTACATCCGTTTGTAAAAATACATGTAGCGCCACATTCGCCACTTCAGCCTTTTCCAGGCGTATAACTAACTCAGTGCCATCAATTACAGGAATTATGTTCAACGATGACCCTTAGCCAATGCAAGCGTCCTATCATCATCAACAGAAACATCACTGTGGGTGTCAGGTGCTGTCTAGCTGGTTCCAGTCCACAGCGACCCTGTGTGCGACAGGATGAGACACTGCCCGGTCCTGCGCCATCCCACAATTGTTCTTCCTCCTGAGCCCCTTGTGGCAGCCACTGTCAGTCCATCTCCTCAGGGGTCTTCCTCTTCTCTGCTGCCCCTCCGCTTCAGCAAGCTTGATGTCCTTCGCCAGGGACTGGTCTCTCCTGACAACATGTCCAAAGCAAGTCACGCCACTCTTCCTTCTAAGGAGCCCTCTGGCTGTAGGTTTTCCAAGGCTGACCTGCGCGTTCTTTGGGCAGTCCGTGGAGCACTGTGCTGGGGAGGGCTATGTGTGGTGGTGATGCTAGCAGCCCGGCCGCTGGCCTTGCAAACCCCACCTGGGTCACGCAAGGTGAACAGGCTTCCGCAGAGCTCCCAGACGAAGAGCAGATGACACAGAAGGGGTTGGCTGCCCACTTTGGAGGAAGGAGCCACCGAATGCCTTA
>NW_022111357.1:14060617-14078447 GCF_000313985.2 Echinops telfairi
CCCCCCCCCATGACCACTGCACTGGCTCTGAAAGAAGCACCTGGGCCTGCGAGTCAGATGAAGGGAAGGGTTCCCAGGAAGTGGGATTGGCATCTGCAGAGCTCAGAGGTGAGAAGCTGAACGTGACCGAAGTGGGCGCGTGTTGTGTGCACGGCTGCGTCCATGAGCGGTAGAGGACACTAGCGGTGGGTGGGGAAGGGTGACCGAAGACAGGTCGTGAGGAGCCTTGAACGCCCAGCAAAGCTTGCATTTTGATCTCGAGGACGCTCCTTTCGCCTGGGGAGGTGGAAGTGGAGGCTCACTCCTGCGCACCTGTACTCCTTATCTGAGGTTGAGAACAGTGGGCGCGCTTCCCCACACTCGGTCTCTCTGTCTTGTCCATGTGGCTGGACCCTAAGGGCCTGGAGAAGGTGGGCTAGAACGATAGAGGGAGCTTTGGGGAAGGACCCGGCGGGGGCAGACACAAACCCTTGTGTCCAGCCCTTGAGACTGAGAAGATTAGTTGTAGTAGTTATTATTATTCGTTAGTGGACCGTGGCCTGCCCTGTGTTGACAAACACAGGGAGGCACTGTGGACCCCACCACCATGGACGCAGCGGGCCTACTCTGCCAGACCCCTCACATTTCCTTGCCCCAGGCCTGAGGATCGGGGCCTTCACAGACTCGAAGTGACTCGCCCAAAGCCACCACTGCTGGCCGGTGACAGAACAGGGACCCGACCTGCTCAGTCTGGTTCTAAAGTGTCTCTCTTGGCAGGACTCGTCAGAGTCGCTGGTCAAATGCAAGATGATTTTGGTGTTGTGCGGATGGGGAAGTTCGCGTGAATAGCTTCGGATGTATTTATGTGGGGAGTGGAATACACATACAAACCGCCTAGGGAACCAGTGATGTCATGGCTAGTCCTGCTTAGGAGGATGAGACTTAAGGCAAAACGAAACACAAGTTATGTGATCACCCCTGCTCAGAGCAGCGCAGCTCACGGTAGCCGCAAGGTGGAGAAGACCCCCGGTCCACCAGGGGGCGCTGGACAAGTCAGATGCGGTGCGGACTGAGCGAGAGCCACTCAGCCATAGAGAGGAAGAGAGCAGCTCTGGGGTGGGCTTGGCATGGGTGAGCCTTGAAAGCATGCGACTAAGCGATGCAAGCTAGACACAAGACAGCAGACACCGTGTGTCCCCACTGAAAGAACTATCTGGACCGAGCAGATGCATAGGGACAAGAGTAGATTAAAAAGCGCAAACAACAATCCTACTGTCATCAGACCCGTGGCGACCCTATAGACGGAGGCGAACTGCCCCTGTGGGTTTCCAAGTCTGTGGCTACTTTCAGGAGAAAGCCTCATCTTTCGCTTGAGGAGCCGCGGGTGGTTTCAAACTGCTGAGCTTGCGGTCAGCAGCCTGATGTGTAGTCGGTCACAGTTTAGCCTTTTGAGAAGCAGATGGGTTTTGAGAAGTAGGTGGTTGGCCACCAGGGCCGAGAGGGACAGGGGACTGGGGGTGGGGAGTCATTACTTACTGGACTCTGAGTTGCTCTTCGGAAACGGGGTGGTGACCGTTACACAACATGGTGGACGCCACTAGGGCCCCTGGATGGCACCCTGAAAATTGGTTAAAATTGGTTAAAAAGGCACATTTAGCTTGGGCACGTTTTACCACCACGCGTCTGTCGCTGTGCTGCACTGTCGTGGCTTCGGGTTGCTTGACGCTGGGAGCTCTGCCACTAGCATTTCAAACGCCAGCAGGCTCACCCGTGGCGGACCACTTTCTGCGCCGCTTCCGGACAAGACAGACTTCCCAAAGTTCCCTTGAAAACCGCGCGGGACACAAGAAAGCAGGGACAACTTTGGACTCGTTATGCAGAGCCGCGGCTCACCGAACCTCACGCTCGGTGGAGGAGAGGGCCGGCCGGCCGGGGAGGCCCTTGGGGCCTGGCACGGTGGCTGCAAGAATGGTGACGTTCTTTTCTGCTGCTGCCCACAGGGTCACCGCTCCACGGCTGCTGACAGCAACACCGGAGCGCAGGGCAGTTGTTGAGGCAGCGAGCTCGTTTAGAGTGAACGGAAATGCTGGAGGAGTTGACTGACAGTACATGTGGACGCGCACGTAGCAGCAGCCCAGGAGACGGAGCCCTAAACGTGGGCGCGCACGTAGCAGGAGCCCTGGAGATGGAGCAGTTAAACTTGGACGTGCACGTAGCAGGAGCCTGGGGGATGGAGCGGGAAACGTGGGCGCGCACGTAGCAGGAGCCCTGGGGATGGAGTAGTAAACGTCGGCCCCGCACGTAGCAGGAGCCCAGCCTACTGAGGTGTCCTGTGCCGGGTGGGCCTCTCGCAGTAGGAGAGTGAGGTCAAGGCCAGAGCTTAGGAAGCACTGGAGTGGGAGTCCTGAGTCCTAGCCAGGGGACCGCACTGACCGCGCCCAGGGCCTCCCCCTTTATCTTCCACGAAACCCTGGAGGCTTTGCGTTTTTGCTGAGAAAACAGAAAGCGAGGGAGCAGCGGCCGCCTCCCCGACTTGCCAGCAGCTCTGAAGGGGGACCCGCTAGCGTGTTCCCCTGGGGCCAATCCATACTTGATGCGCAGTTCCTGATTTTGGTTCCCCGGGCAAAGCGCTTCACATTTCAGAAACACAAATATTGCTTTTCTTTCCTCAACGTAGGCGCTGAACCTCCCCCAGCTCCCCAGCCAGCTCCAGCGAGGGAACGCTGCAGCCCGTCGCCCAGCATCCTGACTACGTACCTGCTGCATATTTCTGTGGAGAAGCCAACCCAGGGAAGGCGCCTGTGTGCCCCCGGGGAGGCCATAGAACTGCCATTCAGGGCCGGGGCTGAAAGAGCTGCTTCAGGGGCCCGGCTGCCCCCCCTACCTCCAGCATGTTGTGTACCCAGCTGCAGACACAGCCCTGCCGTTGCTCTTCCTCGGACACCTCCGCAACAGCCACGGTCCGGTGCCGGCCCCACGCTGCCCCATATCGGTTTTACGAGGAATTGGAGCCAGTGCACAATGGCTCTTTCATTCCCTTCATTTCTTCACCGACTCACTCCATACCCTGAGCCAGGCCCCATGCTGGGTGCTGGGATTCAGTGGTGTTGGGGGTGGGGTGGGGTGGGGACAAGCGAGTCCCCTGCCTTGAGATGCCGGCACTCTGCCCGGAGTGCACGCATCAGACCATTCTGGGAAGTGACGAACCGGCTTTGCTCTCACATAGCATTTCTGGAGAAGAGAGTTAGATGGACCATCGGAATGACAAGGTCTGGGAACCGGGAAGGGGTGGGATCACGGACAAATGCCACCCAAAGGGGAGCAAGCCGGGGCCGCGGTTTCCTATCCCACAGTGAGGGGCGCAGAGGGCGATGCGGCTGCAGTTTCACATGTGCCCTCGACCTACAGCTGGCTCTCTGTGCCTCAGTCTCCTCATCTGACAAATGGGCAGGAGTCTGGGATCTGCTGGCCTGACAGGCTTGTTGAGAGAACACAGGGGATTGGAAAGCATCGAGGGGCTGAGCCTCGGCAAGGGGGGCAGACGGTCATCGCCGCCACAGCAAGGGTTGTGGGAGCTGCTGCCTACGTCTGCTGGGCCCACAAGCCCTTGAACATATGTCAGTGCATTTGCTTTTGTTGGGGCCTGCTTTCCAGAGACTGAAATGCAGAGATCTCCAGGGGCCCCGTTCTGTCCTTTGACTGCACAACTGTCCTCTCACAGCACCCCAGGCCAGCCCGGAGCTTCCCTTCTTGTTAGGTTGCACTCTCTAGAAAACAAGGACACCCGCTTGTCTGTACCCGTAATAAGAGGCCCATATCAGGGAATGGCTCATAGGGAAGTCCAGTCTGACTCAAGCCAGGCTTCTCCTGCATCGTGGAAGCTGGTGAACAGAAAGCAGGATGACAAAGTAGAGACAGCAGGGGGCACAGGCTGGTCGATGCGGAGGCCCTAAATCGGCTGAATGAATTCACTGTCAGTAGTGAGCTGATGGCTCCTGGGATCCGCAGGCCACTCTACAGGAGATGGAGACACTAGATGTAAGATGTAGCTCTGGCAGAAGGATTCGACCCTGCTCAGGCTCTCTCTCTCAACAAGGTTTATGACACTCAGGAGGTGTTATCAGGCTGCAACATAATTGATAGGTTGAGCTCCACTCCTACCCCGACCTAGGCATGTCTAGTTGACATAACCCCTAGCCATCCCATCTTCCCACTGCATAACGACAGGGTGAGGCTCAGCGAGGCTAACGCACCAGCTCTTGGTCACACAGCCAATCAGCAGCAGAGGTGGATTTGAACCTGCGTCTCTCAGGCAGCCAAGCCTGTGACCTTTCTGCTCTATCTTGACTAGACCTGGCAGCAACAGTCCTCGCTGGCCATGCCCACTTCTTTGTAAGCTTCCTCCAGACAGACCCTGGCCAGGGCCCAGGGTGCAGAGAGGACTCGATCAGACACTCTCCAGCTCTTGGGTGAGACAGGCAATGCATGGAAGCAGAAGGAGGGACTTATCAGGGTGAGGCTGGGAAAGAGGTGCACCTGAATGCTTCAGGTCTGAAACCGACCTCACCTGTGGCTCAACTTTCAGCCAGGCCTGTAAGGTGACCGGGAGCCCTGGTGGCTCAGTGGTTACGCGTGGGGCTGCTAGCCACAAGGTCAGCAGTTTGAAACCATCGGCCGCTCTGCGTGAGAAAGGTGAGGACTTGGGTAAAGAGCTCGGTGTTTCAGAAACCCACAGGGGCCCTTCCACCCTGTCCTATCAGGTCACCGATGAGTCGGAATCAGAATCGCCTTGCGGGGAGGTATGCATTCAATGCCTGCCTTACAGCAGGTAAAGGGCAGCATTTGCCCAGGGGTACATGGAGGAGGAGGAGGAGGGTAGGTGGAGACCTGAAGGGTGACTGGGAAGTGTGAGAAGGCACCTGGAGGGCCGGCAGACTGCCCAGCTACACTGGGGATGCCAATGAATCAGCACAAAAGAGCGTATGAATCGTGGAGTGGGAAATGCATTTGTCCTGTGAGCTTTTGTCCACTCCACAGTGAAAAGTAAAAATCCCAACATCCTATCAACACAAGTGCTCAGAGCAGAGAAACTCCAAGGAGCGAGCACACCTCTGCCCAGGCATACCGAGTGGCCCTGAGTTGGAACTAAAGTAGGATCCACTTGACAGCCATTGGGGTTTTTGTTTTTTTTTTTGGGTAAATCCTGGGCTTGGGGAGCCCCCACCCTACCTGAGATTCCCTGAATTCCAGAAGCAGCTCTGGTTGCTTGGGAAGGCAAAGGAGCCCTTGTGGTCTGAGGGGCCTCTGGAGCCCTGGCCAGGTGGCACCGCCCTCTCAGGCACACACACACCTCCATTCAGCCCAGTCCCGCCCCTGGAGGGGGTGGGCAGGGCCAGCTGCCCCCATGTCACCTGGGGGTGGGGGTGGGGGCTGCCTGGCTGGGAGGTTGGGCAGGCAGCGAGGTTGATAAGAGCCGGCCCCCCGCATCCCCCCACCATTGTGTCCACTGCTGCCTGACCAGCCAGAACCATGGGGACCATCTCTGGTGCCAGCCTTGTGCTTGGTGGTCTGCTGCTGCTGCTGCTCCAGGCCCCAGGCATCCTCGGCCTGACCCCCCAGCCCAGAGGTGAGGAGGCTCGAGTGAATGGGGGTCCTGGGGAAGCCGCCCGTGGTCTGCAGCCTGGGGGCTGTGCACTGACATGGCAGAAACCAAAGGGGACCTGGGGCTGGCAGGAAGGCAGGAGGGTGACGGGGTGGGGACAGCAAATTGTCACAGGAACAGAGATGGGGACAGGGACAAGAGCAGGGCAGAGGTGACCCTTAGTGTATCTGGTTGGGGGACGTGGGTATACCTCTCTCTGGAGCCCTCAAACCTTCTCTGGGGCTCCCTACCTTCTCTGGGGACCATGTGTACTGGGGGACGGTGGTCCCTGAAGCTACCAGGAGCAGAAGCTGTGCCTGAGGCTGTTGGCATAGGGAACTGTCCGGGCCCAGGGCAGTGTTCTTCGCTGTTTGACCTGGGAGCCAAGAGCTAGCCTCATCTCCAGCCAGTGGGCACCTCTCAGGACTGGGCTCCCGGGGGCCACAGCACCTTTGGAGGTTCAGCCTGGGGCATTGACCCCAGACTGCCCAGTACTTCTTGTGCAGATGAGGATGCTGAGAATGGAGGGAAGACCATCTACATGCACCCAGGGAGTTCCCGGAGTCTGTGCAGGGCCAATTCCTCCCATCCCTGGGCCTCCGTTTAACCATCTGTAGCCTTAACTAGGGGAGACCAGGAACTGGCTGCCAGGTGGCTCCTAAAGTTTTTTTGAGGAACTCTGATGCCTGGGGTCCAGTCCAGAGCATGGGGGCTTCGGGCTAGCTCAGCCCACCTTTCTGTCTTCTGGTCCTCACTGCACCTAACCTTGTAACCCACTTGCCTAATTCAGATTCAGTGTGGGGCCTTGGTCCTGAACCTGCCTGGCTATGGGCCCAGGTTAGTGATAAGTAGAAATCTCCCACTGGACAGGCAGGAAAACCGAGGCTCAGTATAATACCTGCCCGGGTGTGCCCAGCAGGCCCAAGACAGGATTTGAACCCAGGCCTGCCTTGCACCAGCTCCGTGGTCTTCCCAGCAGGTGCCTTAATCTCTTAGGGTGTCTAGGGAACATTTCCCACTGTGGATGAGGCTTGGGGCTCAGCTGGCCGGCTGCCAAAGTGGCCATCAGGGTTTCCCGCTCCTTCCCCTGCCCTTGGGAACCAGCCGCCGAGGGAGGCCAATTCCACTCCGGCCCTTGCCTTTGATGCTTAGATGAAAGAGGTCATGTTGGCAAGCGCTGCTTTACCCTCAGGGCTGTGCCTGCTCCTGGAGGGCCCACCCGCAGTGCCCTCCTGCCCAGCTAGGAGAAAGAAACAGCTGTCCCTTGTCCATGGCAGTCTGGGTGGGCAGTTGGAGCTCACCGGTGGTCCTGCAGCAAACGGCCCTGACAGCGTGCTGCCCTGGGCAGCAGGCCTGCTCTGTCTCACAAGGCCACCACGTGACAAAGCTGAGTATGTTACCGGTGGTAGTGGCCGGCAGAGAAACTGCTGGACAGCCTGTTGTCTCCCTTGCTGCCCCCTGAAGACCCACTGTGGGCCTGGTGCCCAGTGGGCACCCTGCAAGAAGGGCCTCTCTGATTCATTGCACAGACGAAGAAATGGAGGCTTTGAGAAGTGAGGGATCTGGCCCAAGACCACTGAGAAGAGGTTAGCAGGCCTCCATCATCAATCCACCCCTCCCACGTCTTCAGACCCACCTTCTGACCTCCGCCCACTGCTCTTTCTGTCCCCCCTGCTGCCCCCTCAGGGCATCTGTGCAGGACTCGGCCCACGGACCTGGTGTTTGTGGTCGACAGCTCACGCAGCGTGCGGCCCGTGGAGTTTGAGAAGGTGAAGGTGTTCCTGTCCCAGGTCATCGAGTCTCTGGACGTGGGGCCCAACGCCACCCGGGTGGGCGTGGTCAACTATGCCAGCTCCGTGAAGCAGGAGTTCCCGCTGCATGCCCACAGCTCCAAGGCCACGCTCCTGCAGGCCGTGCGCCGCATCCAGCCGCTGTCCACTGGCACCATGACCGGCCTGGCCATCCAATTCGCCATCACCAAAGCCCTCAGCAATTCCCAGGGAGGGCGAGCCCGGTCCCCCCACATCAGCAAGGTACGTGCCCCGGCCTGACAGGGCTCCTGGCTTGGGGCCCACAGCTGTGCCCATGGCCACTGTCCTGTTGGGGAAAGGAGTGGCCAAGTGGGGCGGTCATTTGGCATTTGGCAGAGGCCACCAGTTAGAAGTGGCTGAGCTGAGATTCGAACTCAGATCTGCAGAGCCTCCTCCACCTTCTGCCCCCAGGAGCGCACACAGTCTGGGGAGCCCTTGATGGTGCCCCTGCCGGCTGATTTTGCTCACCAGCCTGTCGGAATTCCCGGAAGGCAGCAGGGAGAGCCTTAGATGCTGTTAAGGGTACGGCCCCCCGCAGTCACCAGTCTGGGCTCAGCCCTCTGCTCCACCACGCTAGCTGTGCCACCTTGGACAGGCGACTTGACCACACTGTGCCGTGGCTTCTTTGTTTGTCATGTGGAAGTAATAAGAACACTTCCTCAAAGGGCAGGATTGAGACTAGATGCATTAACGTGCTCAGAACAGTGTTGGGCACCTAAAGTGCCCCAGGGGAGCCTCGTGAAAAGGCCTTGGTAGCTCTGTGGGTCAGGTGCTGGAATCTAAGCATTCACTAGGAGCCAGCCCGTAGGGGTGAAGATCGCTACGCATTTGTACTGCTCTAAACTCTGAGAGACGATACCTCCGGCTGCCTGTGGTCTTATTTTGGTGGATCCGTGTGATGGTTCTTCTTGCCGTGGAGGAGGCTGACGGGACGTTGACGCTCTCCCGAAAAGCAGGTGGGGTCGCTGTGTGCTGGAGCTGACTTGGCAGTAACTGGTTTTGTGTGTTTCCAGCACAAGTGGGGTTTTTGTTTAGGAGCCCTTCGAGCGCAGGGGCTCTGGAGAGGGAAGCCAAGGGCGGCCCCCACATTGCCAAGTCAGCAAGGGCTGCAGGCAGCGTGCTGGAGGTTTGCAAAGACTTCAGACCCACATTTGACTATTTCAGGACTCAGGGCCCATGCTCCTATTCCCCCTTGGGCCTCTCACAGCTCCCTGCTCATCCCCATCAGCCTGTGTTGGCCTGAGGAGTCGAGATTTACCTGTTCGGGGCTTGGCCCGTGGGAAGGCCTAGTTCTCATGCCCTCCTGCTCCCCACAGTGCTAGCCACACGGCACAAGCCTGCCGTATGAGGGCCAGGTGAAGATCCTGTGGGAGGCAGGGAGGGCTTAAGCAACTTACCCAGCACAAAAGCTTTAGAAACACGCACAGACTCTAGTATTGCCACCACTCAAAGCAATGATCTATCAGGGCACCTGGGGGCCTCATTTTGGGGGGAATCCACTTGTAAGTTCCGAGTGCTGTAGAGGAGGCTGGTGAGAGGCTATGGTGGCCCTGGGGTGAGTCTAATGTGGAGATGGGGATACAGTCGTTATACCTCTAGTTAACCAGCACTCCCAGATCTGGCCAGTGCTTGGTGGTGGTGGTGGTGGTGGGCATCAGAGACCAGAGGTTCAGCCTGGAGGAACTAACAGAAGGAGGAGACTCAGGTGTGTGTTCAGATGGGGGGAGGGGAGTGGGGCAGTGACCCTGGTGTGGCACGTGGCAGTTCAGCGTTCCGTGGCAGCAGCTCTGGCTTCGGGAGGCATGGAGGGAAGAGGCTTTGCTGGAACCCCGCCACCCCATATGAAGAGTTATTCGACCATGAATTGCCTCACCCTGCACCCCACCACACCCCATTTTTACGCACGAGGAAACGGAGACTCGGGAAGGTGATGGGTAACTTGCAGTTCCGCATGTCTAACCTGGACATGCCTCAAAGGGGAGTGGGCCAGGCACCTGGGGCAAGAGAGGAGGCCTAGGAGTCGGTGCAGACCCCAAAGTTGGAAGCGGAGAAGTGTCCGATCCCAAGCAGGAACCAGGGTCGTGAACACCCCCCAGTCAGGTCAGGCTCTGGCAGGGGTCCTGGCACCAGGCTCTCCTCGCTGTCGGTCCCTCTTCTCAGTATAAGCAGAGGCCCCCTGTGGGAGGGGCAGGGATTCCATTCTTCCGTGGAGGGGGAGGGGGAGACCCTGGGGGTGAAAGGAACAAAAGGCGGCAGCTACTGTTCTTTGCTCATCCCCGTGGGAGCAGTGCCGCGCCACGCTCTGCACCCAGAGAGGACTCCTTCCCAGGACGCGCAGGCAGGGGATGGCCATGCTGGCTGCATCAGCTCCCGTCCCTGATCCCTGGCCTCTCTCTGGTGGTCACAGGCAGAACTGCACGGGCTTGGACGCCCCTTTGACTCCAGGCTAAGAGTAAACCACCCATCCCGAAGGAATAGAGACGCCCTGGACTAGGGCAGACCGGGGAGCCTTCCGGAGCCTCTGAGAGCGCATGCTCCCTCCAGGCGGCTTCCACCGGCGGGACTTCAAGCAGCCGCAGCATCTCCGGCACCCCCGATCCTAGGGCACGGGCACTTTGTCCACAGTCTGAGGCCCTCGGAGGTAGCCCTTCTAAGGGGACTGCCAGGACCCCGCCCTTTGGCGACCGCAGCTCTGCGCTGAGAGAGGAGTCACCTTCTTCCCAGAAGAAATCCATCTTAAGCCCTCAGTCGGCCACGCCCCCCTCTCTGGGGAACGCCCACTTGCAAAGCGCTAGCGGGGCGCCCCGGGCCTCTCACTTGGCTTCTTCGGGCCTCAGTTTCCTCTTCTGTCACCTGTTCTGCGGGGAGGGCTCTGTCCTCACGCGCGCTCCCTTGTGGCAGGTGGTCATCGTGGTGACCGACGGGCGGCCCCAGGACAGCGTGCGGGACGTGTCTGCGCGGGCCCAGGCCAGCGGCATCGAGCTGTTCGCCATCGGCGTGGGCCGCGTGGACAAGGCCACGCTGCGGCAGATGGCCAGCGAGCCGCAGGACGAGCACGTGGACTACGTGGAGAGCTACAACGTCATCGAGAAGCTGTCCAAGAAGTTCCAGGAGGCCTTTTGCCGTGCGCTGGAGGCGGGGCGGGATTTGGACCTGGGTGGGAGGGACCTAGGCGTTGGGGGCGGGGCCAGAACTAGAAGGGGCGGGCACAATACGGGCTAGGCAGGTTAGGAGTGTGAGAAACAGCAAAAGGGGCGGGGTCAGGGCGGTGTAGGGCCCAGCGCTGGGCTTTGGTCTCTACCAGGTGGGCGGGACTTGGAGAGAGCATCAGCAGCTGGGCCAGAGCGGGATCCGATTCCCGGGATGGGCTCCCCCGAAGTGGGCTGTGTCCTTGCTGGGAGCCCCCCGGGAGTTTTCTTTCTATCATTAGCTTGATGACCTAACGCAGGGGTCTTAGGATGGGTGGGGCCCAGGCCCAGGCCCCACGCAGGTGGGGACCTCATTTTCCCTCACTGTGCATAAGGCCTGGTCTCCACGGTCAGTGCAGGGTGTCCTGGTTGGGCTGTCTGAGGACCCGTGATTCTGAGACTCGCTTGTCCACGCAGTGGTGTCGGACCTGTGTGCCACCGGGGACCATGACTGCGAACAGGTGTGCCTCAGCTCCCCGGGCTCCTACACTTGCGCCTGCCGTGAAGGCTTCACCCTCAACAGTGACGGCAAGACCTGCAACGGTCAGTGGGCTGGGCACAGCCGGGCCTGGGGGAGGGCAGGTCTGTGTGGCAAGAGAACTGTGGCCACTCCCAGGAGGCCCCTTGAGCCTCCCTGCCCTGTGCTCTGTCCCTCTCCGAAAACAGTGTCATTCAGAGCTTGTCATTTCTCCCCTGACTCCGCCCCCCTCTAGCACCCCGGTGGTGGGTTTAGTGCGATTGCAGGACCCAGACCGTGGAGTTCAAAGCTGTTCCAACTGTTCCCCGTGTTCAGATGCTGGATTTCTGGAGTGTCCAGGAGTAGTCTCAGCATCAGATGCGGTCTCACTTCAGAGGGGACAGTGACTTGGGTCCGCCCAAAGCTGAATCCCATGAGGTGGAGGTCAGACATATCTCCACTCTCCAAACACTCCCCGATTCTGACTACAGCTGCCCCTCCAACGGTACTCTTTCCCCTCTCCTGGGCGTGCTAATCTGTTCCAATAGCCACACGGAGCACACTCACAGAGCACACTTACGAATCTGCCGCCGAGTCAATTCTGACTCACTGACTCTACACCACAGAGTAGAACTGCGCCCAAGGGTTGCTGAGACTGTCAATCTTTAAAGGAGGAGACAGCCTTGTCTTTCTCCCACAGAGTGGCTGGTGGCATTGAACTGCCGGCCTTGTAGTTAGCAGTCCATTGCATAACCAACTTTACCACCAGGGCTCCTTGACCATGGTTTATGACCTTGAAGTGGTTTACGAAGGAAGTGACAAGGTAAACTCGGGGTCAGAACAAGACGTCTTTAGGCAAAGTCACCCTTCTTCAGTGCCGGCCTGCGCTCTCAGCTTCTGGGCTATGCAGGCTCCTTCTGGCCCCCACTGTGAGCAATATCAGCTCTGCCGCTGGGCCCCTGCCAGTCTGCTGCCAGCCCCAGGGTTAAGGCCCCCGACCAATGTCATAGCTCTTTTAGGAGGTCACTTGCCTCCTCTTCCTCTCTCTTTTTCTTGGTGCTTCCCCCCTTGCTTCTTTCTGTCTCCAAACATCCTCTGTGCGGTTGGCCACTTAACATATTTACATACAACTCCTAGTCAATTTCAAAGGCTGGCTCCCCTGAGCTGAGTGCCACACACCAACCAATCCCCTCTTGATAGGCCTTAGACACTTCATTTGAATATCCTCACTACAACTCACCTCACTTGCATAGTGTATTGACCGGTCCCTGCAAGGTAAGGTGCATACCCATGTATACCAATCACAGGCCAGGCTGCAGACCAGACCTGGATCAAACATATCCAACCAAGTTGCTTTCCGTTGACCCAGAATATGAATCCACCCTCTCGGGCAGCCAAGTAGGGGCACAGGAAACGTTCTGAGTTTAGGGGGAACATCTGGTTGTCTCCCATCACCAAGGCAAAAGGCCACAGAAAGGAGTTCCTTCCCCACACAGAGGGAGGGAAGTCTGAAGACAAACTGGAATGGGTCCCCGTGACTCACCCAGCACAGAGCCTGGCAGGGAGTGGGGGCGGGGATGCCCAGTAAGGGGTCTGGATGGGTGGTCCCAGCTGTCAGCTTCATCCCTTGCTTTCCTGCCCTCCCCAGTTTGTGGTGGCGGCGGCGGCAGCAGCTCAGCCACCGACCTGGTCTTCCTCATCGATGGTTCCAAGAGCGTGAGGCCAGAGAACTTTGAGTTGGTGAAGAAGTTTATCAACCAGATCGTGGATACGCTGGATGTGTCCGACAAGCTGGCCCAGGTGGGGCTGGTGCAGTACTCGAGCTCTGTGCGCCAGGAGTTCCCGCTGGGCCGCTTCCGCACCAAGAAGGACATCAAGGCGGCCGTGCGGAACATGTCCTACATGGAAAAGGGCACCATGACCGGGGCTGCCCTCAAGTACCTCATTGACAACTCCTTCACGGTGACCCGCGGGGCCAGGCCCGGGGCCCAGAAGGTGGGCATTGTCTTCACAGATGGCCGGAGCCAGGACTACATTAACGACGCCGCTAAGAAGGCCAAGGACCTTGGTAGGTGCCGCCTGGCTGACCTAGGGCTCCGCTGATGCCCAGTGGCACACGGGACACAGCTACATTGTAGTTTATCCTGGCGTTTCTTCCGATTTGGGCGTTAAACCCTGGGTGAATTTAAATGGGGAGGGATGGGCTAGTCCTGATGATAAAACTGAGGCCCCAGAAAAGCTTTGCAGATCCTTTTGGGGGCCAGCTTGGAACTTTTCTGGTTAAATGGTTGCTCCATTCAAGAACACACCAACTGCTAGTTAGGCTATCTACCCAAACATGGGGCAAGCCTGAGCCTCGGTTTTTCACCTATTTAATGACTATATTAAGAACCACTGAACAGATAAGTTTATTGGTGTTAGGTGATATTACAACACTCCCCATTCAAAGCCTGACATACAGTAGAACTTCAACAAATGTTGATCTGCTCACTTTCTTTGTCCGAGGCACTGTGCCTGTAATTCCTACAGCTGCCACTAGGAGATGTCTGCTATTGGCCGTCTGGCTCTTCCCCAGGAGGCTCAGCCGTGGCTCCCCGATCCCAGAGCTTGCCTTACAACTATTGGTTCTCCTGGCAGGCTTTAAGATGTTTGCTGTAGGCGTGGGCAATGCGGTGGAGGACGAGCTGAGGGAGATCGCCTCGGAGCCCGTGGCAGAGCACTACTTCTACACGGCTGACTTCAAGACCATCAACCAGATTGGCAAGAAATTGCAAATGAAGATCTGTGTGGGTGAGCGAGGCGAGGGCCAGCGTAGTAGAAGGGGGAGGTGGGGCTCTTTGGGGGACAGGGTCGTCCTGGGACTGGATGTGAGCAGGGGAATGCAGGGGATAGGGTGGTATCGAGAGTCGGTAGAACCAGGTATGGCCAGTATGATGGTTACTACTACCCATGCTATGCCAATGGGCTCCAAATTTGAAAGCATTCTCTCTATTTGGTAGGAATATTATTACTCCCATTTTACAGGGGCAGGGGGAACCAAGGTCAGAGGGGTAGAATCATTGTTAGTCCCAGGGAGAGCTGGGGTCTAAACCCTGCTGCCCCTCCTGGCCCTCCCTGGTGACCCGCTGGCCCTGATAGTAACGATGACAGGTTCCAGACCCGGGGACACCAGGGCTTGCATCTTTGCTCAGACACTACCTTGACTTTGGCCATGGGCAAGCTGTTTCACGCCTCATTTCTTCATCTGTAAAATGAGGTTAATGATTTCAAACCCAAAGGGGTCAGGTGAGGAATTATTCAGCTAACCTAGAGGCTCCCAGCAGTGTCCTATACACAGTAGGTGCTCAGTGCGTGGGAGATGTTTTGGGGGTTCATTATCAGGGCATGGAGGAAGTTCAAAGTTGTCTGAGGTGTCTCTCCCCCTCACTCCTAGGAGGTCTGTCTCAGGGACTTGATATCTCTCTGGCTCCTCAGCATTCCCTCGTCCTGACTGTGGGCATGACCCCTGTTCCCAGGGCTAATGCTCACCATCTTCTCTCTCTCTCCCTGCCTCTCCTCTCACTCCAGAGGAGGACCCGTGTGCCTGCGAGTCCATTGTGAAGTTCCAGACTAAAGTGGAGGAGCTGCTGCAAGCTCTGACCCGGAAGCATATCCTTTCCCAGGGATCCTGTGTGATTGGGCTGGAGGAGACAGGGAGGGAGGATGCCCTATGATGACTGTCCAGGGTATGATCAGATAGACGGACACCAGCTTTGGTGCTGACCCTATCAAGATCAGATCATACTGGACCCTGTCAGAGAAACTGAGGCTGGAGGTTAGGTCTGGACACACAGAGTCCTGGACACGTCAGAGCATACGACACAGGCTGATGGTGACATGACTGGTGCAGCCTATCAGAGGGGGCAGTGCAAGGTGGGGGTGGGGTGGGGTGGCGAAGCCCTGTCAGGGCTAGGCTGAGGACCCAGCGGGCGAAACTTGTAAGAGACAGAGCAGGGCACTAGCCTCCACAGTGCTTGGGAAGGACCACTGGGTGGATACGTTTTGACATAGGGGAGAACCCTAGCTATAAGGCAGCCTTGGGGTTGAGAGAAAGTTCTGGGAGGGGGCAATCTAGAGGAAATAAGAAGAGGGGAGGCCCTGGTCTAAGTACCACTCTCCTCCCCTCTCTGATCTGGCCGACCTGCACCTCTCCTTGACTGAGCCCCACTGGAAGCTTTGAGCAAGCGGCTGGCTCTCCTGGAGAACAGAATCGTCTAAGACCCCTGCCCGGCTGTGGCCTTTCCATGTGCTGCAGCCTGGAGGGGCTCAGAGAGTCCTGTGGGTGTCTCCCACCGCCCCCACTTTAGTCTAGCTGTGCCATTTCAGCGAGGGAGGCTCTGCAGGTGCAGGGCCCTGGGTGCGCCTTCCTGGCCTCTGCTATCCCAGAAACCCGTGGGAAGGGGGAGGTATGGTGTGTGTGTGTGTGTGTGTGTGTGTGTGTGTGTGTGTGTGTGTGTGTGTGTGTGTGTGTATGCTCACTCCAAGGGGTGAGCGTGTGTCTCACTGCAGGAATGTGTGTGTGTGTGTGTGTGTGTGTGTGTGTGTGAGTGAAAACCCGGGGGTGAGTGTGAGCGGAACTTCGTTTGCATTTTTTAATCAAAAGCTTAATATATTCCCCCCCCCCCCATTTAACCTTTCTTGATTTCAAGTGCTGTGAATTTTTTCTTTCTTTCTTTCTGGTTTTGCTATTCCCTTTTGAAAAAAAACAAAACAATTAAATGTGATTTAACGTAAGCCCTGCATGGGGCTAGAGGCAGCGTGGTCATTTGGGAATCAGAAGGCTGGATAAGGGTGCAGTGATGGGGGTGATGGCGACAGTGGTGGGGACCGTGGTGACAGACACGACACCCCGAAACAGCTTACGGTTGTCCTGCCCTTCCGGGTTCAGCTGTCCTCACATGGCCTCTCCCCAGGAGCTGCATCAGGCAAGGCAGGCGTGTGTCACCCCCACTTTACAGACGGGAAGACTGAGCATGAGGGGGGACGAGACTTGCTCAGCAGTGTGTCTGTTGGAGAGACAGGCTGCGAAGCAAGGGCTGAGCTCACCAAATAGGGGGGACGCACTGGAGAAGGGAGGCGATGGTACCAGATAAAACGGGTTTGTTCATTAATTTGTTAATCCACTAAATTCATTCATTTGTTCTAAGATACTTCATGCTAGGCAGTGGGGAGAGGGTGGTGGGTGGGACAGACATGGTAGGGTTGAGTCGGGCACCTACATCACCCTCACCCCAGTTAGAGTCAAAGACAGTGGGCTCAGGCTTTGCCAAGGGCTCTGCCTCCCTCGGGCACACTTCTTGGTGTCCTCTCTGTTGCTCCCTTGGCAGCTTCGACCCCCTCCGCGGCCACAGCTGCCCCTCCACCTCAGGAACTGCAACCCCAAAGGTGAGACTCGTTACCCCAAGCTTTCCTGCTCCCAACCCTGCCCAGACTCTGCCAGCCCCTCCCGGAGGCCCCAGGCCTTCTGGAGATTGCCTCTCTGGCCTCCTAGTGCCCCGCCTCTCAGAGTGGGGACCCATTCTTGTGTAACGGAGCAGTTCAGCGCTACCATTTGATCTGGATTTGAGAGCACATAAAGACAAGAAGCTCAGTCACCCCCCAAATCCTGCTTAGAAGTTGTTCCAGGAGGCAGGATGACAATACTAACCTGCGCCACAGACTGCACCACAGTGCAGCCGTCCGCGCAAGAGCAACCTAGCAGTTGCACCCCTGCCCTTCTGCCCTGGTGATCCAACCAGCACTAGGCACCCATTCCATGGAGCCCTTTCTCCGTGCCAGGCTTTTCTGCACTGGCTCCCCCCCCCAGCCCACATTGCCTTTGTCCTGAAATTATCTGCCTGCTGATTTTGGTGGATTGGCCTCCAGTGGATGCCCGGCCCAAGGTGGGCCAAGCAGGCTCTCGCATCTGAAAGTTTAGACTTAGAGCCGAGAGGTCTCCATCTGAGAGGCAGGGGGTTGGAGGTCTCCTTTCCCAGAAAAAGGTCAAAGCAACATTTCCCTGGGGGTGCTGGGGACTCTCCTGTCCAAGGAAAACTCGAGCATATTGGCTGAACACGGCAATCTATGGTTGACACGATTCTGCAGGCTGAGTTCAGCGGGGCGGGTTCTGCTCCGTGTGCTACAGACTGGGGCACGGCCATCAGGGGCTCAGTTCCAGTGTAGCTCCTCACATGACTGGCGGGTTGGTGGAGCCAACTGGAAGGCGGGGCCCCTCCCACTGGCCATGTCTCTTCCTCTCCACCTGGGTTCTCTAGCACGAGTGCTGGATGTTTTTCATGGCAAAGATTTCTTTCATTCTCTATGTGGGCTTTCATGCTCCAAGGGGCTTCCATACGCTTCTGAAGGTGGAGGCCAAGGAGTGGTCCAGGATGAGTCTCACTGTATCCCATTAGTTAGAACCCTTATAGGCAACCTGGATGCAATGCGCAGGGAGGTAAAGCCCAATGGGGTGGGGGTGGGAGGAGAGTGACACAGAATTCATGGTCATCTTTAATCCATCCCATGCTGTCATTCCCTGGTCTCTGTCACCAGATCAGACTGTACTCTCTGCCTTGACACACACACACACACACACACACACACACACGACACCCAGTAGAACTCAGCAGATTGAGGACATCTCTGTTTCAGCTCCTGGTCTCTGTCACCAGATCAGACTGTACTCTCTGCCTTCACACACACACACACACACACACACACACACACACACACACAC
>NW_022111357.1:14078575-14079978 GCF_000313985.2 Echinops telfairi
CACACACACACACACACACACACACACACACACACACGACACCCAGCAGAACTCAGCAGATTGAGGACATCTCTGTTTCAGCTCCTGGTGATGCTCAGGCCCAGCCGTCCTCTCCTCTGCCTTCCTTCCATCCAGGGACCAAAGGGGGCAAGAGCACTTCCTGCCAGGGTGTCCAGAGGGATGATCATGCATGCCGAGGGCACCCGGGGCTTGGGGGTGGCTGTGGCCAGTCCTGCGGGGTTCCCTGGAGGAGACGGGCTTGCAGGAAGTGTGAGGGCTGCAGGGGTCATCAGGAATTAGAATTCACTGGAAGGCAACTAACCACCACAACAACCAATCTTCACGGAAGCAGACTGCCAGGCCTTTCTTCCGTGGTGCTACCAGGGGTGCTACCAGGGGCGGTTAAGCCACCAACCTTCAGGCAAGTAGTCAGGTTGCCAGAGTCAGGGCTGACTGGATGACAGCAGGTGTGTTTTGGGTTTTGAGTCAAGCGATGGGGAGAGAGGGGAGCCTGGAAGGCCCGGAGCTGTTTAGAAAAGGGGCTGGGTGGAAGGGAAGAGCATGCCAGGTGGAGGGAACAGCACATGTGAAGGCTCTGAGGCATGACGGTGCGTGGCCCTTGGAGGGCCCGGACCACAGGACACCCAGGCAGGAGGCACAAGAATGGATTGGGCACAGGCTGCTGCGCTGGTCAGTCTCAGTGGTCTGGGCTTGAAACAGGGAGTCCTGGTGGCATAGTTGGTTAAGCATTGGTCTGCTCACTGCAAGGACAATAACTCAAAACCACCAGTGGCTCCTCGGGAGAAAAGGGAGGCCTTCTGCTCCCGTAAAGACTGACAGCCTCAGAAACTCACAGGGGCAGTTCGACTCTGGGCTCTGGGTCGCTCTAAGTCAGAATCAACTCAATGCCAGGGCGTTGTTCGTTTGGGGGGTTTGATCTAGGGGTGATGGGAAGCCGTTGCAGGGTTTTAAGTAGAGAAAGTGAGGTGATCATGCCTTATAGTAGGAACAGGACTCCAAGCTTTCTTCCCTTCCCACGCACAGCTGGGGTGTGATCTGGCCTAGGGAGAGGCTGCAGATGGTGTCACCGGACTTCAGTCCCTCTCCAGTCTCGGCTACGATGGTCGCACACTGGCTGGCTGTCTCCTTGCCATGTCCCCACAGCCCCACGCCCACAGCCCCGTTGGTGCACAGACACACGGAGGTGATGTGTAATGCACCAATGACAATGGCTGGCAGATGTGGCCCCCAAAGCTGTACTCACTCACTCACTCACTCACTCACTCACTCATTCACTCACTCACTCACTCATTCACTCACTCACTCGTTCACTCACTCACTCACTCACTCACTCATTCACTCACTCACTCATTCACTCATTCACTCACTCACTCACTCACTCA
>NW_022111357.1:14080350-14087244 GCF_000313985.2 Echinops telfairi
TAGTGATGTCCTGAGACCTCACAATGACACAAGGAGGGATCAACCCCTCTCCTGAGGAGTCTGGCAGCACAGGAGGGAAGCAACAAAAGCCAAGCTGGGTTCATTCCATCAGAGAAGAAGCTGGAGAGAAGAAAATTACATCCTCTATGCGGGTGGGATGGTGTTAGGGTGCACTGGCCTTTGCCCCAGGGGTCCCCACTGCGGACGTGGCTCTGGCTTGTTCCCTCAGGCTAGATTCCAAGCTTAGGTGCAGTGACAAGCAGGCTGTCATGACCGTGACAGCAGTCTGTCCGTGATCAGGAGTTTGCAAGCATTGCACAAGCTCAGCACAGTGGCCACCCCCATTACAGAGGCAAACAGAGGCTTGGGGTGTGAAGGGGATCGCCCCTGGTGTAGGGGAGCTGGGATTTGGGAGGCAGGCCTGCTGGACCCCACATTTCCCACGATTCCTCCTTTCCCTTGTATCGTGCTCCAAACCCAAACCAACTGCGTGCCAGCGAGTGGATGCGGCCTTGTGGCCCTACCGGGTGGGGTAGAACTACCCCTGTGGGAGTAGAAAGCCCGCCTTTCTCCCGAGGAGCACCGGGTGGTTTCTAACTGCCGACTATGGCTAGCAGCCCAATGCGGAACCTCTCCGAGCACCCAAGGGACCTTGATTTGTGCTTGGCTCTCTGACACCCGGTAAGAGGAGCTGTGATAACTCCTACCTCGGAGTTATCACAGGCCGAGGGCTGCTATGGCGGAGACTGGCCACAGGATGGCACCATCGGCCCATGAATGGGGTCTACTTGGGCCCAGCCGCTGGGCGATGGGGCTCAGCAGTGGGCACTGTGCGTTGGCACTTGTTGGGGCACCCGGGCCGCACCGTGCCTAATCCCGCCCTCGCCCTCCCTCCCGAGACCCAGTCTGTCAAGGGCAGATTCTGTGGTCAGCGACCCCCTGGGAGAAGACCCGCAGTCTGTCCTCCTGTTCCTCAGGGAGATGCCCTGCGAAGGCCTGGGGACACGCAACTCTGGTCCCTGCAGGGCACCGCGGTCTGCGCTCTGACGTGACCATTGGGGGCAGGACAGGGCCTAGTGGGGGCACCTATCTTAAAGTTCCCATGGTCCCTTGCTCTGGTATGTGGAATCTTCTGTCTCCATGGGAGCTGCGGCCTGGTGGGAAGAGGGGCATTTGAGACCCTCAAGCGGAGCTGGTCCAGGGCCCTGTCTGTAGAGAGGGCAGAGGTTGACCCCGCACCCCAGAGCAGTGATGGGAGAGCGGCCGGGACCCTGGGGAGAGCTGAGGGGTATGGGACCCCACGTGGCAGGGTCACAATACAGCGGGCGCCTGGCTCAATGGAGGGCTGATTTTCAGCTCTGGGAATGTTGAAGTATCTCTGACAGATCCCCTCCAGACACGCAAATTCCTGCCTGGGTCTCCCCAGCACAGCCCCTGCTTTAAAATGCAGTCACAGGGTGGACGGGGTTGCCGGACCTGGGTGCACACAGGCAGGCCCTGGCACCCGTCTCAGCCTCATTTCATTGGGGGCTTGAGCTGTGGCAGCATACGATTGCCTCTTTATCCTCTTAAACACCCCTCACTCTGAACAGCAGGCCTGGGGCTTCCTGGGGAGTGGGCCATGCAGAGGGAGCAGAGCCAAGCATTGACCTTCATGCTCCAGCCACAACAAGGGCAGCCTGTCCTTTCCAGGGCCCCCAGCTGGGAATGTGACTGCTCCGTTATTCCCTCTGCTTCCCAGGGGACTTGACTCGTATTTGTCTAGCGAATGAGAGACACCAGGGCCCCGGATCACGCTTGCCTCCCCTGCTCCCCCGGCCTTCAGGAGTGACCCCAGTAAACCTTGGAGAATCGTGATCACTAACATCTGCGGGTCTTACTCTGCCCCTCGCAGTGCAACCCTTACAGCCTCAGGGGGCAGGACAATGTCCATTTCACAGACAGGGTGCAGCGAGGCTCAGAGAGCAGAAGGGACTGCCCATGGATCCCCAGCCCAGGCCTGTGAGCCCCACAGGGCCCCGGAGTGGCCTTTGCTGTCCCTTAGTCCTTGGGGCTCTGCAGTCCCTACCGGCGGGGTGGCCATGTCTCCTCTGTGGTATAGACTAGAGCTGAGCCCTGCAGTCCTGCACAGCTGTGGGACCGTTTAGGTGTGTGGCCCCCATTCAGGTAGGGGGTCTCTTCTGGCTGTCAGATTTCCCCTTCTCCTCTCCAGCCTTCACTCTTGGGAGAAGCCCTTGGCCCACGGACACCACGTACCTCTGTCCCGTGGCTGCACTAAGCAGAGGTGTTCTGCTCTGGAGGTGTGAGCGTCCCCAGGGCCACCCTGCTGCCCGGGTCACTGGGGCCACCTCAGTCTTTTGACCTTTTTCCCTACGGTCTTCTCTTGAAGCCCTGAAGGCAGTTGGGTCTTGTCTTAGAAGTGATGGAGGGGGAGGCTCCTCACATGGAGTAACTGCTGACCAGGCCTTGGGGGGTGGGCGATGAGTGAGCCTGGGGGGCCGGGCCTCAGCAAGCATCCAGATGCCAACTCCTCCCACCACTCCTGACCCCCAAATACCCCCCCCAGGGAGGAGAGGTGACAGCAGGTGCTGCATGGGTAAGCATTTATACTGTTTCACCAGCCATATGTTAATTGAATGGCTATCAGGAACACACGCACACATACTCACACACTCACTCCATAAGCAATTAGCGCGTCGAACCTTGGATTTCATGGATCTTAGTGCTCAGAGTGAGGCAAATTGGAAAAGGGGAACCCCTTTCAAGTCAACTTAAGGGAGCGGTGGTGTGGGGGTAGCTCAGGTGGAGGGTGGGCATGACAAAAGGGCCAAGAGACGGCTGGCACAGAGATGCTGAAGAGGCCCGGAGTCCTGAGGCAGCCCCGGGGTGCCCAGTGTGGCCGGGTCTGTGGGTGGCTGAGGGATCTTGGGCAGGTCACTTCACCTCATTTCCACATCTGTCTCAGGGGACTGTGCGGTCTTGCTTGAATCAGGGCTGTGGGCAGGGTCGTCTGAGGTGAGCAAGGTGGGCCATGGCCCCAGCTTGATTATGGTAACTCCGCTGATGTTGAGGGACAGGAAGTGCAACAGATCCAGGGGCCAAGGAGTGGCCAGCAGGCTCAGAGGACAATGAGCAGTGCCCTGGAGGCCAAGAGCCACACTCCACGATGAGTTTTCCAGAAGGAGAGAGGCCGCAGGCTGGGGGCTGTGCAGCGGCTATGCCAGGCCAAACGGAGGCGGCAGGCAGAGTGGCCCTGGAGGGCAGTGTGTGGGATGGCGGCCTACAGGGGGTGGGTGCTGTGCCAGAGAGGGACGCCCAAGTCAGGTGCGTTGCTTGTTGGTTACAAAATGGGAGAGGCCTGCATGTGGTGAAGTATATGGGGGAACCTGCCATTAGGAAGCTCTGCCCTCAGCAAACCCCCTCATCATGGCCAAGGTTGTTTCCAAACATGACACTTTATTCCGTCACCCTCCTGCTCAAAAGCCTGCCGTGGTTCCCACTTACCAGAGGGACCAACACTGACTTTCTTGGCCCTCGGAATACAAGGCTCACAGTCTGACCCCGTGCCTCCTCCCTGCCCTCTCCCCGCTTTCTCCCCAAGCACACCCACCTGCATGCTGTCCCTGAAGGCCAGCTCTGCTGACCTAACCCCTGCTCCTTAAACAAGCTAGGCTCTGCTACACCTCCTTTGCACGTGCTGTGCCTCCCGCCTAGGAGCCCAGGACACAGTAGTTACAAATTGGGCTGCTAACCTCAAGGTCAGCAGTTTGAAACCACCAGCTGCTCTGTGGGAGAAAGGTGAGGCTTTGTCATTCCTGTAAAGAGTTACAGCCTCAGAAACCCACAGGGGCAGTTCTACCCTGTTCTTCAGGGTGCCTGTGAGTCGGAATCAACTCGATCGCAGTGAGTTTGGCTTTTTGGTTTGGGGCCTCCTGTCGGGGACACCCTTTCCAAGCTCAGCCCCTCCCCCATGCAGTGCTGCCTGGCCCCCTCCCAGGTGCTCTCTCAGACCTGTCTGCCCTCATTACACTGAGAGGCCCCGCGGATGGCAGGGACAGTGCCTTGTTCCTCACGATGCCCCCATGAGTGCCAGACACAGAGCAGATGTGGGCTCACGCTGAATCAGCTGGCCAGGGATCAGGTGGGTGGTGGGGTGGACGCCTGAGGCAGCCAGCAGTCAGGAACCAGGAGGTCCCCAAGGCAGGAAGGTGCCAAAGGCAGAGAGTCAGAGCCTGCGTCTGCGCAGGCTCTGGGTCAGCTCCCATTTATCAAGGACCTCCTCTCCCATCCCACCTCCACCACTGGATGATGGGTCATGGAGGAGTGAACCTCCCCAACATTGTGGGTTCCCCCTTGAACTAGAGATGCCACTGGCCTCATGCTTCTCCCACAAGGCAGGGTAGGGATGGGGGCAGGCACTTGGGGGAGCCGGGCTTCGGGAATGTTCATCCCACAAGCCCTGGGCCTTTGAAAGAAGAGGTTAGGGTGAGCCAGCTGAGTATGGGAGAAGGGAGGACCGACTGGGGTGTTCCCAGGCCCCAGGTTTCAGTGCTGATAGGACCCTGGAGCTAAGCAGCGGGTCTCCTTCTTCTGGAACCCTGGACAGGAAGGCACTCAGGGTCCTGGATCCTTCACCTCCCTTAGGCCCTTGTAGGGCTTTCCAGTCTTTCAGACCCACGGTGCCCGGGGATGGGCATGGGCGTCTCTTGAGATGCAAGATGCTTTCGGAGAATCTCTGATTTGCAGGATCTGAGCAGCTTGTCTGTCCTCCGAATCCCAGAATTGCAGGGTCACAAATGCATGCGGGGCCTCCTGGGCCCGAAGGATCTGAGAGTGTAGGAATCCCTACAAAGCAGCCAGAGCCACCTCCACTTACTCAGAGACACGTAGGGATGCAGAAGTCCCAGCCTCAGGAGATCAGCACAGGGAAGGCCGTTCGTCCAAATCCCCTTGCCATGCAGGAGCCCTCTCTGCTGCCGTGGACTCGTGGAATTGCTCTAACACTCCCAGGGATGGGGAGGCCACGATTGCGTACCAGGACAACTTGGTTCACCACTGGGCAGACTTGGCAGCTGATGTGGAGCCTCCATCTGCCCCCGGCCCCCACTCCAGCAGCCCTCTCTTCCAGGTCCCACTCCCTGCCCTCCTTCTTGAAGGGCTCAATGTATCAAACGGGTGACAAAGCTCTCTCCTAGGCCAAACAGTGGCTTTTGAGGGCCGCGGGGGAGCCAGACGGTGTAGGCAGTGGCACCTGGCAACAATCCCCTTGCCATCCTGGAGTGGTCAGCCTCGGTCTGCCCAGCCTCCGTGGCACCCCTCCAGCAAGGCAGAGGCCGGAAGTGGAGCAAGCAAAATACCGCGGGAAACCTTCACTAGGCGGACAGCCGCACAGCGAGGTGGGTTGACTTGCTGTGGAACAGCGCCCCCCACGCGCCCCCAACCACCCCAATAGGAGCTGGGTTTCATTAGGCCTGTTCTGAATGGCAGCCGGGGGTGGGCGGGGCCTGGAGGGAAGGCTAGGCCTTCAGAGGGCGGAGCGGAAAGGCAGCCAATAGCTGGAAGCAGAGAGGGAGGGAGGGGGCAAGGAGGCCACGCCCTGCAATCAGATTGGCTGGCTGGACCTTGAACTCCGCAGCCCGCTTTGTACCTCTTGTCCACCAGGGCTCCTTGCTCCATGGACAGGGCACCGGAATTGCTACCTAGATAGGCTTTTCCTGGCACCCATCTTTATGGAAATAGGTCACCAGGCCTTTCTTCCATGGCTCGGCTCTGTAGGTTCCAGCTCCCAACTTGTGGTCAGTAGTATGTGGCACCGAGCCACGAGCGACATTGCCTCTGGTATGAGGAGCCTTGGTGGCCCTCATAGGTGTTGGGGTGCTACCGTAAGGTCGGTTTTCGGAGATGAGGCTGTCTGCTCCAGGAGGGATTTACGTATCAGAAATCCTGCGTATATAGGGTCCCTTTGAGTCGGAATCATCCTGGGGGGAGCAGGAGACGGCAAGGGAAGAGCTAGTCCCTCTATGCCGTAGTCCTAGCTACACTGGAGCCCCAGACGCCCTCCTATCGATTAAACGGTGAACCCTAGAAGGTGCTCAGAGCAGCCCACCTGGGGGCAGCTTGCTGTCTCTCCGTACTTCTGTGTGGTCCCTCTTGGCCCCATAGCCGGGTCGCCACTGGGGAGGGGCCCCTGAACTCCCATGAGGCCCTGAGCCGGGGGAAAGGTCTGCCTCTTTATTCCACAAAGTGAGGGAGTCCATTCCCTTGAGAGTCTCTCTGCTGACCAGGAGGGGCTGGGCCAGGTCAGGGCTTGCTCCACTTTCTGCTTGGCCGTGCTGTGGTCTCTCTCTCTGGCTTCAGGCCTCCACGCGTGGGTGTGCAGTCCCATGAGGTTGCCTGTGTTCAGTGACTGTACAACCTGAAACAAGTTCCGTCCTTTATAAAAACCCACTTGGATCACAAACCAGGCTTCAGCATGAATTCTTTCTCCTGTGAAACCAAGAACCGAGGTATTTCCCATCTGAGTCATGGTACTACAATATGCTAGGTTTCTCAGGTGGGAAATACCTGGAGCAGAAATCAGAGAAGAAGCCGAGGGGAAAGAGGACAGTGGTCTCCAGGTCCAGCCTTTAGGACCTTCGGCTGGGAGGGGTAGTCGACGGTTCTGGTTGACCCCCATTGCCTGAATTAAGCCCACCTGTCCTAATTTGGGGCCAACCAGGTGTACTGCCTCCCTGGCTCAAGGTCTTGAATTGGTGCCTGCCTAGTGGACACCCTGGTCCCTGTCTCTAGCTACCTAGCATTTCCTCCCCAGACAGTTGTTATTGTTGCTGCTAGGTGACCTTGAGTCGGCTCCGACCTATAGCGACCTTACGCACAGCAGAAGGAAACAGTGCC
>NW_022111357.1:14088734-14090031 GCF_000313985.2 Echinops telfairi
CCTACCCCTCTGGCCCTTGGGTCTTTGAACAAGCTGCACACTTCTTCATCTTCCTTCTGCACTCCTCCTCATCCTCCTCTGGATGAGATTAACCCCTGCTCACCCAACGGCCCCAGCTCAGGCAGCATCCCTCAGGGACCTTCTGGTGCCCACCCAGGCTGGGTTTGGGGTCCCCCTGGTTTCTCCCACCAGATCCCTCCCCAGTGGCAGGATCTGAGGGCAGTCACTCAGCCTCTGAGCCTCAGTCTCCTCATCTGTCACAGGGGACGATAGCAAGGCCCTCTTGCCCCCACCAGTTGCCGTGGGCCTGAAATCAGCCACGTGTGGAAGCGCCTGACTCGGGGACAGGACGCAGCACCAAATAGCATGTGTTCTGACACCAGCCCTGCTCCCACCTCACTCTTCCTTCTTCTCACTCTCCTCTGGTGGGACCAGCACCTCCTGGGTGGGCCACCCCACCTGCGGGCTCAGACACCCACCTTCTCTCTACCTTCAGATGAGTGTTAATTAAAACCTCTGCCAGGACTCACATTTCCTGAGGTTTAATGCTTAATTAGCAGGTCCTGTTAGCCTGGAGTTGGAGGTGCAGCCGCCAGGGCGTGACTCTGTGGGATTCACGGAGGCACTTGGCTCCTCCCTGACAGCACCTCCTGCCACTTCTGTGCTTTCCTCCACCTCCCGCTGCACACCCCGGGCATTCCGTCTTAGAGTTGAGTCCCCTTTGCAGAGTTTGGATCCCAGGCCGTGCATGGCTGTGTCCTCTGCAGGGTTCACAGACAGAGGACCAGGTGGGAGATGGCAGGCCCTGCTGAAGGTGGCACAGCCCATTGAGGCCCTGGCCAGAATTCAGACCCAGCTCTTAACTTGCCCATTCACCTGACACATGTTTATCAAGGTCTGACCCCCTGAACCCCCAGGTTTTGTAAAATCCCAGTTTATTGAAGAGGCCACGGTTACCTGCATTTTACAAGAAGGAGAATGAAGCTCTGAGAAGTGAGGGGATTTGAAGACAACCAGCTAGCAAGGAAGGTGCGCTGGTGGTGGTGCAGTGGGTTAAGCATTGGGCTGCTAACCCAAGTCTGGGAGTTCAAACCCACCAGCGGCTCTGCAGAAGAAAAAGGAGGCAGTCCGCTTCTGTACAGATTGACAGTCCCCGAAACCATATGCAGCATGTCTGCTCGGCCTTTAGGGTTGCTATGGGTTAGAGGAGGCGTTACTTGTTGGGCTGCTAACAGCAAGGTCCACAGTTCAAAACCACCAGCTGCTCTGTGGGAGAAAGACAGGGCTTTCTACCCTG
>NW_022111357.1:14092115-14131286 GCF_000313985.2 Echinops telfairi
CACTTTTGAAAGGCCACAGCCCTGTTCGACCCTCAGACACACGGCGGCGCCATGAGTCAGAATTGGCGCGACAGAAACCAGTGATCGGACGGGTGCTGAGCCGCCAGGAGGGACGCTGTCCCTGGAGCTGGTGCTGTTGGCATCTTGTCGCTGTGAGAGGGCGGCAGTCTGAGGTGCAGCCAGCCCAAGAGGCTGGGGGTCGAGACAGGTGCGGTGATATCACATGGACCCCTGGAACAAGCCGACTTTGAAGCTGGAACTCCTGCTCCATGAACAGCAGTTCAGCCGTCCCCTTTGGGGTTAAGTTGGCTCCAGTTAGGTTTTTCCTTGCTTACTACAAAGATATCACAAACAACTGTCCCCACTGCTCTCTTTACAGCAGTGGCTCTCAGCCTTCCTCGTGCCGCGACCCTTTCATACAGTTCCTCATGGGGTGCTGACCCCCCAGACATCATATTATTTTCGTTGCTACATCATCACTGTCATTTTGCTACTGTGATGAATTGGGTGACCCCTGTGAAAGGGTCGTTCGACCCCCAGGTTGAGAACCAATGCTTTGTAGGGAAGCACGGTGGGCACAGGGGCTCCGCTTTCCCTCCCTCGGTCTCCCTAACCCCCCACAATCCTGGGATGCTGTTATCCCCATTCTACAGAGGAGACCGCGGAGGGCTGTGGAGATGACGTCACCTTCCCAAGGTCACAGCCCAGAAGTGGTTAGGTCACTCTCCTTTGTCCTGTTCTCCTCAAGTTCTTCAAGACCCCGGGAGCCAGAGGACAACGTTTGGGGAAGGCCCGGCCCCACCCATCCCTGCCGGGTCCCTGTGTGGACCTGACCAGAGGGAGCCAGGGCCTCCAGGCCGGTGGCTGAGAAGGGAGAAGCGGGTGAGGGTAAGGGGCCTGGCGTACCTAAACACTGAAGAAGGCCAGATTTAGAAACAGGGGACTTAAGAAATCAAGCTTAAAACAAACACACAAACTCGGTGAGCTTTTAGAAATCTCCTGAAAAAATTAAACGAAGACTCGTGTGCTCTCTCTGCACCTAGAAGATGCCGTCTCCCCTTTGTTCGCCACTCGCTTACTCCTTCCTTCTAAGGAAGCTCCCTCCTCCCCTCTCCTCCTCTGCGCTCCTGCCCTGCGCTGTAAGCCCTGAGGTTCAAGGGCACAGCGAGCTCCTTGTACAGCCCAGTTCAGCAGGTTTGACCTGTGCTGGACCCCTCTTCCTGGACCTCATGCCCCCACCTGTCCCAGGAGCCATTGGATGAGCTGAACAGTCTGGACCCAGCAGGCCACAGATCCACACATCTCCTCCCCCTTCTCAGCGCATAAAGGTGGGGGAGGCCAGGGCCCAGGGCCTCTAGACTCCGTCTTCCCCTCCCCACGGGAATAGCTCAACTCGGCCGTCAAGTTGACACCACGTGTGTCAGAATAGAACTGTGCTCTGTAGGGCTGAAAAAGCAAAACATTTCACCTCACTCGGCTTCTCTTTTACGTAAGTTAATTCCTTCTGTTGTTGTTGAGAACAGACACAGCGGAACCTAAAAGCCCGTGCCCACCAGCATCTCTCCGTGCACAGTTAGTGATGCTGATCACATCCTTCCAGTTGTGGGACCTTTCCTCCTCCTTTCCAAGTTGCTTCTTCCCCATGAACAGAAACTCACTGCCCTCGAAGGTTTCCATGCAATCGTTCCTTTGCTGCAGTCAGTTTGATTCCACAGAGAGAGTTCTTCAAGTGGCACGATGCTCAAGGCTGGTATGCCTTACTAGTGAAGCCGAAATTATTGTTTGGTTTTAAGAAGACTTCCGGGTGTATTTTTGGCTTAAATTTCAAAGAAAATCCCAGGGCAATAGTTTCAAGGGTTCATCCACCTTCTATAGCTTCAGGATGTCTAGACTCCATGAGAATTTGACATTCTATTCTGCCTTTTCTCCCTTTTGGTCACAATTCTTCCACGAGATCTTTGATCAAAATGGTAGCAGGGCACCATCTAATTCTCCCGGTCTCTGGGAGGACATGGATTCCACAGATTCCCAGATTCCACATCCTCCTCCTATTATTGGATCTCCTTTCTTTGTTGCTCTAGGGAAATGGAGACTGATTGTGGTGCCTTAGAGAGCTAACTTGGCTAACTAGGAGACAGAACAGAGCACCAAACATGCTATCAGGTCAATTAACTGGTATGCCCCTAAACCTCCAAACCAAGGAACCCAATCCCAGGAGGTTTTGGTTGTAATAAGCAGCCTCAATAGAGACACAACTTTTGCTCATCTAACTTTTTAGAGGCGTGAAACTCATTAACAGCACTGACAGGGAGTGGTGGAGCAGCCTACCCAGCAACTACACCATATAGCCACTGCCATGAGTCCCTGTTCCTCTCTCCCTCCTGCCCCCCCACCCCCCATCCACTAACAAACTTCTTTGTGCATATGGTTGCCTGGTCTTGTCATTTATATAGGTGAGGTTGTACAATATTTGTCCTTTTGTGATTGACCCCCCCACATCTCCGTTTTCTAGCGCCCCCCTCACAACAGACTTTGAAGGATAGACATTTATTTCCTTACATTTTGGAGGTTGAAGTCCAGATGCCTTGGTCGGTTGTGTGAGGCTCTGGGTGAGTTGGCCATGGCCCATCACTCTTCATTGCATCCCAGGCTGGGCTTGGGCCATGCCAGGCTCCCTTCCGCTCTGTGCACAGGCCACTCTCTCCTCCACGCCTCTGCATGTGCTCTTCCCACAGCCTGCAGCAGCTTCATTTTCTGCCTTACCTGCTCCCCGATTCTCTACCAGGATGACTCATGCTCCTCTTCTGGTTGGAATCCAAGTCCCCTTCCCTCAGGAAGCCTTCCTGTTCCCCTGCTCTGAGCCCCCATGCACTACATGGTAATCGTTTAATCATGTCTGCGTTAGTGGAATCTGGACACCAGGAGGGCAAGTTGCACCCTGCTCATTGCTGCATCTTCACTTCGTATTATTGCTAGCTGCCCTTCTGTGCATCCTTGACACAACGCATGCCCCTCCCTGAAACAGAAGAAACGCTGGCTGGCCCTGCTTGGTCACAGGTCACGATTGAGTGATTCATAGGGTTTCCACAGGTTTGGAAGTAGATCACCAGGCCTTTCCTCCTACTCGTTCTTAGTCAGGAAACGCTGCTGACATCTGTTCAGATCAGAGCAACACCTAAGCCTCCACTGACAGATGAGTGGTGGCTGTGTGTGAGGTTATACTGGCCAGGAATCAAACTCAGGTCATGGAAGGTGAGAATTCTGTCATCCTAGAATCACCACTGCCCTCCAACTTCTAGCTAATACGATTTAAATGAATCTAATTGATGCACGAATCCTAGCTCAAGAGCTGCAGAGGATGGTGGAAACAGCACGGCTTCGGAACAAGGCAGACCTGGGTTCAGCTCCTGCCTACAAATGTTACCATCCCTCGGCAAGGTGCGTCACTTTGTGTAGCCTCAACTTGCTCCGATGCAAATGGTAATCTTAATGCCCGTCACTTGGCTGTTGTGAGTAGGGTCATGAAGGTCATAGACCGTCTTGGGGGAACTCAAGAGCACTATGCAATGTGGAGCTTTATTTGAAAGCTCTCAGTCAAGGAGAATCAATGAACAGAAATGACGCTGGCAAAGCAGACTGCTGTTTTTCTTTTTTCCCCCTGTCTCAGTTGGAAATAAAAATGCCTGAGGTGTCTGAAAGGGGAATAAAAGGGCATATGCACTGAGAACTATAACATGTCAAAATCTGCATTAAACAGGTGGAGTCTATGAATTTTCTCCAGAGAGGGCTTTTGCAGCTTTCATTAGATATATTGCTAGGCATTTTATCCCTTACCATCACCACCCCGCCCCGCCCCACCTGTTGTAAATGGAATCGTTTTTCTTTGACTAGATGCACGGAAATGTAGTTCAGCATATGTATTGATTTTGTATCCGTCAAACGTACAGAATTTTCTTATTCATTTGATTTCTTTCTCTCTAGTCGCTTTGATTTTCTACACGGTTGATCGCATCCTCTGTAAACAATGACTGTTTGCCTCTTCCTTTCGAAGCTTTACATCTTTCATTTCTTTGTCTCTCTAGCCTGCCCAGCGGGGACTCAGGTCTTGTTCCGGAGCCCACAGGGAAAGCCATAGGTACGATGCTTGCTGTAGGTTTGCCATGGCTGTCAGCTACCATTTATTGACCTTAGACTCACAGAAACCCCATGAGCCAAGCCAGGCCTTTATCCCTAGTGCATCGTAGTCTGGAAGCCCTGCTGAAACCTACCCAGCATTATAAAGCACTCAAGTCTGTCCTGATGGATGAACAGGGACTGTACGTGAGGTGTGTTGGCTGGAATCACACTCAGGTCTCTTGCATTGAAGGTGAGAATTCTACTTCGGAGGCAATGACACTCCCCGAGGCATTTGTAGATGCTTTCTATCCCACTAAGAAAGCTCCGCTTTGCTCTCCACGTGTCTGTAGGTTTGTTGCACTGCGGTGGCTTGTGTGTTGCTGAAAACTCTGTCACAGGTAATTCAAATGTCAGCAGGTGGGATACACTCAAAGTGAACAGGCTTCAGCAGATCTTCCAGACTAACAGCAGACTATGAAGAAGGAATAGGTGCTCGACTTCTCCGGAATTGGCCACTGAACCCCCGTGGATAGCAGGGGACACTGTCAGTTCCTGGACACCTAACGAATAGAAGGGGACATTGTCGGTGACAGCACCGGAAGAGGGGCCCCACAGTTCAGAGGACACTCAAAATACAGCTGAGGAAGAGCTGCCTTCTCAAAGTAGAGGTGACCAAAAGATGCAGGTAAAGCGTGTGCAGTAAAGCCCGTGGAGCCTTTGCTTGCTGATGGGACATGACTCAATATGAGGTGAAATGACTGCAAGCATCAGTTAATAATGGGAACTTAAAATGTCTACTATGCATCTAGGAAAACTGGAAGTCATGCAAAATGAAATGGAACACAAGAAGATCGAAATTGTAGGTGCTAGTGAGCTGCAATGAACTGGTATCGGTCATTTTGAAGCATAAATCATATGGTTTAGTGTACCCGGAATGCCACAATCAAAAGGATGACATCACATTCATTGTCACAAAGGACACTTCAAGATCTTTTTTGAAGTACACTGCTATCTGTGATAGGTCACTGTCTATCTGAGCACAAGGACATCCAACCAACATGACTATTACTCAAATTTATGCATCAATCTCTAAAGGTAGTGATGCTGAAAGTTTAGAATTCTACCAATGTCTTCAGTCTGAAATTGATCGAATGTGCCATCAGGATACATTGATAATTATTGACAACTGGGATGAAGCAGTTAGAAACGAAGAGGATGGAACTGTAGTTGCAAAAATGGTCTTGGTGACAGAAACGAAGCTGGAGATCGCATGACAGAATGTCGAAAGACCTAAGACTTCTTCATTGCACAAATACCTTGCTGCAACAAGACAAAAGGTTGCTATACACATGGACTGCTCCAGACGGACTGCACAGAAAGCAAATGGGCAAAATCTGTGGGAAGAGATGCTGGAGAAGCTCAATGTCAGCAGCTAATCCTTGGCCAGGGGTTGACTGTGGAACAGGCCATCAATTGCTCATATGTAAGTTCAGGCTAAAGTTGAAGAAAATTCAAACAAGTACATGAGCACCAAAATACAACCTTGAGTATATCCCACTTGAACTTCAAGAACAGATTGAATGCATTAAACACGAATTACAAAAGACCCGATGAGCTGTGGGATAACATCAAGATCATTATACATGAAGAAAGAAAAGGCCATTGAAAAGGCAGGCGAGAAAGAAAAGCTCAAAGTGGATGTCAGAAGAGACGCTGAAATTTGCTCTTCCTCATAGAGTTGTTGCTCTTGTTAGATGCTGTTGTCACAGAGCAGCGAAGGCAAGTAGAAGAGCCGAGCTGAGCAGATAAACTTGGAGAGTAGCAAGGGGAGGATAAAGTGAAGTGCTGTGACGAAACGTGCAAAGATCTAGGGCTAGAAACCACAAGCAGAACACGCTCAGCATCTCTGAAAATGAAGGAACCCGAGTTGCAATCTTGAAAGGGTCTATGGTTAAAACATTGACTGATGTAGGAAGCATTGAAAGAAGATAGGATATGCAGTCATTGGATCAAAAACATCTAGTTAACATTCAACCATTTCAAGATATGAGCATCCGAACAAGATTCAATGGTGCTGAAGGGAGAAGCCCATGCTGCATCAAGAGCACTAGCCAAAAACGAGCCTCGAGGAATTGATGAAATATCCATGGAAGTGTCTCAAGAAACTGATGGAGCACTTGTATACGCCAAGAACTTTGGAAGAGAGCTACTCGGCCAGCTGACTGAAAGAGATCCTATTTGTGCCCATTCCAAAGAAAGGTTACCTAACACAATGTACAACTTATAGAACAGTGTCATTGATATCAAAGAGAAATGGGATTTTGCTGAAGATCATTCCACAATGATACATTGACAAGGGGCTGCTAGAGGTTCCGGCTGGATTCAGAAGAGGTCGTGGGACAAGGGATAGCATTGCTGATGTCAGATGGATCTTGGCTGAAGGTAGAGACTACCAGAATGGTGTTTACTTGTGTTTCCTTGACTGTGCAAAGGCGTTTGACTGTGTGGAGCCTAACAAACTGTAGCTAGCCTTGAGAAGAATGAGAATTCCAGGATCCTTGATTGTGCTCTTATGGAACTTGTACATGGATCAAGAGACAGTTGTGTGAACAGAACAAGGGAATATTGCATGGTTTAAAATCCGGACAGGTGTGAGTCACAGTTGTATCTTCTCACCCTACTTTCTAAATCTGTGTAAACTCCCAAACTCACTTCCATCAAGTCGATGCTAGCTCATAGCGACCCTACAGGACAGAGTAGAACGGCCCTTGCGGGTTTCTGAGATTGTTACTCTTTATGGGAGTAGAAAAGGTATACTTTCTCTCATGGAGTGACTGGGGGCTTCCAGGTCAGTAGCCCAGTATGTAACCACTATGCAGCCGGGACTCCTATTTAATCTGTAGGTTGAACACGTAATCAGAGAAGCTGGTTTATATGAAGAGGAATTCGGTATCAGGATTGGAGGGAGGCTTATTAACCTGTGGTGTGCAGATGATGTAACTCGCTTGCTGAAAGTGCGGAGGACTGGAAGCACTTGCTGATGAAGATCATGGATTGCAGCCTTCAGCGTGGATGACACTTAATGTAAAGGAAACCAAAATCGCCACAGTTTTTCATGCTAGACCTGCTGTTAGGTGCTGTCCAGTTGGTTCTAGCTCACAGGGACCCCGGGTAAAACTGAGCGAAGCACCACGTGGTCCTGTACCAGCTCACAATTGTTCCTGTGTTTGAGCTCAGTGTTGCAGCCCCTGTGTCCACCCGTGTCACTGAGGGCCTCCTCTTTGTCACCGCCCTGCTACTTTCTCAAGCATGTCTTTGTCCAGGGAGTGGTCCCTCCTGGCAACATGTCCAAAGCACACGAGACAAGTCTCATCATCTTTGCCATCAGAGTATTCTAGCTGTCCTTCTTTCAAGGGCAGTCCATGGTTACTTTCAATATTCTTCCCACACGCTGTAGTTCAAGTGCATCCAGTTTTCTTCAGTCTTCCATATTCAGCAGACAACGTTCACATTTATAGGAGGCAATTGACGGTACCATGGCTTGGGTCAGATGCACCACCTAAGTCCTCAAAGTAACATCCTTGCTTTCTAACACGTTAAAGAGGTCTTGTGCAGCAGGTTTACCTAAAGCAATGCATCATTTGCTCTCATGACTGTTGCTTCCACGAGCATTGATTGTGGACTCAAGCCGAGATGAAATCTTTGACTGCTTCGATCTTTTCTCCATTGATCGTGATGTCACCTATTGGTCTGGGTGTAATGATTCTGGTTTTATTTACTGAGTTGGAACCCATTCTGTTTTGTTTCCATCTATTGAGGAATTCATAGGAGTTTTCTTTAAATCAAGTAATCTGGTGATGCACACTCATTTTATAATATTAAACTAACCTTGCATTTCTAGGCTGAGTCTAACCTGGCCACTATAGGTCTATTGTTCATGCACTGCTGCATTTTATCTCCTAACATTATGTTAAAGAATTTGGCATGTGTGCTCTTGAAGGAATTTGCTCGCTAATTTCCCATTCTTTTACAGTCTGTGGTGCTTTGATGTCAAGATTTTACTAGCTTCATTAACTGAACGTCTTCTTTTCCTTCACATGTTTGAGAAAATGTGTTATAAAGCCATCTGGGCTCAATGTCTTCTTTGTGGGCAATTGTCTTCTGGAATGATTACATGATTATTCAGTTTTTAGAAATGCCTTTTAAAAAAAAACAATGGTTTGCTATGCTTTGTTTTTATAAGAATGTGCCAGTTTTGTCTGTTCTCTGATTTATTGCCATCGACTTGTTCCCGATATTTTCATATTAATTTGCCCATTTACTCCCTGCAGTTTCTATGGTACGGTCTCTTTCTCACTGCTAATGCTATTTCTGTCTTCTCTCTTTGTTTTCTTTTTCTCTTCTTATTTCAGTCGTGTCAGGGTCTTCAGAAAGTTCACAAAAAATGCATACTCCGAAACAATCATGCATGGAATTCAGCAGGTTTGCACTAAAATAAACCAGCACCAATGTGTTATAGCAGGTCGGAACAGAATCTACGTCAAGACACTAAGAAGGATAAGACTTCTTTTTTGGAAAGAATCCCTGTCAGAGCACCATGGATTCTGCTGACATTGAATCAAGAACAGAGGTTGAATGTATGATGAAGCTTGAGTCATGGGTGCTTTACAAAAGGTTCATGGGGACGATGCCCCAAAGGATTGAGTGGTTGTTTATCAGTGGAAAACTCGTTTTGAAAAGGGATGAGAAGATGCTGAAGATGTAGCACAGCAGCAGAACACCCACTCCATTTTTTGAGAACAAAATTAATCCTGTGCATATTCTAACTGAGGAGGACTGATGACGGACATCAGAAATAACAGCCCACCCTATAGTCATTTTCAATTGGTCATTTCAACAGCTGACACTGTTCTGACTGAAAAATTAAAATTGAGAAAATTTTCTCTTCAGAGGGGGCCAAAATGACTGCAGCCAGATCCACTCAAGACAAGAGCAGAGCTTTCAGAATTTTCTAGAAGACATTCCGATCAAGATCCTGAAGCATTTCTTGGAAAACATTGTAACAGGGGATGAAACATGGCATTACCAGTCTGATCCCGATGACAGCGCTCATCAAAGTGATGGCTAGCAGGAGACGGACATGGTCCAGGCAAGGCAAACAGTGCTTTTGGAAGCTCAGAGCATCTTGCTTGTTGACTTTCTGGAGATACAAATAGCAATAACACCTGCTTACTGTGTGAATGTTTTGAGAAAGGCAGCCAAGACTTCAGCAGAAAATTGCCCAGGAAAACTTCACCAAATGAGGTCAATTTTGTGAGCTTTCTGGTGGGAAACCATTAGGTACAGTCCTGATATGGCTCCTTCTGATTCTTTTTGTTTCCTGATATTAAAAAGAGATCTTTATAGGGTACCCATTTTTCTTCACAAATAACATGAATAACTAATAATAATAACAACAACTAATAGCTGTGTTGGCATAGTTAAATTCCCAGCACCTTCTCTACTTTAGGGATGGACTACATGGCTGGTACCATTGCTTCTAAAGTGTCTTCAAATTGATGGAGCTTAAGTTGAGAAATAAAGTTAATATTTTAATCTTTTAACTCCATTTTCCCGGGAAGTCTTTGAAGGCCCCTTATACCAGCTGTTGACATTGTTGATTCTATCTCCTGCATGCTTGCCTTAACCTCCCTGTGCCCCAGTGTCCTCATCTATAACACGGGCAATAACAGTAGGCCTCCTCTACGCTTACTGTGATGATACCTGATGTTAGAATTGTGCCCAGCACAGACGACGTGCTGTGGCGAAGTGGGATTACTTGGGATGGCTCTCCTATCCATAGTCTTTGTAGCTCCTACCAAGTGACTGGGTGGGAGCATTCGGATATTGTGCCGGGGACTCTAAAGTGGGGATTAGTGAGATTCACTGTTCTGCAGAGTATAAAACGAGCCATCTCAGAATCATGGAGAATCTCACAACCACCAAGAATGAGGAACCAGAAGCGAGTGCACCTGAGATCTTTTTGTAGAGAAGAGGTAGCCAGAGCAGGCACACTGGTGGCCGCTGTTTGAAGACCGCGAGACAGGGTGACAGTTTCTCGGCCCATGGAACCAGTCAAGGCTGGGTGCCTTTGGGTGGGACGCTGGCGCCCAGAGTCATTTAGTGGCACTAAAGGAGCTCTGTAACACTGGCTCAAGTAGGGCAGAGACCACAGGGTCACAAGGCTGAGAAGCCGAGAACCCCGTTGGCATGACTGCGAAAAAGGCATTGCAGACAAAAGAACGGTCTCCCTATCATTTCAAATCCTTACTGAGAACCTGTTAACTTCCCTACTAACTCCCACAATCACGCCACTGGTCCGTGCCTGCTGTGTGGCCCTTGTAATGGCTTGTCGAGCCCAGCCCAGAAGTAGAGCACTAAGAGGGACGGCTGGTGTCAGAACAGAATAAAGCAAGTTGGGAGGGGAGTCGTGTGTGGCCCCTGCCTCACAGGAATCATCTTTGAGCAGATTCGGCGTTGGGTACCGCCCCCCGCTCCCACTTGTGTAGCGGGAGGAAGTCAGACGTGGCCTCCATGCCATTTGTCAGTGCCCACCAAGTGTTGGCTCTCATGTAGATTCCTATTCATAATTCCTGATCTCTAGTGTGCCTTTCCTTATATTCCTTTGGGCTTATTCAGCTGTTCATTTTCTGACTTCTTAATTTGAATATTGAGCTCATTAATTTCGAGTAGTCGTTGAACACACGCACTGAGCAGTGTGTGCCACCCGAGGACTCCTCCCTACACAGTTCACTGTTGGTCACGCTCCTCGTGTTGTGTGTACCGCACGGCCACTCATTTCCAAATTCCTCCATCCCCTTGAACAGCAGCTCAGCGTCAACATATTTTTGGAGGGGATACCATGCAACCCACCACAGGGGGTGAGGGTGGCGGTGAGGAGGTTGTGGGACTGTTCTAAAGGGGCAGGTCGTGGCCTGGATGGATGACCCCAGCGGGGCGGAATCTGAGCCCTCTGCAGGGGCGCTACCTCCCATCACCTCGCTCTCCTACGCAGGGCATCTTTCTCTCGTCTCCTTGGAGATTCGCTCAGAATCCCAACATGCTCTTCACATCCTCTGCTGATGCCCCAACCCTTCCTCATCCGCCTGAGGCCTGGGGTTTGTACTCAAAGTCAGAGGACGCTTGTTTTAAACTCCATTTTCTTCCTAAAGTTCCTCTTTGGGGCCACGAGGTCAGACTATCCTAACCACAGTCTGAAAGAATGTCAGACAAGAGGTGATGGGAACAACACAGGAGAAAAACATTGGCTACAATCACTCCTACACAAATGAAGAAAATGACAACAGCCAACCTCACCACCCACCGTGGGGTCGGTTCTAGTTCATGGTCATCCTGTGTGCTACAGAGGAGATCTGGGCACCACAGGGTTTTCTTGTCTTTTGTGCTTACAGAAGTAGGCCACCAGGGCTTTCTCCCACAGCGCTGCTGGGTGGGTGTGAACCACTGACCCAGGGATGTCACAGATAAAGGAGCTAAGGATAAAGGTCTTGGTAGATATAGAAAACAAACAAACAGACATCTGAAGACTTGAAGGTGGTGGTTGAGACCAGAGGTGATCATCCAGTTGGTTCCAACTCATAATGACCTTATCTATGTACAACAAAACAGAACGTGGCTTGCTTCTGCCCATCCTCACCATTATCAGGTTTGGGTTTGCTGTTGCAACCAGTGTGTCAGTCCATCTCACGGGGTGTGTGTGTGTGTCTTCCTCTTTGTCCTTGACCCTCTACTTTATCAAGCATGATGGCTTTTTCCAGAGGCTGGTCCTCCCTGACAACCTGCTCAAAGCAGATTCTTAGGCTTGTCACGGGCATAGAGCTAGGTCTGCAGCCAAGCGAGCAGAAGGCGTGGAGAGTGAGAAGCCAGAAAACGGACAGGCTTGTCCAAAGATCTTGTGGATTCTCTTCACCAATGGTGCGGCATGGAGGGGGCCTTTCCCTTGCCCTCGCCTTCCAGCCACTGGCATCTGATGGTGCAGGAGCTGGGCTGGAACAGGGCCGCTTGGCTCACCTCCTGTTCTGCAGAACTCGGAGGGGCTGGGCACAGGGAGGCCAAAGGGGGAGAAGTAGGGCTGGGCAGACTACTCCCCCACCCTGTCGACAGACCAGGACAAAGGAAGGGGCAGTCCACTTTTGCAAAATTAGCCAGCACGTGCGGATAGAATTTAATTTGGAAACGAATAACCTATGGCTGCTCTTTTGACGGATGAAAGTGAATAGCAGCTTCCGGCACTTCAGAACTGCCCAATGGAGAGTGGGCGGTGCATGGCCTCCCCCCTCCGCTCCGCCAGTCGACAATGCTGGAGTCTTTTCTTTGATAAGAACGTGATCGTACTCCGCACCCCCCCACCCCCGCCTTTTTCTTGTTCTCCCCTTGCCCTATAATTTATCTTGAAACTGTCTCCCAGACATGTATGGATTTACCTCATTTTTCAAAACCGCTGCGTTTCATGCCATTGTGTGGACGTCCCATGATTTATTAAGCAGCCCAGCACTATGGGGCCCTTTGGGTGGCTTCCCGCTGCCCCTGCTGGGAACGTTTCTCCATGCGCATTTTCCCTGCCTCTTTCTGTATGTCTCCATCGGGCAATTCCTAGACCCAGGTTGGCTGCGGCAAAGGGTGTAAGCATCTCAACTTTGATCAGCATGGCCCAATTGCCTTCCAAAGTAGTACACCAGTGGATGCTCTCATCTGAGGGTGCCTGGGCATGGCTCTTATAGGGGGGATACAATTAACGAAATAAGCTTTTAGCAGGATTTTGTTTTATAGGTTTCATATCAGTCTCCCCCTTTAATACACTTTTAATTGTGGATTAAGTGAAGGTTTGCAGAGCAGAGCATCAGTATTGCACTCATGCCAATCCTCTCAACGTACCAACACTTTCCCCACGTCTCCTCTGTGTCCCCCGTGTTCATCTCCCCTTCTTTCCCAACTCTCTGCACTTTGTCCTGAGGTACATATTGCTCTTTGGGTCTTAAAGGGTTGGTGGTGATTCTAGCATGGGGCTTGGTGATTCTAACACGGGTTAGTTCAGTTCAAGACCTGTAGGGTGACAGAGGGCCATAGCCTTACAGGTTTCCATAGTGTCTATCTGACCAGTAAGCATCATTGAAAAATCTCTTGTAATGCTTATCCTCCTCACCCATGAAGGCGCCCTGGGAGTGTAGTGGTTACCCATTTGTTGGGCTGCTAACTGCAAGGTCAGCAGTTCAAAAGCACCAGCGGCACTGCCAGAGAAAGGTGAGGCTTTCTATTCCTATAAAGCGTTACAGTCGCTGAAATCAACAGGGTCACTTCTACTCTGTTCTGTAGGGTCACTGTGAGTTGGAATCCACTACGTATCTATCAGCTTCTCCTACTGTAGTGGCTTGGTGTTGCTGCGATGCTAGAAGCTATCTCACGGTCATTTCAAAGATCCGTAGGGTGACCCAAAATGAATAGGTTTCAGCAGTTTGCAGATTAAGAAGAAAGACTAGGCCGTCCACTTCTGAAGAAGTAGCCACTGAAAAGCCTATGAACAGCAGCAGAACACTGTTAGAGAGAGTTCCAGAAGAGGAGCCCCTCGTGTTGGAAGACACTCGATTATGACCGAGGAAGAGCTGCCTCCTCAAAGTCGAGTTGACATCACTATGTGGACTTTCATTTGCCGATGGGTGTAAGTCAAGATGAGAAGAAAAACTGCCAATATCTATTAATCACCTAAACATGGAATGTAAAAAGAATGAATCTAGAAAATTTGGAAGTCATAAAAAATGAAACGTAACACGTAAAACCTGATACCGTTGGCCCAGTGAGCTGAAATGGACTAGGGTAAGCCATTTATATTCAGGTAGTTAAACAGTTTACGATGCTGGGGATGGTAATTTCAAGAGAAATGGTGTCATATTCATGCCATAAGACTTTCAAGATCTGTCTTAAAGTTCGATGCTGTCTGTGATGCGATAAAATCTACCCTAATACAAGGAAACTCGGTCCATACAACTATCACTCACATTTATGCACCAACCACTAAAACTAGCAAAGAAAAAAAAGGAAAAATGTTACCAACGTCTGCAGTCTGAAATTGATCAAACATGCAATCAAGATGCATTGATCATTATTGGAACTGGATTATGGGAGTTGGAAACAGAGTGCAAGGGACAGTAGTTGGAAAATATGGCCTTGGTGACAGAAATGAAGCAGGAGATCACATGATAGAGTTTTGCAAGACCAACACCTTCTTGATGGCAGATACCCTTTTTCAACGACACAAAGGACAACAATACACACAGACTGGTCCAGAAGGAATACACAGAAATCAAATTGACAACATCTGTTGGAAGACACAATGAAGAAGTTCAATATCAAACAAGTCCGTGAGAGCCAAAATGTGGCCTTGAATAGATCTCACCTGAATCTCTTTTGCTGAAGCCCATTGAGCAGTGGTTGGTTGCAGCAGTTCACTGACAGGGAGCTGCCAGAGATTCAGAAGAGGATGGGGAACAAGGGATAGCCTTGCTGGTGTTGGATGGATCTTGGCTGAAAGCAGAGGATACCAGAAGACGTCTACTTGTGTTTTATTGACTATGCCAAGGCATTCAGCAATATGGATCATAACAAACCATGGATGGACTTGGCCAGAACCAAAATTCCAAAACACTTGATTGTGCCCAGGCAGAATCTATTCATGGATCACAAGGCAAGTGTGTAAACAGAACAAGGGGCTACTGTGTGCCTTAAAATCAGGAAAGGTGTGCATCAGGGTCACATGCTCTTACCATATTTATTTAATGTGTATGCTGATCAAGTCATCAGAGAAGCTGGATTTTATGAAGAGGAATGGGGCATCAGGGTTGGAGGAAGGCTTATTAGCAACTTCCGGTATGCAGATAATGCAACCTTGCTTGTTGAAAGTGAGGGCGACTTGAAGCACGTGCTGATAAAGGCCAAAGATTGCAGCCTTCAATATAAATTATAACATAAGGTAAAGAAAACGAAAATCCTTACAACTGAACCAATGGGTAATATGATAAAGAGAGATAAGATCGAAATTGTCCAGGATTTCATCTTGCTTGGATCCACAATCAATTCTCATAGAAGCAACAGTCAAGAGATCAAACAATACATTGCATTAGGTAAATCTACTGCACAAGACCGCTTTAGAGTATTGAGAAGCAAGGATGCTACTTTGAGGATTCAGGTGAGCGTGACCCAAGCCTTGGTATTTTCAATCTCCTCCTATGCATGTGCAAGTTGGACAATGAATAAGGAAGACTGAAGAAAAACGATGCATTTGAATTTTGTGCTGGCCACGAATATCGAAAGTCCCGTGGACTGCCCAGAGAACAAACAGATCTGTTTTGGGAGAAGCACAGCCAGAATGTGCTTAGAAGCAAAGGTGTCCGGGCTTTGCCTCACGTACTTTGGACATTTTGTCAGGAGAGACCAGTCCCTGGGAAAGGCCATCCGGCTTGGTAAGGTGGAGGGGTGAGTGAAAAAGAGGAAGGTCTTCCACGGGAGGGGCTGACACAGTGGCTGCATCGATGGGCTCAGACACAGCAGTCATTGTGAGGAGGGTGCGGGAGCTGGTCGTGTTTCCTCTGTTGGGCACAGGGCCACTATGGGTTTGAACCGACTGATGTCCCCTAATCACAACAGCAGCATGAGTAGGCATCTGTGGTAGTTATATAATCTGTTGTTACTTTGAGAGGATTAAGAGTGAAGGGGTGAAGTTTAATCTGTCAAGCAGGTCGCACCTTGATGACCTCATTTGGACGCGCTAAGGAGATAACTAGCTTGCTGGAGGCAGACTTACTCCCCTGGGAGACATTGCAGCTGACAAGACACATGGAACAATTATACTAGTGCCCTGAGCTGGAGGAACCACGTGGAGACCCCTGCCAGCGCTGAGATGCTTACAAAGCCACTGGATCCACAAGACCTCCCACCCACTGCTCTGTGATCTTCCTGCATTCGGCAGGCGTCATTACCTGTGTTTCATGAGTCTGAAGAGGACTTTGGTATCAGACATATGGGCTAATATCAGAATTATAGGCTTGTTCATGGACTGGGCTGGCATGTTTTCTTAATGTTTAATTGCTCTTGTATATAAAGCTCTTTCTTAAACACATGCGAGTGTCCATGAATCTGTTTCTCTAGTCTACCCGGACTAACATAGCAGCAATATGAAGGCAGTGAGTTAGGTTTTTGAAGGTTCCTTCTCTATTCTCTGCTCGCTTCCCCTGTTCTGAGCTGGTGCCTGATTGCTTGTTCTCGTGCCTGCCTGGTTCAGCATCTCGGCTCTGGGCTGGATTCCAGGTCTGACGGTCTAGACCAGTGGTTCTCAATCTTCCTCATGCCGTGACCCCTTTAATACAGTTCCTCATGTTGTGGTGACCCCAACCATAAAATTATATTCGTTGCTATTTCATAACTGTCATTTTGATACTGTTATGAATCGTCATGTAAATATCTAATTTGCAAGATGTTTTTTCATTGTTACAAATTGAACATCATTAAAGCATAGTTATTAATCACAAAACAGTATGTAATTATATATTGTGAAATATTTATTTCTAATGACAAATAAATGAAAGGTTGTCTTGAAGCATGGGTCCTCATAAGTGGGCGTACCTGCATGTGGGCAGACCCGCTTGGAGATGGATAGAGGAGTGGTGTCTCGGTTCCTAAGACCATGGGAAACATGTTTTCTCATGGTCTTAGGCGACCCCTGTGAAAGGGTCTTTCGACCCCCAAAGGGGTCGCGACCCACAGGTTGAGAACCGCTGGTCTAGCCCATGCAGGGAGATGAACAACTTCTCACCCTCCAGGGGGCGCGCCTTTCTTTTCTGGTGGTGTCATCAGCTCGCTCTTGGTTTGTCCCCATCACCTGCCCTGCGGGGCAGAGGGAGGATACATCTTCCTGTCATCTTGAGGAGCCTGGGAGCCTCTCTCCAGCCTGTACACTGAAGACTTGAGTCCCGGTGGGCACGGAAAGGTGTCCTGGCACTGAGGTGAGCAGGGCTGCTGGACGCGCAGGACAGCCCAGCGCAGAGACACAAAGCAGCTCCCCTACAGTCACACAGCAGGAGGCACGGGTTCACGTCCACTTGGCTCGTATCTTTAAGAACACGAGTGCTTGACAGATGAGTGTCCGTAGTGCAGATGGGAGAAACTGAGGCATGGGTCTCTGGTCATACGGTGAGAAGGTGGCAGAGGTGACCCAGCTGCTTGGCCTCCTGACTCATGGTCACTCAGCTCTCCTAAGACATGGGCTGGGGGTCGCGCTAGCCTATCATGTGATGGTGTGTGCAGCACAGGTATGCTCCAAAGGTCAGCCCTCTTCTTGCCTTGGAGGGAGGGGGCAGCAGCGCACATAACAATTACGGTGTGCTGTGATAAGTGACCCTGAGCCTCGTCCCTCTCCTCTGTGTCTTGGCTTGCTCATCTGGGAAGTGGGAATGGTCACAATACCCCACTGGCTTTGTGGGTGTGAAGTGGGTCAGTAACGTCAGTAGCTGTGCTGTATTGTTGGGCGTGGTGGAGGGGGCCCTGGGGAGAACCAAGCAGGTGGACATGTGTGAGCAGCAGCAGGAACTGGGTGGGAGCAGCAGGGTTTTCCTGGGCAGAACTGGGACACGGGCCAGGCCCTTTGATGACGGAAATAGCCTGGCATGGTTGGTGCTCACCTTTTGGTCCCTCTGGGGCTTCAAGCCCAACTCTCTGGCTCTCTGTTACTGCTCAAGGAAACCCAAGCCCAAGGGCATCAAGGCTGACCCCTCCCTGTACAGAGGGGAGGCCTGAGATCAATTAGTTGGCAGGACAGGGATTTGAACTCAGGTCCATGAGCGCCCAAAGCTCTGTCTTGCACTGCTGCCTGTCTACAAGTTTCCCTAGTTTCTGCACTCCACCTGCTATACAGCCTCAGGCCCATCTGCATGGTTTAATGTTCCATCTGTGCCCCGTAGCCCAGGCCACATGGCTGCAACTGCCAATGTGGGTGTCTCTAACCTGGCTTTGTCTGCCTCTCCAGCAGCTGCTGTTTATCCACCAACACCGCCTGGGGAGGCTCTGAGGACAGGCTCTCAACCTTACGGGGCCCTCTCCCAGGTCAAGGGGGAGCAGAGGAATGCCTTACACATATTCCTGCCTGGCTTCCACTTCTTCCCTCTGCCCCTGCCCCTCCTGCCCTGGCCCTAGGTCCCCATCAGCGCTCACCTGGCCTGTTCCAACAGCCTCCTGCCTGTGTACCCATCTGCCCAGCACCCTTAGAATTCCACCCTCCATAGTGGCTGGCCCGGTTCGCATGTTCTGAAGTGCAGCTCTGACCCAGTGCTGTTGGTGCCGGTGCTGCAAGGCTGGCTGGGGGTGTTTGACATGTTTGCCGCCTGGGACCCGACTTCCCTCTGAGGAGCTTGCCCTTTCTCTATTCTCAGCTGCATGGTTTGGGAAGTACTGCCCCATCCGTCCCAAGGAGCCCTGGTGGCACAATGCCTGCACAGGGGGCTGCTAACTGAAAGTTGGTGGTTCGAACCCACCCTGCTATCCCAGGGGAAAAAGACCCGAGGAGCTGCCCTTCAGGATTACAATCTAGAGAACCCCAGGGGGCAGCTGGACTCGGTCACAGCGGGAATTTGACAACAAGAGCCCCACTGAGTTAGCCTCTGGCAGCCCCAGGCCACAGGTGGGCCAGTCTAAGGCCAGGGGGATCCAGAGTTGCAGCATACCATTGAGAGGTTTCTCAGGGCTTCTGGGAAAGAAAGGGTTCCGTTTTCTTCCCTCCAGGCAGGAGCTCAAAGAGATGGTCTCTCTCTCATGGGATGTGTGCGTGGAGACGTGAGGCTTGGGGATTTGCAGCTGTGGCAGAGGGCCTGGTGTGGGGGTGACATGAGGGCCCCTCCCAGGGAGTCTGAGGGTGAAGTTGGTATCATAGGAAGTGGAGCAGAGAGATGCGTTTCAGATGAGCAGCCAGGTTAAAAAAACTCAAACTCACTGTCTTTGAATCCATTGAGACTCATAGCATCCCTATAGGACAGGGGGGACTGTCCCTGTAGGCTTCTGAGACTGTAACTGTTTATACAGGAGTAGAAAGCCTCATCTTCCTCCTAAGGAGCAGCTCGTGGTTTCAAAACACCAACCTCATGATTAGCAGCCCAACTCATAACCACTATGCCACCAGAGCTCCTTTGGATCAAGCCGCACCTGAAACCCACAGGAACAGCCAGGGACCTGCCAGGAAACGGAAGAACAACAGCAAAGACAGAAGGTAGGAAAGCCAGGGCCCAGAGTGAGAGCGGGGTCCCCTTACTCATCTTGCGTCCGGAAGGGGGCAAGGAGTGGATGCTATCCGACGTGGGAGGCAGAGGGCAATGCGGAGGAGGTGAGCTCTGGAGCTGTGGGCAGAGGGCTGAGCAACTGAGCTGTGTACGGGTTTCCCTCTCTTCCCTCCCTCCAGCCTCCTGCTGATCTCTCCACTGGCAGGAGCTTCCAGTAGCGAGAAGCCCTCAGATGTGATCCACACGGCCATCTTTCTGGGTCACAGGGCAGGTGAGCGGGGGCTGGGGGGGTTTGGGGAGAATGGGCCTTTTGTTACTTGCCGTGCTGAGTCCTGATTGATACACACACCAAGCAGGGTCCCAGCCACCCCTCCACCCCACATCCCAATGGTGTTCCTGCTCTTCCCTCAGCCCGGAATGCCTTTTCTTGCCTCTCGAAGGACTCTTACCCTGTCTCCTCCCCAACCTCTCTTCTCCCAGGTCTGACTCAAGCGCAGTCTCAAGGCATGCTTTGATTCTCTCATTCCTATTTCCTGAGCAACGACGCTCCCAGTGCCAGGGCTGCAGTGGGAAGCAGGACAGGCTGACAAGAAAGCCAGCAAACAGATGAATATGACGTTAGCAACCTTGGTAAGTGTCATGGGGAAAAAACAAAACAAAACCCAGCAGGGTCAGGGGAGGGTGCATGAAGGTGAGGGGTGGGGAGGGCAGTTGGACATAACGTCCAGTTGTCAGGCAGCCCTACTTGCCTTGCTGTGAATCCCTGGGCAAGTTATCAAACCTCTCTAGGCCTCCTCTTCCTACCCGTCAACACACATAGGTCCAAATGATACCCAGCTCAACTGTTGTGACGTTTCAATGGGACAACACGCTTAAGTGCCTATACAAGAAATGCTTGCTACATGAATCCTGGAGTAAGCAGCCTGGAGACTGGCCCCTGGGACACTTGGCGTCTTCCAGACCCCTCAGTCTCTCTTGGTGCCCTGACCCTGAGCTCACAGACGCTCTCCACCTTGCTCGCTGCTTCTTGGGTACCCAGGGCAGACTGTGAACCAGGGCTGGGTTTGCTATAGCATCCTCTGTCACTGGAGCACCAACTCCATAAAGGCAGGGGCTCTTGTCTGTTTTCTTCACTGCTGTCTCCCCTGAGCCTTGAATAGGACCTGGCATATAGTAGGCACTCAATAAATGGTTATTGAATGAATGAATGGTCCACCTACTGCCATCTGTACCCTCATTGCCTGTCAGAGGGTGATGCTTCCCCCAGGTGTGACCTGGCCCTGCTCTTAACCAGGTATGCCAGCAACAGCCTGACCCGACTTTCAGGAGGCTCTGCCTCAGCCCCTATAGTAGTGGTTCTCAACCTTCCTCATGCTGTGACCCTTTCATACAGTTTCTTATGTTGTGGTGACCCCCCAACCATAACCTTATGTTCATTTCCACTTCATTACTGTCATTTTGCTACTGTTGTGAATCAAGGTTGTTTGAACCCCAAAGGGGTTGCAACCCACAGGTTGAGAACCGCTGCTCTCGAACCTGCTGTGTGCTCTTGATCAGGGCCTCTGTCCCTGCCTCCCTGGGCCTCAGGGTTCCCATCTGTCCATCTGTGCACTGAGGGGATGATATGCCGTGGTCTCCAGGGTAACCCTCTCTCCTTCCCAAGCCCTTTTTTTGATTCTCTGATGCGCATCGATGCAGACAAACAGCTTGGTGGCCTCGTCTCAGCGCTGTGGAGGCGGCTTGGCGGAGTTGAAAGGCCTGGCACGTCCACTGTTCGTGCCTAATTACTCTGGCAACTGTTTACTGCCTCTTTAATTCCCTGAGCAAACATCCCCATTACTGGGAGTAATTTACTGGCTTGGCTGTGAGACGTGGGAGCTGCGCGAGGCGCCCCTATCTCAGCCTCCACTCTCTGGATGCTCTTACACTGCAGCTTTCCCGGGGGCAAGGGAGCCAGCGGAGAGTCTGACAACCCGCCAGTCTTCCCTGGCTCCTGGAAGTGGGGCTCACAGGCTGGGCCCCTACCCCCTCGTGGTCCCCTCTGCCCTCTGTGGCTCTCAGACTGCAGAGCGAGGCAGGGCCACCTGGTGGTGAGATAAGGGACATCCAAGCCCAATGCTCCTGCCACCTGAGGCCAGCTGTCTGCTCTGGGGACCGGTTTACCCATCCATGAGACGGCATGGCCACCTGTTTGGTGTCTCTCCCTCCTCCTGCCACCTGCCTCCTTCCATTTCCAAGTGTAATCGTGGGGTTACCTTGGTTTTACTTAACCCAGCCCCCTCCCTGGTCCCTGTCCCAGTGGAGGCTAAGTGACCAATCAAAGCCCCATACTTTGGTCACCTGATGGGCGTCTGGCCCATCACTGAACCAGCAGTGAGCCTGTCTCCTTGTCTGGTGGGGGAAAGTGTGATTCCCAACAGCTGTCGGCTCCACCACAGAGGAGGGAGGCAGAGCTCCGAGGGCCTGAGCCCCAGTTCCAGCTCCCCACAGGGCCCGTGTCCTCAGCCCGTAAGAACTGGGTTTTTGCAATCCAGGACTGACCACAGCTGCACCCCATGGCGGGGTGAGGGGACGAGAGGGTGCCCAGTGACCTCTGATTGGGTGCAGGTGCTGAGGGAAGAGGGAGCTATGGGAGGGGTTCCCAGTACCCCACAGCCACAGTTCCTAGTACATGGCTCTGTTACTTTGGACTCCGTTTGAGTCCAGAACAGACACTATTCTGTGCATCTGATTCGGACTGTCACCTCCCTCATTCTGCACACTCAATCTTTCTTAATAAAGCCCACTGGGGAATGGGCTCCTGATAGGCCATCTTGCACAAGTGCCTCAGTCCTTGCTGCCTTTGTCTTCCCAACTCCCAGACCGGGGGTCAAAGCAAAGCCAACCTCACTGAGCTGCACAGATCAGAAGGCTGGAGGCAGGTCACTGTGCTGACTCTCAGTGCTGGGTCCCAGGAGGGGCTGCCGGGTGAGGACGGGTTTGTGGCTACAGTGATGTACAGGAGGGCTGGGGGAGAGGCCACAGAGGGAGGTGCTCCAGGAATGTTCTGGATTCTCCTGGGAGGAGAGAGGTGAAATGGAGGGGTGGAGGGCTGAGCAGGAGGAAGGAGCTGCTCTTACAAAGGCCTGAGACGACAGCGTTGCTCAGGGACACAGAGCCTGTCAGTCACAGAGGCTGCAGGGAAGAGGAAGGTGGAGGTGAGCCCCAGACAGGAGCTCTGTTTCCTGCCTGCCTCCTAGCCTGGAGGAGGCTCCGCCTTCTGCAGCATCTGGGAGCATTGAGACCAATTCCTGGTGTTCTCTGGATGCGTGTGTGCAGGAGAGCGAGGAGGCCTGAGTGCCCAGTCCGGGGTCCAGACCACTTCTATCCTGCAGGCTCCCCTGGAATCTTCCTCAGCCTGGCTGGCTCCAGCGTGCACTGTGGGGTGACTGCTGGACCCGGAAAGCCACAGGAAGTGGGGACTGAAATCCTCACCTGATTGAGGTTTCTGCTGCCGATAGCTCTCTGGGCCTGTCCCTAGATGGAGCCAGGGTCTGAGGAGAGGAGCCTCAAGGGCAGTGTGGTGCCCTCGGCCAGCCCAGCTCCAGCCCAGCAAGGTCTCTGATTTACGAGCTGCTAACTCGAGTGTGGATTTAGTAACTGCGTTTCTCTTTGATTTCCGGAGGAGAGGAGGTTGGGTTTACAGTCCATCTACCAGATTTGCAATCTTGCTGTGATTCTCCACTAGACAGGGGGCGGGGAGTTATTGATGTGACCCCTGACCCTGGAGGTGAAAGATGACGAGGCAAAGACCCTGCACTTGAGTGGACTTCATCCTGAGGCCCTTGAGGATGATTTACAATGCAGGGGTATGGCTCCCCAAGGCCCCGGGGGTGGGAGGTGGGGGGTGGGTGACAGCTTCTCTTTCATCTCAGAGGGCTCTGTGCTTGGTCCTCCTCTTCCTGTCCCCTCCCCATGGGTGGCTGGCACTGCCTGGGCCGAGCTGCAGGCTCAGAGCCAGCAGGGCAGAGTGAGGGGCTCCAGGGCCCTCCCCTCACGTCCCTTCTGATCACGCTGGGAGATCAAGCAGTTCCCTTACACGATGCAGGGAGAGGAAGCCAAAACACGGATTCTGAATCTGGACCCAGCAATGTCACCGGCTGAGAGGACTCAAGGACTGCTCTCTGGGATCTGTCAAACGGGGAGGGAGATAAAGGGGGCACACAACGACTAACAGTTTTTATGCACCATGCACATTGCAAGTGCTTGACATGCATCACATCAATTCATCCGCACACAACCATCCTTCTCCGAACAATCATTAATAACTTTATTAATAGCAGTTAGTCATAATGAGTACTCTCTTCCCATTTTAGAGAAGAGGAAACTGAGGTTCAAAGAAGGAAAATGTTTGGCCCAAACTCATACAGCCAGGAAGTGCTGGGGGCCAGGCTTGAACCAGGAGGCCTGGCTCCTGCACCCATGGCTGTCGGCCTTACTGGGAAGCTCTCAGGGTTCCCATGGAGGGAGGGCATGAGCAACCCTGCCAACTTCCAAGCTCAGTGGGAATGCCATGCGTGACCACTTTTCCATGGGTCAGAGTTCGCCCCTCACAGTGACGCCCTACTGCACCTGGGAAATGGCTGAGCTCTACACTGAGAGTCGGCTGCCCTTTCTGAACATGTGTTGTGGGTCAGCACCAGGCCAGCACTTTCCACCTAACAGTCTTCTCGGCTGCCCGCTCACCTTACAGGTGAGGAGATTGAGGCACAGAAGGGAAAAGTGGTGGCCATGGTCACCCACAAGGAGAGATTTGGAGCCAGGGCTCCGACCCTGAAGCTCAGGCTCTGTGGTGTTGTGAGGTGCTGGTGAACAGGTTGCATAGCAGTTACATAATCTTCTGTCAACTTGAACAAAGGGGCGGAGTCTCACCTGTCAATCAGGTCACAGCTTGATGACCTCATTTGGAGGCGGGACACACACTCTCCCCGGCAGACATTCCAGATGACAAACCACATGGAGCTACTCTAAGGCTACAGCCTTAGAGCTGAAGGAGCCATGGGGAGACCCACACCAGCCCTGAGATGTTTACACTACCCCTGGATCCACAAGACTTTCCAACCACTGGCCTGTGATCTTCCTGCACTCAGTGTCATTGCATGGCTGTGTGAGTCTGAAGAGGAATTTATAGATCGGTGTCGGACATATGGGCTAATATCGGACTTGTGGACTTGATCTGGACTGGGTTGGGATGTTTTTTCAATATACAATTGCTCTTATGTAAAGCTCTTTCTTATACATATACGATGTCTCTGAATTTGTTTCTCTAGTCCACCTAGACCAGCTGTTCTCAACCTGTGGGTCGCGATCCCTTTGGGGGTCGAATGACCTTTTCACAGGGGTCATCTGATTCATAACAGTAGCAAAATTACAGTTATGAAGTAGCGACAGAAATAATTGTATGGTTGGGGGTCACCACAACATGAGGAACTGTATTAAAGGGTCGTGGCATTAGGAAGGTTGAGAACCACTGACCTAGACTAACGCAGGCTGCAACACTCAATGTCCAGCCATAGGTAGCACTGCCCGGTGCTCCCCATCACTGCTGTGCTTGTGGCCGTCACTACAGCCACTGTGTCCATCCATCACGGTAAGTGTCTTCCTATGCGTTCAGACTCAAACCTGTGCTCATGGGCTGCCGTGTACAGCTGATAACCTCAAAGGCTGGAGGTTGGGGGTGCACCCAGAGGAGTCTCAGAAGAAAGGGCTGGTGGATACCAACCCTAGAAATCCGTGCGGAGCACAGTGCCACTCTGACACACGTGGGGTGCCAGGAGTCAGAGTCCATGGCAACTGGTGGGGATGGTTCCTAAAACAAACAAACCAAAACTCCTCATTGTTATTGACTCTGATTCCTAGTGGCCTTGTGGACAGGGTTGAACTGCCTCTGTGGGTTTCTGAGACTATAAGTCTTTACAGAAGTAGAAAGCCTCCTCTCTCACCAATGGAGCCACGGGTGGGTTTGAACTGTTGACCTGGTTGATATCGGCCCAACGTTTACCCCACATTCTTTGTGGCGATGATATAATGCTATTGAATGTTAGCAAGACACTTCCTCAGTCTGGGCTTTGGGAGCTCACTGTCCCTTGGCTCTGCTGTCTCTGGGGACCCTCAGGCACATCTCTGCCGTCTCTGTTGCCACAGATCTCTGTCTCCCGGTCCTCGCGGTTCAGCAGAGGCTTCTCGGGTCCGAAGGAGATGGACACTCCATTCCTGGCTCTGCTCTCTTCCTCTCTCCACGTCTGAGATGGCTCATTGGAAACCTAGCTGATGTCAAAACTGACCAAGCCCTGCATTACAGTTCCAGACACCTAATTTGCATGGTCCCTTCCTGAAGAGGCCATGCCTTTTATTTGCATAATTACCACCCCCTGGGTGGGCCACAAGCACCTCACATTTGCATAGTCCTATCTGACCCTTTGTGGGAGGGGCCACGCGGAGTAATTCACTGCGCGGCACACTGGTCTCACTAGGAATAATAGTACAGTGTGTGGGAATACGGGAGCCCTGGGCTACGTGAGTTGCTAACTGAAATATTGGCGTTGGAATCCCCCAGTCCTAGCTGCGTGGGAGGGAGATGGGGAGGCCTGTTGCCGTAAAGATTGACAGCCTGGATGGTCACTATGAGTTGGAAATGACTTAGGAGCAATGAGTTTGAGATATTTTGGGGTTTAAAAAACAGAACAGGTCCGGAATCCTGAGTCTAGACTCCAGCACATGAACTGCTGGGTGAACCCCGGGCCTTGTCCATCGGGGGCAGTGCTGGGGGAGGAGTGAGCAGGGATCAGGGGGCAGGGAGGGCTCAGTAAATGTGGGTCAAGACTGCTGTTTGTGGAGGGGAATGATGTCAGCTCCTGGAGGCAGATTTTTGACGCATCATAAGCACCCAGCACAGAGCCTGGCCCTCTGTGGGTGTGCGGTTAGTGTTTGCTGCCTGAAGGCCTGAGTGGACAGTAGTATGCTTCATTGAGACCTAACACGGAGGGTTCTCGGCCAGGCTAGGCCCTCCTGGCTCAGGGAGAGTGTCTGTTCACATGGTGTCTGCACCTCCCAGCTTGGAACCCTTGCTCCTCCTGGCTGCTGAGGAAGCCGCTCTGTCCTGCTGTGCACTGACACAGAGGCCCTGGTCTCTCATTCACACACAGCTGGGCATCCAGTCTCAGGCCCCTCCCAAGCTTCCTCCCATGCTGTTCTGGATTTGAGAGTAGACAGTCTGTGGCCAGCAGCCTGGAGTCTCCAGGGAGCCCCTGCCTTCAAGAGTCTCATTCTTTGAATCTGGAAGGTTATGTATTCCAGGGGGCAGGGTGGGGTCGGCACACCTAGACCCCTCCTCAACTGATCTATCACTTTGCAGTGAGAATGAGCTTCCAGAGTCTTCCCCAGAAGACTTTGGGGGAGGCTGCTAGGGCTGGGGGTTCAGATAGAGCTGGGGGTGTTGGGGGGAAGGCGTGAGATCATCCTCCGCCCATCTGATGGGCCCCAGATTCACCAAGAAGCCCTCTGGGGCCTCCCTTTGTCCTGGGCTAAACTCAGTGTGACCCCTCTCCGTGACCCCCCCACCCACCCCTGACCTCAGGGCTCTGTTCTGACTTCTCAACCAGGGCCACTTTGCTCTCTAGGGGACATTTGGTCAAGATTGGAGAGACTTTGGTTGTCACCATTGGTGGTGGCGGCGGCAGTGCATCTGGGGGAGATGCTCTGTAAATAATTTCCATTTCAGGACCGTCTGTGGTCTCCGTGTTCTGGCCTCCCTTGTCTTTCAGTGTATGTTCTCTCTGGTAATCTGAGCCTGCAGGCAGCGAGGTACGGCATGTACATCCCAGTGAAATGCAGGAAAACATAGCCGAGCACCTTTCTTTCTTGTCCGAGAGGCGGAGTAATCTCCCCAACACATCCCCGCGTCCTCTCTGCTCCCTCACTTTCTGTCTGGGTTTTGCCCTCCCTCCCGGAACCTCTGGGATCCCATGGCTCTATCTATGGTTCCTGCGCATAGGAGATACAATGGCCCTGACTGCACAACTCATCACCCCGTAATCAATGAACGACACTCCCAGGGCAGAGAGATGTCACAGGCAGCACCTGCGAGGCCTGGGAGGGTGGCCAGCCTGGGCAGAAGAGGACAGGGCTCCCTGCCAAGGAAGGTGGGACAGGGAGGCCCGTGATGCTCCCCCCCCTCCCCACAGGGGCCCTTGGGGAGACACACATATGACCTCTTTGTTATCCTAGAATGGTAACTCGATGTTTGGAATCCTATGACTCAGACAAAGTGGCCTTGCAGGTCCCCAGGGAGAGTGGGGCCAGCAGGAGGGAGCTGGGATGACGGTGAGCCCCTCAGCCAGAGAGGAGACAAGAGGAGAGGCTGGGGGAGGGGGTGCAGCTGCAGGTCCTGATGCCATTGGCAGCCTCTTCTAAACTTCATTTGCTTCCCCTCCACGGGCCCCATAAGCACTGCTGAATGAATGGGTGATGCCCATTCTTGCAGCTGGCGGGGCGGAGGCCAACGTGTGGGCAGGTGTAGCTCAGTTGGCTGGCATCCAGCCTAGGAACAAGCTGTGTAGGAGGTGAGCAGGCAGGGAAGGAGCGGGGAGAGTGCTTGGACCTCTTGACAGCCCTCCAGGGCGGTTGGGCTGACCTTGCCCCAGGGGCACAGACCTTCTCCGCAGGACATCAGGGGACAGGTGTGTATTAGTCTGGGTTGACTAGAGAAACAAATTCATAGACACTCTTATGTGCACAACAAAGAGCTTTCTATAAAAGAGTAATTGTGTATTAAGAAAACATCCAAGCCCAGTCCATCAACTCCATAGTTCCGATATTGGCCCATATGTCCGAAACCAATCTATAAATTCCTCTTCAGATTCACGAAACACATACAATGATGCCAAATGCAGGAAGATCACAGGCCAGTGGGTGGAAAGTCTTGTGGATCTAGTGGTGGTGGAAGCATCTCAGCCCTGCTGTGGGTCTCCACGTGGTTCCTCCAGCTCCAGGGCCCTGGCTCCATCAGCATAGCTCCATATGGCTTGTCAACAGGAATGTCTCGCAGGGAGAGTGTGTCCCACCTTCTGTGAGCTGATTATCTCCTTAGTGCCTCCAAATGAGATCATCAAGCTGTGACCTGATTGACAGGCTAAACTTCACCCCTTCTTTCTTCAAAGTCTTAAATTGACAACAGATTATGTAACCACCACAGGTATGTCCTGGGGATGGTGCTCAGGTGCAGCTCCTGTGGGAGCAGCTGCTGGCTTTCAGCTCCAGATGCCATAGGACTGACCCAAGGAGGGGACACAGGTAACTGCCAGCACAGGAACCCCGACAGTGGCTGGGAGAGGAAGCTCGGTGTGGGCAGTTTGGCACTCTCATCTCCTGGAGGAGGACAGGAATGGTCTGAGTCTCATGGTGCTCACGAACCTGTAGGTGAGGTGAGGTTGCCCGGGGAGAGTCTGTGTTGACACATCTCCGAGGCTCTCTGGCGTCCAATTTAAAGCTGGATACGCACAATCATTCAGGAACCCGCATCGTGAAGCTGTAGGGGTCTCATGGGGTGTAGCATCAGACAGACTGGGGTCGGATCCCAACTCCACTGTTCCCTGAGAGTGTGGTCTTGGGGAGCCCTTTCCTTCCTCCAGCCTGTGTTTTAGCATCTGGGGAAGGGACACACTCACTCCTGGAGCTGTCTTACGATGGGTGACCAGGGACACTGCAGGTACCTGCCCCGAGAGGACTGTGGTGAAAAGACACCCCCTTTGTCTGCTGCTCAAAAAGACGGCGAAAAGCAGCTCTTGCTGAGGACACGGCCTTTCTCCTGCAGACTGTGCAGGTTTCCAGAGGTCTCTAGGAGATGTGACATCCTGGGCCACACCCCGAGTCTCTCTAAGCAGGTGTCCCACGGTACAGGGACAGGCATCCAGGGCCAGGGTGTGGGCACTGAAGGTGGGATGTGGTGGTGGCAGGAGGAGCCAGGCTAGTGGGGGGTGGGGGGCTGGGGAGGGAGGGAGCAGGGCACAGTGGCAATAATGAGCCCCTTTTCCTCTTTTTCAGATGAGGAACTGGCACAGAGAGGTTAGTGCTCTGTCCAAGGCCTCACACAGCTGGGGTTCTGACTCCTGTGTCCACCCCCTCTCACCTGACCCTGAGGAAGACGGAATGTGGGCAAGGACCACAGTCCCAGTGGAGGGGACCGAACTGCTTCAGTGCAGTGCGGTTGGAGCCACTGGGTAGCTGATGACAGTGGGGAGTGGGAGTGGAGGGAGGGAAGGATCTGCTTGAGGGTCACCTTCTGGTCCTGGGAGACATTCACACTGGGCCCATGTCACTCAGGCCCTCTGTGCCCCGGGTACTGCCCGTGTGATGGGCTTAGAGATGCCCCATGGGGATGCTCCACTTGTCAGCCAGGGTGGTGCTGACACCATGATGAGGTGGCAGTTGCTGATTATGGGCAGCCAGGACAGAGTGAGGGGGTCTCTGTCCAGCTGGGAAGTTGCCTTCTGCTTAGGATCCACCATACTGTGTGTATGTGGGGTAGGGGTGGGGTCTGCCATGCTCTGGACAGTTTGAACTCAGAAGGAAAGGCTGGACCTCACCCAGGTGGGGTCCCTGGAATAGAAGAGAAACTCATGAGGTGGGGGGGACCCTGGGATAGGAGAGAAAATCCTGGGGTTTGGAGTCTGGTGCTGAGTGTGTGTCCTGGATCTGATTCCTACATGACGTTACTCTCTGAGCCTCAGTGCCCTGCTCTGTAAAATGGGTCCACGTACAGCGAGGCAAGAGAGTCAATGAGAGACGTGACACCGAGAGCTCACTTCACAGAAGGCTGGGCGAAGGGAATTCAGTGGGTTCTGGCGCTGGTGGGAGCAAGTGGGGCAGAAGGGGGAGAAGTGAGTGTGTTAGTCTGGGTAGACTAGAGAGACAATTTAATAGACACTCATGTGTGTAGGAAAATGCTTTATATAAAGAGTAACTGTACATTCAGAAAACATTCCAGCCCAGTCCAGATCAAGTCCATAAGTCTGATATTAGCCCATATGTCCAGTACCAGTCTGTAAATTCCTCTTCAGACTCATGCAACACATGCAATGACACCAAGTGCAGGAAGACCACAGGCCAGTGGGTGGAAAGTCTTGTGGACCCAGTGGCGGTGGGAGAATCTCAGTGCTGACGTGGGTCTCCATGTGGCTCCTCCATCACCAGGGCTCTGGCTCCATCAGCATAGCTCCACGTGTCTTGTCAATAGGAATGTCTCACGGGGAGTGGGTGGGTGTCCTGCCTCCAGCGAGCTATTTATCTCCTTACACCTCCAAATGAGGTCATCAAGCTGTAACCTGATTGACAGATTAGACTCCACCCCTTCACTCTTAATGGTCTCAAGTTGACAAGAGATTACAGTAATGACCACAGTGGGGTTCAAGGAGGGGATGCTTGCTTGCTGGGTGCCTGCTTCTGGGTCAGGATGGGGCTGTTTCCATATCACCTCTCATTCCTTCCTCATCCCAGCTCTGAGGGAGAAGCCCACTCTGGCTGATGCTACCAGCAAGGAAATTGAGGCTCAGTCAGGCTAACTCCAAAGACTTTGGACCCTGGACCCTCTGCAGTGGGCCCTCAATGGACTGTGCAGACACATCGCTGGGTGGTATGAGAGTTCATGTGGCAATGCACTGGTCTGATGAGCTGCAGAGTTGGTCAGCTGCAGTTGAGATAGCTCCTGGTGGCTTTTCCTTGGACCCAGGCGACCCCTGGAGCTAAAGGCGTAGTGAGGCCACCAGCCCACTAGAGACTTTGGTAACCAGAAAATGGGGCCCTCCCTCTGCCCCCCTCCCACTCTAACTCCTCCCCAAAGCCTGTTCTAGCTCCCGCTCTGATTCTGGTGCCCTCACCTGGGGCTTCATGCTTGGGACATGCCCACCCTACTCCAAATCTTTCCTTCTTCCTGCGCCGCTCCCTCAGCCTTGATTTGGCCTTGGTCATGCCCCCTGGGGCATCTGGGCAGTCTCCTGCTTGACCCCTGCCCCCAGTTCCCTTCCCCACAGGACATCTCTCTTGAGCAGGGTCCCTGGGGTCAGTCAGACCTGATTGTCTTGCTTGGCCTCTCCCTTCCTAGGGAGGTACTTAACCTCTCCGCCTCAGTTTCCCACCCGTATACTGGGCAGTTGCGAGGAGAGCTATTTACAGGTACTCAGTAAACAGGGCTTAATATTCATTATTTATCCGTCCCATTCTCCCAAACACAATGGAGCTTCAAAAAGCACCCCCACCCCCATCAAATCCATTGTCTTTTAATTCCAGTTTTCCGCAAATTGTCTGAGCTGGACAGACACTGGCTGCAACCTTGGGCTCCAGCACAGGGAGAAGTGGGAGGAGGGCGCAGGGCCAGCAGTGTTTCCTTCTGTTGAGCATGAGGTCGCTAGGGGTTGGAACGGACTGGGGGTTGGATGGCCCCTAACAACAGCATTTCTGAAGCCCCTTAACCTTGATCAATGCCATATCATTCATTTGATAAAGGCGTAACTCTTCAGTTTGGCAGGTGGGGCCTGGAGCACCTGCCCCCAGCTACTTTTCAGCCACGTTTTTGCATGCCCTCGCCACCTTCTACTGGACACTCACTGCACCCCCAAATGCTCCTCAGGCGATGTGTCCTCTGGGCGAACCAGCTTCCTCACTGCTGGTCCCCATCCCAGCCCTTTCCAGCTACCGGCCTGCACACTTGCTGGCCCCTGAATCTGAAATGCTGGCCGCTGGAGCTTCCCCTGACTGGCTCTTGCTCATCCTCTCTGATCCTACTCAACAGCCTCCTGCTCAGGATGGCCTTCCAGCCCAGCCCTCCTCACCCCCAGGGGCCCTCTCCACCCTGCCACCTGGCTAGGTCCTCAGTGTCCGCACGGCACCCGAGGCCACTGCTGCTTTTTGCTTGTGTGTTTGGTTGTTTTAGGTAGGTAAGCCTCCTGAGAGCTGACGTGCTCATTAACAGTAGCTCCTGTTCCCAAGGCAACCGTGGTAAAGGGAAAAAAGGGGTGGCCAGGAGGGCAAGAGGGGCCCTGGTGGCTTAGTGGTTATGCATTCGGCTGTTAACTTCAAGGTCAGCTGTTCAAAACCACCAGCTGCTCTAAGGGAAATAGAAGGCTTTCTACTCCAGTAAAGAGTTACAGTCTGGGAAACCTACAGGGGCAATTCTACCCTGTCCTACAGCTTCACGATAAGTCAGCATAGACTGATGGTTGGGAGCTTGAATTTTTGGTTAAGGAAGATGAGGGGAGGGCAGAAGGGAGGAGGGGGGAGGCCACGGACATAACTCTGACAGAAGCACGGCTATGCCACGTGGCTAACCGAAGGCTCAGGGTGAAATGTGCTTTGTTCTGGGCTTCAGACCGGTTCTTCCCGGTTCAGTCAGGGCTGAGAAAGCGAAACTGGAACAGGTTAGGATTGCTAACATGTGGGTGAACCCAAATAGAAAAATTACCCGTCAACCTCCTGCTAGAGATTTAATCTTCCTCTTAGAAGACAAGGGGAGCGTCCGGGTTGCATAGCAACTAAATCTCTTGCCCAGCCCGGGTCTGGGGCAAAGCGGAAGCTGCAGGGGGACTCCTCACTCCCCACCCCTCTCCCCTCCACTGTCCGGCCACTCCTGCGTCGTCACCTCCCCACCAGACTCACCCCGCCTCTTCCTCGGCTCCCCCTCCCTGGGCTTTCCAAGGCGACCTTTTCAGATGGCCCACCTTTTAAATAAACGTGGGCTTTGTGGGCCACGCCTACATGTTGGAGCCGACCGGAAGCTGGGCTTTGTTCCAGGCCTCGGCCTCTCGGCAGCTGGACGACCCCGACTGCCAGCTGCCAAGCGCATCGTTTCTGGGAGACAAATCCCTCGCTTCACTGGCAAATTCATTGGAAAGGCTCCTGTCGTCCAGCCCTCCTGCAAAACCAGGAGCTCAAACCTGCTCGCTGCCCCGCTAAACCTTCCCTCTCCGCTCCTGCCCTCCTCCTCTCACAAGATAAGGCAGGGAAGCATTGCCATCCAATTGTCGTCCCCACTTGCTTCCTCTCGACGATATTTTTTGGGGGAGGTGGGGGAGAAAATACAGCACACAGAGCCGGGTCTTTCTGAGCCGTGTCTGGTGGGCAGTGTGATGTGTGGGAAGGAGACCAGACCCCCTCCCGGAGGAGCGGAACGGGACAACGCTGGTGGATGTGAGGATGTTGGTGGTTCAGCTTCATTAGTGTGATCATCGCGGGGTGTGTGTTGGGAGAGTGAGCTCAGCAAGAAGAGCAGCCCATAGTTTTGAGGAGCCCTAGTGGTATAGTGGGTTGGGCTGCAGGCCACAAGGTCATCGGTTCAAACCACTGGCTGCCCGTGGGAGAAAGATGAGGTGTTCTATTCCAACCCCAGTTAACAGTCTCAGAAACCCCCCCGGGCAGTTTTATTCAGCCCAATAGGGTTGCTATGAGTGAGATTCAACTTCATGACAGTGAGTACCTGTGCTGGGAGTCCTATACCTGCACCGGCTCAGGTAATCCTCCACCGTGAGGATGGAGCAGCGGGTCATCCCCATCTTACAGGGGAGGCACCAAGGCTCAGGGAGGGTGACAGCTGCACCCAGGACGGTCAGGCTCAGCCCCGCACTCTCTCCCACCGCAGCCCTGGGCGGTCGGAGCAGGACCGGGTTCAGCCACCACCCCTATCACGGTCCAGGCAGTGGCTGAGGTTGGCCTCTCTCCAGATCCTGCTCTCTGCCCTAGCGCTTCCTCCAGCCCCCCGAGAGCCTGCCTCTGACCCAGGGGCTTTGCTCCCTGGCCCCTGACCCCCCAGATGACCAATGGCATCCTCCGGTCAGCAGAGGTGCAGGTCACGTGGTCGCCAGGCTGGCGTCCCCGTTCCTTGGGTGAATTGGCAGCTTGCATTCTGTGGGGAAACCGTGTACACGGTGCAGAACACAAGCATATGATAATGACGGATAATTACACTCCATATTTATAGATTTATCAAAATATGCAAAATTCACTCCCGACAACTCGACACCTACGCGCCCATCACAGCTGAACCACTGTGCATGGTCTCCTGCCAGCGCCGAGCTGTGAGCCGGGGACTAGTGAGAGGAGACCCACAGGCTGGAGTCTCCTTGGGCCAGGGACACCCCCCAACCCCTCCCCCATGCAGCCTTGCTGGCCCTCCCGGAGATGAGCTGGCCATTGGCTCCCCAGTGTGTGGAAAGTGGGAAGAGCGCTGAGCAGTTGGAACAGCCCCTGCAAAGACCCTGAGGCAAGAGGGGTTTGGTGACTGAGGCGCTCAGGAAATCCCCGGGTGGCTGGGGAAGTGTGGGCGTGGGAGGAAGGGGTGGGAGCCGAGAAAACGTAGGCATGAGTAGAGGGTGGGTGGAGGCGTGGGTGGGGAAGTGTGCTGTGAGTCGGGGTGGGGCGGGGACAGGCGCAGGGGCAAGATCGGGAAGGATTCGCTGCCTGGAGGAGGAGAGAACAGCTTCTAGGCCCCCCACCCCACCTCGTGTGAATTGGAGGGAGTAAAGCACCCCGTTTCCAGGGTTGGGCAGAGGCTGAGTGGAGAGCCGGGTTCTGGGAACAGGAGAGCAGGTAGAGAGGGTTATGGGGGGTCGGGTACAGGCTTCATCCTCTTAGGGAGTTTTCCCTGCTTCTGCCATCAACAACCCCTCAGTGGTACAAATGGGTCCGGGCTCAGCTGCTCCCTGAAAGGTTGGAAGTTCAAGTTCTCCCAGAGGCAGCTTGGAAGAAAGGCCTGGTGATCTACTTCTGATGAAAAAATGCATCATTGGAAACCCGTGAACGCACGTCTACTCTGACGCATGCGCGTGAGGCTGCCGTGACCCAGCATCCATTCAACGGCAACTGCTTGCTTCCTGTGTGCCATCATTGGGGATGCCATCGGAGGGCCTCCTTTACTGGGACCCCGCTCCTCGGACTCCCCCGAGTAAAGGCACAGCTGGCAGAAGTGGACATAATAGGTTGGACCCCTACATTCAGTTCTTGATATGTGGTCACTTTTGACCCAAAGAGCAGCCATTTCCATTGATCTAAAGACGTATTTCCTCCTCACCAATAGCAGCCAGGTCCAGGGTTCGTTTACTTTGTCCAATATACTCCCTGGGAAAACGTTCCCATTCTCCCTGCCGACCCTCCCCTTCCTTCCCCTTCTTTGTTACTTGCTCATCGCCTGCCCTGACTCTTGGTGACCTTGGTGGCACAGAAGGAAGGTCTCCCCAGACCCGTCCTACCCTCGCAATCAAAGGTACGCTCCAGTCCTTGGCTGCGGCTCGCATGGATGTGTGAGTCTGGTCCCAAGCAGGGGGCGCGTCTTTCAGCGGTACTCTGTTGTGACTCACAGGGTTTTCATCGGCTAATTTTGGGAACACAATTGCCAGGCCTTTCTTCCTGGTCTGTCTCAGTCTGAAAGCTCCGTGAAAACTAGCCATTTCCGGTGGCCCTGTGGTATTTGAAAGATTGGCCATCTAGCTTCCAGTCTCACAGCTATACATAAGCCACCCCAGCAGGACCCACGACAGATGAGTGGTGAGGTAGACATTCCCTAACTGAACTGTGAGAAAGGCTTCATAGCAACAGGTCCCGTTCATGAGTCTGGCTTGCATGGGGCCCCATCAGCATCATCGGAGGAGCTGTAGAAATACAGACTCCCAAGTTCTGCTCCCCAGGAACCCAAACCATCAGGTCTAGGCAGACTAATCAGCTGAGTCTCTAAGCAGCACCCTCCCAGAGTCTTGCTGTCCTATCAGCCTTGGCAGGCTCAGATGCCCCAGCCCTGCCCATCTCTGGGAGACAGCATTGCCTGCTGGAAAAAAAACCCATAGATGTCATGCTGGCGTGGAACCTCACTCTACTCCCTTGACACCATTTCCCCTCTCCGTACTCCGCCGGCTGGGATTTCTGCAGGGTGACTGATGAATGTGCTTGCGATGTGACAAACGCCCGGTGCTGCTGCTGCCACCCCGTTTCACAGTCAGTGACTCGTCGTCCTTTGTGATGTTCAACATTCTTTTATCTTAATGTTATGTGTTTGTATAACCAAGGGGACGTGTCTATTGGGTAAATCGGTTGCACAAGACCTCTTTAGGGTACTGAAAAGCAAAGATGTTACTTTGAGGACTACGATGTGCCTGGCGCAAGCCATGGTGTTCCCCATTCCGTCATGTGCGTGGGAAGGTTCGGCATTGAAGAACGGAGACCGGAGAAGAGCTGTGGTGCTGGAGAAGCGCAGTGAAAGCACCGTGCACGGCTGGAAGAAAGAACCCATCTGTGTGGATGAAGCACGGCCAGAGTGCTCCTTGGAGGCAAGGCTGGTGAGACTTCCTTTCACATACTTTGGACATGTTGTCAGGAGAGACCAGCCCTTAGAAAAGGATATATCATATTTGGTGAGGTGGAGCTTCCATGAAAAAGAGGAAGGCCCTTGTGTCAGTTATATAATCTGTCACCTTGAGGTGGAGTCGAGCCTGTCAATCAGATCATAGTCAATGAGGCCTCTGTGTGGGCATGGTCTTCTCCTGAGGATTCTGGGAACTTTTGTCTTCCTCCTTGGAGGTGGGACATACTCCCTGCGAGACATTTCTGCTGACATGCCACATGGAGCTATGCTGATGGAGCCAGAGCCCTGGAGCTGGAGGAGCCACATGGAGACCCACACCAGCATTTGAGATGCTTCCACCACCGCTGGATCCACGAGACTTTCCACCCACTGGCCCCTGATCTTCCCACATTTTGGCATCATTGTATGTGTTGAGTGAGTTTGAATAGGAATTTATAGACTGGTATCAGTCAGACATATGGGCCAATATCGGGCTTATGGGCCTGATCTGGACTGCACTGGGATATTTTCTCAATATACATTTGTTCCTTCATATAAAGCTCTTTCTTATAGACTTATGAGTGTCTATGAATTTGTTCCTCTAGTCAACCAGGACTAACACAGCCCTCAAGGAGATGGGCTGCATCAGTGGGCTCAGGCATAGGGTCCATTGTGAGGACGGCGCAGGACCGGTCAGGCAGTTTCACTCTGTGTGCACAGGGTCTCCATGGGTCAGAACTACTTGATGACACAGAACAACAACAACGACAACAAAACAAATGACTATAGATGTTGCCATTTCACCCACCACAATATTCTCTGGTTCTCATATCCAGAGCGTGGAGCCTTGGTGACACTGGGAATTGACAGCTCCTCCCAGCTATGGACATTCAGTCCCCCTACTTGAGTTGTTCAGACACTCTGAGTTACCCGGCCAATTCTTTTAGAAATCACTTCCAAAGGATCCAGCCCCTCCCCCTCCTCTGGGGCTCACGCTAGGCTGCCTGAGTTTATGGCTGCCAAGTAACGCTCTTAGTCAGGACAATGGACATCAGAATATTATTACTATTATTAATGATGACCCAGCAATAAAGTGCAGACAGATTCAGTCTGGTGGCCAGTCAGATCATGCATCACTTACATCCCGGTGGGTCTCTTGGCCCGCCCAGCTGACGGCAGTGGCCTCAATGACAAGGTGACTCCTCCAGGTCCACATAAGCTGAGGGGGCTCCCCTCCGTGCCATGGCTGGCTTGTGCTTACACATTATTTGAATAAAAAACATGACATTATTTTTCTGCCTGAGGGAAAGACTCTGAGTTTGTGCCCCACATCCCAGCACAGCTCCTGGCCCACAGCAACCATGAAAGTATGACCTTTATTCTCCAGCCCTGGGGAACGTGGTGCAGATCAGGATCTGTGTCTTTCTCGCCTGACGCTCTGGTCTGAAGTGGAATATTCCATTTCATAATCTGTTCCTGGACATAGTCCATCTTATGGATGGATCAGAAATTGTTCAACTAAACTCTAATCTTTGAAATTTGGATGTTTTCCATTCCTTTCTTAGTAGGATCTGCATTGGACTGCTAACTGCAAAGTCAGCAGTTCAAACACAGCAGCACCTCTAGGGAAGAAAGATGAGACTATCGCCTCCCATAAAGACTCACAGCTCTATATAGGGTTGGGTGGCTGTGAATCAACTTGATGGCAGTGGATTTAGTGGATACTTAGTCAATGTTGTTGTTAAGTGCCTTTGAGTGGGTTCCGACCCATAGTGACCCAGTGTACAATAGAACAAAACACTGTCCATTCCTCTGCCATCCGCACGATTGTATGTTTGAGTCTATTGTCGCAGTCACTGTGTTAATTGATTTTGACAAATAAGGATGATGAGAGTCCAGCCCTGACCCTTACCTTTCCTGATTTTAAACCACACAGGATCCCCTTGTTTTGATGGAGTAACTGCCTTTTTATCATCTACAGGTTCCACATGAGCACAATAAAGTGTTCTGTAATTCCCATTCTCCTCAATGCTATCCATAGTTTGTTATGATCCACACAGTAAGGTGCCATTGCATAGTCAATAAACCGCAGCTAAACACCTTTCTGGAATGCTTTGCTTTCAGTAAAGATCCATCTGGTGTCAACAATGACATTGAACCTCCCTTTGAAATCCGTTCAGCTATTTTACATCACCATTTCTTCCATTTCCTTTAGGTACTCTATGTTTGACTCATTCCACGTCCTCTTCCAAACCGACCTAGAATTTCTGGCAGTTACCGGTTGTGTTAGACAAGGTTCTCTAGAGAGATAAAACCAAATTGCTGATAATTTAATATATTTATTTATAAAGATAATTAGATATATAACAAGAAATGAACTGTTAA
>NW_022111357.1:14150180-14151069 GCF_000313985.2 Echinops telfairi
GCATTCTGTTCCAAGAACTGGTGAGCCTCCGACTGCAAGCCTCCGCCTCGGCCCTCCTCACTCACCATTCCTGAGCCCACAGACCCAGATGCCTCCTGCCCTGGTTCCTTGGCCAATGCAGCGAGCTGCTGTCGGTTTAGACAGTTCCGTGTGCTGGTCGGAAGGACAGCGAGCTGCTGTGCTCCTCGGGGACTCGGGGTGTCTGAGGAGGTGGGAGAGCTGCCGAAGCGGAAGCTTGAGTGCCCGTGCCTGGTGTTGGATCAGAATGGAGTCTTTCTGCTGACCCACAGGTCCCCGCCTTCCGTGCACTCTCCCAAGCTCTCTCCTCCTGGCTTCGCTTATCCTCAGAGATGGCAGCTGACCAACTCTGTAGTCTTATCTCCCATCATCCTCTTCTCCTCTCCCCCACCACACACTTCGGTCACACTGAACATCAGAAAGTAGATAGTCATAAAATGAAATGTTTATTAAGAACACAGAATATTCTGCATGCTGAGTGAGTACCGTCCTCATACACAGAGCACCTCATTTATTAATTCCTCATATTTGGGATGCCTTCTGTCACCGGCAACTGACGATGACAACAACAACAACATCTTGGGAGAGGTGCATGAACCGAGCTCAGTTCATAGAGATTCCTGTGTAGTCAGGAGAAACCCCCAACAGCTGCCAGAGAAAGAGCACAGACGTGAAATTATAACCAGGATCCTCACCTGGTGGTGATGTCATCTATTACCCCATTTGCCAAACATCCATAATTTCTTCTCCCTCTTTCATCCATTTGTTGGGCTCTGTGTTAGTCTGGGTAGACTAGAGAAACAAATTCATGGACACTCTCATATGTATAGGACAGAGCTTTATACACAAGAGCAGTTGAATATTGAGAAAA
>NW_022111357.1:14152160-14169524 GCF_000313985.2 Echinops telfairi
GAGCTCCTCCTCTGCTTAGGGAACTGCAGTGCTTTTCCAATGACAGTAATAGCATCTGTGGTAGCAGCTTCAGCCTCAGTCTCAGCTGTCCTGTGACTGACCCTGTTGTACACACTTGATATAATGCTACTTAATCCACACAACAAGTGGGCAGGGAGGCAATTAGCCTTGCCGCACAGACAAGCACATGGCTCAGTAGGGATGAGGGGCTTGCTCAAGAAAGAGCTCCGCTGAGTCAGAGGCAGGTCAGGGATCCTTGTCAACCAGGTGCTAATCAAAAGTGTGTCATTCGTACAACGAGAGGAGGGACAGCCATTTCTGCCAGGTGAGGAAGCCAAGCATCAGGGAAGAATGAGACATTGCAGAGAGCAGGTGAGACGAGAACCCTGGGAGACAGGAGGCCGGATGAGCTGCCTGGGGCCCCCTTGGGGAGTTCTAGCCACGAGTGTGAGGTCCAGGTGCCCCTAAGTTCCCGCAGACACTGTGAGAATCTTGATGCCCCCATCTTATTTTCCTTTGTTTAAATTACACTGAGTATTTTTCCTGTCACTAGCAGAGAGCTCTAGCTGGGAATGACGAGTACACTTGTTTATTTTATTTTATTTTTGTAAAGTCTAAAAAAATAAAAGAGGACCAATTCTAGCAACGAGTGTCTCTTGCTCAGAGAGGCCTCATCAAATAAAAGGAACGAGGCTTTTGCAAACCTACATGGAAATTAAACCCACAATCTCGGCACACACTTGTTTGACAAGTGATAATTAACTGCTGACAATATAATTTCGGTTTGGATGCAAATGTGTTTTTCATTAAAAAGTAATCAAAGAGACACTGGCATCTGGGACTTCGGCCTCCAGCTGCGGAAGGTCCGCGCCTGCGCTGGAAGGCGTGAGGGTCCAGAGCCCTCTGCTCAGGTAGGACCCCGAAAGGGAGGTTGGGTTACAGGTCTTCACAACCACCCCAGAAGACAGTCCAGCCAGCTCCTCCCTTGCCAAGAGCCAATAATCTCCCCTGGGTGTCTCTGGTGGGCAGGAGGCCTGGGGCTGGCTTCAGTAAGGAGCGGGCACTCTCTCTCCTGTCCCCGCCCCCCCTTGCCATATCCCAGGTTCTTCAAGTACCACACCCCATCCTCACCCCATTTTACACAGACAGATGCTGAGGCACAGACATGGGGTCATTTGCTCACGGCCATGAGGGAATCATGGAGATCCCACTTGCGACCTGCCTGCCTTCCATGCTTGTGCCATTTACATCGCCTCCAGCCAGCTCAACTCCTCCATGCCTCAGTTTCCTCCTCTGCACAACGGGGACCATGATGGCATAAGGTGGCACAGGGCTAGGCAGTATTTCACTACGCTGCACACAGGGTCCTTAAGAGTCGGAACCAACTGCATGGCACCTAGCACATAGGAAGGCATGATGGTGTGCTGCGCTTGCTAGGACGAGGGCTGGATACAAGAAGTCCCTCCATCGAGGTCACCTGGAACAGTTATTATTGATGAATTGTATCTGAAGTAAGCCACCTTCATGCCTACCTTGGCCCGCGGACCCCTGCAGTCATCTCTGGGTTCTGAGCTGGATGCTGTCCAGACTGCCCAAGTCCATTTGAAAGTAAGGGACATCTGGGGTCCCGTGCTCTCAAAACAGGACTGACACCAAGGACGGGGCGAAGGCCGGGCTCCTCCGAGCACAGACATCTCAGGTTCCTAGTAGACATCGTCACAGCGGCCCCAGCTGTCTGAAGCAAGCTCGGCGTGCAGCAGCTATGAGTGCTGGGATCTTCTCTGTCACACTTTAGTCCCTGCCGTCTTCCCCGACGCCCAGAGACTCTACGCTGACGTCCGCCTTGTTACCCACAAGAGTGGCACAGAGCCCACCCTCACTGCTCCAGGACCAGTCCATTCTCCTGGCGTCTCTAGCCTCTGAATTGTGCTGTGCCACCTGTCTGTCCCCTTCCCGCTGGGTGAAATGGAATCTTCTAAGGACCAACTTTGATATCGACCTTCTTCTTCTGGATGCTCGGATCAGTCATTGTACTGCCGTCGGGACTCTGCGCAGCAGAACGCACGCCGATGCAACCCTTTCTGCATGTGAAACGCCACGACATCCATTCTTATCTTCCTGGTCCGCTTTGTTCCGCCCCGCGAGCATCACCTCACTGTCGCCACTCTCAGCTGCCCACCTAACCTTTCGGACTGCTGTGGCCAATTGGACCCCAAACAGATGTTTCTCTAAATGAGTACCGTGCTCCAGGCAGACATTCAGTGCCAATGAAGCTAAGCGCATTGCGTTGCTGACCCCAAATGTCAGCAGTTCCAGTCTACCGGCTGCTCTTTGGGAGGTAGAGGAGGTTTTCTGCTCCCACACAGCTTTGCGGCCTTAGAGACCCGCCGGCGCCCTTCTCTGTCCCAGAGGGTGGCTAGGAGTCAAGACTGACTCATGGCAACCTCAAAAGAGTGAGATTGTTTGGCTCAAAGAAGACTTCGGGGGACAATTGGTTTAGGGTTTAAAAATGCTCTCAGAGAAATCATTTCAGGGACTGAGCAGCCTCGATGGCTCGGTAAGGTCAAGATTCAACAAGAATTTGTAAGTTACTGCCTTTTCCTGCTTTTGGTCAAGATTCTTTTATGGAATCACCATCTAGGAAGAGCCATCCGATAGCCACTCTTTTATGGAATCTTGACCAAAGCATCCAGTAGCAGGAGCCAGGCACCATCCAGTACTTCTGGTCTCAGGGCCAAGGAGGTCGACCAGGGCCAGACATCCTCTTCCTCACGACACTCTGGGCGCAGGGCTGCCAGCAAAGCAGTATGCATCATCTTCTAATGAGGACCCCTTCATAGTGGATTTAGGGCCCACCCTAATCCAGGATGATTGCACTTTAAGATGATTACATCTGCCCAGTCCTCACTCTAAATAAACTTACATTCACAGGTACCCGGGATTTTGGACTTCAACCTATGATTCTTAGGGATGGAATTCAGCACATTATGGAGACAGAAGCCCAGAGGAGTGAGTGACTATTTAATGGCACATGGCCTTCCAAGTTCCTGACCCATGTCCCACGCAGTGCACGTCACCTCGTCTCTCAGGGCCATCACGGTGGCACCTTCCTTCCCATTCCTCAGCAGGGCCCCAGCCTCACAGAAAACCTTCCTATGCCACCATTAATCACACCTCCCAGAGGTTAATGTGCGAGGAGACAGTGTAAATTGTTATTTAAATAGCAATTATTAAGTCAGCTGGGGGTTGACTACATAATAGGTAATTATGCGACAGCATTGGGAAAACAGTATAGTCAATTCTATTTAGCTCTGTCCACAGAATCCAAAGTTAATCCTGGGGCACAGCCAGCTTCAACGGATATTTGTTTAATAATCTTATTAAATCCCAAGGGTAGTCAGTTTAGGAAGGACTCGGAAAAGACTGTGGTTTGCCAAGACCTCAGCTCCTAGTACTTGAATGGGTGTCCCCCTGGGACTTGGCAGTTGCCTGCCCTGTAATTTATCATGCCCCTCATATCCAGCTGGGACATTCTTATCATCCGCCCATTGATAAAGGAGCTCTGGTGGCTGGTGGTCCTGTCGGGTAAGAGTTGGCTTGCTAACCTCAGGATTAGTGGTTAAAACCCACCAGCCATGGGAGAAGGAAACGGATCCCATAGAGATCGACAAAAGATGGGAAATTCCATAGAGAGTGACTATGAACGAGAAGGAACTAGAGGGCAGTGGGGTCTTTTGGTACTACTGATGTGCTTGTTTAGCTATTCACTGGCTAGATTTTATATGTCCACTCACTCACTCACTCACTCACTCACTCACTCATTCACCTCTCCAACCAGTGAAGATTGGATAGTGATTTAAACGTGATGTCCTGCATTCACTCACATGTGGACTTGTCTCGTTTCCCCCATTAGTAGTTCACTCATTTCTTCCATGTCCGTGTACGGGGCGCACTCATTTCAGGCAGATGCTCAGGTGTGCTTTCAGCATTCCCTTGTTCCCTTGTTCATTTATTTACTTCTTTTAGCCATTCATCTTTATTGCCTCATTCGCGGAGTTATTTATGAATGTACTCTTTCATATGTGATTTCATTCATTCAGTAATCCGTTGTTCATTCAAGAACATGGTCAGCCATTCACTGATTTATTCACTTACCCGCCCCTCCTCACCCCCTTTTTGATAACCCACGTGGCCCACAGGGCAGAGCAGGCTCCCCATGGACACAGGACTTACAGGCTGACTGTGGACCCAGGGAGGTGGTTGTGTGAGGGAAGGTCTGACCCAGCACAGGAGGAAGGCGAACTGGTCAACTTGTGGGCCTTCCAGTCACACAGCTGAGATCCATCCAGCTCTGTCTCCTCCTAGCCCACCTCTCCCCCATGGAGGGCTTGTCACAGTCAGGAGCCCATCAGTCAATCTTAGCTGCTGTTGTTATTGTGATCCTATCTTCTAAAATAGAAAAATAGATACGTGGATGGTCTGGGAACAAAGCAAACCGCGTTCTTCCATTTTTTGTGGAGCACCAATTTTCACCGAATGACCTGGTCTTTGGAACCTAACCAGGTTGATGAGCAAGGTGTGGGTGTATTGCAGACGGCACTGCTCAGAACCTTCTCGTATTTGTCTTTCACTAAAGAAATGGTAGGTACAGAGCTGGTGGAGTGGCTAAGGCATGGGGTGTGCAGAAGCTCACCCTGGATAGCGATCACCAGAAGACTCTGCCAGTGGCCCACCTTTAGGAATACGCAGGGACCACCCCTTGCTCTGAGCCATTTTCTCTCCTGGTGATCATCTTGCACTCTAGGCTACCTTTTGACCCCAGTGCCCCATCATACCTGGAGATTTTGCCCTTCCCTGGGACGTTGGTGCACGTCTCTCTCCTCTTCTGTTCTTGGTGCCTCTCAGCCCTGGTCTCATCTGTCCGTCCTAAGGACATGCTCTCAGGCTACACTGGATGGCATCCTTTGGGTCTGATCCTTCCTGGCTACCATTCTTGCCCTGGGGCCTCCCATGGGTGAAAGAGCTCCCAGGCATCCCGGGAACCTACCCTAGAGGTCAGGTACTGTTTTAGGTGCCAGAGACAAATCAGAGGCAAGCCTTGCCTTCACAAGGTTCAAAACTGGTGTTGGAAACAGGTCTTGGGCTTTTCTCACTGTGATTCAAACCTCGTAGTCAGATCTGAAAAGAAGACAAGGAGCGAGAACTTGGCATCGATTGACTGTGAGGGACAGTCTGGTAGTGTCTGACTTTGCAGCCAAGAGGCTTTGGCTTTAAATCCAACCCTCTCAGCTTCCTGTAGTGGAGCGAGGCAGGGAAGGGAAGACAGCCAACAGAGGAGCAATATCAATCCCGGTGCCTCTTGGGCTGGAGCGTAACTGTTTGGGGAAGAGGAGTTCTGGGAGCCACTGCAGAGTACACATTACAGTTGTCCCACCGTGGGTTGAAGGAGCCATTGGCAAAAGACTTCTCCCTCCAGATCAAATGCGTCACCTTTAGTTGATTACTGCTCATAGTGACCTTATGGGACGGAGCAGAACTACTCTAGACGGTTTTCAAGACTGTACATCTTTTTGGAAGCAGACAGCTGCATCTTTCTCCCACTGGGCCACTGGTGGGTTGGAATCACTGATCTTTTGCTTAGCAGCCCAGCGCTTTAACCACTGCACCACCAGGGCTCCTTAACAGGCTTCTCAGGGGATGGGGGTGGAGATGATGCTGGCTCCTGGCATTTCCAGCTCCCGGTGGTCTAGTTGGACCTTGGGGAGCCTGACAAAGCAATCAATCCAGGAAATACAGGTGCTGGTGGCAGTGGGCCAGGCCAGAGGGCACTGACCAGGCGAGAGGGAGGGGAGGGGAGGAGTCTGAGAGTGCTTGTAGCAGCCGAGCACGCAGCACTGGTACACGCCTGGAAGGACTGCTGGGAAGATGCCAAGGGGGCACGTGGAGCATGGCTGACACTTACAAACGACACTGGGCTTCACGATGACGCCGAGGCTCCCTGTCTGGGTGTGAGGGCGACTTGTTCCAGTCTTGGCAGGGAGCAGTGGAGAAGAGATGACTTCAGCGATATGCGTGTTCGAGGAGCCAGCATCACCCCCTGGAGCTGTCTGACATCTCTTGCTGCTGGAAATACCGAGACGGATGGAAGACAGGCCTCGGGTTTCGAGTGGAGGGGCAGGGCCCCCACCTCTGTGGTCCTTTCCGGTGCTGTTGCCGTCTCTATTACTTCCCATCTCTCACTGCACCCCCCCCCCCCTCCAAAGGCAGTGGGCAAGAAACAGTGCCATCTGAAGGGCCATGGTCTGGACTCCGTGACAACCACCAGATCCAGGTAATGTGACGTAGTGGATTTTGAAATCAGTTGGGTGCTTCTAAGATGGTCAATGTTTCCGCCACTGCCTTGCTGAGCTGCTTCAGGCCTCCCTGAGCAGCTACAGTGTGAACGGCACGTGGACTGTGGGACCAGGTTAAGATAGGTCGGTGTGAACGAAGGGCTTGGAAGGACCAAACACAACAGTAACCCCGAGTGGGTGCATCTCCTCCATCCTTCCCCCGGATGTGGACCGGGGCCCACCTTCCACACGCAGATCTGGGCCTCTCTCAGGGCTCCCATATCTCAAGAGCCCCTGCTCTCAGAGCCGGAGGGGTGTGGGTAGCAATGCCCCTGTTAGCCGATCTCACAGGTCTCAACCCTGCTAACCCTGCCTCCCTGGGAGTCCTCTGGCTGGACTTAGAGGGACGGGTGAGAATCTTCTCTGGAGTCTCAGGCTCACGCAGCTTTCTCCAACCACGTTTTTCCAGCCCCGAAGCCAAGAGTCTGTTTTCTCATTTGGTTCAAAGTAGCTGCCCTGTGGGGTCTCTAGGACTGACCCTTGGGGGAGAGATGCCTGCTCCTTGCAATCCCAGCTGCTGCCCCTCTCCACATCAGTGTCTGGAGACAAAACAGGGAGGTGGAGAACCGGCCTGGCTCCCTTCTTCAGTCTCCTGTCTGGAGAATTCAGGATTTAGGTAACTGGGGTAGGGAGAGAACACGTGGGGTCCTGGGGTCCGGATCTGGCAGATGACTCTGGGTAGATTCTGCCACCTTTCTGAGTCTCAGGTGCCACATTTTTTGGGACGGGAGAGCAATACTAACCTCCTGGGACCGCAGGGAGGCTTTATGGAGACAGTGGAGGGGAAAGTGTTTCATGAACTCTGACCGCTCATGCTGAGGCTGCCATCATCCTCACCTCTGGCCTTTGACTCTAAGCCCCACCTCACTTCTGCCTCACTCCTTCCTCACTGACCAACCTTCATCTTTGATTTTAGTTTAGAGGTTCAAGATCAAAAGACCGAGCCACCTAACCGCCATGTTTCATACATTGGGGAAACCGAGGCCCTGAGATGAGGCGCAACAGACTCAAGGTCACCCTGAAAAGTGAGGGCAGATCCCAGAGCCCCACCCAAGAGTCTCAGCTCCAGCCCCTGCTCTTGTACAGCTGCGGCCCACCACTCACCTCTCTGCGGCCCCTACTGGCCTTGTCTCGGAATGTCTCCAGGTCTTCTCATCGAAGACTGAAGCCAGCACGCTGGCTCGAGGTTGCCTTCAAATGACTAGATTTCTCTGGGGCTGATTTCCTCTTTAAACTCCTTCCCCGACACCAGCTAGCCAGGTTTTCGGATCTAAACTGGCTGTCAGTGTCACGCCACTAGAAATACACACGATCTAGCGCCCATTTGAACACAGCATGCTCCCGATGTCATTACATTTAGTTACAAATCCCATTGACAGGCAGTAAGTATTACAGGGATTCTGCTTACAGCTGCAGTCAAGCTGATTCTGACTTGTGGTGACTCCACGTGCTGCAGCATAGCACTACATTGGTTAAACAGGCTGCTAATGGCAGGGTTGACGGTTCAAATCCACCGGTCTCCCCGGGAGAGAAAGATGAGGGTGTCTGGTCCCATAAAGATTGACGATTTCAGAAACCCTCTGGAGCAGTTCTGCTCTGTTTTATAGTGTGGCCACGAGTCAGAAGTGACTCGGTGGTCGTGGATTTGAGTTGCAACCTTCCAGAAGCATATTGTGAAGCCTTCCTTCTAGGTGCCTCTGGGTGGGTTTGAACCACTGGCCTTTTGGTTAACAGCCCAGTACTTAGCCATTTGTGCTATTCAGGGGTGCCTATTGCAGGCAGGAAGAGTTTAATTTGGAAAACTTTGCATCACCACACACATATACATTTCACCACTCAGACTTACTTTTTATAAGCCGAGAAAGAGCAAAGCATTTTTAAAGGTCACCTTACCCTTACAACTATTCTGCATGTTCATCTTTCAAGCAAATGTCGAATGTGTGAATGTGAGTGTTTTATCACTTATATAATCCTGCCTTCTTGTCTTTTTCTGCTGCTGCAAGTGACTTCCACCCTGCACCATGTCACAGCCAATTTCTCTTTGCCGGCTGAGGATTTATCTTTTTAATCCGCTCTGAGAGACTGGACATAGTTCCTGGGCCACAGAGAGATGCTACCTGCCAGGCAGCCTGGAGCTTGTATTTCAAAACTCTCAGCGCCTTCCATATGCTGACCATCTCCGCCACCCTCTCCTGAGCACCCATTGTGGGCCAGGTGCTGTGCTACATGCTTTAAAACAACATCTCTAACCCTCATGTTTTCAGCTGGTCTTGTTTGCTGTGTCAAACCGTCAAGCCTCCTTGCTGCACCAAATGGTTGAGCCAAAGTTCAGGGCCATTAACACCAGTGTGAGTTACACACATGTGTCGGATGGGACAATGCTTCACTCAGGCCGGAGAGAGGAGACAGAGTAAGTTTGGCTTCAAGAGTGGACGCTGGTTCCCTGAGGCCCGCGGGTCTCTCCTCTAGGCCCAGAGGGCTGGATTCCTGCAGTGTACACACATCGTGTGAGACCTGTGTTCCTTCTGCCCCTCGGGAGCAGGGTCGGCTAGGTAGTGTGTAGTGAACACACTTAGAAAGCCGTTCCGGGGAATCTTGACATGTGTTGAGGACAAGACGGGGGAGATGTGCCTGTGGGCTGCTAGCTGCGATGGGGTGTAGTCTGGGTCAGGACACTCTGGGAAGCGAGCCAACCCACCCTCACCCCATCTAAGGAGGGGACACTGCATGTGGCTCAGGGCCGTGTCCTTCCGCCAGTCTGAATTCAGTTCGAGAAGCTGAACTCTCTGAAGAGGACCGCGCCACCAAGACTGGAGGAAGAGGCGCAGTGACACGCAGTTGACACGACCCTGCTGTATGTCGCCTTCAGTATGAATGACGTCGCAATGGAAAGCAAATAACCATCCTGCCCACCGGCCCAATGCAGAGCCGAATAACACACAGAGAAAATATTGAAGTTGTCAAGGATTTCATTTGGAAGCAGTAGTCAAAAAATGGAATGGCACACCGCATTTGGAAAATCTATTGCAGAAGACACTTACATTGATTATTTTTAAACCAAAGATGCCGTTGTGAGGACTGAGGCGCACGTGCCTCGTGGTTTGAATCGCCTCACGTGCACGTGAAAGCCGGGCCACGAAGAAAGACAGGCGAAGACTGGGGCAGCTGAGGGTGGTGTTGGGGAAGTATCGTGACTACGCCAGGCCAGGAGAGTCATGCAGAAAGTCGAGTTTTGGGGAGGGAGGGGGAAAAATGAGCTGACACCAGGGGCTCAAGTGGAAAGTGGGTGTCGTAAGAATGATGAAGTCAACATATGTACTAAAGTGCTGGACACAGATGACGTATGTACAGATTGTGATGAGTTGTATGAGCCCCTAATAAAATGCTTATTTTTTAAAAAAAAGCAAAGACAAGGAAAAAAAAAAGTAAGTCGAGTTTATTTTAATTGAACAGCGGGATGACAACCAGAATAGGAAACGGATGTCCTCAAGGTCACTTGATGAGTCAGTGTCTGGACTTGAACTTGGGTCTCCTGCCCTTGGTTGTTACTTATCATTGCCCTCTGTGCTGGAGTCGTAGCAGGAACCCAGGAGACTGGGAGAGGGTGGGCTTCTGTTTCTCTCCGAGCAGATCCTAGGAAACCATCAGCTGCCAACACAAGAGAGAAGAGGGAGTCGAGGGTGGTGCAAGGCTGGCAGTTTGAACTCATCCAGAGGCATCTTGGGAAATGATGCCCATCTGCTATGAAAGGTCACAGCCTTGAGACCCCTATGACCGTAGTTCAGTTCTGCACGCATGGAGTTGCCATGGGTTGGGACGGACTTGAAGGTAGCAACTGACAAACCATAACTGCAGTGAAAGTCAGAACCCACACCAGGGAGGAGGACCATGCCTGGACCCAGGGCTAATGAGGGTCGCCTGAGACAACAGGAAGATTTGAGGGGCACATCATTGATTTCAAAGTTGAGAACCCTGTGTAGGAAAGGTCAGTGGCTGACCAGGCTTGCAGCCCCGATGGACCAGGTGAGAGGCTCTGAGCGCCTTCCCGAGCACCTCTACATCGATCCAGGGGTTCACTCAGCCATCCTTCATCTTCTTTTGCTTGTGGAAAGGCTCTGACAAGGCATTGCCCACGGAGTGGGTGAAGACTGTCTACTGGGATCGGCTGCTCACTCTCCTGTCCGACAAATCCAGGGACTGCTTCAGAAGAGAGGTGTTTGGGCCTGGATTACAATCATCGTGGAAGAGAGAGCTGGCTGAGTTTGGGGCAGTGGGTTGAGCTGGTGACACAAGGTAATGTGAGGGTGACCCTAGAGTTAGCAAACAGAATTGTGTTAAGAGCATCAATTTTGTTGGGAGGAAACTCAGGTATTGTGTTCATTTCCCCACCAATTATCCAGAGTCTCTCGCAGCCTTTCAGGCTCCTCGTTTCTAAAATGAAGCTAACAGTGGTGCCATCTTCATACCGCGAGAGATAATGGATGGGGAACCTGTAACCCATGGCAAGTGCTGGGTGATTGGCAGCACCATCACACTTTGGACCCGTCACTCGAGGGCCATGAAGGTCAGGGTCGTCAGCACCGAGGCAAAACAAAATGCTCTGAGTCTATTTCCCTACCACCGAAGAAAGAAAGGACCGAGGGTGGTGCCGGTGCAGGCAGTATTTCCCTCTGTTGTCCGGGGGGTGCTATGAGACGGAAGAACAGGAGAGACACGCACATGGCTATTGGCCGGAATCCAAGAGCCGATCCTGATTCCGGTTCCAACTCTGCCACTAACTCAGAGATGGACTCTGAGAAAAAGGTTTCTCCTCCTTGCAGCTCTGTTTCCTTACCTGGTGAGTGAAGGGTCGGGAGCGGAATGATTATCAAAGCCCTGCTAGCTGTAATACTCTTCCTGGATGAATCTGGGAGATATTTTCTAGGCTTTTTTTTTTTTCAATATTCTGTGAGGTTTCTTATGAAAAGGCCTTTTAGGAAATCTGTAATTAGTTTGGCCATCAAGGAACATAGCAACATTGATTATCCATTCATCAAACGCTCCTCTGTAGAAGAGGGGTAAAATGCTTGGAAAGTAAATCACAGTGTGACAGGGAGGCTTCTGATGAAAGTGCTTTCTAGGAAATCTGTTCCTGTAAACACCCAGGGAACCCCATGGGGCAGTTAGTTCTGCTCTGTCACAGGGGCTGTTATGAGTTGAAAAGGGACCTGACCGCATTTAGCAATAAGACCTTGAGTTAAAAACAAAACAAAACACGAAGTCACAGGAGTTGTTCAGTTCTGAGTCCACCAGCTTTTCTGAGGAAGCAAGAATAGGCTTTCGGTTCCCAGCAAGATTTACCACCTCGGAAACCCCAAAGGGCGGTGCTACCCCGTCCTACAGGGGGCGATGGGTCAGAATCTACCCCAGGGCAGTGAGAGAGAGGCTGGCGTCGGTGCTGTCCAAGGTTCTGAAGTCAAGCTCTGGAACCTGTCATGGGGGCCGAGGCTAAATGGAGGAGGTAGCACATCTTTCAACCTAGAATCAACCTTCCTTCTGCCTCTCTCCTGACCCACCCTGCCAGACCATCAGTTTTCTGTGATAGTTAGGAGTTGTGTCGGCTTGCTAGCACAGGGTTTTCAGAGGTTTGGCGGTAATCCCCGTGGTATGATCTAGCACAAAGTAATCAACTCCACGATGGGGTCTAACATAGCAGAATCGACTCTGTGAGCAGCCAGCAGCTGTCGTGAGATGCAGTCACTTCGATAAGGTCATAGCTTTGATGCAGTTGGATGAAAGACTCCCTGGTGGTGAGGCCTGCTCCTTTGGAAGCAGCCTCTGGGAAGCTTCACTTCTGCTGGATGTGGATCCTGCATCTGGTTTGTCAACCTCCTGCCGGATGGTCTTCTGATCCCAGGAGCCGTCAGCAGAAGGCTGACCTTGGATGTGATGTCGCATCTGCCAGTGTGTGGTCTCCTTGCTTCTTGTCAGACCCTGCAGGTACATGAGTCAGGAGAAGCATGCAGCCTACCTTCTGACCCACAGACTTGAACAAAACAGGACTTACCTACTTAGATAACAGCGTGAGCCGTTTCATGAATACATTTCTTTATGGGGCTGACAGGTACCATTGAGATGTTGGGTGCATGCTGACTCATAGCGGCCCCGCGAGAACAGAACAACAGAAGCAAACACCGTCTGGCCCTGCGCCATCCTCACAACCCTTCTTATGGCTGAGCCCATGGTCGTAGCCACTGTGCCCGCCCATCTCGTGGAGAGTCATCCTCCTGGTCACTGCCCCTTGGCCAAGTATGGTGTTCTTGTCCCAGGACTGGTCTTTTGTGATAACGTGTCCCAAGTATGTAAGATGAAGTCTTGCCAGCCTGGCTTCCAAGGAGCATTCTAGCTGCACGTGTAATACAGCTTTGTCTTTCTTCTGCAGTCCATGGTACCTTCTGATCGTCATGCTCCTTGGGCCTTCCCTGGTCAATGTCCAACGTTCACAGGCATGTAAGACCATCACCATGGATTGGATCAGGTGCACCTTGGTCCTCAAAGTGACATCCTTGCTTTTCAACGCTTTAAAGAGATCTTGTGCAGCAGATTTACCCAACACTATGCCTTGTTTGATCCCCTGACGGCTGCTTCTATGAGCAGTGGTTGTGGATCCACACAAGATGAACTCTTTGGCAACTTCAATGTTTTGTTCATTTATCATGTTACCTATTGTCCAGTAGTGAGGATTTTGGTTTGCTTTGCACTGAGGGATAATACATACTGAAGACTGCAATACTTGGTCTGCATCAGCAAGCACTTCAAGTCCTCCTCACTTTCAGTAAGCCGGATTGTGTCATCTGCATATTGCAGGTTGTTCGTAAGCCTTTCTCCAATCCTGATGCCACTTTTTTTTTTCTCAGCACACAGATTGAGTAAGTATGAGACCAGGATCTTTCCTGATTTTAAATTATCCTTCTTCTGAATGTCCTGTTCACACAACTGCCTCTTGATCCATGTGCAGGTTCTGCGTGAGCACAATGAAGTGTTCTTGAATTCCCATTCTTCTTAAGGATATCCATCGTTTGTTTTTTTACCTACACAGTGAACTGTCTTTGTAGAGTCAATAAAATACAAGTAAGCATCTTTCGGATATTTTCTGATTTCAGCCAAGGTCCATTTGACCTCAGCAATGATACATCTTGTCCCACATTCTCTTTTGAATCGACTCTGAACTTTTGGCAGCTCCCTGTCAATGCATTGCTGCAATCTTGTTGAATGATACTCAGCAAACTTTAACTTACAAGTGGTATCAATCTCTATACACGTACACATGTAAGTGTTATTGTTTTTGCTCCCCCCACCCCTTTTTAAAAGTTTGCGTTTTGTAGAGAACCCAGTCTCACACAATCTCCCATTTCCATAGCCCTAGGGACAGAAAACGCAGGTGTCTTCTGAACATGAGACACGTGAACAGACTGTGTTCTCTGGGTTGCGGTCCTAGGCTGAATGTATGTCCCAGGTTTAAGAGAGTCCAGCATCAGAGATACGAAGTCAAGTTCTCTCCCAACCACCTCAGCATCTCCATGTGCATTCTGGCTGGAGTTGGGCATAATCATACTGCCTCCAGGGAAGAAATTGGACACGGTATTCACTTAACATGTGCTAGATAAAGTAGGAAAAAGAACACTCAGAAGTCATGGTCAGAGTCTCACCTAAGCTTTGAGGGGGATTCTCAGAACCACCACGGAGCAGTGGACAGCCTGGAAATAGGGAATCTGGGTAGGAAGGGTAGGGACACCTCATGGCTGAGACTCATAGGTGGAGTCAGATCATGGCGGAGACCAGACCAGCAGCAGGGGAAATAGACTTGAAGGACCTGTAAGCAAAATACCAGATGTGATTGATAATCAAGTGCCCCCTTCCATTCCATTTTATCTGACCACTGAGAACTTATTGTACTAACAGTTTACATGCACGGTTTCATTCCATCCCTTTGGCACGCTAGAAAGAAAACATCACCACTTTGAAGTTTAGGGTACGGAGCCTCAAAAATGAAGGGGCTTGACCTAAACTTCTTAGCAGGTCAGTAGCAGACCTGAGGTTTGAAATAAGCTCTCTACACCGGTAAGGTCCACACACCTGAATCATACCCCGTCGCCATTCCCAGGAATACAATAAAAACCAGTCTGGTCTAGCCACCAGAAAAAGCTTTGGTCGCTGAGCAAGCAGGATGGGCGAGGAAAGCGTGCGGAGTCTCTCTGCTGCCTGCCTCTTAGACTGGAACAGGCAGTGCCTGGGAGGAGGGGCAGGGTGTGCTGGTAGCTCTTGCTTTAAGAGGCTGCAGGTCAACTTGCCAAGGCAAATTGACCTTTGGGTCCTTTGACCCTAGTCAAGGGTTCCCTAAGCACTGGCTAACCCACTAGATAGGACTGGGACATTGGGCATCTTGTCCTTATCGAGATGATGTGACTCTGGGAATAGCAGAAAAACTATTTGCTGAGAAGTTATTTCACTCATCATCAAGTATCTATGGATACCCACTAGGGGGCAGTCTCTGGGGCTACAATGGCAAACCCCATAAAACAGGCAGTGACAGAACCAGGACACTGGGTACCGTACTCTGACCACTGCGTCTGCCACCAGGCCCACGTGAGAGCTCCCTTCTCATGCTCTGGCCTATCTAGCTGCTCACCCCACTGGATACTCTCTTCTCCCCACTCCTCCAACATTGCTGTTGACTTCTTAATTTCCGCAGTGCTGGTGGAAAGGGGAAAACACAGATGAGTGGAGGACAAATCACAGAGTCCAGCAGGAACCTTCTTCCTGTTTCTTCCCATAAGACGTCGCCAGGTTAACTCAAATTAATTCAAGCCCAGCCATAACCGAAGAATAAAATGGAGTGAGTTAGATTCATTGTCTTAGTCTAGGATTAATCTATTCATCAGCTTAGCTCATTGGAAGAAAACATGCATCTTCAATAGTTTCTAGCAGAAAATGAATGCCTCATTAAGTTAAACATATTAACCTGAGAACAGTATTGATGTCAGGCAGACGAATGAATGTCATTATGAGATGCACAAGGGTCCCCGGAGGGACCCGGGAAGTCATTAGGTACTTTCTGCGGATGCGATGAACTGGTGTACTACCCGGGATGGAGCAGGGCAGGGGACAGAGGCTGGTCCTGATGCCTGGCCATCCCTGTACATTACGCTCTCTGATCAATCCACCCATCTGGCTGCTTGAGAAAAGACGCCTGGATAAAGGAGGGTCCTGATGAGGTTTGATGTTCTGTGTTCCCAAGAGGAAAGAAGTGGTGTTAGCCTCTGACACAAGAGGGATGGCAGCAGGGGTGTCTAGTTCTGGGCTCAGCCAAAACTTCTGACTGAGGAGCCAACCATTGTGCTTTTACCTGTGCCGCCCTCTCACGGACCCCCCTGGGAAACCTGCCCCTGCCCATTCATCATACTGTGGAGGCTTGCATGTTCCTGTCGTGCTGGAAGCGCCGCCGCCAATATCTCACCTGGGCAGTGCTTATAGATAAAGATAGGCCCAAAGAGATGGAACGGTAATCTACTTCCAAAATCAGTGAACATCTAATACCCCATTGTTCTAAAACAGTGCTTCCCAACCTTCCACGACCCTTTAACACAGTTCCTCATGTTGTGGTGGCCCCCCAACCATAAAATTATATTCATTGCTACTTCATAGCTGTAATCTTGCTACGGTTATGAATCAGAAGACCCCTGTGAAAGGGTCATTCAACCCCAAAGGGGTCGCGACCCACAGATTGAGACCCACTGCTCTAAAACGTGCTGGAAGGCACCATACAATGGCCACAACTGAGTCACGAATACCTAAGACCATGAAGATGAAGCAGAACCGGGGAAGCTTTTGTTCGGTGCTGTCCAGGCTGCCATAAGTCGGAGCTGACTGGACGGCAACTAACAACACCAACAATAGTTGAATATAGGGAAACGGAGTCTCAGAGGTCTTAAATACCATCGTCACAATGACCCAGCTTGTAGCTGATGTTGGAACCCAGACGGTCTGACTCGGGGGTGGAGAGATCTTCTCATAGCCCCTCACAGCCTTCTTCTGGGTGACCTGCCTTTAGTGTCTCTCTGTAGAATCACATCTACCCCGAATGGGAGAAAGTCTCTTGGTGATCATTCAAGAAGCAACAAAGGGTAAGAGAAATTACGTCTATCTAAGAACCAATCTGGCCTCGCTATAGATCCTGGCTTAGGAATTTCCCATCTATCAATCCTCAGTAAAGTTACTCTGACTCTCAGTACTGTTATCACTCAGTCAAACGAGGTTAGATAATCCCTACTCCACACATGTGTTGTGAGCATTCAATGAACCCAAAGGCCAAGTCCCAACACACAGCAGGTGCTCAGGAGATAACTGGTTCCCACCTGTTGTGCCCTGGGCTCCTGGCTCATCTGGGCTGGGATTGGTCCTTGGTGAAGGGCCAGGTGGTGGCTTGTGGAGGAGCATACCTGCCCTTCCTGATGGTCACCTCCAAACCCCACAGTTCTCCTCTGTCCCCTGAGGGCCTTCTCTGACCCAGGTCCCAGAGAGGACCATGACCATTCGTGCCTCTAACCCTTGAGTGGTCACACTTGAGTGGACTCGATGAACAAATGACATTAGAGAGAATCCAGGCCTGGAGATGGGGCAGGACAGTGAGGGGAAGATCTGCACCCGGAAGTAAAGACCTTGGAGAAAATGTGGGAGGCAGTATGGGAGGTGCCTTCTAGGTGTGTAGTGGGCAAGTAAGAATCCCCTGGGGACTGAGTGGCTAGCGGTCCAGCCCAAGTTGAGGCAAGAGAACAGCATGGAGCTGGAGATGGACGGTCTTCAGCATCTCCTCCATGCTCGGCCAGGGCTGCATGTCTATCTTCTATGGATTCATTAACAAGAGAGTGGACTGTTAGTTGTTGTGCACGTCGCAGAGCCTGGGGACCTCCTTTATATCCATGATCTCATTTGA
>NW_022111357.1:14170295-14184852 GCF_000313985.2 Echinops telfairi
ATGATCAACACAGAACCTGCCCGCCCCCAGAAGGATGAGCAACAGAAAGCATGGGGGAAGGAAGACAGTGGTCACCGTAAGATATGAAAATGATAATCATTGATAATTTATCAAGGGGTCATGAGAGTAGCGGGGGGAAGTAAAAAAAGAGGAGCTGATACCAAGGGCTCAATGGAAAGTAAAGATTTGGAAAATAATGATGGCAACATATGTACAACTATGCTTGATACAATTGATGTATGGGTTTTTATAAGAGCTCTAAGAGCCCCTATAAAATAATCTTTTGATAAAAAAGTAATAATAAAGTGGGTTAACCTAGCTGAAACAGTTAGAAATTATGCAGCACATATTGGAATGCACGTTGCAGCATATATTGGAATTCCACTTCTCTTTATGGCTGGCTGCCCTACGCTGTGTGTCTCCACTACATTTTATCATTCCTTGCACTTGTTGAGGGACACTGGTATTTCCATCTTTGGGCAGTGTGAATCATGCTGCAATGAACTTCGATGTGCAAGCATCTCTTTGAGCCCTTGACTTCAGTTCTGTTGACTATGCATGTAGGAGTAGAACTGCTGGGCCCTATGGAAGCTCTCAACTGAACTTTGTGAGGCACCGCCATACTGCTTTCCACAGCAGCTATACCCACAGGATGCCGCACAGTCCCGAGGTCCTGAATACCGGCCTGTGAGCTACTTCTGTGATTCACAGCCAATGAATAGAGGGAGTCCCAGGCTCTCTTCTGGGTGTGAGCTCCCCTCACTGTGAGCACCTGCTGGTTTATAAAACGGGTGCCTGGGCAGATGTCTTCTCCTTCAGGACGTCAGCAGGGGAGCTGAGCAACTTCAGTTTGTGGCCCTGCTGGATCCTTGGGTGGGTCCTGTCCCGGGCAGACCTTGCCTGGAGAAACTGCATCCAGCTATGCAGACAACGCAAAGTGGGAGAGGGCATCTGAGCTTGGGCAGAGGGGCTGTTGAGGATTGCACATCCCAGGGAGAGAAGACCTTGAGGAGATGACTTATCTTTGAAACCTGAATGGGCTGATGCAGGTAAGTAGAAGTAGGTGCCTCCTGTGTGGCCTGAGTTTCCGACAGTCAGAGCTGCGGGGAGACAGACGGACGGCACATCCTTGGGAGTGTGCAAGCAGGAGTGCAATGACTCCTTGCTGGGGGCATGCTCGTGAGATGAAGTGCTCAGATCAGGGCACCAGACTTGCCTGGTTTTGAGTTGTGGTTAAATGACTTTAACGCTGAACCAGAAGTCCCTCACCTGTAGCCCAGGGATAAGATCATTCCCCACCCTTGGGCTCTTATTGTGACATTTCATTGAAGTGATACAATTAAAGCACTAATGAATACAGTCTGGGGCACAGAGACACCGCCAGAGCTAAAACCACGGTCAATTCTATAGTGACCCTATAGGCCACAGCAGAACTGTCCCTGTGCCTTTCCAAGACTAACTCTTTATGGGAGTCGAAAGTCTCATCTTTTCCCCACAGATCAGCTGGTGGTCTTGAACTGCTCACCTTGTGGTTCATAGCCCCATGCATAACCCACTATGCCACCAATACTATAGTCTAAGTTTTGCTTTTTCACTGAGAGACTTCTGGCCTCAGAGAAGTCTGGGGCCCATGTCTACTTCCAGCACACAGAGCCTTTGGAGGGGGATCTCCATGGATGTATTTGCTCTCTCTCCAGCCCTCTCTCTTCCTGCTGGCTCAGAAACCTCCCCCTGGCCTCCCTGATGGACGGTGGCCTCCTGTGGTGCTTTAAGTTTCCTGGTTCACACTGTCCCATGTGCCCACGAGAATGCCCGGTGATCACCCCGCAGGACAGTGAGAACAAGAGGCTAGTCACCCATGGATTCCAGCCTGGCAGGAACAGTTGTTACCGAGAAATGGTGAGCAGTGGCAGCCTGCTGCAAAGAATGCCAATTATGTGAGACATGGGTGTGGCTGAGTACTGTATATATATTCACATATATTTAAAATATGAAATATGAGGGGTAACACCCAAAAAGCAGATTTTTTTCAAAGCTATGATTTAAACTTTTTTTTTTTTTTAACAAAACAACCTTATCACCTTCAAAGTACTCTCCATTACACTTAATATATTTGTTAAATCTGTAATTCCATTCGTGGAAACATTTTTCAAACTCATCTGTTTGGATGGCTGACACCACCTCCCTCGTTTTCCCCCTACCTCTTTTACATCATCAAATTGCTGTCCTTTCTTGTCTCTCTTCATTCACAAAAACAAGAAGTCGCACAGAGTGAAGTCAGGTGAGTATGGTGCATGGGGCAAGAGAGGTATGCTGTTTTTTGCCAAAACCTGGGGCACTGAGTTGGCTGTGTGAGCAGGTGCATGTGGTCGTGGCAAAACCAGTCCCCTGTCTGCCACAAATGAGGTCTTTTTGTTGCACACTGTTATGCAATCTTTTCATGACCTCTAAATAGAAAGGGGGGGTTCAATCACAGGGATCCACCTATAACCCCCTCTCAGGGGGACAAACAAAGGAAAAGTGGGTGAGGGTTGACAGAGGACTATGTAAGATGTGAAAATAATAATCTATAATTTATCAAGGGTTTGTGAAGCAGGGTGGGTGGGGGAGGGAGGGGAAGAAATGGGGAGCTGAAATCAGGGGCTCAGGTGGGAAGAGAATGCTTTGAAAATGGTGATGGCAGCATATGTGCAAATGTGCTTGACACACTGGATGAATGTATGGACTATGACAGGAGATGTAAGAGCCCCCAATGAAAGTATTTAATAATGAAAAGAAAAGCTTGATGAACAGTCTGACCTGGTGGAACAAACTCCAAATGCACTGAGTCAAAATTTTCATCCATTCAAGAAGTCAATGGACAGCTAGGATAAGGCTTGTCATCAATCGACTTGTCACCTTTTTTGAAATGAGAAAACCACTCGCGCACTTGAGTTTTTCCCACAGTGCTGTCCTTGTAAGCTGTGGTCAACAACACAACAGTTTCTTTGGCACTTTTCCTGAGCAGGAAACAAAATTTCACAGCTGCAAGATGTTCTTTTAAATTAGCCATAACAGAAACCGAGGTTCGAGCTAACCTGCTTTTATGTAAAAATTCACTGTGACTAGAAAGAACCTTCCCAGGCAATGCCACTGCGTGCACTAACTCAGAGCGAGTTGCTTGATGCTCCCGTATGGGGAAAATGCGTACTATGAAAGCTCCACTCCACCCACCGCAATTCTGGGTTCTTTTTGGAGGGGTGGGTGGGACCCCTCATATGCATCTATTTAAAAGGAGGCAGGTAGGTTGTGAATCCTCCCTAAAAACCGGAGAAAACAAAGCAGCTCTATTTCTGAGGGGAGAGTGGAAAGAGGTTGGGTCAGGAGTAAGAGCTGAACAGTGGGATGAGTGAGGCTGCTAACCACAAGGTCAGCAGCTCGAAACCACCAGCTGCTCCCTGTGAGAAAGACAAGGCTTTCCACGCCAGTAGCGTTCCAGGCTTGGAAACTCACAGGGGCGGTTCTTCTCTCACCTAGAGGGTTGCTATGGGTCGGCATCGAGTCCACAGCCGTGAGTTTGGGCAACGGGGAGGGTGGCAGCGGTGCCTCAGACCGTCTGTATTCTTTGTTCTTGGGCTTCTCTCAGCTGCATTGCTTTAGAGCAACGGTTCTCAACCTGTGAGTCACTACCCTTTCTGGGGTCAAACGATCCTTCACAGGGGTCGCCCGATTCATAACAGTAGCAAATTTACAGTGATGAGTAGCAAGAAAATAATTTTATGCTTGGGAACCACATGGGGAGCTATATGAAAGGGTCGCGGCACGAGGAAGGTTGAGAGCCACTGCTTTATAGCCTTGACCAGCTCCGGGCAGCATGACCCAGACAATTTCCAACACAAACACTGATTCTTGCTTCATCGACAGTGCACTGTGACAGAGAGCTACTTTCTTTCTTTCTTTTTTTTGTCTTGCAGGTGTTACAAGAGACTGGTGGTTGTGGGGGAAAGAGGGGCCGAGGTTCGCCTTGTCATAAAATAGAGCCATCTCTGCTCTGGCATCCCAGAGGGACCCCTCCCCCAGAGGCGATCTGGCGGGCCCTTCAGCCCACCGCGCTGGTCTGACGCAATCTCGGGGGCTCTCCTCTGATCATTTTCTCCGGACGCAGAAATGCAGTTTAATGTCAGCTGACGGAAACATAAATATGACGGAAACATAAATAAGACCCGTCAAGCTTTGCTGTAAATGCTTCTGCAGGGCTCCCAGCAGAGCGGCCCAGCCGGAGGTTCACTCGCTCTTTTTTGGTCTTCGTCAAAGGCCCTCCCTTGAGTGATTGGCCACTTAGCACTTGTGAATGGAGCTACTACCTCCACCAACTGTAAGTGTTTTCTTGAAATTGATCTTCTCAGGAAAGCATGCGTTGGAGACATGAAATAACCATCAGAGAGCCACACTGAATGGCACTTTGTCAAGCGGAGAAGAACAGCCCTCTGGAAGCCAGCTCTAAGAGGAGGGTGTGTAGGGCTGTTGACTGAGATGAGCAGGTGACAGCCCCTGAGCCGCTGAGCTGATGTGCTTTTCTCCAGGCGCCTGTTGGTTCTGGATCAGTCTTACTGCTTCTGGCCATGCTCCAACTGAGGTGGGGGTGGGTGGTGGGTGGGGGTAGCTTTGCCTTGACAAAAGAAGTGGGTAGAGGTCCTGCTTTTTCCTCCAGCCCCTCCTTGCCTGTCCTGTGCTCCTCTCATGGGCTCTAGGGGCTGAGGAATGATCCCCGAAGACCCTGGGAAAAGCGGGATCAGGGCCCCTCATCCCCAGGAAAGGGGGTCACGTAGATCTCCAGACAGAGATGGAGGAACTGAGGCCCGCTGCCTGCCCACCTTTACCTGACAAAAGGCCTCGGAGTGGGCTGGGGTCCTGGGGAGGCAGTCAGTGAACTCCTGAGAGTGACCTGTTTCCAGTCCCATGTGAGAATGGGAACTTGGGGCCGAAGTTGGCTTAGTCCCGGCCTCCCACCCCAGTAAGGCCCTGCTAAGCTCTCACTTTGTGGGCTGCCTCTGTCCCCTTGTCCAGTGAATGCAGCTCTAAGCCTGTTACTATTGCTTCTCCGTGTAGACTCAGTTGATGTCCGTCTCTTCACCAGGTCAGCCTTTCTGTCCTTCGGAGCGCTGAGCCTGGGCCGTGGCTCTGTGAGTGATGGTCACCAGGAGACACCAACAGAGAGAACATTCCAGAGAGGCTGGCAGGGAGGTTGGGATCCCTGGGGCTGGGTGGGCACCACGGTGTCTGCTATGATCACTCCACCTACTGCTCTGGGCTCTCTATAGCAGCCACCTCTGACCCAGTCCCCAACCAGAGACAGATGAGCCAACCCACGGCTCCCAAGCCACACACGTCTGCTACAGACACCACCCGCTTTAAGCTAGTGGCCCTGGAAGGCTTGGCCTGTGCTGTTCCCAAACCTCTGGGGGAGGCACTTCCTCAGACACCATGTTCCCAGGGAGGGAGCTTTGATGAGTCTGTGGGCTTTGAGCCTCTTGGCTATGAGAACCGGAAGAGCTAATGCTACAGAATAGGAGAAGCCAGAGGCCAAATGCCAGACTGCAGTGAGCACAGGGTGGGGCACAGCCCAGGTCAGTGCAGTCTTGGCGGGCAGGTTTGTGCAGGAGCTGACACCTGCACATGGGGGTGAGCTTCAAGGACCCAGAGGCAGGGAGACCACCGGAGGGTCGCTCCCTTGTCTTGGCAGAGCAACAGGTGAGGGAGGAGGCTGGGCCTGGCCCTAGGGGCAAGAGCCAGCACAGGAGAGAGCAGATCTTAGTCCTGGCCAGGCTCTGTTCCCAAGGCTCAGGCTTTAGGACCACACGTTCAAATGCCAGCTCTGCCATGTTGGGTAAATCCCCTCTGAGCCTCAGTTTCCTCATCTGCAACACAGGCATAATCCATCGTTTTAAACGAGGCAGCAGCAAAGACCGAGCACTCTGGAGCCAAATGAAAACAAGACAAAACACCAACCCCAAATCAAAACAAACCCATTGCTGTTGTCGCCGTTGGACCCACAGGAGAGGGTGGAATAGCCCCGAAGGGCTGAGGGCTGACTCCTGGAGGGAGCAGACCACCCCAGCGCCCTCCACAGAGTGGCTCCTGGGTTAGCAGCCAAGAGATGTGTCACAGGGATCCTTTAGAAGCCAGACAGCATGGGCATGTGACTTTGAACCCACTTCTGGAACTTCTCTGGGCCTCAGTGTCTTGCTTGTACATACAAGGGGGTACCCCCATGCAAAGCAACAATAGCAGCAACAACAGCAACAACAAAACAACCCAGGATTTTTTTCCTCAAAGGTATGTATTTAAACTTGTTTTGTACAAGCAACCTAATCACCTTCAAAGTACTCTCCATTACACTTGATACATTTGTCAAATCTGTGACTCCATTCTTGGAAACATTTTCATCTGTTTGGATGGCTGACAGCACCTCCCTCGTTTTTTTCTTTACTGCTTCTGCGTCATGAAATCGCTGTTCTTTCATGTCCTTCTTCATTTAGGGAAACAAAAAGAAGTTGCATAGAGCGAGGTCAGGTGAGTGAGGTGCGTGGGACAAGAGAGGCATGTTTTGTTTTTTTTTCTTTCAAAAATTGGTGCACTGAGATGGCTGCATGAGCAGGTGCATTGTCGTGGTAGCAAAACCAGTCCCCCATCTGCCACAAGTCAGGCCTTTTTTTGTTGCCTACTCTTGAACACTGTCTTTTCATAACCGCTAAATAGAACGCTTGATGAACAGTCTGACCTGGTGGAATGAACTTCAAATACACTGTCGGTTGATATTTTCATCTATTCAGAAAGCTGATGGATGTCTAGAATGAGGTTTTTCATCAATTGACATTTCACCTTTTTTTGAAATGAGAAAACTACTCATATACTTGAATTATTCACACAGTGTTGTCCTTGTAAGCTGTGTTCAACAGTACAACAGTTTTTATAGCATTGTTTTCCTGAGCAGGAAACAAAATTTCACAGCCTCACACTGTTCTCTTAAATTGGTCATCACAAAAAATGAGGTTCAAAGTACCTGCTTTCATTTAAAAAAATCACTGTGATCAGAGAGAACCTTCCAAGGTGATGCCACTGGGTGCACTAACTCAGAGTCAGTTGCTCAATGCTTGCCTAGTGGGGGGAAAATGCATACTATGAAAGCTCTGCCCAATGCAATTCTGTTTTCTGGGGGTACCCCATTGTATATCTGTACTATGTGATGATAATAATGTCTGCCTCAAAGGCTAGTCATAAGGATGAATGACTACACACACATCACATGGACCTCTCCCGCAGTAAGCATATACAGGTGTGTGTTGCTGCTGTTGTTATTGTCATGATAATGAATCACTGGCCATGTCTGCCCTCCACTCAGAGCTCTCACAGGGTCCTCGTCCTCCTTAATATAAAACTCCAAGTCCTTGCACGGCCCTGGCTGGCTCCTTGCTACTCACTGTCCCCCACCTCCTGTCTCCCTCCTTTCCACCTCCTCCCTCCTCCCCAGCCACACAGTCTCTCCTCACCATGCATTCCTGCCCAGGGCCTTGACACCCACTATTCCCTCCACCTGGGTTCTCATTACCCCCTCCAGGTTTCCACTGAGGGTTCCCTTGCTGTGCACCCCTGGCCACAGGGCACACACCCTTTACCCTGTGCTGCCTCTTTCCATAGACTTGATTTGACCTTATGCTGTGGGGTCCTTACTGTGTGTTTCTTTCTCCATCACAGCAGCCCCATAGCCCAAAGGGTGCACTCAGATTAGCCTGGCCCCAGTGACAGAAGCCTACCAGGCACCAAGGCAAAATCATTGATGTCCCATGGAAGGAGGGGGAAGATTCCCAGCTTCCAACAATAAGACAGTCATGAGTCCATACATGCCAGAGGACCCACTCATGCTCATTCCAGCGGGGAAGTTCAAGAGCAGGGGCAAGCACATGACGGGGGCCGGGAACTCCAAGCTACCATGCCCAAGTGGGGCTGGGCTAAGAATGTAGGTCATGGCAGGGCCTATTCTCAGCTCATGAAACCTCCCCGAGCAATGACTTCTACTTCTCGTAGACCTGCTCAGTGATTGGACTTGGGTTTAGGGTGCCCAGCCTGTGGGCACTATCCACTAAGTAAGGGGGTTGCTGCTGGCATCCTATGGAGGCTCCAGCTTGGGCAGCTTCATGGTCTTGGGACTGGGACACACACCTCACCCCCATCCTGTCCCTAAGGACTCTTGGAGGGGAGGCCCAGGGCTGCAGGGGTGACATAGTTTATTGTGCCAGCCTGGCTGATAAACGCAGGTGGGATTGACTGAAGGGCAGAGAGATAAGTGGCTTGGTGAGCTTTGCCTTTCTTGTCTCTCGCTCTGTGATCATCGGACCAGCGTGCGGCTGCCTTGCTTGTTCTGTGCCTCAATTTAAAGGCTACACTGCCTGTGGGACGCCTAGCCTGTGGACTGTGTCGCTGTAAGTTGAGGTCCCTTTAAGACTTCTCTGGAGCTGGGGCCTGGCGGTTGGTGACCTGCCTTCTGATTGGCTGCTGTGCTGACATAGCCTAGCTCTCTCTACAAATAGAGGAAGATCTGGCATCAGATAGAGAGTTGAAGGACTGCTAGTCTCTCAACTTTCTCTCACGGACGTGAGTTGCACTAAGCCATTTACAGTGCTTCTAATTTGACTGTTTATTTCTTGTATTGTATATTTATCTGTATTTGATTTAACAGTTCAATTCTCGTTATATATCTAATTATCTTTATAAATAAATATATTATCAGGAATTTTGTTTTATCTCTCTAGAGAACCCTGTCTAACACAAGGGGTGAGGAGGGCTGTCATGGCCGCTGGAGCTGGAGGACAGGCTCGAGGTGGCACTGGCCCACCACTGATGTCCCAGGAGGGAACGCCTGCAGCATTTCCCCCATCCTCACACTGTCCCAAGTCCTCGAGGGGGACCAGTGAGGGGTAGACAGGGATCTCTTGGCCTGGCTTTGTTCCGAGTGGCTGTTCAGATCCTCAGTCCCTTCCTGTCATCACCCGACCAATTATGCCATTGCCTGTGGGGCCACCTGGTGTTCTGCATCAGAAAAATTACTGAGAAAAACCAAGAACCCCCAGTGTGGCCACACGTCCAATTACGCCTGAACTGACCCAGTTTCAAGGTTTGCTGAGCTCACTCTACACTAGAGATGTTTCCTGGTAACCTTGCCCCTCTGGGGTAACCCGCCTGGCCAGTTTGGATGTGGAGGGGCTCTGCCCTACTCCTCTGACTGACCCCTGGTCTCTGAGGGGAGGTTGGCAAGAGTGAGGAGGGTTGGAGGTGGAGTCAGAGGGGTGGGCAGGGATCCTAGGTAGAGCAGGAGGGAAGAAGTGGGGCTGATGTTGTGGCCTGAGCCTGTGGATCAGAGAGTGAAGAGCCAGAGCCCTGCCGGAGGGACCAATGTGTGGATCTGTGACCTCACTTACTCTTCCCAGCAGCCCTTGCAGAGAACAAGTCTGCCTGTGCTGGTTTCCAGAGGCTCTGGAAGCACCCGGATGAATGAGTGGATAAAAGGACAGGGAGGCACAGCTGAGACGCCAGGGCTTCTGGGCCTTCCAGGTATGCCTGCAGGGTGTCTGGGGCCTGGAATTCTGATTCCAGTGCCCAGGTAATGCTGCTGTTGCTGGTCTGAGGACCACAGGATTGCATAGTAAGGACTATTGGAGATCAACCTGTTCACGCGTTTCTTTAACATAGTTTATTGAGGGTCTACTAGGTGCTAGAGGAGCGTGGTGGTGCTCTGGATTCGGTATTGGGCTGCTAACCACAAGGTGAGTGGTTGAAATCCACCAGCCACTCTGAGGGAGAAAGATGAGGCTGTTTTCATAAAGATTGGCAGTCTTGGAGACCCTACATGGAGTTTCTACAGGTGGGAAACCCACCCAGGGGCAGAGGGTGTGGTGTTTTAGGTACTGTGCACCAGGGGGAAGTGGTAGTCCACCAGACAAAGCCTCTACTCCCCACAGGACACCTGGGCTTGGTTCAGTCCCCGCGCAGGTCCAAGTGCAAGCACCACATGGCTGTGGGAGTTGCTTTGAAGTGGAACAAATTTCAGCAGAGCTTCCACATTAAGAAGGATTAGAAAGAAAGGGCTATTGACCTACCTTTGAAAAAGTAGTCAGTGAAAATGTTGCCAGGGGAGGGGGCTGGCTCAATACGGACTAACAACAACCATGTGCTGGACACCAGGACACAGTTGTGAATGGCTCACTGGCCCTGCCTGGGGAGGCTCACACGTCAGTCATAAAGCAGACAGGAACAAGACAATGGGTGCAGACTTTGATGGTAGTTTATATTTTACTGTTTATAGGCTGCACACTAGCCCCTGGGCAGTGCTATAGCTACTTCTCCAGCCCAGGAGCTGGTCCAACTGGAGTCTCAGGTGAAGCATGGCTCTTCCTGTCCTTGCTGTCTCCTTCAGGGTCAGGCGGGGCTGGGGGCATCCTGGCTAGGCCTGGCTCTGTAGCTCACACAGGGCTAATGCCAGAGGACAGATCCCACCTGAGGCGGGGCATGGGGCTGAGCCCTGAGAGAGGACTGGGAGACCTTGTTCTACCACCCAAGCAGAGGGGCTCATGCTGGGTCATCTATGGGGTGCAGAGCCCGGCGAAGAGCCAACAGCTTGGCTCAGAGGTCTGGAGAAATGCCCCCAAAGCCTGGATGGACCCCCAAGCTCAGTGGGATGGCCTGGCTGAGTCAAGGGGCCACAGGTCTCCTGCACCCTCGAACTTCACCCTTCCACTGGCTCACAGGGCTCTACCCACCCTTGGTTTGGCCCTGACCTTGACTCTGAGTGATGCTGATACCCCGCTGGCTCTGATAGAGGTTAATGGCTTGTTATGGGGATTCAGCGATGGCCCTGTTGATATCTGAGGAAGCTTGCTATCATTCATGATCAGAAGCAACTTGCTTGTGTTTGCCTCTGGGACTGAGGTTATCCTTTAAGGTAATCATGAAAGCCAAGCATTCAGGCTGTAAGAGTCCCGGGGCTCCCAAGAGGGAGAGAGGGAAGTGTGGGGTAGAATGAGGAGGAGAGGGCCAGGCTGGGGAGGCTGCAGATGGCAGCTTCTCTGTGAGCCCAGAAGGCTGCTGTCCCCTGAAGGATGTTGGGGGTAGCAGCTGGGGAGAGAGCACCAGGGAAGGAGTCTACGCACAGGACTCCCTACCCTTGTCCTCCTTCTTCTCTGCTGGGTGGGTTTTAGCACATCAGCGCTCATCAATTTCTGGTCTGTTAACAGAGGACAGTGATTTGATTCACCGGCCTTGCCGGGTGGTGGCGGCAATGAACTCTGCGAGCTGTACACTGGGCACACCCAGGAATGGAGGGGCAGTGAGGGACAGTGGCTAGAGGGGAGCCCTGGAATGAGCCACTCGGATCTGTGAGGCGGGGCATCTATTTAGAGCCTGAAGAGCAGAAAAAGATAGGACCATAGAGGTTTCTGTCGGCACGTGCACCAAGAAAGAGTCCCCACTGGGCTCAGAAGAGGTCCGGCACTCAAACCGGTTCCAATCGGCTCAACCAGGGCCGGCAGGTGATCTGGGAACAGGCCTGATTTTGTGAAGTGTGGATGTAGCGGGATGATGACTGGGCCACTAAGACTCTGGGTTTGAAGCTGAAATGCAAGACTGGAAAGAGGAGAGGCCCCGCGAGCCCTTTCCCGAACCTGGCCTCCAGAGGGGCGGGAGTGTGGCTGACAGTGCGGGTCACTGAGAAGAGACGTGGTTACCATGCAACGGACGAGAAGAGCTTGCTTTTTAAGAGGGAGATGGAGTTCCTAGCAGGACATCGGCAGGTAATTTTAATCACTCTAGTTATCACCCCGATACACCCAGGTTTGACGTAGTGACGTCTGCAGCGGGTTCACCTCGTCAGACACGACTGAACTGGGCAGAACTGGTGCAAAGCCCCAGTTTAGGATAAGCTGGCAGGTGATGCAACTGTAGAAGTTCAGCACACATCTGGGACCGGAGAGTGGCCCTTCGGTGGCTGAGAGTGATCCTTCCGTGGCTCTCTCTGGCTTCCTCCTGACCCTCCTTCCCTTTGCTCTTCTTGGTTCTCTCTGCATGCAGACCGGCCTCTGCCCACTCTCACCCGGCCTGGCGGAACCAAGATGGCAGCCTCTCCCTCGCCTGTGAGATTGGCTCCCGCCAATCCCCCTGATCCCCAGGGAGGGAGGATCTGATTCCTCCAGAGGTGTCCCCTCCTGACGTGTTAGGTGGTGGGAGTTCGGAGGGGGCCTCTTAACAGGGATGTGGGCTGACGAGAAGGGATGTGCAAGGAGAAAATAATTGTGTTTCTGCACAGACTGAGTCACAGCATCTGTTACAGTGGTGTGTGTGTGTGTGTGTGCGTGCGTGCGTGCGTGCGTGCGTGCACACACGCTCAAGCATGTGTGCAATAGAGACAGACTGCTTGTGAGCTTTCCTAATTCAAACCGAGCTCCTGAGAATTGCAGTTACTTACCCCAGAGGGATATGTAAGAAGAAAGCAATGGGCTGTTCTGTTGAGATGGAGCCCCGGTGGCTACTGCTTTCTTGTTGGGCTGCGATCCACAAGGTCAGCCATTGGAGGCCACCAGCAGCTCCGGGGGAGAAAGCCGGGCTTTCCACTCCCGTCAATGGTCACAGTCTCACACTCACAGGGCAGCCCTACCCTGGCCTACAGGGTCTCTAGGAGTCCGCATTGACTCAAGACAGGGAGCTTGGCTTTTGGTTTTTAAGCAGATGGGAGTTAAGGCCTCTGTCTTGCAGAGAGAAAGTGACTGGCCACCGTCTCACTGGTAGGTCACACAGCCAGCATTCGTAGCTGGTTCTGCTGGGCACTGAACGCTCTGATCTGTCCTCCGCACCAGTCTTCTGTGGCTTCTCCTATCCCTGTCTCCCTCCGGCTCCTCCCTCCCTCCCTCCCCCCACAGCAGGAAACAGGAGAGCAGACTTCCTGAGAGGAGAGGCAACGGTTCAGCTTCCTCATCTCGGATTAGAACGCACTCTCACTGTGTGGGGTGTGAGGGTCATGGAGAAGGATCTATGGATAGCTGACATCAAGGTGCCTGGTGTGGTGCCAGGTGTAAAGATGACTTGTTTAGCTCAGGGTGGAGTGCTCATCAATTCTCAGGTCTCCTTTTGATGCTCATTTGAGGATGCCCCAGGTACCATTCCACAGCAGGAGGGTGGGCAGAGACGGAAATGGACCAGCTTCGGAAAAACAAGGCCTTCCAATCAAGGTGGGCAGGATGGCTTAGGTTGAGGGTGGCTGGGTGTGGAAGCCCCAGTTGGGATGGATGAAAACCGAACCTGGTGTTTACAGAACCTGATGACAAGTGAGAGATGGCTGGACCAGCCAGTCAGCTGTCCAAAGATTGGTAGGATACAAATGTGTCTTGCAGACAAGTGGTGCTCCATCATTATTGGGCACCAAGAGCAAATGACAAAGGGGAGTCCTGACAGCAGCCGGCGTCCCCCAGAGCTGAGACAAAGAGCCATGCCCCTAGCAAAGATCAGAATGAGGCTCCAGGCTGTGGGCATCCGGGCTGTGTAATAGGCACTGCTGCTGTCTCATCCTTGTTCTCTTGACAGTCATTGTTCCAGACTTGCTAAGCCCCCGGATGCTCCACCTGAGAACTTCTTCCAGGTTCTCACACAGGGCAGGCTCAGAGTGCCAGGAAGGTGCTGCCCTGGGACCAGCTCTCAGTCAATGAGTATATATATCTATATCTATCTATCTATCTATCTATCTATCTATCTATCTATCTATCTATCTATCTATCTATCTAATTTTCAGTTCCCATCGAGGATGAGGCTCAGTTGCGTGCAGCTGCTCAGTTGCGTGCAGCTGCTCAGTTGCGTGCAGCTGTAACCTGCCTTTGGTGGGCTTCCTTCCCGTCCCTTTCTCACTCCTGGTGCTAACCGGGATCACCTTCCAACACCCTTGTTGCACGGTCTCTTTCTGGGGATGCCTGAAAGATCCACGCCCCATGCCAAGATCAGCACGAGGCTCCACTCTGCAGGAGTAAGGCAGTGATTGAGGCTAACATCAGGAGGGAGGGAGCGCTGCTGGCTCCCGGTTCCAGGGAGACCCTGGGTGGTACAGACAGTGAGGCTCTCGACCAGGAAGTGCCTCGGAAGAAAGGCTTGGCGATCTGTTTCTGAAAGGCCGCCGCTGTGAGAACCATAGGGCGCACGTTCCTCTCGGACACACTGGGTGTGGCCAGGAGTCCCGGAGGCACCAGGCATTGGCTTGGCAGCTTTGCTATCCCCAGAGTTTTAAATGCCTCCTTGATTGTCAACATTTCTACCGAGGACCGAAAGCAAAGCACTTCTTGCCGATTAGTGTTCTGTGTGAGTAAGGGAGCTGTGAGTAGGTGTGAGCCCTGGCTCCCCTTTCTGTAAACAGGGTCAGCTTCTCCCCATTTTGCAGCAATTGCCTAAGCTCGCTGGCAGAGCCTCGGGTACAGATAGCTGCTCATCCAGTCACCTGCTCCCCCAAACCTAGAGACACAAGCTATTTTGGGTCTTCAGGCCCCTCAGA
>NW_022111357.1:14185440-14187353 GCF_000313985.2 Echinops telfairi
AGAATATATCGTGTTAACATGGTATATTTTATTTGATTTCTATAGTAATAATTACATATACCTATATGTAAGGAGTCCTGGTGCTGTAATGGTTATCCATTGGGCTGCCATCTGTGAGGTTGACAGTTCTAACCCACTAGCTGCTCTGAGGGAGGAAGATGGGACAGTCTCAGAGGCTCACAGGGAGGAGAATGTTCTACCTTGTCCTATAGGGTCGCTATGAGTCAGCACTGGCTCAACGGCAGTCCGTTTTTGGTTTCTAGAGACATGCACACACAGAGTTGTTGTTGGGTACCCCTGTGTCGGTTCTGACTCACAGCAGCCCTGTGCACAGCGGAATGAAACACTGTCTGGTCCTGCGCCAGTCTCACAGTTGTTCTCAGGGGTGAGCCCATCATTGCAGGCCCAGGGTCAAGTGCTCTCTGGCACGATAGCTGACAACGCCTGCATGCTACGCGTGAGGTTCTCAGTGGCTGCTCCCTCGGAAGCGGACAGCCACTTCCATCTTCAGAGTCGGTTCTTAATCGGGAAGCTCCGCTGAAGCCTGCTCACTCTGTGTGACCCTGCTGGCATTTGAAATGCTAGTGGCATAGCTTCCAGCATCACAGCAACACACAAGGCACCGCAGTACGACACACTGACAGGCAAGTGGTGGATGTACATGTGTAAGATGTATGGTTTAGGCATAAGTGTACATATATGTGGAGGGATAGGTATATTATATATATAGTTGCAGCAGTACATCCACAGGGAACTGTCAGAAATTCAAGCCAGATTTAGAAGAGAATGTGGCATAAGGGATATAATTGCTGACCTCAGATGGGTCTTGGCTGAAAGCAGAGAATCTCCCAAAGATGTTTGCTTGTGCTGCATTGACTATGAAAACACACCCATCTGTGTGGATCATGCCACATTCTGAATAACACGGAAAAGTACAAGAGTCCCAGCACACTGCATTGCATTGATGCAGCACCTGTCCACAGACCAAGAGGCAGTTGTGTGAACGAGCAAGGAGGCAGTGCCTGGTTTAAACTCAGGAACGGTGTGTGTCAGGCTTGTATCCTCTCACCATACATATTCAATCTGCATGCTGAGCAGATCATCCGAGAAGCTGACCCGTCTGAAGAAGAACAGGCGTCAGGCTGGGAGGAAGGTTGATCAACAACCTGTGATTCGCAGATGGCCCAGCCTTGCTTACTGAAAGGGAAGAGGACGTGAAGATGAAGGATGACAGCCTTCAGCGAGGCTCCAACCGCAACAGAAGGAGGGCAAAAGTCCTCACAACTGGAGCACCGAGCAACATCATGCTGAACTGAGACAGGAAGAAAGGATGGAACTTGCCAGGACTCAGTTTTGCTGGGATGCACCCTCAGCGCTTGTGAAAGCAGCCTAAATGGTGAGGTATGACTGCAGAAGATCTCGCTGAAGTGGGGAAAGGGAGAAATGCCACTTTGAAGACTAAGTTGCACCTGCCCCAAGCCGTAGTGTTTGCAGTTGTTTCATCTGCACGGGGACAATCTGGCTGCGGATCAGGAAGACCGAAGGAGAAGGGATCCCTTTGCCTGCTGGCATGGGAAAACACCCCGGACTGCTGGAAGAAGGAGTAAATCTCTCTTGGGAAAGGTGCAGCCAGAACGCTCCTTAGAAGTGAACACGGCAAGATTTTGTGTCATGCACTTTAGACATGTCATCAGAAGGGACCCGTCCCTTGAGAAGGACGAGAAGGACACCGTGCTTGGTGGAGGAGAGGGTAAACAAAGAAGGGGAGGAGCTTCCAGGAGACGGGTAGACACAGAGCCGGCAACAGTGGGCTCAATGTGCTGACTGTGAGGTTAGTGCAGGACTGGGCAGTGCACGTGAGGTCGTTATGGGCCAATGCTATAGTTTCTCCATTACCGTTGATATTAGTATCA
>NW_022111357.1:14188543-14191783 GCF_000313985.2 Echinops telfairi
CCTGTGGGTCCACCAGCCCCGAGTGCAGCTGGGATGGGTGGAGTGAGGGCACCAGGAACAGCTCCCCACTTGTTCCTGATCCTAGGGGAGTCTTGCTGTGGGTGCAAGGTTAGGTGTGAGCTTTTTAATAGGCTGGAAAAGGTCTCTTCTAGTCTTAGTTTGATTGGGGTTTTCAGGTTGAATTTGGGTGAATGTTTTGTGTGTGTGGTCTTCCCCCCTCTGCATCTATCAAGATGGTTGTGTGCTTTCTCTCTAGTTGGCACATTGATGATTTTGGATGTTGGGATAGGCTTGCATTTCTGGGATAAGTACCATTTCGTCATGGCACACTGTGTTTTACGCATTTCCGGGTTCAGCTGGCTAATACTTTGTAAAGGGCGAGGGACACTGGTCTGGTTTGGGTATTAGGCAATACATAGTTGTATACAGTGCATTGGGAAGTGTTACTTCCTCTTCTAGACTCTGGAGGCAGCTAGGTAGAACTGGTATTATTTTCCCATTGATGTATGGTAGAATCCACCAATAAACCTAGCTGTGCCTGGGCTTTGGGGGAGGGAGGGTAAGGTTTTGCACTGAATGAAGGAGTCCGTGAGAGTGAATGGTGAGTGAATGAAGACATTGGGCTATGGAGAAGTGAACGGCCACTCTGGCTGTCTCCCATCCTTCCGAGGTGTTAGCATCCAGGTCTGGGCTCTACCGTGACTTACAACCTGGGACACCGAGGACTAGGACTGGTTTGAAAAGGTCTTTCACGCCATCCCCCTGTCTCTGGTTTGGAAGATGGTGTCATTTTACTTGTACAGATGAGTCAGCCTAGGCAGAGCAAAGCTAATCCTCCTCTGTAAGGGCGCACAGCCAGCCCACCAGCCCACACCCTTGATTCCTCGTAGCCACAGCCATGGCAGCACCAGCCAGAGCCACGGACAATGACATGGCTGTGCAACACGCCCCGCCCTGGGCGATGAGATTGTGAGAGTCCTTTTGTTTAATCCATGAGCACCTGTCCTTTATGTTGGTTATTATCTCTTCACCGTGCGTTATAGTCTCCGTGCATTTACAAAGACTTCAAGCAACAGAGAGGGAGAGTCCTCTTACTGCATTTCCCTCCCTCCCATTGTATGCATGAGGAAACTGAGGCTTGCAGCAATTCTACACGAACAAGCCTTGCTCCCTGTGAGCACACAGCTTGCCTGATGTGACACCAGCATCAGTGACTAGAGGGGAGAAGCAAGGCCCTGGGGACGACGCAGGGTGTTGGAAACAACTGGCTCGTTTGCATGGACTGTTTTTGTTCTGAGTCATTGATGAAGAAGCAATATTGATTTAATCTGATAGGGTGGCAATTTCTCCTGACACTTGGCACACTGTGTAATTATGCCCTGAGTGACCAGGATGGAGGCGGCGTGACTCTCAGGAGGCTATAAATCTGGGCTGATAAATTACCTGGGCAGGTGCCTCTGCTGCCTGCGTCCTCCGTTAGGACAGGAGCCGAGTAATTGCTTCTCTGGCTATCTGGCTGAGCCGGTCCATTTTTCTCGCTTATTGCTTTTGCATTTCAGGAATGTGTCCATGGAAGGTCCCCTTATTTAAGTGTTGGATTGATCTGATGGCTCTGCTAGGCTGGTGGACAGGACCAGGGCCTGCCCTGAGTCTGTCTGCCGCGAGGTTCCTCTCGGTGGGAGAGATTGGTGGGCTGCTGGAGCGCAAAGTGCCATCTCCATCGGTGGCACCCCTGTGTCTGTGGACTAGACGTGCCCACGGGGAGGCAGCTGAGGACAGGCTGAGGTGGGGGATTAACAGGCAGACTGGGAGGGGCACCTCTGAAGGAGACCCCAGGTTCCCTGAAGGGTGAACAGTTCACGTCTGCCCATGCTCGTGCCCTCCTTAACACTAATGATAACAGATCAGGGTTTCCCGTGACCCAGACCCGGTGCTCCAGGCTGCGTGCAGGTGACCCCATCCTCCTCGGAGCCACCCTGGTACAGGTGAGGAGCTGAGGCACAGAGACTCTGAGCCCCCGGCCCGAGGACCCACAGACCAGAAGTGGCCGCACTGGAGCCCATGTCAAATGCTGGCCAGTGAGTCCAGAGTCCAGAGTCCCTCCAAACAAGGGCAGGCTGAGAGGGGGACTGACCGTTGTCATTTGACCCTGCATGGACTCTGGTTCACTGCCCATCAGTGCTTCTGTCCTGTCCCCATCTGACATGTGCCCCCTGGAACAGGGGTCTTCTCCCTGATGTGGCCCAGCCCCCAACGGATGGGCTGTATCCAGCGGATGCCCAGCAAACGGTCACAGGAGAGGAGGACACATCCATGATAGGAAGTTCCTGTGCCTTGCTCCGTACTGCCTCTGTCCAGAGTGGGAGGGTGGCGATGGCCAGGCACGGCACCGGATCCAGTCCCTCATGCACAAGCCTATACAGAGTGCCTGCCTCTACACACAAGCCTGCCTCTTGGGAAGGCCGTGGGGGGTGGGGGTGGGGGGATAACAATCCTGTCCTCCTGGGGCTGGGCAGCTAAGGATGGCAAGGCATTGGAGAATCCCTAATAGTGCAATATAAAGAGTTCCATGAGAAGAGGTATCCTGGAGCTCTGAGAATGTACGAGAGGGACTGGATTCGATCATGGAAAGGTGCCCCAAGGAAGGGTTGGGGCTCTGTCTGTCAGTAGGTGAAGTCTCTCCCACCCCTCGAACCTCGCTTCTTTTGGGCCAATGCAAACCACCGGAAAGAATGAGGCTCCAGAACTCAATCTAGGCCCGACATCACTTTGAAAACATGCCCACGCTGCCCTGCTGGCGGACGCCAGGCCACGGTCCCAGGAGTCCCAGCCCCGTCAACCCCAAGCCCTTTCTCAGAAACCCAACTGCAAAACCACAGACCAACGAGGAACCCAACCAAGGTCAGCACTGCCCAGCCTCAAAGGAAGACTTTCAAAAAGGTGAACAGATAAAGACCTTGCGTAAATCGTATGTTTGGGGATGGTTTATTATGTCACAATCCGTGACTGATAAGGGCGTTTGCAAAGGTTTTTTCAAATCATTTTATTAGGGGCTCATCCAAGTCTTATCACAATCCATACATGCATCAATTGTGTAAAGCCCATTTGTACATTCATTGCCCTCATCGTTCTTGAAACATTTCCTCACTACTTAAACCCCCGGCATTAGGTCCTCATTTTTCCCCTCCCTCCCCGCTCCCCCTCCCTCATGAGCCCTTGATAATTTATAAATTTTTATTT
>NW_022111357.1:14192591-14196645 GCF_000313985.2 Echinops telfairi
AGACACACAATCTTACCTTGCTGCTGCAGGGGGGACTAGGAAATGCAGGATTAAACAATTTCTCGACTTGTTTTTGTGGTTGTTAGACTTGTTTTTGTGGTTGTTAGACTTGTTTTTGTGGTTGTTAGACTTGTTTTTGTGGTTGTTAGCTGCCGTGGAACAGAGCAGCTGATTCTCAGTGACCTCTGCTTCAGGGGGTCTCCTACCCACTGAACTGAAGTGCTGCCTGCTGCAGTGCCTTCCCCATGACTAGCTGGGAATCGGACCACTGCCGTCGGTGGTGTTTGCTTTGGCTGGTGTTTGTAAGCAGACTGATTCTGGGGCTAGGCCTATCTTCCTAGCCCATCTGCATCGGCAGAAGCTCTACCTCACAGCAACGTGGAAGCCTTCACTGCAGATGGGTGGTAGCTGCGCTGACGTTCAGTTGGCTGGGAGTCGACCCTGGGGTTCCGTCATGGAAGGTAAGGATTCTACCACTGAACCACAGCTGAAATGTACAGTTCGGTTACCAAAGGAGGGGTGCTTAGGGGGTACAAAGAGTTAGGGTGCTCAGCAGGTAACCGAACAGTTGGCAGTTCAAGCCCACCCCAAAGCACCTCAGCATAAAGGCGCGGCACTCTGCTCCTGCAAAAGGAGTCATTGAAGCCATGTCCCGCATGCCTCTGCTACGTGGGGTCTCCAGGAGCTGCACTTGACTCGGGTGTCTGCTTTGGTTTGGGGTCTGGATGACCAAACGATGGGCAGGGCATGAGAAGGGGCTCTGCCAGTTGGGCATATAGATAGGGGAGTGTTTCTGGAAACTGGGGTGGGGGCTGGAAGTAGGAGAGGGAAGGAAAGTGTCTTTCCTAGCCTCCCTTCCCAGGGTCTCCTTTCTTAACCTTGGCAAGGATGCGGTCCTTGTCTTAAGTTGGCTTCCTGCTTCCTTACCAGTGCTTCTGTCTGGGTTGGGCCTTCCCTATGGCACCCAGCTGAACGTCTGGAGAGTCTAGTTACTGAACACAGAGCCACGGTCTCCGGTCGCCAGCAAAAGACATGAATCACACACAGGCATTGGGTGAACAATACTTTGTGAGCAAAGAGAAGACAGAACAAGGCCAATGTCAACAGTGTGCTAAGGCACCGCTGAAGGCCAGAGAGCTGCTCCCCACTGTGGATGGAGGGCTGGCATTTTCTGTGCCTCTCTCTCATGTCACAGGTGAGGGGCTTCTCCTTATCTGCAGAGAAAAGATAGAGAAGTGGGGTTGACCAGGTGCCAGAGGCTTTCCGGAGGCGAGGAGAAGAGAGGAACTGCACAGACACGGAGAGAGGCTCTCAGAGGAGGAGGAGAAACTGGGAGAGGACAGGCTCGGTGCCTAGACTCTGTTACCAGGGAAGCAGATTGGCACAGGGGCAGACCGTCCCCCAAACAAGGAGAGCATCGTCTTCACACAGATGGACCCTTACCCACCTCTGATCTTTCTCCCATGACCATCGAGTCAATGCCAACCCATAGGACCCCTAGAGGGCTGGGGAGAATGACTTCGGCATGTTTCCCAGACTGTAACTTTTGACTGGAGTAGAAAGCTCTTTCTCCTGAGAAACTGCTGGTGGTTTTGAACTGCTGACCTTGCCGATCACAGCTCAATGCGTAACCTCTACACTACTGATCCCGATTCTTACTACTCCTTGGTCCCTCACTTGCTGGACCAACATGGCTGCTCTGTGTCAGACACTCTACATCAGATATGGTTCCCACTGCTGGAGATTAGAGTAGAAGCCAATCATATTATTAAACAGTAATAATCAGTAAAATTCTAGCTGTGTCAAGTGCTGTAACATAGAGGTGCATGGTGGTGTCATAGGCAGGGAGATTAAAGAAGGGGTCATTTAGCTCAAATAGGCATTTCCCAGGTGAAGATAGGTGTAGAATGGGGAGATAAGGGCACACTGAGTAGAGGGCACAGCATGTGCAAAGGCCCTGGGGCAGGCGTTCAGCACAGTGACAGGATGCGAGACCCAGCAGGAGATTATGGGCGCAAGATGATGGGGTCAGACTTTCAGAGACACGTTGAGAAACTCCTTCTCCCTCGTCCCAGACACAGAATGTCTTCTGAGGCATCTGGGCTGGAGCGTTCAGACCCTGCAGTCAGGCATGGTGTGCAGATACTTAGTGTTGAAATAGCCCACGCCCCCACCCACGGCCCTCCTCCCTGACCCCGCATCTGCCCCCACAGTCCCACCATGTATACCCACACATTTATTTTGGGCTATTGCTACATAATTACATGTGCCATAGCACAAGGCCGTTTTCTCTTGTGCACATCTTCATGACACTGTTTACCTTTGCCACGCTGTGTACACGTCACTCTCACTTGGTCTTGCCTTGTAAGCTGCTCTTTATGCCTCCCAGAAGTGATTAGGTTGAGGACCCATCTGCCACTGAAATGACCTCACTGAATATGGAAGATGATCACATTGCATCAGGTGTCATCTAGAGGTAGAGGGGCTAGCGTTGGCCCTAACATATCTTTTAGGAGGGCGACATTCTCTCTATAACAGATGGCTTCACAGAGTTCAGCCCTAGCCTCAGCACAGGGAGGGCACGACCTCACCAGCCTCCCTCTGGGGAAGTGACATGGAAAGGATTCTAATTCCAAAGAGTCAAGGAAGTTTTCTGCGGCTCTGAAAATAAATACCCAGCAAGGAAGGGGAGGAGGAAAGGTGGGGTGGAGCAGAGGTGGATGGGTCATGTTTAAATGTAGAGTAGGCACTATGCTAAGCATTTTCTAGACATTATCTTATAGAATCCTCTCCAGAATCCCAGGGGGCAGAGAATTGGAATCGCCCTATTTTTGGGAGAGGGTTGAGGCTTCAAGAAGCTCAGAGACTCCTATGAGATGCTGTGGCCAGGAGGGGCAGGGCTGGGACTTGCTCAGCCAACTCCCTAGGACCATGTTACAACATAGCACAGGACTCAAGCAATTAAAGACAGGACAAGGGGGCAGGGAGAAGGAAAGCGTATCCGGGAAGTGGGAGGAGAGGAGAAAAAGAACACTCACATACACTCGAGTATAAGCCGACCCGAATATCAGCCGAGGTACCTAATTGTGCCACAACAATTGCATAAAAATGTGCTGAAAACCTTGGCTTATACATAAGTATATAGGGTATATACATGAGTATACAGGGTATCTTGTCTACATCTTATGGTGAGACCTAGAGAAAACCTCTCCCCTCCATTGGGCCTCTATTTATCATCTGAAAAATGGGTTGGAAAGGTCCGTACTAAACGATGCTAGACAGAACAGCCCTCAGACTCAGGACCAGCCTGTCTCCAGGAGGGTCAGGGCCCAGGGCTCGCCCACGGGCTGGGCTGAGCATTTATTTCAGAGGAGACCACTGGGTGGTGTGAACCTGGAATCAGTGTATGGGGTTCCAGGAAACTGGGAAGGAAAGCCAGGATGTGGTCCTTACACAGCAGCCCTCCTGCCACAGTGGGAAGACAGCATGGCTAGAAGCCACGCCCCTCAAACGGAGACCATTTCTCTCCAAGTGCAGCACCACAGAAGCAGCATAGACTGGGGACATTTCCACAAGCCCCTCGTCCAGGCACCAGGCCACGGGGATGCAGGTGTCTCTGAACATTTGTGGCTGGGAGGCAGGGAGGATGGGGGGCATGCCCCGCTGGGGGCACTTTGGGCACTGAACAGAGTATGTACAGGTAAGTCCATTGGCCTCTTCAAAGCTCTGGGGAGACAATGCAAGGGGCACACCAGGCTGAGGGCATTGTCCTGTGGTCTCTGCCCCTAGTCCTGGGACCACCGTGACAGCCCCTTGAAGTCCTTCCTCAGCTCCCTCTGGTCCACCTGCAGCTTCCCACAGTCAGAGCTCTCGTCTTCAGACAAAATGCCCCTACATCCTCCAACCAGGCCCTGCAAAGCCCACCCTTCTCACCCCACCCCCACCCCAGCCCCTGATGCCCATTCCTGAATTCCCCTATGAAAGTGAGGATCGCAGGCCAGTGGGCAACGGGGACTGTGTTAGACAGGGTTCTCTAGAGAGATAAAATCAAATT
>NW_022111357.1:14197961-14200295 GCF_000313985.2 Echinops telfairi
TTGGGGGTGGGGGTGGGAAATTGCTATGGTAGGAGAGGATGAGGGCAGACAGGGCATCTGAGCAGATCCTATGGTCCTGTTCTCATTCCACCCACCTCCCCTCTGAGCTATTTGCTGCCATTTGGGGGTGGGGAGGACTCATAACAGGGAGTCTCCCTTTCATCCTCACAGCCCATGGAGGTGCTGAGATAAAGGGCCAGAGAGATATTTGAAATGGAAAACCCTCCCTGCCCCCTGCTGGCTAAAGGCCTCAATGCCCCTTGCCTGGAATCAGGGACCTATATCTTCCTGGGGCTACCAAGCCCAGTGAGGTCCAGTTCTTCACTGGACTCTGCAGGCCCCTCCACTGCCAGCCAGATGCTAGAACTGAGTCCCCAGAGGGGGTGAGACTCCCCCAAACCCTGAGACATTCAAACCCTGGACTGTCAGGATCGGGTAGGGTGTGGTGGACCACAGGCCACAGCTTACCCTGATTTGCCCTGGTTTGTACCCACCTCAGCTTCGTGCATCTGCTGATTTAACAAGGAGCTCAGTGGAGGGGGAGAGGCTCTAGCCTAGGGGCTGTTTGCTGGGAGTCTGTGAAGGAATTCCTGGGCCATGACCTCTGTGTTTGTCCCAGCTCCAGCCATGACCACGGGGATGCTCTCCAGGCTCCTCATTAGAGGGTGGCCAACAGGGATGGTTTGGGAGCAGTTGATATTTCTGCCATGTGCTTTTGTGGCCTTTAGGGACATTTAGATGCTGATATGCAGGCACAGCTGAGCATCAGTGTCTGAGCATGTATATCTGGGCAGTTTGCAGGCAGCTCGGGCATCACCAGCTCTTGGATGGTCCCTGCCTTCCTGGCATCTCCTCCAGCCCTGCCTGCAGCAGCAGCGTCCCTAGACACTCCTGGGCCCCATTAGCACCCTTTCTCCGCTCTTGGAATCATCATGGGACTGAGGGAGCCCTTGGACCCTGAGCTGGAAGCACACGGGGACATAAGTTAGAGATCTGTCTTTAACACAGCACCATCTGGGGAGGCAACTGGATAGGAGGACTTGTGAAGCCGAGGGCCGGAGAAAGAGAGGCAAACCTTCAGCTAGAAGGACTGACACCGTGGCCACAACCGTGGGGCTCAAATGTAGCAAAGCCTGAGGACGGCGCAGGACCAGGCGGGTTTGTCCTGCTGTACATGGGGTGGAAATGGACAACAACGGCAACAACATTGTACTACAGCTAAGCGCTGTGGCTAGAGGACAGTAGGGTTTTCGCAGCATTTTTAGCAGCAGTGGTGTCAGTGAGGTGGGTGAGGGTCAGAGGCAGGTCAGCTTGAGGTCCAGCTCTGGCCCCAACCAGGCATGAAACTTGGGGCCAGTTAGTAGACCTCGGAGCCCTGGTTTTCTTATCTCTACAGCAGAGAGCATGTCAACATCTACACCACAGGACGTAGGGAGGACCAGATTCAGTTAGCTTATGTGTCACCGTGTCCTCACGTGGATGACCTTGACTCAAGGTGACCCCAGGTGTGTCAGAAAAGAACTGGCCTCCACAGCATTTTCAGTCACGGGCCATCAGAACTCTCTCGGAGTGACTCCGATCTCCAACCTTTCAGTTGGCAGCCAAACACATTGCCCATGTGTCTTCATGACTCGGGTACACAGTGAGCCCCAGCCAACGCGCAGTGATCCTGTCTAGTTTTCCGGGGCTGTAAATCTTCACAGGACAAGGAAACCTCGTCTTTCTCCCAAGGGTGATCTGGTGGGATAGAACCATTGACCTTGCAGTTTGCAGTCCCATGCTTACTAGACAGCACCACCAGGGATCCTTCAGCTATACACTAGACTTTTAATATTAATGTAATATGAATATTAATAACATTCACTCTTAATATTCCGCCTCATAAGTAGCTATTTCATGGATACCTACTGTATGCCAGACTGGAACTGGGACTTCACTCAGAAACAAACCCAGCACAACTCATTTTCTCAGGGATCTTGGGGTCTCTTGGAAGGTGCCGGAGCTGATGGTCATGATGAACTGAGGTCAGCTTTGAAAGGTAGGGCTGATCTAGCTGCTGAAGGGAGGTGTGGTCAGGGCGGGCTCCCCGTAGGAGGTAGCAGATGAGTGGAGTAGATATGGCTTCCAGAGGCCTAACAAGGTCAGAGAAGCCACTCACGTCAGCTACACTGTGCTCCTCCGCGTTGGGAGAAAGGCAGTTCTAGACCAGAAGCTGCTCGTGCACGGGCCCCTGAAGATGAAGTGTCCCAGCCACACTGCAGAGCTGGAAGCGGGCACTGTGCAGAGGGCGGGGGTGGATGGTTGGGGGGGTGGGTGGGGTCTGGAGAATGGTGG
>NW_022111357.1:14200503-14209955 GCF_000313985.2 Echinops telfairi
GAAGCTGGCAGGATCCCTGGGAGCAGTCCGATCAGAAGAAACTGGACCCTGGCCTGTGTCATAGTAGGAAAGGATTCCAGAGACACTGGGGTAAAATGGACAGAAGTGGATGATAACGGAGAGGAGGAGGTGTCAAGAATGACTCCCACACTCCTGCTTGGGATTACTGAATGGATAGAGGCTTCCCTTATAGGGAGATGGGACTTGGGAGGGGCTGAGAGTGGGAGGAAGGGAGCTCACCTGCCTAGACTTGGGTATACTGCATATTGATGTTTCTCAGCCTCCCAATGTGATTCTGTGTTTGAGGTTGGTCTTGCTCTGCCAGCCCTTGACTGAGCAGACCTGAACGGACTCAAAGGAGACTGTCCTTGTCCTGTTCTTGGGTCTACCTGGCCCTGCCCTTGGGGGCTAACAACTGAGGCTCAATGGATCAACAAAGGGTAAAGGGAATGTTTGGAGCAGACTGGTCCTCTTACCTTGATATCATTCAGGGCAAAGGAGGGAGTTCACCTGCTGGGGTCTACCTCTGAGCTGAGTTCTAGAAGTTGAGTAAGATTTACAAACATACAAGATTAAAAAAAAATCATTTTATTGGGGCTCGTACAACTCTTATCACACTCCATACATCATCATTGTGTCAAGCACATTTGTACATTTGTTACCATCATCATTCTCAAAACATTTTCTGTCTACTTAAGCCCTTGGTATCAGCTACTCATCACCCCCCTCCCTCTGCCACCCTCTCTCCCTCATGAACTCTTGATAATTTATAAATTATTATTTTTTTTTCATGTCTTAAACTGACTGATGTTTCCCTTCACCAATTTTCTGTTGTCCATCCCCCTGGGAAGGAGTTATAGGTAGATCATTGTGATCGGTTCTCCCTATATGCCCCTATCTTCCCCTTACCCTCCTGGTGTGGCTACTCTCAATATTCATCCTGAGGGGTTTATCTGTCCTGGATTCCCTGTGTTTCCAGTTCTTATCTGTACCCATGTACATGCTCTGGTCTAGCCAGATTTGTAAGGTAGAATTGGGGTCATGATAGTGGGAGGGAGGAAGCATTAAAGAACTAGAAGAAAGATATATGCTTCATTGGTGATATACTGCACCCTGACTGGCTTGTCTCCTCCCTGCGACCCTTCTGTAAGTGTATGTCCAGTTGCCTATAGATGGGCTTTGGGTCTCCACTCTAAATTCACCCTCATTCACAAAGACATGATTTTTTTGTTCTGGGTCTTTGATGCCTGAAACATGAGCCTGTCGATTCCTCATGGTCACACAGGCTGGTGTATTTCTTCCATGTGGGCTTTGTTGCTTCTCAGCTAGATAGCCCCTTGTTTATCTTCAAGCTTTAAGACCCCAAACACTATATCTTTTCATAGCCGGGCACCATCAGCTTTCTTCACCACATTTGCTTATGCACCCATTTTGTTTTCAGCGATCCTGTCAGGAAGGTGAGCATCATGGAATGCCAGGTTAAATGAACAAAGTGTTCTTGTGTTGAGGGAGTATTTGAGTAGAGGCCCAGTGTCCATCTGCTACCTTAATACTAAACCTATAAATATATGTACATAGATCTATTTCCCCATCATCATATATTTACATATGTACATGCCTTTATAAATGCTCTTTGCCTCCTAGTTCTTCCATTTCCTTTAACTTTCCTCTGTCACACTATCATGTTCAGCCTTCATTTGGTTTATGTAATTCCTCTTGGTTACATTGCCCTTGATCAAGCCCTACCAGGCCTCCTATACGCTCCTCACCATTGGTTTTAGATCATTTGTTGTTTCCTTGTCCCTGGGTTTGTTAATACCAACTTCCTTTCCCCTGCCTCCTCCTCTCCTATATCTCCCCTGGAACTGTCAGTCCTGTTGTTTTCTCCTCCAGATTGTTTATCCTGCCTATTTTATCTAGATAGACATGCAGAGATAATAATATGCACAAAAACAAGACAGAGCAAAGCAAAGCAACAAAAGAAAACGACAACAACAAAAGTCAACGATGAAAGGAAAAAGAAAAGCCTATAAATAGTCCAAGGTCTGTTTGTTGACCTTTAGGAGTGTTTTCTGGTCGAGTCTGATGGGATGCCATGCCCTGGCCCCAAAGTCTATTTTTGGTATTCCGTGGGGACTTCGTTGCTCTGCTCCCCTTGCTGTTCCGTTGCACACCCTTAGTGTTTCATACTCAGCAGCCAGTAGAACCCCTATAGTGGAGTCCTGAAATGCAGGATCAGGTCCATTATGGTGGGAAAATCCAAATGGAAGTCATTAGAACTGTCACTGCCTAGGAAATGGGTAAATGCTCTTTGCCTCCTGGGATTTTTTTGCAGATTCCTGGGAGAACTCACAGAAATCAGTTCCACCATCAAGGACTTGAAGGATGCATAGATGATGATCCCCACAACATCCCCATTAATTCACCTATTTGGACTGTGGGAACAACAGATAGATTTTAGAAATTGACAGTGGATTATCATAAACATAACTAGATGGTGACTCTAATTGAAGCTGCTATTCAAAATGTGTTTGCATTGCTTAATGCAGTCACTGATCTGGCCAATGCTTTCTTCTCAATTCCCTTTCAATTGCCTTCCCCTGGCATGGGGCAACAACACACCATCACCACCTTGCCTCAGAAGTATATCAACTCTCCAGCACTACGTCATAATTTAGTCCACAGGGACCATGATTGCCTTTCCTGTCCACAAGATATCACACTGGTCCATTACATTGATCATATTATGTAGATTGGCCTTAGGAAGGAAGAAATATCAGTTACTTTAGTTTTATTATTGATAAAATATCTGCGCGTTAGAGGGCTGGTATCTAACCTGACAAAAATTCAGATGGCGTCCACCTCAGTAAAATTTCTAGGGTTCCAGGCAGTGGAACATGCTACGATGTTCTCCTAAGTGAAGGATAAGTTACTGAAGCTGGCCCCTCCCACAACTAAAAAGGAGGCACAATGCCTGATGGACCTTTTTTACCTTTGGAGGCAACAAAGCCCTCATTTGGTGTGCTACTCTGGCCTATTAATCAAGTGACTCAAAAAGCTGCTCGTTTGGAGAGGGACTTCAGACAAGATAAGGACCTGCAACAGGTTTGGGCTGCTGTGCAAGCCATTCTACCGCTTCAGTAATATGATCCATCTGATACATCAGTGTTTGAAGTATGAGTACCAGATGGAGATAAAGTTTTGAAACTTCAGTAGGCTCCTATCAGTGAATTAGTGAACACAAACCATTAGGATTTTGGAGCAAGGCCCTGTCACCATTTGGAGATAACTACTCTTTTTGACGCCTTTTGGCTTTTTATTTAACCCTTAATAGAGACTGAATGCCTTACCATAGGTCACCAAGTCACCATTTGACCTGAGCTGTCCAGGGATACCATTGCGGACATCAAGTGGATCTTGGCTGAAAATAGAGAGTATCAGAAAGATGTTTCTTTGTGCTTTATTGACTATGCAAAATCATTCATTTGTCTGGATCAAACTATGAGTAGCATTAAGAAGAATGGGAATTCCAAACATTCCATTGTACTCATGTGGAACCAATGCAGGGAATAAGAGGGCATCCTTTGAATAGAACAAGGGCATACTGCATGGTACAAAGTCAGGAAAATTGTGCCTTGGTGACATGTCCTTTCACTGTACTTATTCTATCTGTAAACGGAGCGAGTAATCTGCAAGGTTGGACTGGATGAAGAATGAGCCCTCATGGCTGGAAGAATGCAAATGAACAAACTTCACAATGCAGATAACACATATTTGCTTGTTGATAGCTAGGAGGATTTGAAGGACTTACTGATGAAAATCAAAGACTGCACTTTAGTATATATTGCAACTCAGTGCAAAGAAAATCAAAATCCTCATAACTGTACCAACAGACAGCATCGTGATAAATGGAGAAAAGACAGAAATTTTCAAAGATCTCATTTTACTTGGATTCATAATCAGTGTTCATGGAAGTAGCAGTCAAGAAGTCAAGGGGCATATTTCACTGGGCAAATCTGCCCAAATCTTCTTTAAAGTATTGACGAGCCAGAATATCACTTTGAAGACTAAGGTGTGCCTGACCTAAACCATGTATTTTCAATGGCCCTAGATGTACATAAATGTTGTGCAACAAATAAGGAAGATTTCAGAAGAATTGGTGTGTTTGAATTATGGTGTTGGAGAAGAATATTTAAAAAAAATACTATGGGTTTCCAGAAGAACAAACAAATCTATCTTGGAAGAAGTACAGTCAGAATGCTCCTTAGAACTAAGAATGGTGAGACTTGGTCTCATGTACTTTGGACATGCTATCAGGAGGCCCTCTTCCCTGGAGAAGGACAGCATGTTTGGTCGATGGCCATCGTAAAAGAGTAATACGCTCAATGGGATGAATACGCTCAATGGGATGAATACGCTCAATGGATGAATCAATGCACTGAAACAGAACACTTATGAGGATGGCTCAGGATTAGGCTGTAGGTTGTTATTTGACACATAGGTATGGTAGTTACATAATCTCTTGCCAACTTGTGAGTATTATGAGCAAAGGGGTGGAGGTTAGCCTTCCAATCAGGCCACATGGGAACACCCACCAGTAGGATTCTGGGAACTTGCTCCTTTTCTCCTGGGAGGAGGAACACACTCTCTCTGCTTCACATTCTGTTGACAAGCCACATGAGGCTAAGCTGAAGGCAGCCAGAGCCTTGGAGCTGGAGGAGCCACATGGAGAGCTGCGCCAGCACAGAGATGCTTCCACAGGACTCTTCACCCACTGGCCTGTGATCTTCCTGCTCTCGGCATCATTGCATGTGCTGTGTGAGTCTGTAGAAGAGTTTATGGACTAGTATCAGACATATGGGCTAATATAGAACTTATGGACTGATCTGGACTGGGCCAGGATGTTTTATTAATATACAATTACTCTTGGTTATAAAACACTCTCTTACACACATATGAGTACCTCTGGATTTGTTTCTCTAGTCAACCCGGACTAACACAATATAGGGAACCTATGAGTTGGAACCAACTCGACAACTAACAGCAATAGTAGCATGTTTATGCATATATTACAGCAATATAAATATACATTTATGTGATATTGTCAAACTTTTACATGTTCATTGGTATAATCCCATTCATCCTGCCACCCATGTTCAGCTTGAGTGTCTAACTAGACACTTATGGATTATTGTCATTACTGGTATTTCAGTATTGTGTATCTAATAGTATTTACCTTTGTTGCCTGTAACTCAAGTGCTCCTCCCAGTATTTTCCTTTGCCTTGATCATTTTGTGTTGATCTCCCCCTTATTGTAGGTTGCCTTTCCCTTGTTTGTGAGAGGCCATTAAGGTGCAAGTATTGATCTCTCTTGTTCTAGAGGAAAAAAGGGTGGAGAAAATCAAAGCTGCGTGGAAACAATTAGTCCAAAGGACTGATGGACTTTGTGAACCCAGACTCCATGATCCTGAGGCCAGATGGACTAGATGCTGCCAGCTGCCACCGCTGACTGATCTGAAGGGGATCACGTTACAAAGTCCTGGATAGACGGACAGCAAAAAGTGGACCCAAATTCAAAACCACAAAACAGACCAGAAATGTACTGGTCTTCTGGCAACTGGTAGCACTCTTGAGACTTAGACATCCCTCAAACTGGAACTGGATTCACTTCCCGTGTTCAACTTCTAGCCAAAAAGTGTCACAGGAGGGTGTGCACTCCTTAGAACCATCAACCATATGTGATTCCATAACAGTATTTGCTTGGGGATCAGGCTCAGATGGCAGTAATGGATGGGAAAGATGCATTAAGGTCAGTGGTAAAGACAGGGAGGAGTGTGATTACACTGTGGGGCTTCAAATCAACATTACTAAACAAAATGTGTATGGATTGTTGAATGGAAACCCAATTTGCTTTGTGAGCTCTCACTAAAACACAATTAGAAGTTAAAAAAAAAAAAAAAGAAGATTCAGCAGCAAAGAAAGGGGAGGACATGATGGAGGCCCAGGGGCTCAGGTTCAGGGGAGACCGAGGAGGGAGACCTCAGGGAACTGGGTGTCATTCTGGCAGCTAAGATGATCTTCAAGTCTGAGAGGAGGAAGCAGCCCAAGAGTCGGAGCTCTCCGAAGGCTGGTGCTGAAAGCATCTTCACCTGCAGGTGACAGGGTGTCAGGGCTCAGCAGGAGGGTGAGATGAGCAGGGCTGAATGCTGGGGAAGTTCAGGGCAATGAAGAGATCAATTGAGAAGCCTCTGTGATAGTTCAGGTGACAGACTCAAGAGCCAGTATCACCATGGGGTCAACAAGAGAGAAGTGGGTGCACACAACAGCCCTCAGGTAGGAAGGGACATAGGAGGACTGGGGCCCTGGGAAGGGCATGCCACTGGTTAGCATTGGAGGGGACCTGCACTGTGGGAAGGCAGGTGGCGCTGGTTGAGTGTTCTGCAGTCTCCAGAGGGGAAGGCAGACAGATCTGCGAAGGACCACCCTTTGAAGTTGTCACAAAAAGTGAGTAGGCCTGCAGGGGCCCAGAGGCCCACAGTGATGATACAGGTGATGTCAGAGGAGGTGGTAGAAACACCTGTGCAGTGTTTACTATAGACCTGAGGGTACTGTTTTCTGTGCTTTACTTATACCCAGGTACCAACTGGAATCCTCAAACAAGCCTGTGAGGTAGGTACAGTATCATCTCCATCTTTTTTTGGTAATTGCCAGCTCCTTTATTCACCATCTCATCTCCCTTTCTTTTTCTTTTTTTAAAAAATTGTTTTATTAGGGGCTCATACGACTCTTATCACAATCGATCCATACATCAATTGTGTAAAGCACATTTGTACATTCATTGCCCTCATCATTCTCAAAAAATTTGCTCTCCACTTAAGCCCCTGGCATCAGGTTTTCATTTTCCCTCTCTCTCCCTCCCTGCTACCCCCTCCCTCATGAGCCCTCGATAATTTATAAATTGTTTATTTTGTCATATCCTGCCCTGTCCGACGTCTCCCTTCACCCACTTTTCTGTTGTCCGTCCCCCAGGAAGGAGGTCACATATAGATCCTTGTAATAGGTTCCCTCTTTCCAACTCATTCTCCCTCTAACCTCCCAGTATCGCCATTCACACCACTGGTCCTGAAGGGATCATCTGCCCTGGGTTCCCTGTGTTTCCAGTTCCTATCTGTACCAGTGTACATCCTCTGGTCTAGCCAGCCTTGCAAGGTAGAATTCGGATCATGATAGTGGGGGAGGAGGAAACATTTAGGAACTAGAGGAAAGTTGTATTTTTCATCGTTGCTACATCGCACCCCGACTGGCTCATCTCCTCCCTGAGACCCCTCTGCAAGGGGATCTCCAGCGGCTTACAAATGGGCTTTGGGTCTCCACTCTGCACTCCCCCCCATCATTCACTATGGTAAGATTTTTTGTTCTGATGATGCCTTATACCTGATCCCTTCGACACCTCATGATTGCACAGGCTGGTGTGCTTCTTCCATGTGGGCTTTGTTGCTTCTGAGCTAGATGGTCGCTTCTTTACCTTCAAGCCTTTAAGACCCCAGATGCTATACCTTTTGATAGCCGGGCACCATCATCTCCATCTTAAAGATAGGAACTCTCATGGGTTAGTGGGTCATGCATTAGGTTGATAACTGCAAGATCAGCAATTCACACCCACTAGCCACTCGGAGCGGGAAAGATGGGGCTTTGTGCTCCCGTCGAGATCACTGCCTGGGAAACCCACAGGGACACTTCTACTTTGTCCTATGGGGTCACTATGCATCAGAGTGAACGCGTTGGCAGTGAGTAAGGTTTGGGGGTTTAGATCTCACAGATGAGAAGATATGGATGAGAGTGATTTAGTTCTGCGCCCCGATCACTCTGTGTGGTAAAGCTAGGCTCTAACTAAGACAGTGGCTCCTGAGTCCATGCTCTTGCTGATTCTTTTAGGTGATAGCTAAGCTGTGCCACTCCCTCAAGGGGTGATCAAGCTGTAAAAGAAAAATCATAGGCAAATAAACCCCTGGGTGGAGACAGAAATCATTTCTGGCTGCAGGGATCAGAGAAGACTTCATAGAGAAGGCAATATTTTAAGCCGGCACTAAAAGGTAGGGGTTTCTGTATTGGCAAAACTGCAATTTATCAGTCAGGGTTATTATATCATGCAACATAAAGTGGCGCTGGCCAATTTAAGCAGAGTTGTCAACCCCTCTGATTGGTGGACCCACATCACATGGCTACACCCAGACTGCCAAGGAAGCTGGGAGAGAAAGCCTCCGGCGATCTTAGCTTCTGTCTCCTCTAACCAAAAGGTAGGGCTCTCTTGCTGGACAACCACTGGCAATGGTAAGTGCTTACTCCACGCTCTGATGGAGGACTGGTCAGCAAGTACAGGGAGGAAGGCTCGACCATGGGGGAAATCCCTCTTTGGGGCTGGAGCAGAAAGACAGGCCCACGATATTTTGCCCATACCCCAAACATGCATCTTAATTCTTTGTTGAGTCTATAGAAAACTGAGGGAAGTAGGGGCTGGGCAGGTGGATTCAAAATTGTGGTTGCAAAATAGCAGAACAAACAAAGGGAATAAAAGGCTTTTTGAGACACAAATATCAATCAGCATTTTTTTTTTCTTCCCTCTTGAAATATCTTGGCTGGGAAGTCAGTTAGTTGCTATAATTTTTCTCCCTGATCATAATGTGGATTAAAGTAGACAGAGCCTCAGGCTCCTACAGAAGAGTGGTGGCCTCTCTCTCCACCCCTTGTCCCCTCGGGGACTCATCTGCTTCCTGCCCCTCCACATGTTCTCCACATCACTTTTGTCAAGGAAAACCACATGTCAGTGGTGTTGAGGCAGCGCCAACTCATGGCGACCTCATGCGTGTCAGATAGAACTGGGCTCCAGAGGGATCCCAGGGGCTGATTGGTCACCAGCCCTTTCTTCTGAGGTGCCGGTGGGTGGACTGGAACCTCCAAGATTTTGGTTAGATTCCAAGCATGCTGGAATAACATTGCCAAATTTCTAATAATCATTGCCAAATTTCCACCAGAAAAATGTTCTAGCCAGAAACATACTGCTTCTTAAACAATGAATGATCCCCTCTTTCTCCCTTCCTCTTGGCCTGGTAACCACTAATAAACTTTGAACTCCCTGTAGTTGCGTACTCTAAATATTTCATATAAGTGGAACCACATACTATTTATCCTTTTGTGATGGACTTAATTCACTCAGGAAAATGTTTTCAAGGCGTATCCATGTTGTAGTTTGTATAAGGTCTATTGCTAAAAAAAATTAAGCAATTTATGCCATCATTTATTTTAGCTTCCCCCCCTCAACCCAATATTTCTACCCATCAGTTTAAACCTGCTGGTTCAATCCCACAAAGAAATACATAACCAGTGGGCTGCTATGAGTCAGAATGGACTCAATGGCACTGTGTGTGTGTGTGTGTGTGTGTGTGTGTGAGAGA
>NW_022111357.1:14210055-14212971 GCF_000313985.2 Echinops telfairi
AGAGAGAGAGAGAGAGAGAGAGAGAGAGAGAGAGAATAGAACAGTTGGAAAATACAGAGATCCTATCAACTAGAAACAATGAAGAGTAACATCATGTATTTTCTTCCAACTCCTCTATAAAATGTACAAGAATACTTAAAAGCAAACCAAGACGAGGAAGGGGACTTCCAGCAAGATGAACCAGACAGACATGCTACACAGACCTTCCACAACAAAGACACAACAAACCCAAGGAAACAGATCTGATAATCCTGCAGCCCTAAGTTTCACACAAAAGGATAGAGAAGTTAGTTGAATCTCAGGTAGAGGCTGAACAAGTATAGAGTGGGGACAGACAATGAATTATCAGCTGGCTTGACACGATGCCACCATCTCACACATTTGTTAGCAGCATTGAATTGAGACAGGGGCCCGGGACTTTGGTGCCTGGTGATGAGAAAGGTGGGGTCCTCCATGGTGACCCACACCCCCCTGGAAAATATTAAGGTGACCAGCTCCCACTGTCACCCATTCGGTGGCTGGTGACATCCCCCCTTTGCACAGTCTTCACTCAGCCTGCAGTCAGAACCTTACCTAGTGGGTCTTGCACACCGTCCTTGAGTCTGGAGACATGGGCTCCGCCTTATCAGGGATATGTGTTGGATCCCTGGCCATTCTTCGATGGGAAAAGACTCCTTCAATAAACAACTGCTCTAGTTTGAGCCCCAGAGTTCCTTTGGGGAACAGGCACCATGGACTCGGCTGCCGTATGAGATCGCATGAAACACTTCCAGGCCAGGTTCCCTGATCCCAGAAAAACACCTAGGCCAGCAGGAATCCCGCCTAGAACAGATGTCTTCTCCCCCGCCCCCTCCCTGTGAACCCCTTGGCTTGCAGAAGATGACCCCCATAGTTTTCTCCTTTCTTTGTTTCCCTCCCGTTCTCTCTGTTTTTATCCTTTCTTTCCTTTTAAATTGTTCTTCTACTTTCCTTTCCCCTCTTTTTTCATAGTCCCCCCCTTACAGTTCTCTACTCTGTTTCTTTCTTTTCTCCCCACTAGTTTTGCTTATTGTATTTTCTTTCCTTATTTTCTTCCCATTTTTATTTTCTTTTCCTATTTCCTCCCAATTTAGTTATTAAGTGATTTAATTCTTTTCCTTGCTGATGTTTCCCAGGATCCCCCCACTTTTTTATTATTTTATTTTTATTGTTGCTTTTATCCCACCCTCCCACCCCCACCCTACTTGAGAGAGACAACTATTCCAACATGGCCCAGCCATAAGAGTACTTCCTGAAGCTCCACCTGCTGGACAAGAGCCCCTATACCTGTTTTTGTACCACCAGACCATTGTTAGATAGTAGCAAACATAAGCCAAACCCACCCTAGCTTGGGCTATGCAAACAGAGAGCTGCACAGTCACTCAAATTCCTTATCACAGCCACCAGGAGACAGGTGGTGAGGGTCAAAGAACAAACTAATATACAATCCTCAATGAAATGCAAATGAACACCAACACAATATCTTGGAGATAACAGACAATTTTAGTTTCTATAAGAAACAAGATAAAGGGATTCTAAGAAGGGATGCACATGCCAAGCCAGAAGTGACCAAAACACGGAGCCAGAATACCTTTCTGAGGGAGAGGTAGCATTGGATGTGCCTGATAATGAATACAAAAGAGTGATATTTAGTCATTTCTAACACATCGAGAGAAAGATCAAGAAAGTTGCAGGCACAATCATGAAAACAAATATGAAACTTTACAAGAATTTAGGAAAACACTGTAAGAACAAATTGTGCCAAAATAAGTGAAAAAAATAAGAAACAAAAAAAAAAAAGAAAAAAAAAACCAAAAAGGGAATTTTAAGATTTTACAAATAGATAACACATCGAAAATGCAAAGGAGTTGAACTGAATCAATGGAAGGCTGAACTAGTGAGCTTGTAGGTAAATCCTTCAATACTAATCTGCTAGAGAAAAACCAGAGTGAAAAAAAATTCAGAAAACACTCCTAAGGTTTATTGAGGAATAAAGTATGTACGATTGGAATTCCAGACTAGGAAGACAGAGAAACAAACAACAGCAACACACACACACACACACACACACACAGGAAATGGTCAGAGTGGTCGGGAAAACACTTCCTTGACATCATGGACGCTGAAGAGAACATGCATTCAAGAAGTTGATCTAATCCTAGACCGGATAAACTCCAAGAGAAATTCACCAAGATGCGCCATAATCAAACTTTCCAAAACCAAAGACAAGAAAAGAATCCCAAGACATCCCAGGAAAAATAAAAAATTACTATAAAGAGAGCCAATAAAAACTAATGTCTGCTTTCTTATGAGAAACCAGGCAAGCAAGAGACAATGGGATGACATGTGTAAAACTCTAAAAGTAAAAAAGTGGCAACCATGAATCATATATACCCAGAAAAATTGTCCCTCAAACATGATGATGAAATGAAGGCATTTCCAGATAAAGTGAAATTAAAGAAATTGGTAGAAATCAGACCAACTTTATGAAAAATACTAAAGGGAGTTCTTCAGAGAACCAACAATGACAGACAACAACTTGAGGTTAACCTATATGACAATGCCACCCAGAAGTCAACCCCGTGTTAGACGTACTCAAAGGAAAGCCAGCCTCCCTCACTGCCACTGGCTTGATTCTGACTCATAGTGACTCTATACGACAGAGTCCAACAGCCTCTGTGGGTTTCTGAAACTTTTCTTTGACTCCCCTGGAGGGGCTGGTGGTTTTGAACTGCTGACCTCATGGTTAGCAGCCCATCAATCTGTAGAGAAGACAATTACAAAGTGAAAAGACAGAGTAGTGCAGTCACATAATTTCCAATAGGAGAGGAAGTAAAGTCAGTTTTGAGGGTTTGGGTGAGCTGGAAGGCAACACACAATTAAGGAGGCTGGCCAAAA
>NW_022111357.1:14213956-14215843 GCF_000313985.2 Echinops telfairi
GTTTTCAGCCACACCATACACAGGTCTATAAGGGAAATGACAACCCTGGCGAGGTGTGCAGGCCTTAGAATAATTTGGGGTCAGGGCGGCAGCAGCATTTCCCTAAAGACAAAGTTCAGAAGGGCTAGGAAAGCAAGCACAATGGAGCCAGGACACTGGGGGAGGAAGGGAGATGGGTGGTGTCACACGGAGGGAGTGCCATGAATGAGCTGAAACCCGATGTGCATGAGTCCTTGAAGGTCCACCTGAGGCTCAGTGATCAACCACATTCACACGCAAGAGTTAGAAACAGAACAAGATGAGGATAAAGCCCAGCACAGAGCTTGATGTGCAAACACACTAAGTGGTTTGTTATTAAAGATCTACATGACAGGGTATTTTCGTGACAAATGCTAAGCCAAATTCTGGATCCAAAAAACGTACGATCTTTGGTGGGTAAAAGACATCAGTGTTCCCATATACAAACATACCAAATATCGAAGAGTGATTATCTTTGGGCATAAACCTCTTTTCATTCTCTGTGTTTTTCCCTACTCTCACTAACAAACATGCGTCCTCTATAAGAATGAGGGGTAGGCAGTGGTCAGGCCACATGAAAAGCCTTCGGCTTTGAAGACATGGGGTTCAGACCCTCTAAGCAAGTTTTTAAGTGGTTTCTTCCAAAGAGGGCAAGAGGGCGGGAGCAGGTGGGCCCTCAGGAGGTGGAGTGGGCAGGCATTGTGACGTCAGGGCACTGTGAAGCGGCAGGGGGCTTTGTGATGCCGCTAGTATATAAGGTCTGGTTGCCCCTGCCCAGGCCAGCTTGCCGGTTCCGCCTAGAGCCGAGTGCTCGATCCTCCAGCTTCCAGAGCAGTGAGCCTGACGTACCGCGAAGCGACGCAGTGAACATGGCCGGGGGGATGCTGGTCAAGTTGGGGCTGGGGTTGCTGATTCTGGCGCTTCTCCTACCAGCGCCGATTTACTCCGACGCTACTGGGGCCCCTACAGCCGCTCCTACACAGGCGGCGGCACCAAGCAAAGGCGTGAGTATCGTCACCCAGCAGCCTATAGTCAGCCTCTTCGTGGTCTCGCTCTCCCTTCTCCTCCGTCTCTTCTAAGCCCAAGAACATCGTCACCTCTCCCAGCCATCCTCTAAAACCCAATCCAGACGGCTCTAGAAGTAACCCCCACCCCAAACCAAAGGAAAACAAAGGTCTTCATTAAACTCCTACTGCTCCTCCTTATTTGACTGACATTGGCCTTGTTGAGAGGCCCACGTTGGACTGGTCGGAAGAACATCTGAAGGATTTGAGAAACTGATGGATACCTATATGAAATCTACTAGCGCTCCGTGTACCAGACTGGAAAAAAGACCCGACATCCGAAACGAGTTGAAGATGCATGTCGATCAAGGAGGCGGAAGACGAATGGACTCAGAACTCGACCTTGACCTTAAGAACAGACCTCAGCTTGAGCCGGACAAGAGAGATGGGATGTGGAAGGGTGAGGGGAATTTCCTTTTGTTTCGCTGAAGACCATAAAATGATTGGGAAATACAAAAGTTGTCCTGGTTTCTGTTTGAATGTAAGTTAAGTGTTACTGTAGGGCAGCACTAGTTTGAATACTGCTGGGTTATGGACAGCACTCCTCCTCCTGGGGCTTTGGATTAGCAACTGCGCTTGACATTTTGTGTACTTGGCTATATATGCCAGGGCAATGATGGATTGGAATCTACCCCAAACCCAAGGGTAATGAGTAAACCTTGCTCATATGGTAGGGGGTTTCTATCTCATAGCCCCACCCACTGGGGTTCCTATCGCACATCCCCACCCAGTCCAAGTCCACTGTTGCCTGGTGTCAATTCTGACTTGGGGGTGGGGGACGACCCAGGAGTTTCAGAGCTGTGAT
>NW_022111357.1:14218561-14219784 GCF_000313985.2 Echinops telfairi
GCTTCTCCAAGCCTCAGCCAGCAGGGTATCCAGCATATATCATTGTGTTGCTCATTAGCCTCACTGTCCATGACATATCTACAGAACTTCAACAAGCCTCTGGGGGTTTTCTGAAACCCCAGGCATTGTGTAGTCATTGTCACACTGCTTACCTCATTTCCGCTCAAAGGAAGGGATGGTGGAATTTCTGATACTAGGCTCAGGCCAGTGGAGATAGCAGTGTGGAGTAGTTAAGGGTAGAGGCTTTGTGAACCCCGCAGTCCAAAGTTCTATCCCTGCTGTACTAAATATGAAGACCGTGAGGGATGACATTTCCTCTTTCAGAATCCCAGCCCCATCCTATAGGATGAGACAGCACTTAGTTCAGCTGTTGGAAATTAAATGAGATACTGTATGTTAAGGCTTATCAACCATCCTGGAACCTAGTTGGTGCTCAAATAAGTTAGTGGATTTGAACCACTCTTACTCGTGCCATGTCTCTCAATTCTTCAGCCCTGTTACAAGATGCCTTACGCTTCGTGTCCCCCTCAGTCCATCCCAGAGTCCACCGCAGCCATTGACAGAAAGGACTCGGCTGCAGAGAAGAGCCTGAGACCGCAAAGGAAGGGAGGGAGCCATAGCTCAGCGTAAACGGGTGTCCTGCTCAGTTTCAAACACATAGGCAGGGAGCGTTGTGTTCCCATTTTTCAGGTAAGGAAATGGAGATTCAGGGAGGTTAAATGACTCCCTGAGGCCACACTGCTGGGAAGAGCCAAGGGCCACTTGAGCCCCAGGCCTGTCAGACACCAAATATAGGAGTTGTGTTTTTTCCATACCCACATTTCCAGGAGAGCTTGGAAACCACGGGAAGGACCAGCCAGACCAAGAACTCTGCCTCAGGGTTACCCACTTGCTCAGAAAGAAGCATGGTGGGAAGCAGAGGGGGAATCAATCATCAGAAACAGCCTCGTGGCCTGGAGCTTTCTGGTGGTGTAATTTCTGCCAGACATTGCAAAGCATACGCCGTTTATCTCAGCAGCGTCACTGCGCCACCTCAAGTTAGGCTTCAGCTTACTCAACGGCGCAATGGCCATCCTGGGAGCTTTGCCATGCTAGGGGTGTCCTGAAGACAAAATCAGAGCAGCAGGGCAATGTCATGGTGACTCGCATGTTCTGAGGCGGGCACGGGGACAGAGTAGGGCTAGAGTCACAGTTCTGACATAGAGCTGGCCACCATCCTGGGG
>NW_022111357.1:14220118-14239379 GCF_000313985.2 Echinops telfairi
TCAATGGTACTGGTTGACCCCATTGCCTGAGTTAAGTTTACCTGGCCTAGACTGGGTCCTCCCAAGTGTACTGGCTTCCTGTCCCAAAGGCCCGAATTTGTGCATGACCTCTAACCTTGATTGGCTTTCAACTTCCTGTAAGGGGGGGAGGGAGGTCTTGGCATGTGGAGGGATAATCCCTGGTTTTTGCCTCTAGCTACCTAACAATTACTCACCAAGAAAAAACTCTTATCAGGCTGTTGGCCAATTGTCCTGGCCACATTTGCACTCGCATAATGACCACACTGGAAGTTTCTGGAAGACACTAACCATATAGGGTCTTTATGGTCCCACATATAGCTGGCCAGAGAGAGTCAATCAGCTCAGCAACAGGCCAGCCTGGGATACAATCCTGTCCCCTCTCAGGAATAGCAATCTCCACTGTTGTGGCAGATGCGATGGTTTCCAGGAGCAGATGGGGGAACGAAGTGCAAGAATCCCACCCTGTTGGGATCTGGCTACAGCTGCTGGCTTGGAAGTTGAGACCAGTCGGGGTCGGTCATCTGATCACCTTGAAGCTCAGTTTCTTCATCTGTGAAATGGTCCATTTTTCAGAGGATCGTGATGGAGCAGGCACAGCGTTGGGCTTTAGGAATCACACCCCCTGCTCCACAGAGTTTGTGCCGATCGACTAAAACAAATTTCTAATTTACTTATCCTACAAGGAAGACCAATTACTATGACTATTGTTTACATGTTTACACTAGCTCTAATGTCAATGATGATGAAATGGAAGGCTTTCCCCAAGTCTGGCAGTCTGAAATTGATCAAAGACCCAGTCAAGATGCATTGACTGGTGACTGGAAGGCCGTGAGTCTTTACTGAAGCACACCTGCTGGGTTAGCAGCCCAATGTTTAATTCACTACACCACCAGGTCTCCTTTAAGGAGGTATATGTAGTTGGAAAATAGGGCCTTGGTGGTGGAAATGACACCAGAGATTGCACAAAAGAATTTTGGAAGATAACTTATTACAAGTCCTTTTTCTCTTTCCCAACAACAGAAATGGCAACTAGACACATAGAGCTCACCAGAGGGAATGCAAAGTAGTAGAGCTACCCCTTAGGGTTTCCTAGTCTATAATCTTTATGAGAACAGATTCCCAAGTGTTTTCTCCTGTGGGGTGGTTAGTGAGTTTGAACAAATGACCTCTGGCTTCTCAGTGGAGGTGGTGTACAAGCTGAGGCCTGAAGATTGAGCGACTGATCTAGGAGTTGGGGATGATATAGTTCTGCCAGAAAATGGGAGCAGCATTTGCATAGGTGTGCTGGTGCCCTAGAGCAATGGTTCTCAACCTTCCTCATGCTGTGACCCTTTCATAGTTCCTCATGTTGTGGTGACCCCCAACCATAAAATTATGTTCATTGCTACCTCACAACTGTCATTTTGCTACTGTTATGAATCAGGTGACCCCTGTAAAAGGTTCGTTCGACCCCCAAACGGGTCGCGACCCTCAGGTTGAGAAGCGCTGCCATAAAGGGTTACTTGTTTTGCTGCTAACTCCAAGGTTAGCAGTTCCAATCCATCAGCCGCTCTGCAGGAGAAAGAGGAGGTTTTCTGTGCCTTCAAGAGCTCTATTCTCAGAAACCCACAGAGGCAGTTCCACTCTGTCCTATAGAGTTGCTGTATGTCAGAACGGCCTGGATGGCGGTGGGTTTGGTTTTGATGGGTGGAGGTGAGAGAAAGTTTGGTACTTTTTAAGAACTCTAAATCCTGCGTGACAATAGAGAAAGGTTCAGTTGGATAATGGCAGAGCTATAGGAGGATTTGACCTTAGGAGTACACTTCCTGAGCCGTTTCTCATCACTATTATGCATTTTTAATATTATGGTTACAATATATTATTATATCTTATCACCTACCACTTACAGACAAGGAAAAGACAGAGGTGATGGAATCCTGGGTCCAAGGGCCAGAACTGTGATTAGAACCCAGACAGCCTGACTTCAGCACACATGATCCAATCTATCATTAACATGCCGCCCTACCTCCTTGCCTGTCCACATGGAAACACCAGTTTCATGGTAAGTGGTAGCCTCAGCTCAGACCTTAGAGCAGAAGCATGGCTGAGGTCTTCCACAGCTGTAGGATGCCCCCCCCCCACCCCCTTTCCAGTTGGCTCAAAATACAAAGGCTGGTGTATTTGAAGGAAACAGTTCCACTGGTCTGGGAGATTTGTGACTCATATGATGGATGGGGAATCATTCCTCATGTTGTGACTGACACTTTGCAGCCCCTTAGGGACCACCCAGGCAGCAGAAGCACCAAAGGGATTCCATATGGCTCCAACTCCTCCAGGAGGGAGCTTGGGAGCAGACACAGACATAGGGTCGACTGTGCTGGGAATGGCACGTTCACGAGGCATGGCACCACATTTCTCATCACCAAGAACATTTCCAGATCTCTCTTGAAGAACCATGCCGTCTGCATGGCTACCAGGGAGACACGTTTACACAATTACTCAAATTTATGCACCAACCAGTAAATCCATGATGAAGAAATGGAAGGCTTTTACCAACTTCTCCAGTCTGAAACTGATCAAACATGCAATCCAGGTACATTAAAATTACTACTGATTGGAATGTGAAAGTTGGAAACAAAGAGAAATGACCAGGAGTTGGGAAATATGGCTTTGGTGCTAGAAATAAAGCTGGAGATCACATGATAGAATTTTGCAAAACCAATGGCTTCATTGAACATATCTTTTAAAATAATAGAAATGGTGAATATACATTAGGACCTTACCAGATGGAATCCACAGGAATCGAATGGACTCCATTTTGGCAAGAAGTAATGGAGAGGCTCCGTATGATCAATATCATCAAAAAGAAGACAAGGACCAACTGTGAAACAGACTGCTAATTGCTCCTATAGACGTCCAGGTTGGAGCTGAAGAAAATGGAAATAAGTCTACAAAAGCCTAAATATGACATTTAGTATATCCCATCAGAATTCAGAAATCATCTTAAGAACCAGTTTGCCACATTGAACTCTAGTGACCAAGGACTAGATGAGTTGTGGGATGATATCAAGAACATCAGACTCAAAGAAATAAAAAAACCCAAACTCACTGCCATTGGTCGGACTCATGGTAACCCTACAGAACAGGGTAGCACTGCCCCTGTGGGTTTCCCAGACTATAATTCTTTATGAGAATAGAAAGCCTCATTTTTGTTCCCGGGAGTTGCTTGTGGTTTCAAACTGCAGACCTTGCATCTTGCACCCCCAAATGTAACCACTACAAAACCACCCAAAGGTCATTTAAAGGACAGTAAACAAAGAAACAAATTGAAGTGGATGTCAGTAGATACTGAAACTTGCTATTGAGCATTGAGGACTAAAGCAAATGGAAGACAGGGTAAAGTAAAAGACCTGAAGAGAAAATTCAAAAGTCAGTTCAAGAAGACAAAGTAAGGCCTTATCGTGCAATGTGCAAAGAGCTGGAGTTAGAAACCCAAAAGGGAAGAGCACACTCAGCACATCTCAAGCTAAAAGAACGAAAGGAAAATAAAAGTCTTGAGCTGCAATGTTGAAGAAGTCTATAAATGCTGTCAGGAGCCACAAGAGTAGATAGAAGAAGTACAGAGGTACTATCCCAAGAAGAATTTCAAGAGGTAGCATACAGTTAAGAACCATGATATTGAGAGAAGAAGTTCAAGCTACACTGAAGGCGCTAGAGAAACCCAAGGCTGCAGGATACCAACTGAAATGCTTCAACAAACCGAGGTCCTGCTGGAAGCACTCACTAGATTTGGGAGACAGCTAATTGGCCAACAGACTGGGGAGATTAGTAGTTGTGCCAATTCCAAAGAAAGATGCCTCAACAGAATTTGGAAATTATTGAAGAATATTATTAATGTCACATGCAAGTAAAATTTTGCTGAAGGGGAAAAAAAAGGTTGTAGCAGAACATTCACTGAGAGCTTCCAGAATTCCCACCTGGATTCAGAAGAGGGCAAAGCATGAGGGCTGTCTTTGCTGACGTTGGCTGGATCTTGACCGAAAGAAGACAATAGCAGAAAGACGATTACTTGTGCTTTATTTCCTATGAAACTTAGCACTGAAAAGGATGGGCCTTCCAGAGCACACACAGACAAGGAGTCAAGCATTCTAACCGAACAAGGGGATACCGAAGACTTTAGAATAAGAAAAAGGTGTGTGTCCGGGTTTAACCCTTTCACACCACAATTAGCCAATCTATCTGCCGAGCACATAATCCGAGAAACGGGACCACATGAAGACGACCAGAGCGTCAGCATTGGACAAAGACTCACAAACAGCTTTCATACGCAGAGCACACCATCCTGATGAAAGGAAAGGAAAACAGCCTTCAGTGTGGATTGCAACGGAGTGTAAGGAAAGTAACTGGGGCAGTCGACAATCTCAAGATAAACAGAGAAACATCTGAAGTTGCCAATGCTTTCATCTGACTTGTTTGTGTCCACAATCAGAGCTCCTGGAAACAGCACTGAGGCAATCAGATGATTGATGGCATTGGGTACATCTGCTGCACAAGACCTCTCTCAAGTATTAAGATCACAGATGTCCTGTTGAGACCTGAGGTGCAGCGGACCAAGGCCATGGTGTTGTCCATGGCCTCCCAGATGCATGGACGCTAGACAAGGACTAAAGAAGCCTGGGGAAGAACGGATGTACTTGAACGATGGTGTTGGTGAAGAATGTCGAAAGTACCAAGGAATTCTAGCAGAACAAACAAGCCTGTCCTGGAAGACGTCCAGCCAGAAGACTCCTTAGACGTGAGGTTGGCCAGACTTCTCTTACTTTGGACATGTTTTCAGGAGAGACCAGTCCCTGGAAGGACATTATGCTTGGTAAAGGAAAGGACTGGAAAAACAGAGGAAGACCTTCCACGAGTAGACGACACAGTAACTCTAACGACAGGGTCAAAAACCAAGATGGTGAGGAGGACACTGGACCAGCCAGTGTTTCCCTGTGTCGTCCATGGCACTGCTAATTTGACCACACCCACAGCAACGAAATAAGACACACGCTTCAGTTGATCTAGACATTCAATTGGTCTTTCTCTTTTGTTGTCCTTTCCCTTCTAACGCTGTGCTTCCCTTCATAGTGTATCTTCTGGTAGGTGGCATTTAAAAATAAAGCAAACAGATTAATGGTGAAAAACTACTATTACGTCATTGGTTTCTGTGTTTGATGCACTGCCTAAGTGCTGAACATGTTTTGTCTCACATTTAATTCCAAAAGAATCCCATGAGATGGATCCTACCGTAACCCATACCACAGCGGAGGCAACAGTCGGAAAGAGCCACTTGCCCAGGGTCATGTAGACAAGAGTTGTAATTGAATTTAAACTCCTGACAGTGGGATTCTAGAGTCTGCCCTGGACGTGGCACTTTGCCACTTCACTCACTCACTCACTCACTCACTCACTCACTCACTCACTCACTCACTCGCTCGCTCTCTAATCCACCCTGGACACCAGCTTTGCCAAGATGAAAGCCCTAGGACGCCAGTGTAGTGGAGGACGCCAGTGTCCCTCTTCCTGCCACCAGCCTTCTATATGACCTTAGGACAAGTCATCTTTGCCCCTGTGAGAACCAGAGGTCCCACCATGGGACAAGGCGTTGGACCTCAGAGGCCCCGCTCAGATCTGATGACCAGCCAGGCCAAGGGGCTCCTGCCTTACGCCGAGCGTTTCTCTTCCTTCAGTTCCTGGGAGGCCCAAGTGCCCTGGGACCATTTGGGGTGAATGAAGCACTTTAGCCAGCCCACTGTACCCAGAGTGCTGGCACAGAAGGACAGAGTGTCACTCTTGGGACCCAAGGTGCTCTGGGAACCCTTCCCTCCTGCTGCCTCCTTAGCCCTGTGTGCTGGACTCTCCCCTGACTCCAGCCCGTGCCACTTGGAGCGAACTCACTGCGGGTGACAAGGGCCCTGTCGCAGGGAGCTCTTCTGTCTACAAGGGGAAATGCCACGGACACCCTGCTGTTGGCTTTCCTCGGATTGCTCTGTGACTAAGTGGAAACCATGAACGGTGTCCATTTCCCAGGGCTGAGCACTGAGACCAAGAGCCGGGGAGGAAGCAGGAGGTGGTGGTTGTGGTGTGGGTAGCCTAGGCCACAAGGGCCAGGCTTACAATGAAATCATGGTTATTGTTCTCCTGGTCGCATCTCTCCCCTGCCACTGTGACAGATGGCTCTCTAAGACATCCCCGAGGAGAAGCCGCATGGACCTACCCTGATACAGCCCTGGGTGCTGGAGCAGTCACATGGAGACCCCGGCCAGCGCTGAGATGCTTACACATTCACTGATTCGCATGATTGCGTGTGTTTTGTGAGATTGAGGTGGACTTTGTAGATTGGTGTCGGACATATGGGCTGATGTTGGATCCAGGGCTTGGACAGCACTGGGTTGGGATGCTTCCTGAATGTACACTTACCCTTTATATAAAATTCGTTCTTATACATATGAGTTTCTGTGGATTTGTTTCTCTAGTTTACCCAGACTAACACAGGACACTTTAGACAATGTCGGTGATGGGTCTAATAATTCAGTGTATCCCATAAGGAGAAGAGGTCTCAAGTTGGTGATGAGAAGCTTCACTGGGAAGGGGGCCAAGCCCATCTCCAGCTGCCTCTTTGGCCCCCTTAGGACCGAGAGATAGTCCTGTGGCCGAGACTCCACAGGGAAGAGCTAGCAAGGATGGAAGGAGCTGGAGGGAGCCCAATCTCAATGTAATGAAGAAAGAGCTTTCTGAAAATGGCTGAGCATGTCTCTCTCCTACCAGAAATCCTCCACAGGTGCTCTAACTCCCAAGCTGAAGCTTCTGGGTGTGGCATTCAGGGTGCTCGGGGTCACGCCTCACTTCCTGTCCAGCCTCCTTCCCCATCAAGCACCCTGACCCCCAACTACTTGGACTCGACTCACCTATAGTTTCCTGACTTTATCCACTTTCATACTTTCTAGATGGTGTCTCCTGTCTTCCTGTGGCCAATTCTTACCAAGAAAGCTCTTTGGGAACCTTCTCAGGGAGCCCCTCCTCTCTGAATCTACGTGGGGTTATCTGCCCCGCTCTGGGTCCCCACTCTGTAGCCCCCAGGCCTCCTCCCCATCAGAATTCTTTCAAGTCTGTCAAGTTTGTCCTCAGGAGGTGAAAGGCCCTCCTTAGGGCACTCATCCGGGTCCCCAGGGTTAATGCATAGTAGGGATCAGTACATGCTGGGAAGTGAACGGACAAGTCCCACAGCAGGAAAGTTATCACCACTGGTAGTGAGTTCCCCGTCCCTGGGAAGGTTTAAGCACAGACAATTCCATTTGGTTGGGTGGTTGGGTAGGCTGGATGACTGAGGGTAGGATGGAGCAGTAGACAGAAGATGAGTTTGGTAGCCAATGGCAGCAGGATTCCTTGAAAGAGCCTCAGAATTGCACCCAGACTACCTGAGTCTGACACCAAGGAATCCACTTGAAAGGGGACCGGGTGGCATTATGGCTGTGCACGGGGTTGTGAACCACAAGGTCAGCAGTTTGAAACCACCAGCCACTCAGAGGGAGAAAGATGAGATTTTGTACTTTTGTACAGAGTTGCAATCTCAGAAACCCACAGGGACAGATCTGCCCTGTCTATAAGGTTGCAATGAGCAGGAATCTACTGGATGGCAGTGGTGAGTGAGGGCAACTTACTCTGGTTCTATGTCTCAGTGTCATCGTGGACAATGGGGAGGACCATAAAGACTCACCTCGACAGGCTATGAGGAAGGTGCCATGCATCCTATAAACACCTGCTGACACTATTTAAACCAGTTAGGTCTGGGCTCAAATGGAGGCTCTGCTGCATCCTGGCCGTCCTTACTGAGGTCAGTGGCTCAATCCCTGGAAAGGGATTGAAAGGGGTGACCTCCTCACACAGGCTTCTATCCAAGTGTGGAGTCTGCAGCCAGACTCCAGCGGCTCCTCTTGGGAGAAGTCCGCCAGGGTTCCCATGGAAGTGCTTTGTACACTGGGCGGCTAAGCACAAGCTCAGCAGTTTGAAATGACCAGCCACTCCACAGGAGAAAGATACGGCTTTCTACTCCCATAAAGAGCCGTAGTCTCAGACACCCGCAGGGGAAGTTCTACCCTGTTGCTGTGAGTTGGAATTGATGAGATGGCAGTGAGGTTGAGGTTGGGGAGCCGGCAGGAGGCAAGATCTTCATTTGCAGGAGAGGTGGCAAGCTACCTAAAAAAGATGCAAGAGAAATCACAGCCTTCCCCACTTCGACCCATCATCACATGGATTGGAGGAGCCCCTTGTGTTACAGGGCATCGACTGGTTGGACAGCACTGTGCCTCACAGTGTGATCTGCGCTGTGTACAGGGCACGGTTCTGAACCTGCTCTCCAGGCAGATTGATCTCAGGGACCCATGAAGCCACCACAGGTGCACTGGGCAGAGCAGGCTGTCCAGGAGCCTGCATGGCAATGGAAGGAAGGCCAATGCTTATTTGGTCTGTCCTTATTTCTAGAGAGGGCTGTGGGTGCTGCAGGCAGAGCAGGGGCAGAGGCTCTGGGTGCGTTTGCAAGTAGCCAGACAGACAAGGTATAGATAGGGTTGCAAGGCATGGTGAATCACAAGTGCACTTATTGCCTGGCTTCAGAGCTCAGCTCCATCACTTACCAGTGAGACCTCTGCCCACAAATCAGATGCCCCGCCTCATGTGCCTCAGTTTCCTCCCTGTAAAAGGGAAGCATTCCCTCTGCCCTGTTGCATGGCTGTATGGATGAGCTGTATGGCTGTATGCTGGGCCAGTAACATGGGTTTTTGTTAATTCCAATCCCTGGGGAAGATGGAGGCAAGGCTGAGTCGGCTTTCCGGCCATCAAGCTCTTCCAGGAGCTTGTAACAGGAACCCCAGTTGCAACAGCCTTTTGCCTCGAAGGGGGATTATTGGCTCACAGACGGAGAAGCCCTGCAGGGGCTTCTTCACAAGGTGGGGCCTCCCTCTTTCTTTCTCCCTGTGTTCTCTGTTTTGGCCCCATGCCTACGAAAGTTGTGCCTCATGGTGGCTTCCAGAAACCCCAAGCTGATGCACGAGAGCCTCTCCTCCTCCACGGTTCCACCAGAGGTCCGGAGAGTGAAAAGAGCTGACCCCGAGGGCCTAATGTGGGTCGTGTGTGTCTGGCTGGGCGGGAGTTCCTAGGGTTAGGTGATGAGACCTCAAGGTGGACTTTTGGCATCCCTACGGGGATGGGAGCCATCGTAGAGAGCAGAAGTTCGCTTCATCTCAAGTGCCCATCACATAGCCAAAGCAAAGGGATGTGGGAGAATTTCAGCTCCTGCCACTTCTGGTGGTCCACCAAGGCTCAGCAACGCCACATTCTCTGGATCCCTTCTGTCTCTCAGAAGTCCAAGGAGCAGGCACAGTACTGGAAACTGGAGGCCTGAGCTCTTCCACCACCCACGTGCTGGGCGACCCTGGACAAGTCACCCAACCTGGTGAGCCTCCATTTGCCCATCTGTAAAGAGGGAAGACGCATCGTCATCAAAGATTCTGCCAGCTGAGAAATGTGGCAGGCACTGATATCCATGGATCCACGTCTTGGTTTGGATTCCCCCAGAAAAGGATCTTGAGACAAAGACGTGAGTACTACTGTTTTATTTAGATGACCTGGAATTCAAGAGCAAGTCCCCAAGTCTCTTTTGATATCCACTTTGGTCTTTTCCCCCCCATTTCAACCAACCTTTGTTTTTCTCAAGTGTGATGTTCTTCATGTCACTTCATGTCATCCCATAACTCATGTGGTCTTTGATCATTCGTGTTCAGTATTTCAGTAGTTCTCAGGATGATTTCTGAATTCAGATGGGATATTCTAAATGTCATATTTTGGGTCTTGTGGACTTGTTTCAATTTTCTTCGGCTTTAACCTGAGCTTGCATATGAGTAATTGGCAGTCTGTTCTAGAGTTGACCTCTGGCCTTATTTTGGTTGATGATATTGAGCTTCTCCATCATTTATTTCCAAAATATAGTCAATTTGGTTCTTGTGTGCTCCATCTGGTGAGGACCATGTGTATATTCACCATTTATGTTATTTTAAAAAAGGCATTTTCAATGAAGAAGTCATTGGTTTTGCAAAATTCTATCATGTAATCTCTAGCTTAATTTCTATATCTAAGGCCATACTTCCCAACTACAGATACTTTCTCTTTGTTTCCAATTTTCACTTTCTAATCAGTAGGAATTTTAATGGATCTTGATTGCATGTTTGATCAGTTTCAGATTGAAGAACTTGGTAAGATCCTTCAGCTTCTTCACCACTGTCTTTATTGTGTGATGCATATGTTTGAGTAATAGTTGTGTCAACTGGTCTTCCTTTCAGGCTGTAGACAGCATTGTACATCAATAGAGATCTTGGAATGTTCTTTTTGGTGATAAATGTGATGCCATGCCCCTTGAATTTGACATCCCCCCCAAAAGAAAACAAAAGAACGGCCGAATCAAAAAGGGCAAAATGGGCCAATTTGGTTCATTAATGCCTAGAATATCAAAATTTCATTTTCAATGACTTCCAATTTTCCTAGAATCACACGTCCACATTCTGATTGTTAGTGGATGTTTGCAGCTGTTCTTCTCGTTTTGCATTGTGCCCCAGCAGCCAAGGAAGGTCCCGGAAGCGGTGCTCTACCTACAGCATGAAGGGTGATTCTACTTTAAGGAGGCAGCTCTTCCTAATTTTTCAGCAGTGGACCACCTCTTTTTTCATCTGACTCTGTTCTTAGTCTAGAAACTCCCCTGAAACTTGTTTACCTTAGGTGACCCTGCTGGTATTTGAAATACCAGTAGCATCGCATCACAGCACAGGCAAACCACCACCGTATGACAAACTGACAGGCAGGTGTTTCCGGAATTTTAAAATATGTCTCAGAAATGATATACAATATTAATATGGAAATGTTATTTCTAAATATGAAATTCATGTAACCCTCCCACTAATGATCAAGGAAGAAAATTGGAAAACAGCGTTGTCCAGGTGAATAGACCAGAGGTGTACTTTGCTCCCTACTGGCTCTTTGACCCTGGGGAAGCCCTGCCCTCTTTGTCCTCAGTCTCCTGCTTGAACAATTCAGGGGTGTGGGGGGTGTGAGATAACCTCTGGGCTTCTTCTGACTCTGAAGCTGAGCCCTGCAGCAGAGGCAGTCCTCTGTCTGATCCAACAGCAAAGTGAAGGCTCAGGAGGGCTGGGCCAAAGGAGGGGGCATGGTCCCACCCAGCCTTCCCTTATGTCCCTCGATACAGAGGGTGGATGTGGAGGCCAAAGGATGGGTCTGGACACCTGGACCTCTCAATCAAGGATCCATAGCAGTAGGAGACTGGTGTTGAACATTTATTTCAAAGGATGGTTATGTGTTCTGGGGTTTGATGGGACCCTGCCAGCCTTCTTATCAGCCCATATTCTAAGAAATCACACTGGCTCTGACTTCCACAATTCCAATGTCAGTGGGCCCTTTAAAAGCAGCTGGTCCGCTCAGCCCCCACAATACAGATGGTGGAAATGAAGTCCAGGTGGGAAAACTCAACCTTATCTGTTAGGAAAACCCTGAGCCCTGCCGTCTGATGGCCGGAGAAGGGGCACAGACACAACCTCAACATTCACTCACTGCATATGTTATGCATATGTTGGGGCTAGAAATGGGACTTTGTCTGTAGCTCATCAAGTGTCCAGGCTGCCAGGGTGTTGACCCAGAGTGTTGACACGTCTGCACTGGGTGTTGACCCAGAATTCCTGCTGATTTCAGGGATAGAGTCAGTTCCCATCAGACTTGGTGGGAACTGAGTTTATAGGCAGTGGACTGAGATACACCAGTGGTGTCCCAATGGAACTTACTCAATCCCAACATCATGCTAGTTTCTGAACTAATTCTCAAGACACAGCTCTACTACCAAATATCGTACATCCAGTAGGGTGTCCTCAGTTGCTCCTGGACAAGGGGCATGGTGAGATTCAAGTGGGTTATCAGCCAGTCTTCAGAGCCCGGCTTCTTGCCTCCTGGCCCCAGGGCTATCCCTACAGGACTCACCTTTCAGGGCCCCAGACCAGGTAAAGGATATTGGTCTCCTCAGCTTGCATCTCAATGCAACATTCTGGAACCTAAAGTATCTCCGACAGAATCATTTGTTCAATCTTCCTTATTCATTTTTATATCACTATTAAGGATCACCCCTACCTCAAAAAGAATCTGACATAAATCTCCCAAATCTAAAATTAATATCAGCGTTGTTTTAAAACCCTAGGCATCCAATTCTATCATATCTGTTATTACTTGGTTACTTTTCATGGATGAGCTTTTCTCTTCATTTTGAGTCACATGGTTTTTCTGGACATGTCCAGTAATTTATGATTCTGTGCTGAACATGTTGAGTGTTTTTTAAATTTATGAATTTTGTTTGCTTTTCTTAAAAGAAATATTGAGGCTTCCTTTGGTAAATCATTAAATTATGAAAACCAGCATAAGCCACTTGATCTTTTATTTTTCCTCCTCTCTGACTATTTTATCCCTTTGAGGTAAGAAGTGTCTGCTTATCACCCCAAACATTCAATGGGGTTTCTCCACTAGATGATTAGAATTCAAAGATAGTGAATTCTAATGAGCTCTGGAGTGGATAGCCTGTACCGGCTGCTATAGATCTGATTTTGATCCTGGTGGCCCCCATGGCTCAGCAAAGAACGAGGTGCTTCACAGCCTTCTCAAAGGCTGAGTTTTCAGAACTAGACCACCAAGGCTTTCTTCCGAGGTGCCTGTCTCCTGGTGGGCTTGGGTAGCAGCCTGGTGTATTAGCAGTTTGCACCAGCGGGGACTCGCAGATACATGCTCTTCCGCTATTCATTGCCTCTCCTCATGGAGTCCGCCTCCCGTACCCGCATGGCATAAGACTTGCTTGTTTGTTAAGAGAGAGGGTCAGAGAAGAAGAGGCAGGTCCTCAAGGAGAGGGATCGATGCCATGGTTACAACCACGGGCGCAGGCATGGGATCAGTGGCGACGATGGCGCAGGACTGGGCAGCGTGTTTCGTTCTGTGGGGCACAAGGTGGCTGTGACGGGAACAGACCTGGTGGGACCTAGCAACAACTGCACCTGCGTGGCTTCATATTCTGCAACGGCCTCTCAGAGACTGCCGTGCAGATGTGTGGACGCTTTCTTTGTGTGGCCCCCTCGTCTCTCCTCCTCTGCCCTGCAGGCTTTCGTCTCCCCGTCTGCCCTCAAACAGATCTATCTCCTCAGTGAGTGTGAGCCTTTCTTGCACTGTAGCTTGGGCAGTGATTCCAGGTCAAGAGTTGATGGGGCATAGAACGCACCTCAATTGCCTCCCTTCTCTCCGAGACCGCAAAGCCCCGCTGCCTGCTGCTCGATGTCTTTCAAGTGGCTTCTGAGCTCTTTTGAGAACTATCTTGTCCACCCCCTCCCACCAGCTGTTTATAGAATAGTGGTGGGACAAATACAGTACAGTTACTCTGTCAAGACCAATGCAAAAGTCAAAAGCAAAGGTTTTAGAGCCAACCACCGGAGTTTCCATTCAGACTGCCCTTGGGCATGCCACATAGACTTTCTGAACTTGTACTTCCTCCCATATGAAATGGGTCACACAGCCTCTCAGGGACGTTGTAGCGTGAGAATGACTTCGTGATTTCAAGTTCAACCTGTCAGCACTTGGTAAGTATTCCATAAAAGAAAGATACTAGTATGAAGCCTGTAAGGCCCCCAGGCTTCAGCAAGATGCTAGGGAGAGCGAAAACGCTGGTAATGAAGATCCCAGAAGACTCGCATCTCTCTGCAGCCCTAACTGGCCCTTCAAGTGATGAATTGTACTTCTAAATAGTTAAGCAGTCTTGGCTGCCCTGCATTAAAAATTAATAAGTTTCTATTGAGCTCTTGTCAGCTGATTTTAACATTGTGCTGCTGACCCATCCCAAACCTGGCATCTACTCAGCTTGCTCCAAATTTAGATGATTTTCAAGGTGCTGCCTCAGAGGAGCGGTTGCTGGAATCTCATTCACAGGCTAGGCGGCACCATGGTGCTCAGTCTTAAGGTGCTGTGACCAACACGGAGAAGGACAGTCCACAACCTGCCTACCAGCCAAGCTTCTGCCAACATCTCTCACTGGATCCCTTCCTTCAGGGTTCCCAGTCAGAACGCTGTATTAACGCCCCTCTGGTCAGGGCTGACGTGGGCATCGGATTTCTGGATGGCAGGCCTGAGTAGATGTTTATCCGCGGGTGTCAGGAGGTCGCAGGGAAGCTTTTGAGGCGGTGAGAGGGGAGCAGGAGAGAAGGAGCCAAAAGGGAGAAGGAGAGGATCGCTGCCTCGAAGTGGGTCTGTTGACTCCCATGCGCTCCAGGAGGCCTTGAAATGGGATCAAGTTATCCTCGATCCCCTTTATCTCCGTGCAGTGCTTGTAGAAAGGCCTTCTTGACATTAAGGTCATAGAATAAAGGAGAAAAAAGAGCAACATGAGCAGTGCATAGCATCTGATGGAAGCTGTAGAATGGAGAAGTTGAAGTGAACTCCCACTAGGAGCGTCCCTCTTAGCTAGAAAAATGGAGCCAGGCGAGGCCCGAAGATGAGACCAACCCCCGGGCTTCCCTTTCGGGAAGTTTTTCCGGGTCCCGACATGCACCCCTATTTCAGAGTGAAAGGAGAAGGCAGGGGGTTTGCTCTCATGTCTTCTCCACGCCATTCAGCACCGAAGCCGCCATCTCCGCTACGAAGCAGCCCTCACGGGTTTGCCATTTCACCTCTGGCCACCGTGCTCCCTCGGCATCCGCTGCCTGCCTGCAAACCACATCTTTTCCAGCAAGGACACGGGCTTCCTCCCACTCCCGTCCTTCCCGTCGGTGTCCCCGTGATCCACAAACACACAGGCGAGTTATGAAGGACTGAGGCAGGGTGGTGCCAGGCTGGAGGTAGGCGGGTGCTTCTTATCCACGATGCCCATCGACAGGATGCAACCTGTCCTTGTACCTTCCTGGCACAGTGCTCTGGGGCTGAGGACTGGGGTGCCCGCTGCACTGGGATCCAGAAGAAGAGTCTTCGATCCTGACCCAAGAGGAGTGAAGTGCTCAGGGGCTTGGAATGTTCTACCATAGAGCAAGGGGTAAGCCAGCTCTGAGGGGCTCACATCAGAAGACTAGATGCATAGATGGGGGATTGTCCTTAATCTGGTCCGTGTCAGTAGGACTGGTTTACGTTCACAGCAGCGCGAGGAGTCCTGGGAGCACAGTAGCCACACTCTCAGCTGCTAGCCCACAGACCAGCAGTCCAAACCTACCGGCCACTCCGAGGGAGATGTGGCCATCTGCTTCTGTGAAGACCTATGGCCTCGGAAACACTACCGGGCAGTTCTACTCTGCCCTTAGCGTTGCTATGAGCTGGAATCCACTCAACAGCACCACCCCCGCCCCCCAAACCCCAAACCACACACATGGCCATCCAGGCGATTCTGACTCATAGCGGCCCTGTAGCACAATTCTGACTCGAACCGCCCCTGTGGGTTTCCAACACTTTGTATTCTTTATAGGAATACAAAGCCCCACCTTTCTCCCTGGGAGCACCTGGTGGTTTCAAACTGCTGAACTTGCAGGTAGCAGCACAAATCCTAACCTACTACCCCAGCGGGCTTTGCTTTTTCTCATCGTGGGGTCGTTAGTGGTGCTGCAGTGGTGGAATTCTCACTCTCCATGCAGGAGACCTGGGTTTGATTCCCAGCAGACACATTCCTGTCTAGCTGGAGGGAGGCTTGTAGATGGGTGTGATGCTGAGCTTAGCTTCCAGACTCGGAAGAAATAGCCTGGCGATCAACTTCCCCAAGTCAGCCAAGGAGCACTCTAGGGAGCTCTGTTGTTGGAAAGGAGCCAGTGACATGGACAACTGAGGCAGCGAGCTCCAGGCAGGGAATTCATTAGTGAAAAAGAAAGTTTTCAATGGTTTAAACTCCTTTAAATTGAGAGGATGATTCAATTAGCTCTAAAGCAGAGAGCTGGAAGCAGCAGTCAAAAAAAAAAAATCAAACAATGCATTGCACTGCACATCTGCTGCACCCGACCTCTGTATGTGTTGAAGAGCAAAGGACTGAGGGATGCCTGGCCCATGCCTCCTATGGGCCTAGACATTGAATAAAGAAGACAGTAACAAACCAACCAACCAACCAATGCCTTTGAATTATGGTGCCGGTGAAGAATATTGGAAATGCCATGGGCTGCCAAAAGAACAAACACGTCTGTTTGGGAAGAAGTCCGTCCAGGCTGCTCCGTAGAATCAAGGATGTAAGACTGTGTTACGTATTTTGGGCATATTATCCGGAAAGACCAGTGCCTGGAAAAGGATGTCAAGCTTGGTAAAGTGGAGGGTCAGTGAAAAAGAGGAAGGTCCTCAATGAAACAGGGTGACACAGTGGCTGCAGCAGTGGTCTCAAGCACAGCAATCCCTGTGAGGCCGGTGCAGGACCCGGCAGTGTTTTGTTCTGGGATACACAGGGGGCTGTGAGCTGGAGCTGATGATGGCACCTGACAGCATGATGAAAAAGCAGAGTCAGGGAAATTGGGGGAAACCCAGGATGACATAGATAGACGCAGATGGACTGAAGCACACCAGTGATCGTGAAGATGATGCGGGGTTGTGCATTGGCTTGTTCTGTTAAACACACACCACGAGTTGGAGCTGGCTTGATGGCAACTGACAGCAACATAATGGGAGGTGATGGGAGGAGTAATTAAAATCATATGTTGTGCAGCTCAGCCTTCGGGAATGGAATCCCAGATCAGCTGTGATCTTAGGCAAGTTACTCAACTTTTCTGTGTCTCAGTGTCCTAATCTGTAAAATAAGGTTGATAAAAGAATTGAAGTCTTATAATGAGAATTAAAGAAGTACATGTTTGTACTTCTATTGTACGTGTTTTTATATGTTAAGTATTAAGATAGCAGATGGACACTGGGCCTCTACACAAGTACTCTCTCAATGCAAGAACACTTTGTTCTAATAACCCAACATTCTGTGATGCTCACCTTCCTGACATGATCACTGAAGACAAAATGGGTGCACAAGCAAATGTGGTGAAGAAAACTGATGATGCCTGGCTATCAAAAGATATAGCATTTGAGGTCTTAAAGACTTGAAGATAAACAAGCAGTCATTTAGCTGAGAAGCAACAAAGCCCACATGGAAGATGCACACCAGCCTGTGTGATCATGAGGTGTTTATGGGATCAGATATCAGGCATCAAAGACCCAGAACAAAAAATTATATCGATGTGAATGAGGAGGAGGTTGGAGTGAAGACACAAAGCCCATCTGTAGACATTTGGACATCCCCTTACAGAAGGGTCACAAAGAAGAGATGGGCCAGTCAGGGTGCAGTATATCACCAATGAAACACACAACTTTCCCGTTGTTTAATGCCCCCCACCTGCCCACTATCATGACCCCAATTCTACCTTACAAATCTGGTTAGATCAGAGCATGTACACTAGCACAGATAAGTGTTCACAACACAGAGAATCCAGGGCAGAGAAACCCCCTCAGGACCAATAATGAGAGTAGTGATACCAGGAGGCAGAAGGGTAAGGGGGAGGTGGGAGGAGGAAGAGGGAGCCAATCACAATGATCGATATATAATCCCCTCCCAGGGGGACAGAAAAGATAAAAGTTGGTTAAGGGAGACAGTGGTCAGTGTAAGATATGAAAAAAATATGTATAAATTATCAAGGGTGTATGAGGGTGGGAGAGTGGGGGAGGGGGAAAATGAGCTGATACCAAGGACTAAAGTAGAAAGAAAATGTTTTGAAACAAATGTACAAATGTGTTTGACACAATGTATGTACGTATGGATTGTGATAAGAGCTGTAAGAGCCCTCAATAAAGTGATAAAAAAATAAAATTTTTAAGAAAGGAAAAAAAGAAAAAGTAAAAAGAGGAGCTGATACCAAGGGCTCAAATAGGAAATAAATATTTAGAAAATGATGATGTCAACATATGCACAAGTATACTTGATACAATTGATATATGGAATATTATAATAGCTGTAAGTGCCCCCAATAAAATGATTTTAACAAAATAAGTAATCTGTATAGAACACATTTGTAGCATAACCTAGTTCCTAGTACACTGTAGGTACTCCATAAATGTTAGCTATTATTAAATTTTCAAAAGCTCAGTATATAATATCTATATAATATGAGATAAGATCAGAAGATTAACACTAGCTGGATGATCAATGAGATGTCTTCTAGGCTGGTGAATTTCTGAGTAAAAAGCTTGAAAACAATTTGATCATCCAAGTAAGTTATATATCAACACTTCATTTTGTTTACATTATTAAGAGCATTAGCAAAACATAATGTAAAGAAACCAAGAATCATTAGTAATTTGAGTTAATGAGATTGTATTGAATCTCCTAAGATAATCCCTTAATATTTTACTGAATAGTATAAGAAAATCATTTTTCTCTTGCCTCTGTCTTCAGATTCCCCGCAAACAAAACTCGTAGGACTCTTCGCCTGTGACTCAGGCAAGGGGACCAAGGACAAAGATCAGGGAGCTCAGCCCCGTCTTACAGACAGAGAAACCGAACAGAAGGAGTAATGGACTTCCCCAGGAATCTTATTAGAAATATGTGGGGGACAAGTCTATCTACCCAAGGCCCCTGAAATCCCAGCATATGGAACGCAGCTTAAGCAAAAGACCGAGTCTACCAAATAGTCCACTCATTTATTAATACATCACGTAAACACTAATGTTAACCACAAGAAATATGGATTGGGCAACGTTTCGCTGGGTTTTAATGTTTCATCCATAAGTCTTGCTCAAGTTGGAGCGGAGTTGATCAACTTAACAACAACTGCTGCACACCAAGACATGTGTACACACTGGAGGGAGCGAGGAGCGAGGCAGTAAATCGTTGGTTCTTGTCTTTTTAGCCTCTGGAAATCCCTTCCTTTTAATTGAGGTGGCTTAGAACATTCGCGTTTAATGTCCTTATTGGTGTAAATTGGTTTAAACACCATCTATTTACTTTTTTGGGACATCTTTGCTCTTTAATACCTTTTATTTTATTTTAATTAAAAAATTTATTATTAATTGGGAGTTAATACATATATCATCCATAGTTCAATCACACCGAGCAGAATTGTACAATTGCTACCACAATCAGTTCCCAAACATTCTTTTTCTTCCTGGACTCCTTGACATCATCTCCTTTTCAGTCCCCCCTCAAGCG
>NW_022111357.1:14240131-14264954 GCF_000313985.2 Echinops telfairi
TCAAAACATTTGCTTTTGACTTGAGCCCTTGGTATCGTCTCCTCATTTCCCCCCTCCCTCCCCATTCTGTTTCATGTTCTCTGTCTTCTTTTAAATTATTTTCATTATTCCACTTTATCCAGTTTGGTTACCTATTAGTTACATGTGTTAAGCAATTGCTTTAGACTTTATATTACTTAGCTTTAACTTGCTATATCATCAGGTAATGATGCAATTTCTCATCTAATATAAGAGCCTTAAAGCAGTATACTTCTATTACCCTGCTCCTAAACTTTGTGTTGTTATTATTACACATTTTACGTCTATATGTGTTATTAATTCCACAATGTGCATTTACTCACAGAGGAGAGTAAAATAAACATTGCTACTAGGGTTCTAGTTCAAATACACACAGGCTGTGGTAATTATATAATTGTCAATTTGAGAGGATTATGAGGGAAGGGGTGGAATCTAATCTGTCAATCGGATGATAGCCAGTGAGGCTTCTGTGTGGGCATGGCCTTCTCCTGAGAATTCTGGGAAATCCTGTACTTCCTCCTTGGAGGTGGGAGACTCTCTGCTCCCACCTGGGAGACATAGCAGCTGACAAGACACATGGACCCACCCTGATGCAGAGATCCGTGCCAGCGCTGAGATGTTTCCAATGCCACTGGATCCAAGGACTTTCCACCCACTGGCCTGTGATCTACATTCGACATCATTGCATGTGTTTCATGAGTTTGAAGAGGACTTTATAGATTGGTATTGGATGTATGGGCTAATATTGGACTTATGGACTTGATCTGGACTGGGCTGGGATGTTTTCTCAATGTTCAATTGCTCTTGTACATAAATCTCTTTCTTATACACTTATGTGTGTCCATGGATTTGTTTCTCTAGTCTACCCAGACTAACACACAGGCTTATTCCAACAAAACATGTTCGTATCTCTGTGCTAGCAGACGGCTGTAGACAAGTTCTCTCAGTGATCCATTCTCTTCTTCTTGTTAGGATGCCTTCACGTTGTTTTTAAAAAGGTCCAGTCAAAGCAGTGGTATCTGAAGGAATCTGCTAGGTCAGTTAAATAAGGCAAAGGGGTCAGCTCAGAAGGTTTCGCCAACTGTTTTCTTGAGATTCCAGAAGGGTAATTGATCTTGACAGATTTTCTTGAAGGATACAGGACAATCTTGAGGATTTATTATGAGGTGTGGAGTAAATTACAAACTATATGGTGCCAGGAAGGCCAGGGGAGTTAAACTGAAGAGTTTGTTGTTGTTGTTTTTCCTCCCATCACAACAATGCGCTCGGTCATTCTTCAGAGGTAGTAAGGGCTACCCTCTGAGCATTTCGATGGGAAACCTCACCCCATGCACTCTACAACCATGATCTTGCCCCTTCTGAGTTTTTGGTTCATTAAGTTCAAAGATATTTAAAAGGAACATGATGTTGACTCCTTCCAGGATGCTCAAATGCTGTTTTGTTGTGGTTTAAATCAAAGCGTGCAGAATTCTTCTGGAAAGTGTTTGAGAGATGGAAACATGAAGCTTGTGACTAGATGGAGGATACATTGAGAAACACAGTCTCACGTTTTGAGAGTTCATTTAATAAAACTTTCTATGGTTTTGTAGCAAGATTTTTTGACTTATCCTCTATTTGCCATTTCTGGTATAGTTCATGCTTCTTTCTACAGACTCACATTTCCATCTGGTGTTATATGCCTTCTTCCTGAAGGATTTACTTTAATTAATTATTATTCGATTTTGTATTGGAGTTCTGTTTGTGGTCAATTCTTTTAGCTTTCTATGTATGAAAAACTATTCTTTATTTCACCTTCATTAAAAAGATACTACTTTACTGTGTTTTTAGTGAAGGTTTACAAGCAGTGATGATTTTCATTCAACCGTTTCTATATGAGCAATTCCATGACGTTGTCTACGTTCTTCAAAACGCGTGAACATTCTCATTGACTTTTTTTGGTTCTGTTGTTCTATTTCCATTTATCTAGTTTCTCTGCCTTGCTGATATTTTCATTTTTGTTTTAAGCCAATTGCCATCACCTTTATTTTTATAAGGATCCCTAGTGGCATGGTGTGTTAAGTGCTTGCCTATTAACTGGAATGTTAGTGGTTTGAATCTCCCAGCAGCCCCATGGGAGAAAGACGAGGCAGTTTGCTTCCATAAAGGTGTACAGACTGGTACAGCCCGTGGAACGATCCTTCTCGGTCTATAAGACTGTGAGGAGTTGGAATTGACTGGACAGCAGTGAGATTCTTGAGTTATTTTTTGAACTAACTTTTTGCTGAATTTAGAATTCTGCTTTCACATTTTTGCGTGTGCTGTTTTAATTTATTTTTAAAAATTCAGGATAGCAAAGATTTTGCTCCACTGTCTTCTGGCTGGCGGTGTTTCTGAGGAAAGTCTGCTGTCCCTGCTTCTCTGTACATGTGTGTTTTCACATGTGGCTGCTGTGGAGATTTTCTCTATACCAATTGCTTTATGCAATTGATTAAGATGTTCCTTGGGAGATTTTTTGTGTGAGTCTGGGTAGACTAGAGAAACAAATTCACAGACACGCAAATGTGTAGAAGAGAGAGTTTTATATAAAGGGTAATTGTACATTAGGAAAGCATCCCAACCCAGCCCGGTCCAAGCCCATCAGTCTGATATTAGCCTATATGTCCAATACCAACCTATAAAGTCCTCTTCAGACTCATGAAACACATGCAATGATGCCGAGTGCAGGGCAATCACAGGCCAGTGGGTAGAAAGACTTTGGATCCAGTGGCGTTATAAACATCTCCATGCTGGTAGGGTCTCCACATGGTTTCTCCAGCACCCAGGGCTGCATCAGGGCAGGCCCATGTGGCTTTTCCTCAGGGATGTCTCCCACAGAGTCAGCCTTGTCTGTAGAGAGTCTCCAAGTGAGTGAGCCAAGAGAGAAAGAGAGTGAGTGGTAGAGAGAGAGATAGAGAGAGAGTCTGTCCCCTGTCTCCCTGGAGGAAATCCAGGAATTCCCAGAATTCTCAGGGGAAGGCCATGCCCACACAGAGGCCTCATTGGCTATGATCAGATTGACAGACTAGACTCCACCCCTTCACTCCTAATCCTCTCAAGTCCCCAATTGACACCAGATTATGTAACTACCACAATTTCTTCAAGGTTCTTGTGCTTAGCTTTGTTGCATCTCGGGTCTATAGGTTTATAGTCTTGGCGCCCCCCCCCCTTAGTCAAACTTGAGAAAGCTTTGACTACTGTTTCAAATAACCTTTCTTCCCAAACTCTCTTTCTGACTTCCTTTTCAGTATTTGTATGTTTAATTTCGGATAGTTTCTATGGTTATATTTTCAACTCTATAAAGCTAGTCTTGTACAGTAATCTCATCCAGTGCATATTTTATCTCAAACAAGGTATTTGTCGTCTGTGTAAACCTGTCTGTAATGTGCTCATATTTTCTTCTGCCTTCTCGAACATGTGGAATATAATTACAATATCTATTTTCATACTCTTACCTACTAATTCTATCATCTGTGTCATTTCAGGATCTGTGTCTATTGATTGACTTTGACTCTACTTATGTTTCATATTTACTTGCCTGGTAATTTTTTGTTGGATGCCAGACGGGAATTTTGCTTCATTGAATGCTAGATATTTTCCTGTACTTTTAAATATACTTGAGATTTTTTCCCTGGGATGTAGTTTAATTATTTTAAGGTAGTTTGATTCTTTGAGGCTTAATTTTAAGCTTTTTGTCTTTTTCCTTCTTGGCTGGCCTCAAGAAATCTTTAGGCTCGGGTTAACCCTTCCCTCTTCACGACTAGGTAAAACCTGCCAGCACTCTAGCTGATGCTCTATGCACTATCAGATTTTATGTCCTGGCTGGTGGTAAGATGATGTAGTATCCTGTGCGAGTTCTGATCATTTCCCCACCTGCTTCTTATCTTTTTGTCCTTAAGCTTTGGGTAGTTGACTTGAATCTGTGTGCTGAGTTTGTCTAAGCTCAGGGGTTTTCTGAAATGTTCACTATGTGAAACACTCTCCTTTCTGAGCAGCATGCTCCACTCTGGCACTCTGCCTTGAAAATTCTAGGCTTCTTCATCTCTTGAATTCTCAACTCCGGTTTCTTTACTCAGGGACCGACCTGGCCTGCTGTTGGGTTTCCTTTTCCGTCTACTATGAGTCCCGGAAAGTGCTTTCACGGGTAAGTAGGGAAGGGGTAGGGACCCCCTTCTTTGTTTTCCTTCTCTCAAGCATCCCTTTTCCTCTGCCACTGTTGTCCAATGTCTACAAGTTGGAATCCCATAAGCATGATCTGAGTTCTGAGCTACTTAAGACAGGAGGATAAATCTGTCCTTGATAACACAGCAAAGTTGGAAGTAAAATTCTCAGGGCTTTGTTTCGAGTGTGACAGTGATGGTATTGAGAGTTAGCAACCACTGAGCCCTTACCATGGGCTACGGAGTGTCACATGCAGAGTCTTATTTAATTCTCACTAGAGTCTGGGCAGCACTTGATGAACGCCTGCTGCCTTTGCCTCAAAACACTCCCGCTCACCTGCTGCCTCCGTCACTCACATTCCTTTGGCTTACCTTTCCCTCATGCTCTCTGTTTTTGGACACAGGGTGAGCCTGTGGCCCATAAGTGACTGCCATCCCAGTGGCCATAACAATAAGTGCAGAAGTAGGTCCACGACTCAAGGAAGGCTAATAAGAATTTGCATTGGGCCTTCTCTAAATGGATGCTGGGCAAGGAAGCTCCCCTTTCCTCTGGCTCACAGGCTGGGATGGTGTAAGCCTGGAGCTGCCTTTGCCCTACCTCTTTCCCTCTCCCACCATCTGAAAGGTGGAAGGTGTCAAGCTGCATTGGGGAAGAATGACTTGGGTTTTGCCCCTTGTAAGATGCATGGCTACATCAGATAAATATGTAATATGCATACTTTATGGATAAGTTAACTAAGGCTTAGAGAGTTTAGATAATCTACCCACAGGTTACACAGTAAATGGCAAAGCTGTAGTTGTAACCCAGGTTGCTGACTATAAAACTATGCTCTTTAAAATTTTTTTAAAAAAACGGATGCTCTTAATCACTCATTTTACTGCCTCTCTCTCTCTCTCTCTCTCTCTCTCTCTCTCTCTCTCTCTGTGAGTGTGCATGCTCATGGGCATGAGGCTGGAAATGATGGGATCAGATGTTACAGACAAAGTGAAGGGTGAATCAATAACCCAAATGCATTGCCAGCAAGTCAAATCCAACTCGTAGTGTGCCTCCAGGATAGGGTCGAACTGTCCCCCATGGTTTTCAAGGCTGTCAATTTGTTAAGGAAGCTGATTGCCACATCATTCTCCCACTGTGAGTTTGAGCCATCAAACTTCCAGTTAGCAACTGAATGCTTAACCCCTGAGAGTGAACAGGAGGGCATCACTGCAGAACCAGGAGAGCTGGGAGGGGGCCCTTCTTGTATGAACTGTGGCGAGGTCATTTGAGGGCTGGGGAGCTCTGTGTGAGAGAGGGTGGTGATGGCACGGGGGAGAACAGCTCCTAGGAAAGCAGGCAAAGACAGACAAGTGCCAGAGAAGCACAGGTGGTGTCCTTCCAAGGTCTCAGGTCCCTGAGCCTCCTGGCTATCGGGTCGCAATGGTTGTGCTTCCTGTGGTTTGTCTCTTATTTTTAGTCTACCTATCTAAGCAACGGAATTCATTATTTGAAGTGTGTTTGGTGTTTTGCTCCCTCCTGCTCTCTAATGCAGTTTTCTAATGACATCGCTCACTTCCCTGCTCCCTCGGGAAACTGATGTGCAGTTCTTCCATTGGTAACACGGTCCTTCTCTTCTTCCTTTGTCAACGTGCTCACGGGTCCTTTGTCTGCATCCTGGACTTGCCGGCGCTTTCCCTCAGTTGGCATGTATTGTGCCTGCTCAGGTGCGGCCCTGTGGTGTTGCATTGATGCTCCCAACGAGCCTCTAAACGGCCTCCTCTTTTTACCAGGTCTGCACAGGACTTTAATGGAGAGATTTGACTTCCAGGCTTACGGATATACCTTCTGGAGTGATCTTTGGTCCATGGTTTCCATAGCCCTCCCTATGCTTCTTCGTGAGCTGCTCACAAGTCATTTTTTAGAGCACTGACATGGCCATCGCTTTTGATTCTGAACTGAAGGCAACTGAACCCTAAGAGCCTTCTCTCTGCCTCAACTCCAGGCATGGCCCCCCTGCTGCTGTCCTGACACCACTTCTATTTCCTATCTTGGCTGCAGGTAAGAGCACTCAGGGCAGGGCTCCTCTCACCAGGGAGGGTGCCTCCCTTGACACATATGGGCATCTCATGGGACAATGTTTCAATGCCAACACCCCACATATATCTTTCACAACACACAAAATTATCCATGGGGCACACTCTTACTTGTCAAGTGCAGCTAGAACAGAAATACAATAACCGGATGGATAAAAACACCAACTGTACATTTAATTCCTCACAGTTTCAGAAGTGTGAATTCAGCAGCCTGCCGCTAGGGGAAGGCTTTTCCTTTCTGTTGGCCCTGGAGGGAGGTCCTTTTTGCCTTTAACACTTGTGGGCCCAGTACCCCTTGGAGATGCCCATGTGTCTTTACATCAGTCATTCTCTGGTCTAGGAGGTTCTCATCACAGAGACTCCAGGTCCAAAACACATACTGTGCTCCTGGGCTCTCCTTTCTTGGGGGGACTGAGGTCCCTCGCACTCTGGATGTTTCTCTCTCCTGTACTCTTTTACAAGATAAAAGGCCCTGAAGGGAAACACCCCTGACCTCAGAGTACTGCTGTGGTAACTTAAGTAAGGGTGATAGTTGTGGCAACTTTGCTGGGCCAGGGTTCTCAGTTGTTTGGCAGTAATGCCCCATGACATGATCTCGCACAACGTAATTGACTCCACGATGGGATCTAATGTAATGAAATCCGCTCCGTGAGCAAGCAGCAGTTGTGGCGTCCAGCCTCTTGATTAGGTCATAGTCCTGATGAAGTTGGAAGACAGCCTTCTCCGGGTTGTGGTCTGCTCCTTTTGAATCGGGCTCTGTGGTTCTGCTTGTCACTTCTGATAGAGCTGTATCTCTATGTCTAGTTTACCGACCTCCTGCCATATTGTCTGCCAATCCAAGGAATCATCAGTGGACTGCTGACTTTGAATTCATTTGACTTTGCCTCCCTGACCTGTGATCTTCCTGGCTCATTAGTTCCTACAGGTATACAAGTCAGGAGAAACCTTCAGTTTAACATCTGACTCATGGACTTCAACTGGACTGGATTTACCTACTTCTACAACTGTGAGCCATTTCTCAACGGAAATCTCTTTCTATAAACATACACAGCCAAATGCATACCCTAGAGAATACAGCCTAGTACATACCCCATCCTAATCATACCTCATTAACATGTAACAAACATAACCTATACTATAGGTTTTTAGTATAGGTTACTTTACTATAATCCTTTTTACTATAATCTAATCCTGCCTGATTCTTTCAGAGGACTCTAAAACTTAATTTTACTCATAGCGTGGCTAAAGTAAATGGAAGAAATGATGAAATCAGAGAGCTGAATAGAATGTTTCAAAGGGTGCCACCAGAAGACAAAGTGAAACGTTACAGTGAAATGTGCATAGCCCTAGAGTTAGAAAACCAAAAAGGGAAGCACATGCTCATTATATCTGAAACGGAAAGAACTCAGAAAGAATTCAAGCCTCGAGTTGCAACACTGAAAGATTCTATAGGCAAAATATTGAATGGTGCAAGAAACTTTATCAAAAGAAGACGGAGAGAATACACAGTAACTGTACCAAAAAGCACTAGTCAACATTCCATCCATTCAGGAAGTAGGCTATGAGCAAGAACCAATGGTACTGAAGGGAGAAGTTCAAGCTCTACTGAAAGCATTAGCCAACACCAAGGCTCCAGGAATTGATAGAATATAATTAAAATGTTTCAACAAGCTGATGAAGCGCCGGAAGCACTTACTCATCTAGGCCAGGAAATCTAGAAGACAACTACTCTGCCAACTGACTCAGAGAGGTCCATTATTTGTATTCAATAGACTATAGAACAATATCATGAATATCACATGCAAGTCAACTTTACATGAATGTGCAATTTTGCTGAAGATCATCTCACAACAGTCGCAGCAGTCCATTGACAGGGAGCTGCCAGAGATTCAGGCTGGATTCAGAAGAGGGTGTGGAATGAGGGCTATCTTTACTTATATCAGATGGAGCTTGCCTGAAAGCAGGGAATATCAGAAAGATGTTTACTTGTGTTTTCATGACCGTGCAAAGGCATCTGAATGTGTACAGTGTGACAAACTATGGATAACCTTGGAAAGAATGGGAATGCCAGAACACTACATTGTGCTCATCCTGAACTTGAACATGGATCGAAAGGCAGTTGTGAGAATGGAACAAGGGAATACTGCATGGTTTAAGATCAGGAAAGATGTGCGTCAAAGTTGTGTCCCCTCACCATGCTTATTAAATCTCTGTGCTCAGCAAATCATCAGAGAAGCTGGGTTATATGAAGAAGAGTGTGGCATCAGGATTGGATGAGGACTTATTAAAAAACCTTCACTGTGCAGATGACACAACCTTGCTTGCTGCAAGTGAGGAGGACTTGAAGTACTTGTTGATAAAAATCGAGGATTGAAAAATCCATATGGAGTATGACTCAATATAAAGAAGATCCAAATCCTCACAACCGGACCAAACATTAGCACGATAAATGAAGAAAAGGTAGAAGTTGTCAGGGATTGTGCCTTGCTTGGATCCACAGTCAATGCTCCTGGAAGCAGCAGCCAAGAGACCCAAAGATGTATTGCATTGGGTAAATCTGCTGCAGAAGACTTCTTTAGAGAGCTGAAAAGCAGGGAGGTTATTTTGAGGACTAAGGTGCAACGGACCCAAGTCATGGCAGGTTCAATGACGTCATGCACATTTGAAAGTATGCCATTGAATAGGGGAAGCTGAAGAAGAATCTGTGCATTTGAATTGTGGTGCTGGAGAAGAATATTGAAAGTATCATGAACTGCCAAAAGAACAAACCAATCTGTCCTGGAAGAAGTACAGTCGGAGTGCTCCTTAGAGGCAAGGATGAAGCGACTTTATCTCATGTATTTTGGACATGTTGTCAGGAGAGATCAGTCCCTAGAGAAAGGCATCATGCTTGGTAAAGTGGAGGGGCAGCAAAAAGGAAAAAAGGAAGGCCCTAAACAAGATGAATTGACCTAACGGGTGTAGCCATCTGCTCAAGAGTGGGAACAATTGTGAGGATGGAGCTGGACTGGCGGTGTTCGTTCTATTGTGCAGAGGGTCAGTTAACAGGCTGGGCTTCCGAATTTAGGACGCTGACTCAAGGGGAAGGCTCTTATCTCTTTCAGTTCCAAAGGTAGGTCCTTGTCTCTTTTCAGTTTTTGTTCCTCAGACCCTTGGCGATCTTCATGGCCTCCGTCTTCCCCAAAGTGTTCTTGCTTCTCTGGGCTCAATCTTCAGGTTTTGTATCTTGAAGGTGATTAGCTTAAGACATCACAAAGAAAAGCCTATTCCCAAATGGGATTACGATTCAAAATACATGCTGTTGAGGGACACAACTCAACCCTTAACATGGCTCTACTTTTCCCTGTCAGGCACCATTCCCAGTGCTTGTAGCCCCTTGAATTTCCTCATGTTCACTCCCCACTCCCATCCCCAATGCCCCCATGGGAGTCTCATTTGAGAAAACTCATTGCCTATCCTACCACCGGGCCTCTGTCTGAGTGACCCAAACCTTCCCAATGTGTGTTAAAGAGCATTGAATCTCAGTGAGTAGGGATTGATGGGCTTATTTTATTCCCTCCCAGAAAGTCCTGGGTTACTTGGGCAAACGACCAACTCTGAACCTTGCCATCAAGTCTATGGTTCAATAGTTTCTCTCACAGGGAAAAACCAAGCCAAATTCCTTCCCACTGGATAGCCTACACGCAGACCTGGTGGTTTTTGGTGGTTAAGCATTCGGTTTCTAACCCAAAGATTTGCAGTTTGAACTCACCAGCTGCTCCATGGCAGAAAGATGTGGCAGCGGCCTCTGTAAAGCTTTGTGGTTGTCAGTGACTGTTGAGTGGGTTCTGACTCGCAGCGAGCCTGCGCACAGTAGAACAAGACCCTGCCCGGTCCTAGGACCACCTGACAAGTGCTGGTCGGTTTGGGCTTATGCTTGCAGCCCCTGCATCAGTTCATCTCACTGAGGGGCTTCCTGGTTCTCACAATCCGGATCGATAGCCTGGAAACCCACTGGGAAAGTTAGGCTCGGTCCTACAGCCTTGCTATGAGTTGGCTTCACTCAATGGCAGTGGATTTCTTTTCTGGGATTTTTTGGATAAAAAAGTTGGATAAATAGGTTCTCTACTTCATCATAAGAATTACACAAGTGTTCTGAATTATTTCAATGAGCTTTTTGCTGTATGTAAGGATCCTGGGTGGTGCAATGGCTAAATATTCGGCGGTTAACAGAAGGGTCAGCAGTTTGAACCCATCAGCTGCTCTGTGGGACAGGTCTTCTGTCTTGGCGACTTGCTCTGGTAAAAATTACAATCCAGGAAGCCCTATGGGGAAGTTCTACCATGCCACATGGGATTAAATATTGTATGATTCATTTCTCACCATAGTACTACGAGAAGGGACCTGCACCTCAAGCACCAGTCTAGATCCCTCATGAGACAGTCCACAGAGATTTACATGCAACACGTCTAACACAAAGAGTTACTTAGTCCAACAGGAGAGTAATAGGAATACTTTAGAGACCAAAGGAATGCTTTAAACAAAACTCTAAGACTAAGGGGAAGCATTCAAGGAAAGACAGGCTTGGAAGAGGGACCCCGCTGCCAGGCTGGGCAGCAGGCTCCATTGGAACATACACATGTGCTTACAGTCTCCAGATGCCAGAGAAATTCATTTGGTTACTTTCCACAGTTGCTAGGGAAGCAGAAAAATCCCTTCAGGGTTCCAGCAAGCAGAAACCTGGATTGGACGGTGTCTGGTCAGGGTGGGGGCACAGTAAGGTGGCTTCCAGACCTGGGATGGGTCTGTGAGCTTCCTGAGTGACTGATGTTCTGGGCCTTTGGCTGGGGCAGAGCACTGCCAGATGTCTGCACGCAGAAGCAGCAATGTTGACCTACATGGCAGGAGCGAGAACAAGTCTCCTTCCTCTTGCAATGTCCTTTCAGTGCCCTCTACTGACAAAGCTTAGCACCATGCTCATTGTAAAGGAGAAAATGCTTATTTTCCAGTCCATGATCTCAGAACAAGCATCACAGGAGGGATTTTGAAATGAAAGGCAACAGATTGGTAATTGGCACCGTCTCTCCCCTTGCCTACTGAACTACTATACATACTCTTCTACACGCCCCTCACCTCCTGTACTACATCACAATCTCTCTCTGTCATTACCTAACAGACACAGCTATCCTTAGAAGTTGTCCCCTTTCTCCCCTAAAGAAGTAGTGCTGACAGTCATCACAGCTATGACTGGCTATAGACATCGATTCCAACCTCTGGTCCTGCTTCACTAAATAGTCTGTTACTGGAGACCACGCGGTAAAGGTAACCTCCAACAACCTGTGTGAAAATAAAAGTGGAAGAAAGACAACACAGGAGAACATAGGCAGCACGTACAAGTAAATGTGTGGGTGCAACAAAGAGAAATAAGCATAACTATTGTACTTCTCATTTTTATAATTAGTCATGAGGCCATAGTTGGTATCTATGGTTTCCTTATTCAGCTATCCATTCCATATTTTAATTGTTCTAAGAATATTCCCCCACTTGTCTGTCAGTTTATTGTATACTTAGGGCTTCCGTGAACAACCGATGCTCACGGAAGAAGCAGTCAAGAAAAGAAATTATGAATTGCATTGGGTAAATCTGCCGCACAAAATCTCTTTAAAGCATCTAAGACCAAGGTTATAGCACTTTGAGGATTAAGGTGTGCCTCATATCCATGTGAAAGTTGGACATTGAATAAAGAAGACTGAGGAAGGGTTAATGCATCTGGTGCTTGCAAAGAATATTGACTGTACCATGGACTGCCAAACAAACAAACAAACAAACAAATCTGTCTTGGAAGAGGTACAACCAGAATGCTTTTTAGAAGCAAAGTTGGTGCTTTGTCTATGAGATGACCACTCCTTGGAAAAAGCCATCATGCTGGGGAAAGTAGAAGGCAGCGACATAGAGAAAGAGCCTCAATTAGATGGATTGCACAGTGGCTGCACTGACGGGCTCCCGCACAACAATTGTGAAGATGATGCAGGGCAGAGCAGCGTTTTGTTCCGTTGGACATAGCATCGCTGTGAGCTAGAGACCCCTGGATAGCATCTCACAACAACAATAGCCTCACGCGGGATGGATTCTTTACCGGATAGTCTGATTCTTTATTTGACAGTACGAATGCAGGAAACTTAGAAGCCATCAAAGATGAAATGGAATGCGAAAAGATCATTATCTGAGGTGTTATTGAGCTGAAATGGACTGGGGATTGGCCATCGTGAATTAAACCAATTAAACCGTGTGCTTTTCTATGCCGGGAATAACACAAGCAAGAGGAATAGCTTTGCATTCATGTCAAAAAGTATATTTCAAGATAGTTCTTGAAGTACACTGCTGCCTGTGATTGGATTCTATCTGCACACACTCAAGGAAATTCAATCAATACAACTATTATTCAGATTTAGGCACCAACTACTGAAGTTCGTGATGAAGAAACTGAAGAATTCCACCAACGTCTTCAGCCTGAAATTGATCAAATATGCAGTCAAGATGCATCGATAATTATTGGCAATTGAAATGAAAAAGTTGGAAACAAAGAGGAAGGAACAGTAGTTGGAAAATACGGTCTTGGTGATAGAAATGGAGCTGGAGATTACATGATAGAATTTTGCAAAGCCAATGAGTTGTTCATAGAAAATACCTTTTATCAATGACACAAACAGTGAATGAACTTTATCCACTTTATCAACAACACAACCAGTGACATGAACTTCTCCAGATGGAATACACGAAGTCACCTTGACTACATATGTTAGAAGAGACGATGGAGACGCTCAATATCAGCAGCTGAAAATAGGCCACTGGCTGACGGTGGGGCAACCACCAATTGCTCATATGTAAGCTCAGGTTGAAGCTGAAGAATATCAAAAGAAAGTCCATGCGAGCCAAAATATGACCTTGAGTCTATTCCATCTGAATTTTGAGAACACCTCAAGAACAGGTTTGCTGTGCTGAACACTAATGACAAAGCCCTGATGAGCCGAGGGAGGACATGAAGGACACCATTCATGAGGAAAGTGAAAGGTCATTAGAAAGATAGGAAAGAAACAAGAGATCAAAGTGGATGTCAGAAGAGTCTGTGAAACTTGATCTTAGTTGTAGAGTAAGAATAAATAAAGAAAAGAATAAATAAATAAGTAAAAGAGAAGAAATGAAGTCAGAGGACATAAAATTTCAAAGGGTACTTCTAGATACAAAGCAAAATATTATAATGAAATATGCAAAGAACAAAGAAAACCCAAAAGAAGACCATGCTGAGCATATCTGAAACTGAAAGAACTCAAGAGAAAATTCAAGCCTGGAGTTTCAATGTTGAAAGATTTCATGGACAAAATACTGAATGATGCAGGAAGCATCAAAAGAAGATGGAAAGAATACAGAGAGTCAATTTACCAAAAAGAACTAGCTGACATTCCAACATTTCAGGGGTAATATATAAGAAAGAAACAATGGTACTGAAGGAAGAAGTTCAAGCTTCACTGAAAACATTGATGGACTACCAAGTGAAATGTTTCAACACATCGATGAAGAACTGGAAGCATTATTTGCCTATGCCAGGACATTTTGAAGACAGCTACTTGGCTAACTGACAAATATGAAGATTCATATTCGTCCCCATTCCAAAGAAAGGTGACCCAACAGAAGGCACAAATTCTAGATCAATCTTATTAATATCACATGCAAGTAAAATTTTGCTGAAGATCATCCAACAACTCTTGCAGAGTTGTACATTGACAGGGAACTGCCAGAAGTTGCAGCTGGATTCAGAAGAGGATGCAGAACAAGGGATATCATTGCTGATGTCAGATGGATCTTGGCTCAAAGCAGAGAATATCAGAAATATGTTTACCTATGTTTTATTGACTATGCCAAGGCATTCGACTGTGATCATAACAAACAATAGCCTTGAGCAGAATGAGGATTGCAGAAAACTTCATTGTACTCGTCTGGAACTCGGACATGGATCAAGGGGCAGTTGTGCCACCAGAACAAATGAACACTGCAGGGTTTAAGTCAGGAAAGATGTCTATCAGTGTTGTATGCTCTCATCAGACTTACTCAATCGGTATGCACAGCAAATAATCAGAGCAACTGGGTTATATCAAGAAGAATTCAGTATTAGGATTGGAGGAAGGATTATTACCCTGCAGTATGCAGAGAACACAACCTTGCTTGATGAAAGTGTGGAGAACTTGAAGCACCTGTGAATGAAGATCAAAGATTGCAACCTTCAGTATGGATTACAACTCAACGCAAAGAAGACAGAATTCTCACAACTGGACCAATATGTAGCATAATGATAAATGCAGAAAGATCGAAGTTGTCCAGGACTTTGTCTTGCTTGGATCCACAATTGATGTTCATGAAAGCAGCAGTCAAGGTATCAAACAATGCATTGTACAGGATCATCTGCTGCAGGATACCATTTTAAAACATAACACAGCAAGGATATATCACTTTGAGGACCAAGGTACACCTGGCCCTAGTCATGCTGTTTTCTTTTTTTTAATCATTTTATCGGGGGCTCTTACAGCTCTTATAACAATCCATACATCCATTATATCAAGTGGAGTCCTGCTATTTTCAATGGTCCCATAAACATGTGAAAAGTGGACATTGAATAAGGAAGACTGGGCAAAAATCAATGCATCTGAAGTATGGTGTTGGCCAAGAACATTGAAAGTTCCATGGGCGGCCAAAAGCATAAAGACTGGTCTTGGAAGAAGGACAACCAGAAAACGCCTTAGAAGCAAGGATAGAAAGGCATCATCTCATGTCCTTTGCACATGTTGTCAGGAGAGACCGGTGTCTGGAGAGGGACATCATGGTTGGTAAAGTAGAGGGGCAGGGAGAAGCAGGGAGGTGCTTAATGAGATGGATTGACACAATGGCTACAACTATAGGCTTAGACATAAGAACAGCTGTGAAGGTGACACAGGTTCAGTAGTGCTTCCGTCCATTATACATAGGGTTTCTGTGTGTCAGAACCGACTCATGGCACCTACCAACAAAAACATGTTCCAAACCTTCATTTCTGAATTGCTTGAGTCTCTATTTGTCCCGCCTTTTTTGATTGCTGTAGTTTTCCATTAAACTTACTACAGGGTATGGAAATGCCAAGAGTCTCTCAGAGAATCCCCTGGGTTCTTAGTCTCTATTACATAGCAATTAGCACCAATCATTCCAGGTAACAGATGAGCTTATTACCTTTCCCTGCTGGTTCAGTGGTTAAAGGAATGCAAAAATGATAGGGTGGCTGTTTCATTTTCCAAGTCAGTGAAGTCATTTTTGTGTTCCCGGTTCCTTCTTTAGTCCCCCAAGCTCTCTAAGTTGGCAGAAAGGGCAGTGGGCTGGATTGGAAGAACAGTGTCGGTGAGTGGATCATCAGTCGTATCCCTTATTTCTGAGCCCACATGTTCTGGCTCCCAGGGAGACAGCATCATGCCATGGTCTCTGACTCAAAACATATTCGGCATCTTGCAAAACAGAACTATGTATTTTTAAGACGTTGTCTTTCAATTGACACCACACCGGAGTCTTCAGTAAGCCTTCCCTTTCTAATCAGGCCAGCCACATTCTGCTCTGTGATAAGACCAGTTATTTCTATGGGCATGAACCAACTGCTGCACTTCCTCTTCTGTGAAATAAGTTTCTTAATTATAAGGCATGCAGTGAGAAATGCCATGACGATGGACAAGACATTCTATAATTTCATGAATGATGATGTTATAAGTAGAATTGTGGTCAGGGAAGGCAAATCCATATCTATAGCATGTTTATTCCCATGAGGAAATAGCCTATCCCATTCATGATGGAAGAGGCCCAATGTAATCAAATTACATCAGCTAGCTGACAGGTGCCTATGGGGAATGTTTTCATTAAAGGGATTCAGTGTTAACTAGGTCAACCTTGATAAGATAAAGCTCATGCTGTTGGATCCATGCACACTGTCCATCCCTAGCACCCTGGCCACTTTGTTCAAGTGTCCATTGAGCAAGCAGGCACTGGAGAGACTGGAGATATTAACTGACTGACACCCACAGAGAGCATGGTTGTGTTTAATTGATTGTCTAATTGATCGCCAACTAATCGGAGGCCATTCACGTGGTATATAAAAGCTTCACAACCGTTGGCCTTTCAGAAAGGCTTCCAGCGTTCTGTGCCACCAATCTTCTAACCTGGTTTCTCTCAAGTCCCTGACCATCTGGTAAAACCCTTGAAACTGACAATAAAGATTCATACTTCCGACACTTTCTCATTGCAGACATAGTGGACGGCAAAACACACTGCCACGGGTTCTGCTCACTCGAAGGACATTTTCTCCACCAGTTTCTTTCCGGGTGGCCTCTGAGTGGGACTATAGTGTTACAGCTTCTTCTTTAGGTGAGAGTATCAGACACATCTTCTTCAAACCAGCCTTGGATGTTTATTTCTCTGTTAACTGGTCATAAGAAATATCCCAGGAAGCTGCAGGCAGGGGTTGAAGGGAGGAGGCAATGGAGCAATAGTTCATTTCAAAAGGACATCGTTATGCAAGGGTGGATCTTCTGGACTTGCCTAAGCTCTTTCTTTATAGGCCATTTCTATTTGATGATAAATTGCTACTGCTGTTCCATCTCACCCCCTAATCTTATGGCTCAGTGGGGCAGGCAACCACCTGGCCACTTTGTTCAAGTGACTTTGTTCAAGTCAGTTCAGGATGGGAAACTCAGGCTTTCTGGTACCTGATGGGCTCTGGTTAGGTATTCAGTTTCTAACAAGTTCTGGTTGCTGTTAGGTGCCATCTAGCCGGTTCTGACCAGTCACAACCTTATGCACAGCACAATGCGGGGTTCTGCACTGGCCTTACAATGGTTCCTATGCTTGACCCTTTGATGCAGCCACGGTGTCGATCCATCTCTTTGAGGGCCTGCCTTTCACCACCCCGAGACTTTACTAAGCATGAGGTCCTTCCCCAGGTCCTTCCCTGGTCTCTCCTGACAACATGCCCCAAGTATGTAAGAGCAAGTCTCACCACCCTTTCCTCTAGGGAGTATTTTGGCTGTACTTCTTCCAGGACAGATCAGTTTGTCCTTTTAGCAGTCCATGGTACTTCCAATATTCTCCTCCCACATCACAATTCAAGTGCACTGATTTTTCTTAGTCTTCCTTATTCAATGTCTCACTTTCAAATGCAAATGAGGTCATTGAAAATATCTTGGCTTGGGTCTGGCACACCTTAGTCCTCAAAGTAACATCCTTGCTTTACAGTTTTCTAAAGAGGTCTTGTACAGTAGGTTTACCCAATGTAATGAATTCCTTAATCTCTTGACTGCTGCTTCCATGATGATTGATTGTGGATGCAAGCAAGATGAAATCCTTGACAACTTCAACCATTTGCCAATTTATCATGTTGTCACCTATTGGTCCAGTTGTGAGGATTTTTACGTTGCATTGTCCACATGGAAGGCTGCAGTCCCTGATTTTCATCATCAAGCGCTTCATGTCCTCCTCACTTTCAGCAAGCAAGGTTGTGTTCCCTGCACATCTCAGCATGTTAATAAGCCTTCCTCCAACCCTGATGCCACATTCTTTCCCATATAGTCCAGCTTCTTTGAGTTTTTGCTCAGCATATACATTGAATACGTATGGTGAGAGTATTCAACACCTTTCTTGATTTTAAACAAGCACCAGTAGCAACCCACAACCTGAACTATTGTCTGCAGAAGACGTCATAGATTCTCCTAATGGTACTCATTAGGACCTCCCAGTTGTCCACTGCTGTTGAGTTGGATCTGAATAATGAACAACATTTTTGTTCACAACAATGAGCAACATGTTCATTATTGTGATACATGGGATTTTCCCTGGCTGACTAAGTTGGCCATCCATCTTAGCTTGAAAGCGGCATGCAAACCTCTACTGACAGACATATGAGGTCGGCACATGGGACACATTGGAGGGAAATTGAACCTAAGTCCTCCACATGAAACATGAGAATTCAACTCCTCAACTGCACCACTGATGCTACATAAAACATCCCTACCCAGGGCAGATGATCCCTTCAGGACCAGTGGTGAGAGTGGCAATACTGGGAGGGTAGAGGGAGAGTGGGTTGGAAAGAAGGAACTGATAACAAAGATCTACAAGTGACCTCCTCCTTGGGGGACGGATGACAGAAAAGTGGGTGAAGGGAGATGGTGGACAGGGAAAGATATGAAAAAATAATAATTTATAAATTATCAAGGGCTCATGAAGGAGGGGGAAGCAGGGAGGGAGGGGAAAAAAAGAGGACCTGATGTCAGGGGCTTAAGTAGAGAGCAAATGTTTTGAGAACGATGAGGGCAATGAATGTACAAATGTGCTTTACACAATTGATGTATGTATGGATTGTGATATGAGCCCCTAATAAAACGATTAAAAAAATTAAAACATCCCTATTGGCCCAGACATATTGGCATTATTGGTCTGCTGGACCATAAGGTAGAGGGGTTTTTAGGGAAGTCTAAATGTACTGCAGAGCTTTCTCTTGCGCTGGTCCCCATAGTCAACACTGGAAACTTTGGGGGTCATTATTTCGATGGTTTGAAATAGCACACTTAAATGTGGTAGATACTGCTGCCAATAGCCAAATGGAACAGCCAAGACTTGCACCACGTTTCAAGCTTTGTACTTACTGCTTTCACATTATGGCTGGGGCGCCATGCAGCCCCTTGTTATTGCTTTCCAGGAGCTATCTCAGCATACACCAGACTATTGAATCTCCAGAAATTCCTTTGATGGGGAGGGTCCCTAAAAATTTTTTTTTGGGGGGTGGCGGAATTGTCTCTCACTCTCTAGCTCCCATGTACAATAATAAGGCATCTGAACTGTTGCTTCCTGTCTACCGGATCCCATCAACATGCTGCCTGCAGAGTGGACCCGTGTGATGCTTTGTGGAAAGCCAAGAGGATCAAGATCGCTGTGGATTAAATGATAGAAGAGAACAGGGGAATTGACTTGGCCTTGAGAAAACATTGCAAAGCTGGACTGCCCCTGCCAAGTAAAGGAAATTGCCTCAGCTGGGCCTTACAGATTGGTATGGAGAAATGGTATTAGTCAGGTCAACAGCTGAATACCAAGTCCCAGGAGCCGCGTTGATTTGCTCTAGTGAAGACACTACGTCCTGTCAGATGCATGCTCTAAAATCCTTCTCCCATTCGGTGGCAAGCCTAAACTTTCTCAGCCATGTCTTTGAGGGGCAAGCGTTTTTAATTCGGATACAGTCTCTGTCTGTTTTTCCTTTGTGGTTTGTGCCTTTGAAATCCACCTAAGAAATGTTTGTCTTCCTCAAGACAGTGAAGAGGTTTTCTGTTTATGTTTTCTTTTATGAGTTATGCTTTTTACACTTGAATCTTTTGCATGTAGATATATAAGGAGGTAGCCCCCCAGTTTTCCCCAAAAGGTATGTATTTTAATTTTTTTAATAAAACAATCTTATCATTTTCTAAGGACTCTCCTTGACACTTAATGCATTTGTCAAATTGCAATTCTATTCTTGGAAGCACTTTTCAAACTCATCTGTTTGGGTGGATGACACCCCCTCCTTCATGTTTGTTACCCCCCACCCCCTTCTCCACCATCAAATCACTGTCCTTTCATGTCCCTCTTCATTCTCAGAAACAAAAAGAAGTCACACAGATTGAGGTCAGGTGAGTAAGGTGTGTTGGGGCAAGAGAAGCATGCTGTTTTTTGCCAAAACTGGTGCACTGAGATGGCTGCATGAGCAGGTGCATTGTCATGGTGGCAAAACCAGCCCCTTGCCCCCCATCTGCTACAAATCAGGCTTATTTTTTTGCCACACGCTGTTACACAATCTTTTCAGAGTCTCTAATAGAGATTCTGATAGAAAGTCTGACCTGGTGGAATGAACTCCAAATGCACTATGAATCTACATTTTCGTCTGTTTGGGAAGTTGGCAGACACTCAGAATGAGGTTTGTCATCAGTTGACATTTCACCTTTTTTGAAATGAGAAACCACTTGTACACTTGAGTTTTTCCCATAGCGCTGTCCTTGTAAGCTGTGTTCAACGTCACACAGTTTCTGTGGCTTTTTTTCCCCAAGCAGGAAACAAAATTTCACAGCTGCATACTGTTCTCTTAAATCAGCCATCATAAGAAACAAGGTTCAAGCGAAACTGCTTTTATGAAAAAATTCACTGTGACCAGGAAGAACCTTCCCAGGTGATGCCACTGGGTGCACTATCCTAGAGCGAGTTGCTCAATGCTCACCTAGTGGGAAAAATGCAAAATATGAAAGCTTAACTCAGCCCAGTGCTATTCTGATTTTGGGGGGTACCTCCTCATATGATCCCTGTTGAGTTCACATTTGTTAGAACTTTTTGGACTTGCACCGCAGAGTGATAAATGTCATGAAAACCAGGAGAATGGGATGCCATGGGACAGCAAGATAGGCCCTCACTAACCTTGCTGGGTGTTGGAGGTAGGTGATCCGAGAAGGCTTCCTGGTGTTTTGTGAGCCACGTTCTGAAAGGTGAAAAGAGCTATGTGGTGTTGAGGGATTAGCATTATGGGTAAAAGGGCAGTGTGTCAACATGTGCCATGGATAAGAAATGGGGTGGGACATGACAGGGGCGGGGGCCACAAGGGGCAGGTGGAGGGAGAATGTCAAGGTGAAGTTAGAATTGACAGTTGTCGGTGTAGTTGGCTGGATTAGGACCTTGATTCCTCCCCACCCTGAATACATGCCCCTCGACTGGGTATCTTTGTTTCCTGGTACTGCTGTAACAGGAAGGCCACAAACGGTGAGTTTAAAGAACAGAAATGATTTTTCTCTCAGTTCTGGAAGCTGAAAGTTGGAATTTGTCTTGGTTGCATTTTTTCCTTCCCTATCTGTAGTCTGGGTGTTCCCTCATTACTTAGCTCAGGGGTCCTCAAACTACAGCCTGCAGGCCACATGTGGCCCACCAAGGACATTTATCAGGCCCATCAGGTGTTTTTGCCACTGCTGCCTGTCCTGCTTAGTAGCCGACTCGTCCAGTGTGCATAGGAATTTGTTCATAGTTTTTTTTTAAACTATAGTCCGGCCCTCCAACCGTCTGAGGGACAGTGAACTGGCCCCCTGTTTAAAAAGTTTGAGGAACCCTGACTTAGCTCACATAAAATGCTCCCATGGTATCTGTTCCACTCACAGTGCACACACATACCCCACTGGCAGTGTGTGTGTGTGAGCCTATTCTGTTCTTTTTATAATTCAGGGTGGTCTTTTTTAGCATCCCCTCTACTGTGTGATCTAATTAACATAACAAGGAACCCCTCTTTTCAAATAGGATTAAGTCCACAGGTATAGGGATTAGGATCCCAACACATTTCTCTGCACAACTTAATACAGAGCATCATGTGACTTTGTTATTTCCCCCATCAATGGAAGTGAATTTGGACTTGACCCGGTGACGCGCTATGGCCCAGAAGACATTAATCAGCGTGACACAAGCAACGGCTTGAAAAGTTCTTGTGCCTTGGGATAAGTCCCTTCTTGTGGCTGGGGACCTTACAACTGCCACTGTGACCACCATTCTGCCTGGCGTTTTGAAAGATTAGCCAGCAAGTAGAGAGTTGCCGGAGGAATCTCACTCATTCCAGGTGATGAGCTGTACCTCTGGGCCAAACCCCAGTCTCGTTACTGAATCAGAAGAGCTCTTCGTCCTACCCACAGAGTCATGAGCAATGGTATGCTTGCTGTGTTGGGCCACGTGGTTCTGGGGCAGTGTTTTACACAGTAGAAACGCACTGATGCAGGAAGGAAGGGGCCAATGATGCACAGGGCTGCAGAGTCTGCCTTTGGGCCCTGACTTTTTAAGAGTGTGGGGTTCAAATCTCAGCCCTGCCATTTACCGGCTGTGGGATTTTAAGTCCTTCTCATTTTCGCTTTTCCGTTTCCTCTTCTGTTAACTGTAAATTGGAATAGGATCTATGCTTCACAGGATCTAGAGAAGATACAATGCATACGTAAGTGCAGAAGTCAGAGAAGCGTGTGGGGTGCATCATAAGTGTTTGGAGAAGGCTGGCTGGTCATGGTTGGGTTCATTGTGGGTTACCCTTGCTGTCTCTGCAGGCCTCTGGAAGCTGGCCCCTATCTGCTGGCTCCACAGGGCTTGCCAAGGAGTTGAGTGTGTGACCTAACCTTGTGATATCTGTTCCTGCCAGGGTGGCCATCTCCTGGGTCTCACTGTATCAGGGTCTAGCTGTGCTGGGCTCGCCTCTCCCTCTCCCAGCTGTGATGCACTTGGTTTAAAAGTAAACACGGGCAGCGTGCCCAGGGCTCCAGATTAGAGGATGATTCTGCATGCGCAGAAGGCAGTAGCCACAGCATGGTTGTTTGTCTAAACACCCGGAGGCCCTGGGGTACAGACTACATACACAACACAGCATCTGAGACATCAGGGAAGACATCAACATCAGCCTTTCTACCACAGGCTGATACACTTTATGTGCTCTTAGTGAAGTATTCTCCCAATTTCTGTAACAGGCGTCTGGTCTGCCCTGAGATAGGGCATAGAGACTCTGTCTCTATTCTCCTAGCCTCAGAGTATGAGCAGCCCCAAAATGGGGCGGGGGAGGAGGGGGGACTGAGTTTGAACTCCCCAGGGAGTTCGAAGGCACAGCTGGACGAGTTAGTGTCTGCAGGAAGCACTGAGGAGAAAGATGCAGGAAGGAATCAAACTCACTGCCATCGAGTCAATTCGAGCATAGTGACCCTACGGGGCACACTCGAACTGACCCCGTGGGTTTTTAAGACTGGCAATCTGTACAGGAGCAGAAAGTCTCCTTGTTCTCCTGTGGTGCAGCTGGTGGGTTTGAACTGCTGACTTTTGAGTTAGCAGCCAATGAGTAACCTGCTATACCGCCAGGGTTCCTTAAGAGAGGGATCAGTGGGATGTCATAATCTTATATGCTTAAAATGAAGCAGTGAGAAAAACACACTCTTCTCTCCATTTTATTGACGATGACACGCAGGTCAGAGAAGTCAGAGACCTGGCTAAGGTTACAAGGCCCAGAGAAGATCATTCTAGCCTGACAACAGCCACTTTCAATCTAGGCACTTTCCCCTGACCTCATTGAACCCCCTCACAGCCCCCCACCACAGCTGTCGCCACCCCTGCGGTCCAGGGTCACAGAGCTGAGAAGGGCCTGTGATGATGATTCAGCCTTCAAATCCCCAAATACCAGTCACCCTTGCTCCTTTCCCTCGGGACTTACTGCCAGGTCACAGCCAGACCCCGGAGGCAATAAGAGGCCTTCTCGGTCTTTGAAGACCAGAGGATCTAGACTCAGGGGTCCTCAAACTTTTTAAACAGGGGGCCAGTTCATTGTCCCTCAGACCGTTGGAGGGCCGGATTATAGTTAAAAAAAAAAACCCCTATGAACAAATTCCTATGCATACTGCACATACCTTGTTTTGAAGTAAAAAAACAAAACGGGCAAAAACACCCGGCTGGCTGGATACATGTCCTTGGCGGGCCGCATGTGGCCCGCGGGCGGGCCGTAGTTTGAGGACCCCTGATCTAGATTATGATGGGCTTCAAGGTCCGTCACTGCTCTGGTCTAAAGGGTAGCCGAGGCCTGGGAGGCTGAGATGGGCCTCACCTTGGTCTTCAGAGAAGAGCTAACCTGGGGCCACACCTTTACATGGGGTCAACTGCCCAGAGCTTCCTCTGTGTGTGTGCAGATTCCCTGAGGCTGCTCCCATCGTGACCACCATCACAGCATCAACAACAATTATTTCCCCGAAAGTAAGTGCAAATGTGACTGGCTGGCTGCCTGACTTGGGACCTAAGGTCCTCCTCCTGGGCACACACCTGGGGCAGTGCTGACTCGCTTGGCTGCCTCTGAGCTGGAATCTGCAGACCAGGGGTCAATTGGTTCCTGCAGGACCAGTTGGGCAGAGAATTGCAGGGGCCTGAGAAAGATGAGGCCCATAAAGAGATACAACTTGGAAACCCACAGGGGCAGTTAACCCTTAAAGAAACCCTGTCCTATATGGTCACTGTGAATCAGACTCAGCGGTGGCAGTGGGTGTTTGGAGCAGTCTAGTCAGTGCCTGTGCTCCCATGGGGCCCCATGGGGTGGGGCGGTGGAGCGGAAGAGGAGAGTGTGGAGTACAGGTGGGTACCTGCTTTAAGGGCAGTTCTGCCCGGAATGTTTGTCACAGCCTCCCCAAACCTCTGCTCTAGGCCCATGAAGACTCAAACAAAGCCACCATGTGCCCCCCTAGGGGCTTTCCTCGAACTCTCCCAGACTCCCTTAAGCCCCGCCCCACCGAGTAAGTTTCGCCCCACCAAGTCCCCATTCCCGATTGGCTCTCAGCTCGGCAGACTAGAGAGACCCACTGAGTCCTCAGTCAATGAGTTTTCCCTGGGCGGCAACCTTTTATCTCCTGCTGCGCTACTCCCTGAGTGGGTTATAAGTAAAGGGCACAAGTAAAGAACAAAAGCCCAGGCTTAACGTTTATTGAGATAAATAGTCGGAGTCTGAGAGGCCACGTGTTAAAAAT
>NW_022111357.1:14265940-14268936 GCF_000313985.2 Echinops telfairi
ATGGACAAAACTGAGGCCGGCAGAGTTTAAGGACTGTCTCAAGGTCAGTACAGCCTGTTTCCTCCCATAGAGATGTGCCTGCAGTGTCAGTCACCGTGGGAAAACCTCTTGGGAAAGCTGTGGAAGTGCAGATTGGGATCGGGAGTGGGGCCCGAGAATCTGCAGCTCTGCAAGCAAGCTTCCCATGATGCCTGTGCTGCAGGCCCTCGCTTTTGGCTGCAGGGCCGAGGGTTCAGAGCAACTTGCACCTGAACCCAGCTGAACTGACTCCCTGCAAGCCAAGTGCCGGGGCCACCCAGGTCCAGCTGTGTGGAGGCATTTAGGGGGCTTCTAGAGTCCCACGGGAGTGAAATGAATGAATGACTGGCCCGGAGCATCGGGGAGGGCTTTTTGGAGGAGGAGACACCAAAGATAAACCTAACTGATGAGTGGGTGTAACTAGAGATGACGCTGGATGAGGGTGAGGAATTGTAAAGGGAGGGGGTGAGGAGAGTCTTCAAGGGAGAGGGTTAGTGAAGGGGCCTTGTTCCCACATCGGTGAGGAGTGGACGGATACCTGCACCCAGCCTCCGGTAAAGGCCCTCGGCTCCTTCCTGGCCCAGGTGCTAAGGCTTTCCTCTGCTCTGAGATGGAGGGTGTGGCCAGATCAGCAGGAAGCAGTCGTGCCAGAAATACTCTACAGAGAATGCTCTTAGATTTACCAAGGCGCCGAGCAATGTGTTCCTGAGTAAGCAAAACGATGGTGATCACAGGGTGCCCATTTTTAGTGCGGAAGCTTTTCTGCCTCCCCGCACTTCCCACCGCCTCTTCATCTCCAGAGTGCTTCGCTGCCGCCGGTGGATGCCATGCTTCTGAAGCAAGCTGCATAGTCTCTTCCCCGCCTGCCCGCCTTCCTTCTGTCCAGAGCTCGTGAACCGCTGCTATGGCTCCCCTCGCATTTCCGGTCCCAGGAAAGCCTCCCAGGCCTGCTTGTCTTGAGGGAAAATGACAGAACCAGGTGTGACCTCTGCCTGCCCTCAAGTGTCCTCCTCCTTCCTAGGAACTTGGGAGTGGGCAGGCGTGTCGGGGATCAGCAGGCGTGTCGGGGATCAGCAGGCGTGTCAGGGATCAGCAGGGAGGAGGCACCTGGGCAGCGTCTGAATTTATTGGTGGATATAACTAGGAGAAGATGCGTGGATATCATGCAGAGAACATCAAGGGTCCCCAAACAAAGCAAACTTACTGCCATCCAGTCGATGCTGACTCAAACGGCAGGGTAGATTTGCCTACCCTGTGGGGTTCTGAGACTGTAACTCTATGGGCGTAGCAAGCTTTTTCTTTCTTCCAAAGGAGCTTCTGGTGGTTTTGAACTGATGACCTTGTGGTTAACAGCCCAACTCGTAACCACTGCACCACCAGGGCTCCATTCATCAAGGTTTTTCACTTCATATATATTTAGTGAATGGTGATTGACTGAATTGACAGACCTCTGTTTGGCTCATATGTATTGAATGGTGAATGGCTGGCTGACTGGATTGGATCCAGACCTCTGTCTGGGGCAGAGCTGGGTCTGGTTCCTTCCAGTCCTGTCTGGGCCAGTGAGTCTACCCTTCTGTGCATACAGGCCTTCCCTGGGGGAGACAGGCTTTTCCCCCCAGGGTACCAGAAGCTTCCCTGTGGCTTCAGGCAACTTGGCAACCTGGGGGTGGGGTGGGAAGGTGTGGCTGGGACTCTTTTGGGATCCTGGAAACCCCAGTCTCCCCCTGGCTCTCCATGTCTCTGCTGGTGGGTCGGTTGAGAGCTTTCAAAAGACAAAAGAGCTGTGGTGAAGGACACAGAACTAGATTCAAACCTCTCCCCAACCCCATCACTCTCGGAACCTCAGTGTGAAGCTAAACTCTGATTGACGTTGGGGTAGATGTGTGACTGAAAGGACTCCGACCTCTTTCCCTTCTGTGTGGACATCCTTTCCAATGTGGTCTTTCGCTCCTGCCATCAAGAGGTGCAGCTGGAACTTGTACCAATAGAAAGTGCCATCCCAGCCCATGCTTCCAGGGACCTGGAATGCTTCCTCAGTTGGTCTCAGGTCTCTCTGGGCTTCCTATGAACAAGCCTGACCCAGCCCACCGGGGCAGGAGAGACCACGTGGAGTTGAGAAAAGTCTATGTGTCTTAGCCCAGATCAGCAAGGATGGCCAGCTCTCCAGGGACTGCACTTAGAGGAGCAAGCCCAGCCCCAATCAGAATTGTTCCTGGAACTGCAGACACTGGAGGCTGGCTGTGTCGTCTTTGCTACCTATCCACAGAACGGTGAGTCAAGGAAACGCTTATTGATTGAAAGCCACTGCAGTTGTAAAAACGGAGATTGAATTCACATGCCATTGGCCCTTGCCTTTGGTGATTCACTGCATACTGTGCTTTGGCAACTGGCAACCGAAGTAGCCTTCATGGGGCTCTGGGGACTTTGAAACATGCTGGTAGCATAATGTGGTTAGAATCAGACCTGGGCACATGCCTATTAATTTCCAGTTTTTCAGACATAAGCCCTCTGTGGACGTCAGCTGTCATGATTGCCCCTGGGCTACCTAGTCCTGGTCTTTGCCAACACAGTAAGGGACAGGTGGGCACCCCCCTCAGGGCTTGTGGTGACAGCCCTTATGCCATCACCAGCCTAGGTCCCAGGTAGTAACACTCAGTCACTAAGTGGCTGTGTGACCTTAAGTGAGTGCGTTCACCTCTCTGAACTGGTGTTGCTCATCTGCAGGGCAGGGAAGAAGAGATGTCTGTCTCGTGGAGTTGGTGGGTACCTCCTTTCGCTGCTGCAATGACCCCATCTGAGCCCACTCAGGTTCCTGATCTAGCAGTGCAGAGGTGGGGCCTGGATGCCTGGGTTGGAGGAGCCAAGTTGGAATGGATCATGCACCAGCCAAGACCAGGGGATCGCACATCAGCACATCAAGAGAGAGGGCCACAGGTCTGACGGCTCCCCAGGTCCAGTAGGCCGGACTTGGCCTTGAT
>NW_022111357.1:14269174-14270305 GCF_000313985.2 Echinops telfairi
TGTAAAGGGGCTGGGACCAGAGGGCGGTCTTCTTTCTGTCCAGATTAAAGAGACAGCATCTCCGATGTTCCTCGCAGGGCCATTTCTCCCCGAGACACTAGACAGACATCTGTGGTGTGGGGGGTGGGGTGGGGGTGGAGTCCCAGCGGAAGGAGATGGAGAGACGCACGGCGGTACTGACAACCCAGACAAACCCTTGCTGCTGACAGCTGACTTTCAGCAGACCTGCCCGAGGAGCGGCTCTGCTTATGTACAGAATCCCTTCCCCGTCCTCCTAGCATAGAGGGGGTTCCAAACATTTCGTGGAACATTTCCATTGTCTTTGAATATAAAGATTCCAGGGATTTTTGAGAAACCCCTGGTAGAGGTTCCTTGGGGATGGGGTTGAGGACCCTCGCTCTTCACGACCTGCCTGCTCAGAGCACAGCATCACTGCTGTAAAGGGCCCCGAGCGAATGTGAGTTTCGTGATGGGTGACTCCAGGGGGTGGGACTCTTCCTCAGTCCCCCCCAAGCCCGGTCACTGTCCACCTGGGGGTCCTCACCTAATCGTCCTCCATGAGGATCTATGGAAGGAAGGGAGGCATGATGGTGAGAGAAAACGGGGTTGTGGGACTTGGGGGAACTGCGGATTCAGCTTCCAGACCCCTGTCTGAGAAGCGGGCGGGCGTAGAGAACATCAGCGCAGACATCTGGTTCCTAAAATAGTCCGGCTTTGCAGGCCCCACCGGCACCCCCAGGGTCCCCGCGGCAGCTGTGTTGCTGTGTATTTGCTTGCCTGGGACGCTGCCTTGTTCTGCGGGCTCCACGATGGCTGTTAACACGGGCTGCAGTGGTAGAGCAGGACGAGGAAGGGACAGGTGCCTGATTGCGGCCTAATTCATAGTTCCAGGGGACTCACGGGCCACTGGGAGGGAGGGTCTCCCCTCAAGGAGATGCTTTGCAGGATGGGGGCTCCGTGGCACTGATTGGCTGGTGGGAGATGGTCTAATGGCCTCATCAGATTTTCTTGTGAGTCATTGTCCCCAACTGCACACAGGTGGGGACTGTCATTCGTCTCCCAGGCAGGTGCACCTGGGCCCCAAATGGAATGTAGGCAAAGTCCCAGGACCACCTGCTCCTCCAGCCTTCC
>NW_022111357.1:14270405-14274651 GCF_000313985.2 Echinops telfairi
GCCTGGTAGAGGAGCAGGGCAGTGACAAAGAGGCAGCCCTTCAACAAGATGGACCGACACAGTGGCCGCATCGATGGGCTCAAGTGGTGTCATAGTTATGCTATGAGGCCTGCACCCAGCCTGGCCTGGTCTTTCCTAACTGCTCTGCAGGCCAGTGGCGGGGGTGGAGTGAGGTCGGCGAGTGGAGTTGGGGGCAACAGGGGTTGGGTCCATAGAGGTAGAATGCTTGGGCTTGAGCCCTCTCTGCCATCTTGTGCTTGCAAATCACTTAACATCCCTGGAAGCAGTGCGAACCTGCGACTCCCCCAGTTGTCTGGGATGATGGGGTTCTCCAGGTGCGCACTGTGCCTGATGGTTTTCTGTATTTCCTGGTCCAGTAGCCTTTGAATGAAGGGATGGGCATCACTGCCATTGTCAATGTGCAGTGCAGAGTGGAACGGGGAGGTTGGCACTCGGCTACTGTGCCCAGCTCTTCTCCTGGGTTACCTGCTGTGATCTGTGCAGAGTGGCCACCTTTGTGTATGTCCCCCATGCTCCCCTGGAGGGCACAGTCCTTGCTTTTCCTGCAGCACACCCTTCAGCCCACGGAGGACACTTGCTCAGGCTGCCAGATTCCCTGGCCGATCAGAGTTCAGAGAGCCCAGGAGACAGAGGCTCAAGTGCTCGCCTGGCCCCAGACACTGCTTTTCCTAACTTAAGGGTCACCCTCTCTCATCTGGAAAATGACGGGAATCCATATGATAGCTGCCTCCGGCCACATCATTTGGCAGTGACAGAGCTCAGGTTTCAGCCTCAGTCTGGTTTTGGATCCATGTTTGGGGTTAATGTCATTCATTACCCTCCCACTCTAGCCTGCCCCGTCCAGTTACTCTGAGCCCATTCCCTTATCTCTCAGGGTGTTCCTCCCATGCAGACACGCCAACGCTCTCTCGGGGCTCAAGTTGTCCTCCAAGGACAGACGGAGCAGATGTTCTCCTGTTCCCAAGGGAAGCAGATGGCTCTTCATCACGCCTTCTCTTTAGACCCCTGACATGGTACCAATTCGTCCGTCTACTCCAGGGGGACCCAAGCTACCTGAGACCAGGGAAAGGAAGACCCCCAAACATGAAAGGGAACAATGTCAGGCAGCAGTCACCCAGGGAGGGGGATCAGGTCTGTTCCCCATTCTTTACAGGCTATTGGTAGAATACTCAGAAGTCTTGCCTCAGTATCTCCTGTTGATTTTCAATAGGTGAGTTGAAAGCAAAACTGTACGGATTGCTAGAGTGTAAAACTGATGATCTACTATGTTATCCTTTACCTAATTCACAATAAGAAGTTTAAAAAAATTACCAGCACTGCCCCCTCCAGAAAAAAAAAAAAAAGACAGCTTCAGAAGCCCTGGGAGGGTCCCTATCTCTGTTCTATAGGCTCACTATGAGTCAGTCAACCAGATGCTGTGGGTTTGGTTTTGAATACCTTGTATTTTATATTGTATGCTGAACAGTGTGACTTCTGACCCGTTAAGTACTTGATATTTTGGATTCCTATATCCTGAAACTTTGTCCTGTGATGTAGTCAAGATATTTGATAACTGTTTCATCCTTTCGGGTCTTACGTCTAAGATTTCCTAGGCGATATCAAATCAGTGTGCCCTTTATGGCTAATGATGCCGTATCCGTGAGGTCACAAAGTACTGGACTGCCAACTGCAAGGTCAGTGACCCAAACCTACTAGCTGCTCTGTGGGAAAAAAGGTGGCCATCTGCCTCTGTAAAGAATACAGCCTTGGGTACCCGATGGGACAGTTAGACCCAGTCAGAATCAACTCCACAGCAGCAAGACACACCGAAGGAAGCCAGACCCTTCCCAGTCCTCGGAGCGTGGTGGTCGGCTCTACTTTGAGAAGGCAGCTCTTCTGAAATCATATCCTGAGTGTCTTCCAACTGGAGCGGCTCATCTGCTGGCACTATGTGACCATGCTCTGCCACGATCCACCAGGTTTTCAGTATACCTGACAATGTCCCGGGCTATTTTTAAGGTTTTCAGTGGCTGATGCCTCAGAAGTAGACACAGACTTCTTAGTAGTCTGCCCTTCGTCTTGAAGCTCTGGCGAAACTTGTTTACCTTGGGTGGCCCTGCTCCTATTTGAAGTACTGGTGACAAAGCCATACAATGCAAGTCCCCACTGTATGACAAACTGCCAAGTGGTGGGGTCTTCACTGTAGGTCCCCAATAATAAATGCCATCCTATGGTAAGTCCTTTGTTTCATATACTGGGAGATAGTGTAGTTACCATGGATTTCAAAGAGGGGTGCAGACCTCAATTAGACAGGGTTGGAATGCTGACCCAGGCCTAAATCCCTCTTTAAAACAAAAGTCAGATGTGGGAAACTAACAAATGTCATTCCAGCAGATTCTCCCCTACCAGCTAGGCTGCCTTGAAGTGACACCAGGTTGGTTCTGTCTCCCTGTAGAGGCAGACATTCCCTGATTATCTCCTCCCATCGCCCCTCATGCCACCCCCCAATGCAGGTATTAGGTTTCCTATCTGTGAGCTCAGAGAATTTACTGTGATTCCCACCCACCTTCCTGAGTATTCATGACTAATGGCTACCTAAAAAGCCCCCAAACAATAAAGACGCTCTCTCCTCCAGTCCTCCTTCCCAGCTCCCTCTCCCTCTCCCTCCTGCCCTTCCCACCGCCCCAATTCCCACGTGGACCACCAAGCAGAACTAAGGTGAGCATGCTACCATGAAATGTATCTGATCCCTTTATTTTTCTCTTTCTTCTATCTCTCTTATTCTCTATGACTTTACTATAATCTTTATGTATTATAGCTGTACAATTGCGCCTACCGGACCCGTGATAATGTGAGGGCCGGGTTTCCCCTACAGTCAGACATGCTCAGGATTTTGGGCCACATGCATACTCCGGATGTTCTTGGAGAAGAGGCATTTCAGGTTTGGGAACACCAGGGTTGGATAGTTCAGAAAAAGACCCTGGAATTGGAACTGGTGGTGTCATAGTTATGCTATGCGCTGGGCTGGGATCTGCGGAACTGGCAGTTCAAAAGCACCGGCCGCTCTGTGGGAGGAAGACTTCCATGAACAGTGACAGTCTCGGAAGCCCACAGGGGGTTCCTGCAAGTCAGCATTGACTCAATGGCAGCGAGGTTTTTTTTAGTTTTCATTCCTGGGGATGCTGTGGAAAAACAAGGAAACACAACTAAAAGGAGCAAACCTATTGCAATGCCAGTTTTAAATCCCACATGGGTTTGACTGTCCATTTCTCGAGTGTGCGGTGAAACGAGGGCTTGGTGCCCGCCCGCCGGGCCGCCATCTGAGTGGCGGAGGTTAGGGTGAAAGATTTGGCTTAGTTTTGAAACAGGACCTGATCTCTGGGTCCAAATTCTCGAACACTCCGACCGCTTTGTGGAGGTTGTGACGTACCTGCGGTAGAGAGTCCAGATGAGAAGACGCAGCCACATCTTCAGGAGCACCCGTATGATTACTACAATTACCGGGTAAGGAATTAGGAAGGCATGAACTCCCATGATTGTTTTTATTAAAGAGCTTAATTTTTAACGGATTCCTTGGGATCACACACATCCTTAGCAAGGCTAATGGTAAGAATTCTGTCTCTGGAAGCGTGGTCTCCTGGCATAGCTTCCTTAAATGCCTCTTGAGACTTTGCTGCATGCCTCCAACCTGACCCCTTGACTGGCGTCTGCAAGCAGCAGGTGGTTGTCGCTTGATTTCCTAAATCCCAGATACTTCTTGAACTCCTGATGACAGGATGTGTGCCCTTCACCACTGCCTATATCTCCAGACAGCCCAAATCTTGAATTATCCCCTTTAATCGTATCGCGTTAGCCTCCTGTGCAGTTAAGCTTGACATAGGAAAGCCTCTACCCATCCTGAAAATGTATCTACAAGGACCAGCATGGATTTCATTCGGTGTGTTGTTCTAGAAATTTCATGACAGTCAAGTTGCCTTTCCTTCCTAGGAAAAGGGCCTGCCCACTGGGGGATGTTGGAGCTCGGTTATCTTTGGCACTCTCAAATCTTTGTATTGCTTTACAGTAGATGACACAAATAGGACTCCTGGTTTACCGCTGCTCTTGATTTTTTCCCCCGTGATAGATCAGCAGACCATAACTTCCTTTCGGAAGTGAAAGGTCTGATGCGAATGATGGATGGCGTGGCCTATTTACGCTGGTGGCCCACAAGCCCTTCCTGAGGGGACAGGGTTCGGAAACAGCCCCC
>NW_022111357.1:14275665-14276910 GCF_000313985.2 Echinops telfairi
CCCCCCCCAACACTCTCATGACCCCAGTTCTACCTTACAAATCTGGCCAGACTGGAGCATGTACACAGGTACAGATGAGAGCTCGCGACACATGGAATCCGGGGCAGATAAGCTCCCCAGGAACAGTCATGGAAGCAGGATAACATTAGGGGAGGTGAAGGTGGGGGGAGAGGGAGGAACCAACTACAATGATTGACGGATATCATCCCCGCCTCCCCCAGGGGACAAACAACAGAAATGTGGGCAAAGGGAGACAGCGGGCAGTCTAAGATATGAAAATAATAATAATTTATCATTTTTTCAGGGATCCGGGAGGGCGGGAGGGTAAAAAGAGGAGCGGAGACCAAGGGCTCAAGCAGAAAGAAAACGGTGAAGGCAACATAGGGACACATGTGCTTGATCCAATTGATGTATGCAATGTTATAAGAGCTGTAAGAGCCCCAATACATGATTTATTAATCATCATAATGAAAGAAATACTGCTGACCTCGCTTCCAGCATCACAGCAACATGCAAGCCACCACAGTATGACGCACCGAGAAGTACAGCCAGAATGGTCCTTGGAGGCAAGGATGTGAGACTCCATCTCACGTCGGTTGGCCATGCTCTCTGGAGAGAGCAGTCGCTGGAGAGGGACATCAGGCCTGGTAGAGGAGCAGGGCAGTGACAAAGAGGCAGCCCTTCAACAAGATGGACCGACACAGTGGCCGCATCGATGGGCTCAAACATAAGAACGGTGGTGAGGATCGGTGCAGGACTGGGCCATGTTTCCCTTTGTTGCCTGTAGGGGTGGCTCTGACAGCCCACTGGAGGGCACCTAACAACAACAACGTCTGCATTGCCTTGATATCTATATCGGTATATTTCCCGTCAGCTGTCAAAAGTCCTTACAAGACAGCCAAATGGCTTTGAAAAACTTCCCTAGTTTGACTGCCCTATACCCACCTTGGCGTCCCATTTCTCCGCCCCTGGAGTGAACAGCCCCAGCATATGCGGGGTCTATCCCCCGTCGGGACTCACGGAGGGAACCCCTTCTGCTGGGCCTCCTCCATCAATGGCTCTGCTCCTCAGTCCTTTCTCTGGCTTTCAATGGACCACAGGACCATTCTCCATTCCTCTGCTGTGAAGAGGGCATGTAAGAGAGTTTGGCAGTTTGCCCAGGTAGGTTGATGTGCAACAAAAACCCTGAGAAAAATGTCCAATTGTTGTGAAGGGATCAGACCAGTAGGTAGGCAGGTTTTGTCC
>NW_022111357.1:14278501-14280784 GCF_000313985.2 Echinops telfairi
GGAGTAATCGGATCCGATCAATGATCACTGTGTGGAACAGAGATAGAGAAAACGTACTTATTAGGAAGCTAGGATATTTGGTTGGTCCTCAGCCCATTTCAGCTCAGCTCATTGACAAGCCACATTGATACCATCTTTCGAATAATTCCAGCCACGTCCTATGTCCAGGTGGGCTAGGGGGTTTACGGTGGATGCCAGACCTCAAGAATGTCATAAAGCATAGTGACTGCATCACAAGAACCCCTTAAGCAGTCCCCTCAACGATGACTCTCCAGGTGACTACTGCTTATCAGAGCTTGTAAGATGACCAGGACAACTTTAGGGTCCGATCATAAGCATGGCTACTTAAAATCAACCTGCCTACCCTTGTGCTCACTCAGGCTTCCAGTGAAATGCGAAAAAAGACGGGCGGTGCCACTTGTCCCGTATAATGTTGTCAAGTGTTCTACCTCCCACCGGAGTGTTCCCTGGATCCCCATTTGGGAAATGTCATGTACAGGTATTTGAAAGTTGGTGGTTTTCCATTTATCGTGCAGACTTGACTGGGCTTTCCTGTGCGTATGAACACAGTATTGTTAGGAGATGTGTCTCCGTGTTTGCTCCCTCCCACTGATGTGTGAGGTGCTAAGTCCCCCGTCTGCAGGGGAGACAGGTTACAAACAGGGGGAAGGAGAGCTCTGCTGTCAGCCGGAGGCACTTACTGGACCCCAGAGTCCGAGAGGGATGGTTGGGAGAGGAGTCATCTTTGATGAGCTAACCGAGGATTCCCCTCTTGTCTCTACTATTCTGAATGAACTAGTAACAATATGATGGGGTCATTCTTGATTTTGGTAAAAATCTGGACAATGGCTCAGCGGGTCCCTGAGCTGGCCCTGTGCTGAGGGCAGTCATTGTGCTGATGCCCAGAGATCCAGGAGCCCGAGCTCAGGTGGGGAGACTGTGGGATGAGCAGAAGCCCTGCTGAGCAGCCAGTCTGCCACGAGGACACTGGCATGGACTTGTCCTGTTTCAGAGGCTCATACGCCGGTGACTAGAGCTGGGGTCTAAACTCTTCTGGCCTGAGTCCTGAAGTCAGGGTCCATCAAGCTCCCTTCTGCCTTTAGCATCTATGACCTGGGGTTGTCAGTGGTCTCAGGTCTCACTAACCCCAAATAGGTCCAGGTCCAGTAGTAGTTCTGGCCACCCCACACACAGCACTGCCTAAGGTTGTGCTACAGGTGCCTAGAGAAGATCCTGGGCTACTGCCCAGGCCTAAAGCCTGGATGCTACCCATGAAAATGGATTTCACCAGACCATCCCTCAAGGCCAAGAGAAAGGTAGGTCCTGAGCAGCCATTAGGCCAAATTACGGAGTGGCAGATGGCCTTGATTTGGGCACAAATCAGCACGCACCTCTGGCCCTTCTGCCCAACTGGCCAGGACAAGGGTCTCCCCATAAGTAGCCTGCAGAGGAGCCCGAGGCTCAGCCTGTGGCAGGCACAGCGCCTCTGGAATCTTCCCGCCCTCATGGTGAGGACTGTGTCCCCTTGTCAGGACACTTGACCACTCTGCGCCCTGGTTTCCTCATCCGCACAGGGTGTTGGGTGGTGAGAGGGATGTGGGGCACCCGCCGCAGTACCAACCAGGGCACGTGCTTCCTCAACACTCGGCGGCACCTCACCATCACCAACAGCATCAACGGCATGGTCAGCGTGGTGCTGGTGATGACAACACTGTTACGTATGCGCTGCCTCTGAGACGCAACAGGATTTTAAGGATCTGAGACAACTATCATGCCCTTCAATCCGATGCGGAAATGCTGAGGCTCAGAAAGGGGGGAAGTGCTTGCTGAAGGCCGAGGAGGAGTCCACCAAATGGACCGGAAGTGGATCGCAGGCTCTTGGCTCCCCTGCGGGGAGACCTTTTCACACTATTCTTGTGCCTTTGCCTGTGGGGTCTAGACCTTCCCCCACCGGACACCGTGCAGTCTGTTGATGAGAACACAGACCACGTTGATGAGGTGCAAAAGAGAAGGGGAAGCTGACTAAGAGGCCCACCCCAGGCCAGTCCAAGTCGCGCAATACCTCCTGTAGACATGTCCATGTCCCATGTCTGCCCTTGACGTGGGACAAAATCGTCAGCAAGAGACGGATGCCATCTGTGCTCCACCCGCCTGGGTGGAGCCACCACACGCCCCACCCCCCAACGTTTAAAGCACGAGAACATGAGCAACTCAGTTGGCTGGCAGAGCACCCTGGCTCCGTGCCTCTCCTGGGCCGGGGAGGCAGCCTGGTGGAGGCAGGGT
>NW_022111357.1:14281976-14287460 GCF_000313985.2 Echinops telfairi
TACCTAAATGTATCTCTCATCACTCCCTCATCATGCGCTCTACAATCAATTCACATTTAATTAGCAGGCCTGCTGATTGGGGGGGAGTGGTGTGCTTGTGTGATGGGAAGGAGGGCCTACTGGGCTGCTACCTTCTTGCTGGACTTGTGGCCTCGGGAAACTGACCAACCTTCTGAGTGGACTTTTCCTGAAATGGGATAATGGTACCAACTTCAGATGGGGGCAGAGTTGACAGAAGGAGGGATGAGGGCAGGCAGCTCCTGGGGAGGGCACCCTGCACCCCAGCGCTCTAGGAGCTGCAATAGAGACGGGGTGCAGGGGTGAGTGGCAGTGGGGCTGTCCAGAGGGAATAGGGTGCCCGGTGTGGGCCTTGAAGTGTGAGTAGGAGTTCTGTGGAGGAACATGGCAAGGGAAGGGCATTCCAGAGAGAGGCCGCAGCCCGTGTGAAGGCTCAGGGGCCAGAAGAGCATTTCATATTGCCCAGTTACAATAGGTGCCAGCCACAAAGAAGACGGAGGCTCAGATCCTAGGGTACCAGTGAGAAAGGGTGCCGACACCTGGGCACTCAGCCGGGAGGGCTGTTGGAAAGGTAATGCGTTTCAACTCCGACTTTGAAGCCAATGCCTGGTTTCAACTTCTGCCGTTGTCTGTCTGTCCACCTCTGTGAGGCTGGGAAAGGTACTCACCCTCTCTGTGCCTCTGTATCTGGGCACAGGGATGATAACAATAGCCCCTCTGGCTACTGTGGGTGATGAGGAAGCCCCGGAGAGAGTCCAGCAGTGCCGGCACCCAGCAGGGTTTGGGGTGAGCGGCTACTCTGAGTGATGTGCTGAGCATGTGGTCTGTTTGCTGGTGTCCCGAATCCTCAGAGCCACCCCCTGGGTGCCCCGGGTCACTGGTCTCACTCAGGGGACCAAATTCCAGGGAGGTTCAGGAGCTTCTTCAAGGTCATACTGCTGAGTTGGTGGGCAGTGGGGCAAGGTTCACCCCTGTCTGTTTGATTTCAGAGCGCACCCAGTGTCTAACCCTGTGCCTGCCCGGCCCACCGCTCTGTGGGGTCTCCTATAACATCCACCCCAAGTAAGCCCGGACCCAGGTTCCCACAGAGGCTCCCAGACGCTGGGTGGAGAACAGCCCATCCCTGCACACAGGGCCCAGACCTGCAGGGTGAGGCTCTCCCTCTGACCCCTCCCCGCTCAGCTGGGCCCCTCCAGTTCCTCCACCCCCAGAGGGCCCTTCTCAGTGCTTTCTGCAGGAAACCAGGGCCCCTCCCCCTCTGGGGCTCGCTGTAGTCCCCGTGGAGTGAATATAGGAACGGATTAACCCGCTGGCTAGAGGATTTAGCTCATGTACACATAAAATCCCCAAAGATTCATCTCCTAATATTGATTCTGGAAACTGGAACATGCAGATAAGGTGAGCGTGGGACATTGGAAGTGCAGAATGCATTTACATTCTCTAAGTCACAGAGAACCCCATTCACCGGACTTGGCTGAGGGTGAGGGGGGGCGGGGCAGGAAGAGGAACTATCTAGTCCCAGCAGAAGACGGGCTCTGACCCTGCTTTACGGCGCCGCAAAGGCTCAAACGTCAGCATCTTAGAAGCGAACCAGATGAAATCGTAGCGCTCTGACACTCCCCTACCTTAGATTCAGCACTTAACAGAATCTTAAAACTATAAAACCTCAAGTCAGAATCGGGGGATTATGGGATTTCGGTAAATCTTAAAACTTTAAGACCTCAAGTCAGAATCAGGGGATTATGGGATTTCGGTATCTCGTCATCTTGGGTGTGCTGTCAGGAGAAACCAGTCCCTGGAGAAGGACAGCATGCTTGGTGAAGTAGAGGGTGGCGACCAAGGAAGACCTTCCCTGAGGTGGACTGACACCGTGGCTGCAGCGACAGTGGATGTGAGGATGGTGTGGGACGGCGCAAAGTTCCCTTCTGTCGTATGTGGGGTTGCGCTGAATTGGAACCGACTTGATGGCACCTGACAGCAACAATAAATCTGCATTTTACCCAGACCCCTGGTCCGACACGCAAGCCATTGCCTCCAGGACACTGTTGCCCCAGTGCTTGCTCCTGGGGAAGCCCTTCCTGGCCCCTCACTAGATTAGATCCTCCTTCATCATGGGCTCTCCTAAGGAGGTGTGGCAGTTATATAATCTCCTGTCAACTTGAGTGAAAAGACCGGTGGTAGGGGTGGTGGGAGGGTCTAGCCTGCCAATCAGGTCGCAGCTTGATGACCTCATTTGGAGGCACAATGGAGATCAATAGCTCGCTGGAGGCCAGACCCACTCTCCCTGCCTTCCCTGCCCTGCTGTCGAGACACTCAGAGAGCTGGAGGAGACACAGTGGAAGCTTTACAAAAGCCAGAAGGTGTTTGGCTCAGACCTGAAGAAATGCCGTGGAAACCATGCTTGACCTCGTTCAGCTTCACTAGGGGCACAGAGCACCCAGCTCTACATCTGCCCAAAGATGAGGCTCATGAGCAGGGGTCAGATACGCCGGCACCCCCTCGCCACCTTTATCCTTTCCTGACACCGACCATCTCTCCCACAGCACTCTTCTCTGCAGGGTTAGCTCATCGGCCACACAGAACTCATGACAGTACTCCCAATCAGAGAGGGATAGGAGGCAAGTTAATAGGTCACAACAAGTCAAGATCAGAATACACTGAAGGCTGTTCTTCTGTCTCCAGCACCCCTTCTCGGCCACACTGGTCCTCAGCTTTCTCTAGTCCTCAGCTCCCTAGCCCCTTGGCCTCAGCCCTGCTTGGGCAAGTGTTACAGAGCTCTTTTAAGTGCTGCTACATTCCGGAGGGTTCCCCGCTCGGCTCGACAGCTTCTTGTCCAAAGGCACTCAGATTTCCTTGTTCTGTGGGCTGGGAAGCCCACGGCTCCATCTCATGGCCTTTGGTGGCTCTCCTACCACCAACACGTCACACAGCCAAGAGCCCTTCCAGTGATGGCTCTTTCATAAAGGTGGTGGGGTTCTCCCCTCCTGCTCCTGAGATGGCTCACTTTATACCCAATAGAATGGCAAGACTGTCCAATCCCTGAGTTAGAGTGCCCTACACCATATTTGCATGCTCCCACCCCATCATCTGAAAGGTCTTATAAAGATAATGGATGGAAGAGCCATACCAAGTAATTTCACTTCATTGTCAAAGTACACGGTGATAAGTGTCAGGGTTAACCTGACCCTAACACATCATCATGGGTCCTGTAGGCGCAATTGTACAGCGATAAGTAAAGATTATAGTAAAGTCATAGAGCGCATGAGAGATGGAAGAGAGACTGAAATAATGGAGTCAGACACATCTCATGGTAGTGTGCTCACCTCAGCCTCACTTGGGTGTCCACATGGAGAGAGAGAGATATTGCTAACCAAGGCTTTTATATTTTCTGGGGGCGGGTAAGCCCCCTAATTACAGGTGAAGACATACATCACAGGAAAGGGTTGTGCTATAGGTAATACAGTAATGGGAGGGGGGTGATCTAGGGGTATACACACAATAGGAAGAGGAGGGATTGGGGGTATACACGTGGCAACAAGATGGGTGGATCCTAGATTCAGGATGGCAGCCTAATTTTGGATGTCACTGAGCCAGTTTGACCTGTTTTCTGGCTCACTATGGAGACCATTATCAGTAGGGTGTAAACTCCACCTACAGGAACCAATGAATGCAAGCCTTTAGGGAGAAGTAGCCTATTGTCCTTAACAGCAGGGAGTGGGGGGGTGGCGTCTGGCTACTGTGGTGGGACCAGACAGTAGTCTGGTAATTGACTGCCTTCAAGGAGAATGTCTCTAAGCATCTGACCTCCCACCATAGGCTGGCAAATAGCCTCTAATGTTTGTCATATCTTTGAGGGAGACAAAGCTGGGGAAAAGTCTCTTTATAATCCCACACATAAGGACCCTGACTCCGGTGTATTGGAAGAAGGTCCTGGGAATGAGAAGCTAAGACAGGCGAGAGGCAGGAAAATGTCCCGAAACATTTCCCTTGGAGAAGAGATGGGAGAGCCTTCTAGGGACTGTCATGCATAATACATGTCATCGTGGATAACGGATGTCCCACACAGGGAGGCCCAGATACAGCTCCAGGCCTGCGCAGTGGTTGCAGCTGCGTGGACGGAGGGTCTGTGGAGTCATACAGATCCTGGTTAAGGACCTGCTCCGCTCCAGATCAACTGTGGAGTCTTAGCTTCAGCGGGGAGATGACCAGACAAGGGGACTCTGTAGAGAACAAGGCCCAGTCTGGTCACTCCAGAGTAACTTAGCTAAGTCTGGTTAGTTGTATGTGTCAACTTGACTAGGCTATGGTTTCCAGGGGCCTGAATAAACACTAGTTGCTATCATGGAGTAGTTGCATCTGATTCAATTGATTGACCTCGAGTAGAGCAGATGATCTTCCATTATGTAATGCCGTCATGCTATGCCATGTTGTCATGCCATGTAATTGCTTTTCATAGTGCAATGTCATGGAATCAATCAATCCGCTCAAAAGGCAATTTCCCTACAATATGTTCTACCTTTAAGATTCAACTAGATATTTTTGCAGAACTCTTTCTCTGTACTCGGCACTCTTCCCATCACCTGACCTATGGGTCTTGGGACCGAGCCCTGAAGCCTCTCACCTGACCTATGCACTTTGGACTTGCAAGCCCTCGGCATGAACCAATTCTTTGAAGTAAATATCGCCCCCTCTCTCTAGTGTCCTGGGTCATGCACATAGTCTCCTGGGCTGCTTCTAAAGGACATTCTGCTGGGTGTGGAAGCTTCGGGATAGCCCATCAGAGAAAATGGGCTCTGTTACCTCATAGTAACAGGGGGCCCTGTAGTTACCCTGCATGGAAATATCAGTAGGGGAGCTGAATCTGTAGGAGGGTGGGGGGGTGGATTCTCAGAGGGATCTTGAGAATGTGCACCTACTGCGTGTCAGGTACTCATTTAATTTTTCATTCAGACACATATTCCTTGGACCCTTTCTTGGGACCAAGTGTCATGCTGCATATCTGAGCACAAAACAGACCTAGTCCCCACCTTCATACAGGTAGCATTCAGTGAGGCAGATGAACACACACACACACACACACACACACACACATACACACCACATTGAGGTTGGTAGCATGAAGAAAACTAATAAGGGTCCAGACTGAATTCTGTCTTGCCCTATCCTCCAAAGCACCCCACACCCATGCAGCCTCCAGGTCCTTCTGGGACCAGTCGTGTGTGAAATGTCCCAGACTCCCTGAAAAGGCTGGCATTCTGGAGAGGAAGCGTGAGACTTCTTCGCTAAACTTCCAGAGTGGCTCCGTAAGCAACCCAGGTTGGTCTGCTATGAAGGTGGTCCACTGGGATGAGAACACAGACCCTGTTTAAGGCTATAAGGATGCACTGGAAGCTGGGACACAGGTAACATTAAATACCTATACAAAGGTTAAGCTCACACCACATGAAAGTTACTCCAGCACGTCTC
>NW_022111357.1:14289105-14290114 GCF_000313985.2 Echinops telfairi
CTGTAAATAGTTCAAGGTCTTTTTGCTGACCTTCAGGAGTTTTTTCAGGTCGAGTCTAATGGGGTGCCATGCCCTGGCCCCAAAGTCTATTTTTGGTATTCCCTGGGGACTTTGTTGTTCTGTTCCCCTGCTGTTCTGTTGCACACCCTTAGTGTTTTACCTTGGTGTGGTGGGGTCAGATCGGGCACAATTCCCGCACTGTGTCTCCAGTATTGTCCCCAGTAGGACTATGGGTCAGTGAGGGACGTCCTGTCTAGTAGTGGGGCCGGCCCTGTGGTCCTCTCTGTGCATTGGCTGCTCTAGTCTGAGAACATTTTAATCATCCCAGAAAGAAACCCCAAGCCTATTGAGCAGTCAAACCCCAAGCTTGAAAATGCTCAGCACGTGGCCAAGGAAAGCCCAGGGTGGCTTCGCAGGCTCTCCTTTAGTGGTGACCATCGGGCCCAAGGGGTGGCTGCTTGGCTCAACTTTGGGTGTGAATTTGCTAAGTTACCGGCCGTCTCTGGGCATGTTTCCTGGACAACACAGGGAGCCTGGTGGGCTAGCTGGCCACTGTCTTATTTGTGCTGCCCTCAAACAGTCCCTGAAGCAGGGTGTTCAGATGCTGGTGGGTTCTTAGGGAGGTGGCCTTGGGAAGTGCTATGGATTGAATAGTGTCCCCGAACCATCTGTGTTGGAAGCCTGACCCCTGTACCTGTGGGTGTCATGGAGTATAATGTAATGCCAGGTAGCATATGGCTCCCGATGCCCTTGAGTCAACTCTGAGTCACAGCACCTCTATAGGGCACAGTTAAACCTCTTCACAGGGTTCCCTATAAGGCTGTAATCTTTACAGCAGCAGACTGCCACGTCTCTCTGGGAGAGTGGTTGGTGGGTCTGAACTGCCAACCTTTGGGTTAGCAGCTGAGCGCTTAACCACTGGGCCACCAGGGCACCTGAAAATGTAGGGTCATGCCATCCCTTTCCATAATGCAATCTAATGTTGTGCGAATGAGGCTGTCCTGGTAAA
>NW_022111357.1:14291569-14295013 GCF_000313985.2 Echinops telfairi
ACATGATTGGCTTACATCCCCGATCACTTCCTTGGGATGACTTCCCGAAGCTACATATAAATTTAGGTCTCCCAATCTCTATCACCCAATTGCTTTCCTGAAGGACTGACCTGTCTGATCATCCTTCCAGCAGCATTGAGTAAGAAAGCCTTCTCACCACATACTCACCAGCGCTGAGTATTAGAGTTTTATCTGTGTATTTATTTCTACTGATTTGATGAGCCCTGCAGGATATTTCATCATGTCATTGTCATACAGAGCCCTGGCCCGTGGTTCCTCTTTCTCAGAATGGCCTTTATAAGAGAATCCTCACTTGCTCGACCCCAGGGATCCTGGCAAGGGCTTGCTGAGGCAGCCTGGACCTCTGAGTCTCCACATGGACTCCACCTGGCAGACAGCTGCCCTGCAGAGACATGTAGACCCAATAAGGGTTTATGTAAGGTCCCACAGAGTAGAGGCAGAGAGACCTGGCTCTCGTTTTCTAACTGGGTCCTCTGACATGCAGATCAAATCCTGGGCCTTCCGTACAAGAATGACAAGTGTCCTGGGCAGAGCAGCTCCCAGCAGGGAGTTGGAGGTGCTGGCCCACACCCAGCCCCGCCGTATGATCTGGGCTCTCTCTCCTCCGTCTCTGGCCCCTTACTCAGCTGTTGCCATCACCTCACAGCTGGGTGGTGTTCCTCCCTCCGGTTCACCCAGTGCCTAGCACAGGGCTAGACACATGCTAGGTGTGTAGTGAATATCTGTGAAGCCCGGACAGCCAGCGTGTATCCGATAAAAGACACTTTGGCCATGTAATCCTCCGGTTGACACCTGTTGCCCGAGTTCTCCACACATTTTATTTCATTCCGCAGTCCTTCTTCACGGCCCTTCTTGCAGGCACAGCTGTGTTGTAGGTAAAAACCCAGACTCTGAAGCCAGGTAGCCTGGGTGGGAATCTTAGCACGGGGACTTAGTAGCTGTGTCAACTTGGGCATCTTACTTCACCTTTCTGTGTCTCAGTTTCTCACTGTGTACAACTGCGATGAGTCATACAACAAGAATAATTGGTTGAATGATGATGTTAGCAGAGGATTTAGAATATACCAGTAACTGCCAGGAGAATCCAGAGCCCTGGCGCAGTGGTTACGCTGCAAACCTTGAGGTCACCAGTTAAAAACCACCAGCCGCTCCTCAGGAGAAAGCGCCTACTCATAGAAAGAGGCTCACTCTTGGAACCCCAAGGGGACAGTTCCTCCCGCCTTACGGGGTTGCCATGAGTCAGAACTGACCTGAGGGCCGTGTGTTGGGTTTGGGGCCAGGAGAATGAGCAGATCTAACGTTGGAGAAGCACAGCCTGAATGCGCCTTGGAGACAAGAGTGAGGAAACATCATCTCAGATGCTTTGGACGTGTTGTCTGGAGGGACCAGTTTTCGGAGAAGACCATCATGCTTGGTCAAGCAGAGGACCAGAGAACAAGAGGCTGAGCTCCACCAAGATGCATTATTGACACAGTGGCTCCCCCAAAGGGCTCAAGCAATGATGCTGAGGATTATGCAGGACTGGGAAGTCAGTCAGAACACACCCGGCAGCACCTGACAACAACTGCTAGGGGTAGGTGAAGCGTGACCTGGGGGTTCGGCGTTTAGAAGACCTCCAGGCACCTATACCCACTGCACAGGTGCTTGCAATGATAATCGTGAGAGTGTATTCATGATTACAATTGTGATCACAGTAATACTTTTATTTTTATTCCCAAGTGGGTTTGAGACACTGCTGCCCATGTCAGAGTCCCGAGACTCAGGTAGACACACCTGGAGCTCACCTACACCAGGTTCCCTTCTAGCACATGGAAGAGGGATCTTCCTTTCTCCCTTGAAGTATTAGGGGTCTGTGGGTACTTCTGTCATCAATGGATTGTGATCATAGGAAATGAGCATCATTTTATTCCTAAGCATTTGATTGCTAGTGTGAAACCCAGGGAGCCTGACTTTCCCTGCCGCAGGGATCATGTTGGAGGCATGATAAAGTAGCCTGGATCTCCGAGTCTCCGCATGGGCTCTATGTGAAAGACAGTGGCCTCATGCGGACCCAGCGGGAGCTTTATGTAAGTCCTAACAGTCTAGAGGCAGGCAGATCTGGGTTCATGTCATGGCTCTCATTTCTAACAGGGGTCTCTAGAGAAGTTACTTAACCTCTCTGATCCCCAAACTTCATAACTGCAAAGCATTATCTGATAACATTTCCAAAATAGTGGTTATACTTCTTCACTCTCTTCTAAGATAGTGGCTATTTTAGGTACAAGGAAATGGAACTAAACTCAAAATGATGAAAGTAGTATAAGGGATGGCTTTGGGCATTAATGGATCAACTTCATAAGGCCACCAAGATAGGGTCTCTCTGATCCCTTCTGTGGTGGCGTTAGCTTAAGGTGGCCCCTGTCCTTTAAGAGGATCCGCAGCCCCAGGATGACCTTCTCATCATTCCAAAGTCACAGAAAAGAGAGAGAGGCTCTTGCTGCTGGATCACATGCGACAAATGAGTCCGAATGCCTCCTGACACCTTTGTGATAGACTCTGAGAAGTCTGTCCTCCCCACCTGCAGCCCCACAGGCAGCCCACCTTACCTGGGCTGATGGATTCTTCCTTCACTCCACTGTCCTTGCTACAATTTCCTCCGTGCAGCCCAAGGCAGTGTGCAGCTGGGCCACATTTATCCCCTAATGGCCACCTCTGACAAGGCTGGGCTCAGAGGACAAAGTGCTCCATCTTCGCTGACACCTACTTCTAAAGATTTTCTAAGAACAATCTAAATAGGATGCTCACTTTTTCTACGGCCCCACCGAACAGGGGCCAAGTGTCACTGTGTTCAAGAGACGGTGTCAGCTGGTGGCTCGGCAGGGTTCAGACAACACTTGAGCCAAGAGAACCCCCAACTGGAGACAGCAAGTAATTGATCCCCCGAGTCTCAATGCCCTCACCTTATCAAATAGGACACCTCCCGTGAGGCTGGGCTGAGGACGCCAGGAGTCACGGAGAGAGGGGTTGGCCTGGATCTGACCCACAGGAGATGGAATAAGCCACCCCCGCCTGTGGCATCAGCATCAGTATCCACCAGGCTGTGGGTTTCTCATCCTTTATCAGCTGTAGGAATTGTTCCCGAGTGGTTGAGTCAAGATCTAGCTGATCGTATTGTTGGTTCTAAGTATCAGCGAGAGCATGTATTTCAATGATGTTCAACAGCCCCCACCCTCACTGTGTCTATGCCCTTGCTAACCCCAGGGGGTCAGAGAGACTAATCAAAAACATGATGGGAAATGACAACATTCAAGTTATCAATGATTTCAGTTTGTGGATCAACGACCAATACCCATGGAAGCAACCATGTATTGAATCGGACAGTTCTGCTGCAAAAGACTTCTTTAACGTTTTCAAAAGCAAAGCTATCAGTTTGAAGACTACGGC
>NW_022111357.1:14295631-14304256 GCF_000313985.2 Echinops telfairi
ATTTGAACCCTGGGGTGGATGAAGACCTGATGCATTTGAACCCTGGGGTGGATGAAGACCTGATGCATTTGAACCCTGGGGTGGATGAAGACCTGATGCATTTGAACCCTAGGGTGGATGAAGACCTGATGCATTTGAACCCTGGGGTGGATGAAGACCTGATGCATTTGAACCCTGGGGTGGATAAAGACCTGATGCATTTACACTCCGCTTTGGTGAGGAATATCAACTCTACAGTGGACTGGTAGGAAAACAAGCAAATCAATCTGAGTGGAAACACAACCGAATGCTCCTGAGACCTGAGGGTGGTGAGACATTGACCTTCTTGCTTTGGACACGTCATCAGGAAAGACCCATCTCTGGGGCACTTGTTTGGTAAAGTAGAGGGGCCATGAACACATGGAAAGCTCTCCGTGAGACACATCGACACAAGGACCACAGCAGCACCCCCACCCTCCCCCCAGCAGTCCTGGAGATCAGCCGGCACAGGGCGGGCCCAAGTCCCCCTGGATTCAGGATGTGAGACTCCTGTCATCTGGTGAGGTCTCTTCAGCAAGGCCCAGGGCCAGGCACTTTGACGCATGACCCTTGAGCCTCAGCCCCATGAGGGCCCAAGTCAGATGAGAAGGTTGGTTCTGAGGCTCTGGAGCCAAACTAGCAGGAGTCAGGAAGGCTTCTGTGACCTTGTCTCGCTTTAGCTGGCGCATTCACCTTGACCTCAGAACATGCTTTACGCAGCCCCCCTGGAAATGGGGTGGGACATCCACTGAGGAGAGTGATGTCTGGATTTCCCAGCCATGCCTGTGCTGTCCCTCACACCCAGAGGTTGCTAAGGAACCTGAGAGGTTCCTCCTGCCTCAGGGAAGAAGCGACAGCAGAGATGTAAGCATGTGTTCACTTGGATCATTTGGAAAACTGAATGCCAGGCCTGGAACTAGGCTGTCTAAAGAGGAAGCAGGCTGCCTCTCCCTGTGACGTCTGTATTTCAGGACCGCACCCATCCCAGGCACCTTCATCTTCTTTCTGTCCAGGATCACCATGGGTCTCTTGCTGTAGCTCCTGAGAGGCCAGTGCGTGGTCCATCAGGTGCCCGATGCTGGCTCCATGGGGGTGGGGGTGGGTGGGCTGCGCTAAGGAAGGACCTGGAAAGTCAGAAGAGGCTCTGGATGTGGAGGTGGAAACAGGATCCATTGTGGGCTCTTGGATTCTATTTCCTCCTCCTTTTCCCGGGACAGTTTTGAGAACCTCGTTTTGAGATTTATGAGAGTGGGCTTCAGGTTCAAGACGCTGACCCTGTTGTACGGTGCCCCCCTGGGGGGTCTGGTTTCGCTATTTGTACAATGAGGTGGTTGGTCCATCTTGGGGCCTCAACCTTAGTGTGTGTTATAACATCTGGGGAGACCTCACGCCCCACAGGCTCTGAGGTGGGGCCTAGGCATTAGTGTCTCGGTAAAGATGTGGAGCCGGGCTTCCAGACCACTGAGTTCCACCCTCTGTCTCCCTGTACAGCTGGGGAAACTGAGGCCCTGGGATCTGCGTGCTGCACTGGGGTTGATGCTAAGACCCTTCCAACTGTCAGTCTGTGAGAGGCTGTGTGACATCCTGGTCAAGGGCTGGAGCTCTGTTGTCAGACAGACCTGAGCCCGAATCCCAGGCTGTGTGACCTTGGGCCAGGCCCTGCACCTCTCTGAGCTGGTCCTCTGATGACATGGCAGCTGTCACATAGCTGCCTGAGGGTGCATTGGGCCAAGGGTCCAGGGTGCTCACAGTGGGGCCCAGTCACTGCCAGCGATGGTCACTGGGCCCCTGGCCACTGTGGACTCAACTAAGTCTGAGGTCCCAGCTCTGCACGCTTCAGACCACAGGAGGCTCTCTGTCCTCCCCCTCAACCCCCACTGTTCTTCCTTTGTCTACTCCTCTCCTGATCCTCTCTCCCCCCCTTTTCCTCCTCCTCTTCACAAACAGCATCACTTAGAAAGCCACGTGGGGGGATGGATGGCACGAGACCCCCTTTGCAGGCTAAGTTTGCAGAGAACAGGGCCAGGGGATGAAGGCACAGCCCTCACCCTCTGCTCCTATCAGCCCCCTTCACGTGACCCTGGGGAGCGCTGGATTCCCTGTTGTGAATGCATCCCTCACTCCTGCCTGCCCCTGGTCTGGGTGTTGTTTTCATTTGTCTTTTGAGTGGGCCCGCTCCCAATTTCTCCGTGTTATTCCCTCCCTCAGGATGACTGCCCCTCCTCCAATCAGAATGGGCTGTGCTTGGGCATTCCTGCTCAGGGCTCTCCAGTACCAGTCCCCTCTGGGTGGACAACACATAACAGGTAGTCACCAGTTAACAGGAACCACCATGGGCTGGCTACTTCTCAGGTACTGGCTCATTTCATTCTCACAGTATCCCTGGGTTCAAATCCTGACTGGTTGTCGGAATGGATGGGGCTCAGAGACTTGGACTGGGTTTCTACTCATTCAGTTACGAGACTCTCATCATGTTGGATGGGGCCGGGAGTGGGTTGTCTCTGCTTCCAAAGCAACACCGAGGTCCACACACTGCTCTCCTTTCTCCAAACCATTTCTATTATCCATGAAACCTTCTGCTCCTGCTTGGAACTCAGTTCCCACTCTGGACTCAATTGAAGACCCAGAGGGAGCTTCTTAAATCTCCAAACTAGCGTGCCCACCACCTTGTCTTGTTGCTGTTACTGGCTGCCACCGAGCCAGCTCCTTAAACAAAACAGGAGGAGGTGGTGTTGGGTCCTGAGCCATCATCGTGGTCTTCATGGGCTTGAGTGCATTGTCGCAGCCCTGTGCAGTAGCCCTTGTACCTTCTAACCACGGGGCTTCCCTTCCAGCTCTCTCCCCAACAACCTTCTCTTGTGACCCCCTAAGTTTGCTGGCTAATTTTCTGCACTAGACCACCAGATCTTTCTTCCCAGTGAGTCTGTCTTATCTGAAAGCTCTGCTGAAAGCTGTCCACCATGGCTAACCCTGCTGCTCCTTGAGAAATCGGTGTCAGCGTTTCCAGGATCACAGCAACACACAAGTCACTACAGTCCAACTAACTGATGGTTGGTGAACCGTCTTGCTATAAAGCCTTTGATGCTGTCAGGGGAAGCCTTGTGTACTTGTGTAAAGCCATTCCTGCCCAAACTCACCAGGCCCTACAGGCTCTGACTGCCGCCTCCTTCCCTCATAGACCTCTTCAGAACACACTCTGCCCCAGGGTCTTGTTTAGTTCCTGCAACCCACCCTCCCCAATGATGATAGCCAGTCTCCTGTTGGCCTTTGCACATGCTGTTCCCACCCCTTACTCCCCCAACCTACTCTCAGGCAACCAACTCTTTCAGGTCCCAACGGAAATATCAGGTCTTAACATGCCCTGCCCCCAAGGTAGGATGGTGGCTTGCATGTTGGACTGCTAACCATAAGGTCAGCAGTTCTAAACCACCAGCCACTATAAGGGAGGAAAATGTGGCTCTCTGGACGGCAGTGGTTCTCAACCCTCCTAATGCTGTAACCCTTTAATACAGTTCCTCATGTTGTGGTGACCCCCAAACCATAAAACTATTTTCGTTGATGCTTCATAACTGTCATTTTGTGACCCCCATGAAAGGGTTGTTCGACTCCCAAAGGGGTCGCAGCTCACAGGTTGAGAACCGCTGCTGTAAGGAATGAGTCTCAGAAACCCACAGGAGCAGGTCTGCTCCGGGCTGTTGGCCCGCTGTGCGTAAGAACGGACTCAGTGGCAGTGAGTTTGGTTTTAGGTTGAGACCTCCTTCCAATCTGGACGAGGAGTCTTTGCCATCCTTCGCTGAGCCCTCCGCACCTGGGTATGTGGCCACACTGCGGTGAGTATGAGGGACGGCATGAGGTCCACGGACAACGGAGTGCCAAGACCATGGACTCGCTCCTCCAACTTTTTGAAGCCCCTTCATCTCTGAACACCTGTCTTTATGACTTCTTGACAGCCCAGGTGTCCCCCTTGACTGTTGTCCCCAGGAGGATGGGCCCTGTCTGCCCGGTTTGTTTCTCACCCCCGCACCCTGCAGGCACCCAGCACAAACACCTGCTCAGCAAACAACCTGGCAGCATAAACCAAGTGGGGAAGGAACAAGAAAGGAAAGGCCGTGGTTACTTTAAAGGAGAAAAGAACTCAGAGTGTTGTTAATTAGTCTTATTTGTTGAAGGCGGCTTTCATTTCATTTTTCATTAAATCACACTGTGTACCCGGACTGGAAATGACGGCCTCCATCTCTGCTTTATGCCTCTCTGACTCCATCCTTGAGGACAGGAATCATTTCATGTCTGAGCAGCAGCAGAGCACGAAGGCTCACAGGGGAGTGTGCTCATGGTGGGTGGAGAGCTTAATTATCTGCACAGCTAATTAGATTCAGAGAACACACTCCTTCAGAGCAGGGCTGGTTGGGCTCCCACTAACAAGCCAGGAAGGCTGAACCTTGCCCACCTCTGCCTTCCCCTGCCCACTGCATCTCCCCAGCCCTGCTCCCAGGAGAGAGCAGGACCAGAGGCCCCTGCTAAGGTTTCCCTGAGAGGCAGAGCAGCGGTTCATGACTAGAGGTGGAGCTAACCAGCATCAGCCCCCAGTCCTCTTCAAGGGGAGTCAGCAAAGCCAGGGGCTCCGTGGAGCCTCTCTTACAGAACAGGCCACATAGGGTGCAGTAAGGATGGTGAAGGCCTGATTGGGAGCATCTATAGATTGTCAACTGGTTTGCAACCCTGGTGGCTACACCCTAGCCAACCCTCTTCTCCATGCTACGCCTGTAGAGCTCACTATTTGCCATTTTCATCACTCTTATCAACCACCACCATCATCACCGTTGTTGTCATCACTGTCAACCATCACCCTCAGGCCTGAGTTACCAGTTCACGGCAGCTCCGTGTTCCCGTCACTTTATCCACATGTGGTTGCATCCCCTGATGGGAAACCTGGAAGCCAGCTTGCAGGAGCTAAAGGGGGTGTGCGATCTCAGGACCTGGCCCCCATGGACCCTGCAGTTTTCATCTGTCCCCTGGGACAGAAACTACCAGAAGCACCTGGGAGGAGCTGACTGTTTCCTTCCCATCAACTTCAAAGGACTAAGGCCCCTCCATCCATTCACATGCCTCCCTGCCTAACGGGGCAGCCTGAGGGTTCTCCAGCCTGTGGTGGAGGCTCTCCGATGACACACAAGCCCACTCGTTCCAGAAGGTGTCTCTCTCAGGGTCATTTGTCCTGTCCTCATGTTCTCTTGGCTCCAACCCTCTCCCCCCTCCCACATTGTGCTCTTTTCTCATGCTGGGTGCTCTGTCCGTTTTGGCCTCTGAGATAACTCTCAGCCCAGGCTTTTGGACCACTGCGGAATCTCTGGCCCAAACAGGGGAGGGCGAGGACAGCCTGGACACGGTACCTGGCATATTCTTTTTTAAAGCCTCAATATCATGTCACCCCTATCATCATTGCTGCCACCACTGTCACCTGACTCCTGTAGTCAGTTGCTTAGTGGTGAGTAGAAAGCTGGGGGTGCAGTGAGTTACTAGTATGGCTCTCTAGCCATGGTTTTTGTAACGCCCACCAAATGGGTGGGTGGGACTATGCAAATGAGTCGGTGCTGTTCTTAGGCGCCATCAGGTCAGCTAGGACCCATAGTGACCCTATCCATGTATAGCACTGCACCATCCTTACAACTGTCCCTGTGCCCGAGCCCGTGCTGCAGCCCTGGTCTCATGCCATCATGTGGAGGGCCTTCCTCTCCCTTGCTGCCCGTCTACTTTACCAAGCCTGATGTCCTTCTCCAGGGACGGCTCTCTCCTGACAATGTGTCCCAAGTCCGGGTTGACCAGAGAAACAAATCCAGAGACACTCAGATGTGTGTAAGAGAGAGTTTTATATCCAAGAGTAATTGTATATTAAGAAAACATCCTGGAGACATCGGTCAGTTTAAGACATGAAATAATAAAAATAATAATAATTTATAAATTATCAAGGGTTCATGAGAGAGGGAGGGTGGGGAGGGAGGGAAATAAACGAGGAGCTGATATCAAGGGCTCAAGGAGAAAGAAAGTGTTTTGAAAATGATGATGGCAAGTACTAATGTGCTTGACACCATGGATGGATGTATGGATTGTGATAGGAGTTATATGAGCCCCCAATAAAATGATTTTTAAAAAATCTTTAAAAAAAACCAAAAAAGAAAACATCCCAGTCCAGCCCAGATCAAGTCCATAAGTTCAATATGAGCCCAAATGTCCAATATTAGTCCATAAAGCCGTCTACAGACTCATGCAGCACAGGCAATGATGCCGACAGCAGGGAGAGCACAGGCCAGTGGGCCAAGAGTCTTGTGGAAGCATCTCCATGCTGGCGTGGCTCTACATGTAGCTCCTCTAACTCTAGGGCTCTGGCTGCCATCAGCATAGCTCCATGTGGCTTGTCAGCAGACTGTCAGAAGCAGACAGTGTGTGTGTCCCGCCTCCAGGGAGGAAGACGGGAGTTCCCAGAATCCTCAGGAGAAGGTCATGCCCACACAGAGGCATCAATGGCTATGACCTGGTTGACAGTCTAGACTCCACCTTTGCTCAAATCGACAGGAGATTATGTAACTGCCACAGCATGTAAGACCAAGTCTTGCCATCCTTGCCTCCAAGGAGTACTCTGGTCATACTTCTTCTAAGACAGATTTGTCCTTCTAGCAGTCCCGGCTACTTCCAATATTCTTTTCCAGCACCGCAATTCAAAGGTATAGATTCTTCTTCTGTCTTCCTCATTCAACATCCAACCTTCATCTGCATACGAGGCAGTGGAAAACACCATGGCTTGGATCAGGCACACCTTAGTTCTCAAAGTAACATCCTTGCTTTTCCATACTCTAAAGAGGCCTTGTGCAGAGGATTTGCCTAATGTAACATGCCTTTTTATCTCTAGACTGCTGCTTCCATGAGCATTGACTGAGACACAATCCTTGACAATTTCAACCTTTTCTCCATTTATCATGATCCTGCCCATTAGTCCAATGGTGAGGATTTTAGTCGTCTTAATATTGAGTCATAATCCATACTTCAAGCTACAATCTTTGATCTTCATCGTCAAATACTCCAAGTCCTCACTATCAGCAAGCAAGATTGTGTCATCTGCATATGGCAGGTTGTTAATAAGCCTTCCTCCAACCTGGTTCTGCATTCGTCTTCCTATCAGCCAGCTCTGCTGACGATTTTCTCCGCTATAGAGTGAACTAATATAGTGATAGGATACACTGTTTTCTCATTTTAAACCACGCGGTCTGCCCTCGTCGGTTCCCACAACTGCCTCTTGAGCATGTGCAAGTTGCGAATGAGCACAATGAAGTGTTCTGGAATTCCCATTCTGCTCAAGGTGATCCATAGTTTTCTATGGATGCCTTTGCACAGTCAATGAAACACAAATAAATATCTTTCTGCTATGCGCGGCTTTGACCAAGAAAGACCTGACATTCGTCACGGTCTTCCTTGTTTCGTGTCCTCTTCTGAGTCTGGTTTGAACCTCTGGCAGCTCCCGGTCAATGTAGTGCTGCCACTGCTGTTGGACGCTCTCAAGCAAAACTGTACTTGTGTGTTAATTGATATTGTTTTGCGGTTTGAGCCTTCTGTTGGGTCACCTTTCTTTGGAATGGGCACAGTGATGGCTCTCTTCCAGCCAGATCCTGGCATAGAGGAGGGAGGGAGTGCTTCCAGTGGTTCATCAACTGGCTGCAACATTTCGATTGGTATTCCATCCATTCTTGAAAATGAGGTAGCTTATTAATAACGCAAATAAGCACCCTAATGAGGGGATTGGTCAGTTTTGCCATCTCACTAGACTGAAACTGAGCCATTCCAAAGGCAGACAGCAGGGACCACTACCACCAAGAGAGAAGAAGTAGGAGTGGAGTGTGCCCTTTGGATGTTGGATCCCGGCACTAAAAAGTTCTGATGACCAGAAGACAGAGAGAGCCGTGACCCTGGAAGCATCAGGAGATGGTGATCAGTAACACCAGAGAAATGGCGGCAGCAGAGAAAAGAGAACCAAGCGACTGGGGAGCTATGGTGTAGTCTCAGCTCAGGGATCCAGAAAGCTGGGAGGTGTTAGCCAGGAGGCTTACTGACAGAGTGGGCCGTCCTCAGGCACTTTATTGGTGGTTGTTAAAGAACATTGTAATACTTGCCTGATCAGGGGAGACACTGAGTGGCCCCAAAGGTCTGAGGGCCAGAGAGAGACCTACCGTTAAGCACTGCTAAGAAGAAGTTGTCTTGATGGGAGAACTGTATCCTGAGACATTTCCGAGCCTGAATTGTAACCTGTTACTTCCCTCATAAGCTCCATCATCATGGATCTAGTCTGTGAGTTCTGTGTGGCCATTCCAATGAATTACTGAACCCGATCGAAGAATCGAGAGTGTGCCGTGGGAGGGATGCTTGGTGTTACAATTTGTAAAAAGGTTGGCATGTGGAGGCATGTCTGACCCCCACCGTATACAGAAGTCAGCCATGAGCTGGGGGTCTTGATCCTCCTTCCCCTCGTGAATTAACAGGAGGTTAGAGGCCCCAGCCCTCTCGTTGACAGGTCGTTAGCAGGATGATCTCATGTAACCCTCATGAAGACTCCTTGGCAGC
>NW_022111357.1:14305647-14309782 GCF_000313985.2 Echinops telfairi
ATCACCTGTATCCATGGGATGCTTCTAAGTGTCCTTCTCCACCCTCTAGAGAAAAGGTCCCCAGAGTCTGAAGCATGGGTGACTTCAGCACCCCCCAACCCAATGAAGCCTCCAGCGTATTCCCTTGAAACTGCACTGCTCTGGTGGTGCTGCGGGTTCAGTGCTGCACTGCAACACCAAGGTCGGAGGTTCAGACCCATCAGTTGCTTAGAGGGAGAAAGAAGAGGCTGCCTGATACTGTAAAGATTCAGTCTCCTAGTCCCTGTATTGGGTCACTCTGAGTCAGAATGTGCGTGGTGGCAGTGGCTTGTGTTTGAGTTTGGGGCACTGCGCTAGGAGGCAGAGGCTCTGGTGGATGTCTCTGAAAAGTGGAGGAGGGGAAAACCCAAGCCTCCCTCAAGCCGGGGCCAAGGAACGGGGGGGGGGTGGTGCAGCTGCAAATGGTCTCCTAGGCCCCTTCCAGCTCACGCTTTACAATGTCACGTCTGCTGCAAAGACACTGGGACATCCCCCTGAGACAAGATGACAGGGTGGGGCATGGGACTGTGGGCGGTGGGAAGAGCGGGGTCCGAGAGGAACATAGCTATCAGGCTGGCCTGGAGCCTTTAATCCTTTAGAACAATGTCAAGTACACAGTAGATAACCAAGAAGTGCTTGTACATGCATTGCTGTCTAAGCAAATCTATAATGCGCTGTGCCAATCCACACCAAAGATAACGGATGGTGATGGGGGTGAGGATGGCCGTGATGTTGACGGCATGGATGATGGGCATGTCAACCTACATGCGAAGAATACATGAAAGCACCTTTAGACAGCAGTGCCACATTGATCAATCTGCAAAACATGATAGAAGGAAAACATTCAGGCCACTCCTCACCTTTCCCCGAAGGAGATGGTTGCCCTTGTGCCATCCTCTGGGGACATTCTGGGGCTGCCCTGCTGCCAGGCTAAAGCTCTAGAGACGTTAGCAGGGAGTGGGGGCCATGGGAAACACTGAACAAAGAAAGCACTATTAAACCAGAGCGATTGGATTGATCAAGTTCATGACCAAGAAAACATGCCTCAGCAGCCCTGTCCCTCAGGGGCAAGGGATGCTTTCCAGTGATTGGCTCTTTGATCATTCCTCCATGCTCCAAAAGAGGTGGGGTCTTACTGTCTGGAAGGGAGGTGGAGGCAGAGGAAGGAGACAGAGGGCTGGTGATTTAAGGTTATTGGAAAAGTGGGAACAGTGCTAAGACTGACGACCCAGAAGTCTGAGGAAAACCAGCTATGCTTTTATGGAGGTATTGATTTATATTGACTCAGATGGATTTCCAAGTCTTTGTCCACTTGTTCTGGTGTCAGGAGAGAAGCGGGAGTTTTGTGGCTTTGGCTGCCCACCTGTGGGGAAGGAGGAGGGAAGTGTGCTTTGGTGAACGATTTGCGTTCCCCTACCCCTGCTCAGCGGGCAGCCCAGGTGGCAGGGCCTGGGGTTCTGCAGGGAATAGATGATCGTTGAGTACCTGCTGATAAGCAGGAAGCCAGGGAGACCAGGTCGAGTCCTCATTCTGCGGCCTTTGTGTCATCCCCCCCTTGTTAACTGACCCCATCCAAAGCCCACCCCACTCTGGCCTCCGTCTCCCCACCCCCAGGCCTGGGGTATGGACACTGTGCCTTGTGGGGTCCTGAAAAGAGCCCTGGGCTGGGAGAGCTGAGGTCTGTGTGACTTTCAAGTTGGACATCTCTGGAGAGAGCCTCGTGAACCTTGACGTCATCTGCCCTCCTTGGACACAGGAAGACTATTGCCCGTCCACCCTAAAACTCCAATTCCCCGCAAAGCAAATAATGATCGACTGCTTGAGTGCATGAACTGTCTGACCAGGGCAGACAGGGAGCTCAGGAGACCCAGCCCCTGAGAAGTGGCTCCTGATGGTTTCCAAACCTTTTGGTGTTCTATCTGAGACTCAGGAATGGGGATTCTGGGTAAGCAACACGTGAAACTCCTGGGATGTGGAGAACCTCACTCGGAGCATCTTTGGGGCACAGAGAGAACCGTCATTTGTAGGAGCCTCGGGGGAGGTCATGACCAGAAGTGCAGGCGGAGCTTGAGCAGGACTGAGAAATCTCCCCAGAGCCACAGCTGTGACTACTCTCCCCAAACAATTGGAGACAAATGTGTGGCATTGATTTGGATAGGGACAAATTAATGAAAACTTCTTAGCTGTACCAATCACTGGTCCTGAGAGCTCAGGACCATCGTCTCAGGGGACAATGAGGCCAATAAGCAGAACATAGTTCACAAAGACAATGTCCCATATCCTCTTTTGGTGAGTTACAACTCGGTCTTAAAATCTTGTGACCAGGCATGTAAGGTACAATTTTTGGTCTCTCTCCATCTGGAGCAACGAAGAGTGATGCAAATCAAAGACACGTGAAACAATGAGTCCAATGGACTAATGGACCACTTAGACATCCATCTCCAAGAGCCAGGGACCAGAAGAACTAGATGGTGTCCGACTGCCACCACCATCTGCTCTGATGGGGTGATAGAAGGCCCTTGGTAGAATGGGAGGAGAATGTGGACCCAAACTCAAAACCATTAAAACAAAAATAGAAGAACAGTATTATTTGTCAAATAGAAACTGATGGAACCCCCAAGACTAGGGCTTTAATTGACCTTCAATCCTGGGAATGAACCCACCCCCATGGCTCAATTTTCCGCCAAGCAATAGATCCAGGTGTACAAGAGGAAAAAGAGTAGTTATGAGGGAGGCCCACCGTAGACTAATCAACCATTTGAGATCAAAAGGACAACATTTACCAAGGACAAAGTTCAAAAGGGTTAGGAAACAAGGAGAAATGGAAACAAATGCCTATGAATTGTTGAATGGAAAACTGATCTGGTCTGTAAGCCTTTACCCAATTCACCATAAAACAGTTATAAACAAACAAACAAACAGCAAAAACAAAAAACCTCAGACCCGTTTTGTTCCTCCATGTAGTTCCAGCTACCTCTCTACTGTAAATAGTGACTCCCGACCCTCAGTTTAGGCCTCGACCCCTCCCCTGAGCTCCAGATCTACCTACATGGCCAAAAAGACATCTCAGACTAACTCTGCCCATAGCCTGGGGCAGGGGTAGCCTCTACCCCTCTACTTACTGTGATTGGGGCACTTACTGTGATGTCCGGTCGTGGCTGGCTGAGTCTGCTCTGAGTCCCATGATGCCTGGACTAGTGGGAGGAGGATGGTGGACCCTGGCTGGCCGCCTCCTGGACTTCTCGGAATCTTAGCATCCACCCACTGCCACCCTGATCCTCTCTCCCCTTCTTCCGTATTGGCTCAGAGCTATTCTCAATGCTTGCCCTCAAAGAGCAGTTCTCAGACTTACTGGATGCGCTTTCAGCAGGAAAGTCCTACTGGCAGAGTCACTCGGGTCCACAGAGGCAGACGCCCTGGAGTCTGGCTGCCCACACTTCCTCAGCCTGATGCCTTTTCCGACAGGAGAGCTCATAGGCGCTGACCGACCCTCAGGGAGACTGCCACAGACCCGGTCACCCTCAGCCACTTCCAGGGGCCCCGGGCTTTGGAGGTCAGGCGGGTGGTGTGTGTTTCCAACTTTGCGGTCTTGGATAAGATGTTTCACCCTGGAGCCTCTGGGGTTGTCGTGAGGACTGAACAAGATGCATTTGAAGCCCCAGCAAAGAGACCCTCCTACTCCAACCCACACAGGGAGCCGCCAGTGCTGGTAACGAACTGGCCAGTCTTCACGTCACAAAACCAGCCCCGCATTCAAGCTGGTCCCCCCAACAGCCACAGGAGAACTTGAATCAGGGAAGTGATCCTATCTGTATTCTGGCTCCACCTTCTGTCCCCTAGAGACCTCTCTGACCTTGCCTTCTCCCCTCCTCTCCCTTCCTCACTCAGCTCCACACAGCCTGGCCTGCTGCTGTTCCGCCGAAGAGCCCAGTCCATTCTGGCTCACAGTCTGTTCCCTTGGCTGTTCCCTCTGTCAGGAACATACTTCCCTCGGCTGCAGGCGGGGCTCATTCTGGACTTCATTCAGGTCTCTGCTTAGATGCCCACCCAGTCTACCCTGCTCAGCCCCTGCCTTGCTTTATTTTTGTTTGTACAGCACTATAACCCCAATGTTATT
>NW_022111357.1:14310953-14335525 GCF_000313985.2 Echinops telfairi
AGGTTTAGTGGGAAGAGAGACCCAGAAGAGGGGTTGTGCAGACAGGCTGTGTGCAAAGACAAGAATCGGCCCAGTGGTGGGAAGCCAAGGCCAGGAGGCTCAGTTTTACTTTGAAAATCAGGGAGGGCTTCACAGAAGAGGAGATGCAGGGATTGGGTCTTGTGGAGGGAGCTGGAGCTCACTGTGCCGACAGGGATATCCAGGCAGAGGGAAGAGTAGAGGCAAAAGCAGGGATGATGTTGGCTTGGTGTGTGTGGACTGTGGGCTGAGGGTCATGGGGGGCCTCAGAAGGGTTGGAGAGGACACATTCAAGGGTCCAGTGAGTGGAGCTGGGACACAAAGAGTCTAAGCCAGTGGTCCTCAATCTGTGGGTCACGACTCCTTTGGGGGTTGAGTGACCCTTTCACAGGGGTTGCCTAAGACCACCAGAAAACACATATTTCCAATAGGAACTGAAACACTGCTCCTCTATCCATCTCCAGGTGGGTCCACCCACGTGAAGATGCACCACATATGAGGACCAGGCATGAAGACTGTTACCTATGCTGTACCATGCGTCAAGACAAAATTCCATTTATTTGTCATTAGAAATAAATATTTCACAATATATAAATGCATATTGTTTTTGTGATGAATCACTATGCCTTAATGATGTTCAATTTATAACAAGGAAAATACATCCTGTATATCAGACATTTACATGACGATTCATAACAGTAACAAAATGACAGTTATGAAGTAGCCACGAAAATAATCTTATGGTTGGGGGTCAGCACCACAGGAGTAACTATACTAAAGGGTCGTGACATTAGGAAGGTTGAGAACCACTGGGCTAAGCCTAAAGACCAGGGAGGGGCTCAGTGCTCAGGAAGGCTCAGAAGCAGCAAGGTCAGCGGACTTGGTAAGACCATGACTGAACTATGCAACGTGACTTCTTGGTATCACTACTCCCATTGCTGTTTATGAGGGGTTTATCTGTCCTGGTTCCATGTGTTGAAAGCTCTTTTTGTTTGTTTGTTTTTTAAAATAATTTCATTGGGGGCTCTTATCACAGCTCTTGGCACAATCTATACATCCATCCATGTGTCAAGCACATTTGTACATATGTTGCCATCGTCATTTCCAAAAGATTTTCTTTCTACTTGAGCCCTTAGTATTAGCTCCTCATTTTCCCCCTTCCTCCCCCAGCCTCCCTCCCTTGCGAACCTTTGATACTTTATACATTTTTATTTTTGTCATGTCTTACACTGACTGCTGTGTCTCTCTTCACCTACTTTTCTGTTGTTCGTCCCCCTGGGGATGGGGGCGTTATATGTAGACCATTGTGATTGGTTCCCCCCCCCTTCCACCTACCCTCATGGTATGGCTACTCTCATTATTGGTCCTGAGGGGTTTCTCTATCCTGTGTTGCCAGCTTTTAGTGTCAACAGCTCTTATCTGTACCAATGTACATATTATGGTCTAGCAGGATTTGTGAGGTAGAACTGGGGTCATGGAGGCATGGGGAAGAAAGAGGGAACCGATAAGCAATGATGGATGTATAACACCCCCTCCCCCACCAGGGGACAAATAACCAAAACGCAGGTGAAGGAATACAGCGGATGGTGCAAGATATGAATATATGTATACATATATATCATTTACCAAGGTTTCATTAAGGTGGGAGGGTTGGGGAAGGAGGGAAAGATGAGGAGCTGATACCAAGGGCTCAAGCAGAACAATAATGTTTTGAAAATGATGATGGCAACCTATGTACAAGTTTGCTCAATATCATTGGTTTGTCGATTGTTCCAATAAAATGTTCCAATAAAACGATTAAAAATAAAAAAGAAACTTCTTTATCCCCTGCTCCCCCCCCCCCACATAGTAGTGTGGAACAGACCATCAATTGCTTATGTATAAGCTCATATATAAAGCAGAAAAAAATTTTAAAAATCCATGAGAGCCGAAATACAACCTTGAGGATATCCCACCTGTGTTTGAGAAGATCTGAAGAACAGAATTAATGAGTTGAACAATAATGAATTGAGTGTCTGATGAGTTGTGGAATGACATCAAGAACATCATTTAGGAAGAAAGCAAAAGGTCATTAAAAAGACTGTCAGGAAATAGATGTCAGAAGTGACTCTTGGCTGTAGAGCAGCTAAAGCAAGTGGCAGACAGGATGGCGTCAAAGGCCGAATGGGACATGTCAGAGGGCGGCTTGAGAAGAGAAATGTGCGAAGACCTGGGGTTAGGAGACCACAAAGGGAGAACATGAACACACTCAGCAGTTTTTCAAGCTGAACGAACTGAATAAAAAAAAAAAAAAGTCAAACCTAAGTTGTGCTATTGAAGGATTCCATCGGCCAAATATGGAACAATGCAAGGAGCATCAAAAGAAAATGGAAGGAACACAGAGTCACTGTACTAAAAAGAACAGATGGGCATTCACCATTTCAAGAAGTAGCATATTAGGGGAAAATGGCTCTAAACATTTCAATAATAAGCTAATGAAGTGCTCACCAATTTACATGCTTCAAGAAGCAAATGAAGCACTGGGAATATACACTTGTCTAGGCCAAGAAATTTGGAAGAGAGTTACCTGGGCAACTGACTGGAAGAGATCCACATGTGTGCAAAGAAAGTTGACCCAGGTAGGATGCAGAAATTATCAAACAATGTCACCTTCAGGTAAAAAGTTGCTGAAGATAACTCAGTAACAATTGTAGCAGGCTATCCGTAGGGAGCGGCCAGAAATTTAAGGCAGATTCAGAAGAAGACCTGCCAGGAGGGACATCGTTGCCAATGCCAGATGGACATCCCAGGAGGGACATCATTGCCAATGTCAGATGGACATGCCAGGAGGGACATCATTGCCAATGTCAGATGGACACGCCAGGAGGGACATCGTTGCCAATGCCAGATGCATCTTGGCTGACCGTGGAGACTATTAAGAAGATGTTTGTGTTTCATTGATGATGCAAAGGCATTCGGCTTTGTGGATTGTAGCAAACATTGATAAGAATGGGAATTCCAGAACACTTACTTATGCTCATGCAGAACCTGTACATGGACTAAGAGATAGGAATTTAAATCGACGGGACACCTGCAGGATCCAAGCTCATCAGGGTTGTATCCTTTCCCCAGACTGATTCGGTCTGTATACTGAGCACATCACTCAAAAGGTGGACTGTATGAAGAAGGATACCGCGACAAGATTGGAGGAAGGTTTATTAATACAAACTGCAGTCTATAAAAAAGTTTTGGTTAGCTTATTTTAGTGGGTGAGGTAAAGTTACTTTCTAATCTCCTCACTCCCCTCCCTATTCCCCGAACTCTGAAGCAGTGTAGAGGACCCTCTAGGAGAGGATCAAAACCTTTACTGTAGGTTCCAATTCAAATTGACGAAAACCCAAGTCCTCCCAACTAGACCAATAAGCCACATCCCTGTGTGAGTCTGGGTAGACTAGAGAAACAAATCCATGGACAAACATATGCATATAAGAAAGAGATTTATATACAAGAGCAATTGAACATTGAGAAAACATCCCAGCCCAGTCCAGATCAAGTCCATAAGTCCGATATTAGACCATGTGTCTGATACCAATCTATAAAGTCCTCTTCAGACTCATGAAGCACATGCAATGACGCAGATTGTAGAAGATTACAGGCCAGTGGGTAGAAAGCCTTTGGATCCAGAGGTACTGGAAACATCTCAGCGCTGGCAGGGGTCTCTACGTGGCTTCTCCGGCTTCAGAAGTCTGGTTGCATCAGGGTAGGACCATGTGGCTTGTCAGCTGCAATGTCTCCCAGGGAGTGGCAGAGAGAGAGAAGTGTCTCCCGCCTCCAAGGAGGAAGGAGGAGGAAGTCCTGGGTTTCCCAGAACCCTCAGGAGAAGGCCATGCCCACACAGAGGCCTCATTGGCTATGATCTGATTGACAAGCTAGACGCCACTCCTACACTCTTAATCCTCAAATTGACAAACAAATACAATCACGATGAATGAAAATATTGCAGTTTTAAGTATTTCATTTTGCTTTGATCCACAATCAATGCTCCTGAAAGCAGCAGTCAAGACCTTAAGCAACATATTGCAATAGACAAGTGTGCTGCACAAGACCTCTTCAAAGTGTTGAAGAGCAAGGCTGTCACTTTGAGGACTAAGGTGTGCTTGGCTCAAGGCAGGGTCTTTTCGAATGCCTCATGTGCATGTGAAAGTTGGACAATGACTACGGGAGACTGCAGGAGACTGATGCGTGGGAAGTATGTGTTGGCACATGCCAGAAGTACACACAAACCTGTCTTGGAAAAAGTGCATCCAGAACACTCCTTAGAAGCAAGGGTGGGGAGACTTTGCCTCACCTAGTTGGGCCATGTTATCAGGAACATCTAGTCCCTGGGAGAGGCCATTATACTTGGTAAAGTCAGCAAAAGAGTTGAAGACCCTCAAGGAGATGGATTGACACAGGGGCTGCAACCATTCGATCTAGCCTAACAACCATTTTGAGGCTGGTTTCTGTGAGCTGGAACTGATTGGATGGCACCTTACAACAAACACTGGGGTCTCCTACAGACAGACAGACAGACAGACAGGCAGGCAGGCAGATAGTTCTGGAAGGTGAGGCTTGGTGGCTGTGGGGTGGGAGAGCCATGGGGAGGAGGTCAGACAGGGCATGTCTCACAGCTCAGGGGAGGTCAGGAAGGAATGTTCTGCCCACCGGAAGCAGGGCAGGGACCCCTGACAAGACAAATGTCTTCCCCCCGAGAAAGCCAACAGGAACACATATTTATTTTCATGGCACACTTGTGTTTTCAGGAGACAACATAATTGATTTTGCACAAGGAAGCCGTGAATGGAAAATTTCACCTGCTGTGACAGCCCCACCCCCCCACACACACACACACACTGAACAATAGAGGAAGCATCTGCTCAACTTCCTGGGACCAGCGGCGGAGCTCTGGAGCTTCCTTCCTTTGCTTGACGCTTTGTCCTTTGTTAAAATGCAAGCAACTGTGTAGAAACCGTGGCTGGAACACAAACTTATTTTCATGAATTCAACAAATATTTATTGAGTTCTTGCTCTAAACCAGGCAGTCGCCAGAACCTGAGAGTAGAGAGATTAATTAAAGTTTGTCCAGGAACAGGTAAGCTGTGTGTGCGTGCCGGGGCGGGGGCTCAAGTAAGCTGGCCATCACGGTGTGAAGGAAGGAGGTGGGAGCCAGGTGCCGGGGGAAACCCTCAGCACAGGTGACTCATTTCAGAGGTGCCGAAGGTGATGCTGGGATCTACAGGGTGACTGAGGGCAGAGTCCCCAGGTGGGGGCCACACAACACCCGTGCATGGAATCATGAACAGCCCGGGACATGGGCTCTACCTGCCACTCAGCATGGTTTGGATGAGGTGAACGCAGGAGGTGGGGCTGGACTTCCTATTGGCTGGATGCTATGCTTGCTCTTGGACAATGGCGGCTGTCCCAGGTTTTTGTGGCCTCTCAGCTTCCATTTTACCTCCTCCCACCCAGACCTGGAGGTGCTCCTCTGGGGACCCACAGTCCCCTCTCTCTGCCCCCTGGTTTGGGTGGGCGGGACCTACCCTCAGCTCCAGGGGTGGGTCCTGATTGGCTTAAGCCTCTCAGCGCACCCCTTCCTGGGGATCTGCTGATTGGTACAGTGGGGCCTTGTGACCCAGGTCAGACCAATGAAAGAGGAGGAGATGTTTGCTGGGTTTCTGAGAAAAAGAAGCCTCCCTCTTTTTGGAGGGAACTGTCTTTCAGGTGTGAAGGGTGGTGAGGGGCCAGAAATGGAGGCAACATGTTGGGGGAGGCCAGCCAGAAGAGAGTATCAGAGAAATGGAGCCAGAAAGGATTAGGCTGGCACCACCCAGGTGTGGAGCCCTCTGCCAGCCAGGGGCTGACAGTTATTAGTGGGGACGGTAAACAGTAGAGAGGAACCCACAGAAAACCACGTGGTTGTAATAAGGTTGCAATCTTATTACAGGGAGACAGGCTGGAAAGGAGTGATGACGAGTGTAAGACATAAAATGGCAGTGGGGTGAGGGCGGCGTCATTGACATGCATCTTACACGCGTCTTAATACTCCCAGTCATCTGTGAGGGCAGGCCATCTCAAAGGAAACTGAGGCCCAGAGAACCAACTTGCCCCCAAAGCTACACATAGCTGATAGGAGGCGATGCTGGAGTCCTGGAGGAGCCAATGCTGAAGGATCACACAAACCAACGCAACCCACTGTTTCTGACTCATAGTGACCTCATAGTGCTCTTGTAGGACAGAGTAGCACGTGGCCTGTTGAGTAAGCATTGGTCAGCTAAGGACAAGGTTGTCAGTTCAAACCCACCAGCCCCCTGTGAGGGAGAAAGTTGAGACTGTCAGCTCCCATCAAGATTTGCTGTCTTGAGACCCCAAGGGAGCAGTGGGACCACATAGGGGTCCCCCCACAAAGAGAGTGCAGCAGTGAATCCAGGAAACAACTAGCCACTTGGTTTGGGGTGTGGGGTGGGGCCAGTCTGAGGCTAGATTTAGTTTCTAGAATTGTCCCAACCCCACAACCCCAAAGTTCCATGGGAAGCTGACCATACCAGGGTGGACTCTGTGTTTGGCTGCTTACTCAATGACCTGTCCCATGAGGACTGAATAGGGCCCTCCCAGAGGAAGTGAGTAGACACGTGTCCTGCCCCTTCCCTGGCCTCCTGGTCCCAGGGTTTCAGAGCCAGACAAGGTCTCTGCAGCTGCTTCGCTCAACACACTAAGGGTGTTAATCCCTTCGCTGGAAAGCCTGCCTCTGCCTTTGGACCAATCGGGCTGGTTTGTGAAAACCCGCCCCTCCCGCGGCTGCGCACATCAGAAGCAGCAGGTGGCTGTTCCCAGTGCTTCCCAGTGAGCCCGGAGCCCAGCTGGGACAGGGCCATCATTTCCAAGTGACATCTGCTGAGGGCGGCATTGAATTATGGCACATGATAATCACATTTCACTCGCTCCTGGAACCTTTACTGAGCTGCAGCCAGAGTCTCCCTGGTGAGAGGCCCTCTGTCTGTCCGGGGACTTCTGGCAGGAGGCGTCCTGGCAGCACAGAGTAGACAGCCACAGAGGGCTGGATGGGGTGTTGGCCCTGGTGGAGGGAGGGCCTCCAGGCCTGAGCAGGACACGCAGGGGTGGGGCTGCTGATGGGCAGGGAGAAGCTGGGGTGAGGGGCCCCGTGTAATGGGGCTTTGCAAGGTCTGGCCACCCAGTGGAGGTCTCTGGAGACTCGTGTGGTCATCCGTCCATCCATGTGCTCATTGGAAAGATGGTGAGACCTGCGCCACGTGCACAGGGAAGGTGCTTGCTGATGGGGAAGTCTTTGGAAGGAGGATGGGCACATTCCAACTCCTCTTCCCCCTCAGTTTCTCATCTGTAGCTTGTGGAGGTGAGCTGGCCTTAGAACTCAGGCCCCGTGATCCCAAGGCTCTGGCCCCTCCTGTGCTGCCAGCTTGGTGACAGTCACTTCTACCTGGCTCTCTCGGAGGGCGTGGTTACTTCAAAGGCACAGGGCTTCCCAGTCCTCAGCGGCATCCTGGCCTCGGCACAGTCGTCATCGGGTAGCTTGTGCCAAGGACTTGAAAGAGGCAGAGCTGGGAGAGAGATGGAGGTGGGAGGAACAAAGAGGGGGCCGTCCTCAAAGAGCCTAGGTGGGAGAGGGCTTCATGGCAGCCAGAGGGCAGTGGAATCGGAGTGGGGGGAAGGCAGCCACGGTCTCAGCAGGAGAAGGGACTCGGGCCAGGGCTGAAGGTGCAGGGCAGGGACTCAGTCCCCAGCTCTCTTCACACAGAGACTGCATTAAGAGGATAAACAGTTCCAGAAACTGCCTTGCTCCCTTGCAAATGAGGAGAAAATGACATTCCTGGGCAGGCTCCTGATTCCCTTCCCAGGGAGAGAGTGGGAGGTGAGCTTTGATGCTGGCAGGTCCTTTTCCTTAAAGAGGCTTCCTCAGCTCCTGGGCCTCTGCTGGTTCAGCCCGCCACCCCCCACCTTCCATCTTCAAGCTCAACAGACAGATGTAACCAGCAGCGCTTGCTGCAGGCCTGCTGTGTGCCTGCCCAGGACTGCAGAGGCTACAGCACCACGGGAACACCGAGCCAGCTAGGGGGAGTACCAGGAGGGCAGTGGGGTCAAGGTCAAGCACAAACATTACGCAGCCTCAGAAGGGCTGGTCCTGTTGAGCTGACACCAGCCCTGGCTTTGGAATCAGACAACATAGGCTCCAGGCCTGATTCTTTTCTAGCTTGTGACACTGAACAATTGTACCTCAGTTTACCCATCTGTCAAATGGGCTGCCTGGGTGCTGTGATAATTAGGGGCAATGTCCACAGTTGGGACAGTGCATGACAGCTGCCATTGTGACCATCTGGCACTTAGAACGGGGCGATGTTCCATCAGAGCAAAGTCAGTGCAGACTACATCCAATATGCCATCAGGCTCAGCCTGCAGATGCGTGGGCCAGTGGCCTGGTAAAACTGGTTAGCTTCCTGGTCACTGAGGGACTTTGAGCCCTATGGTCTAGAGAGTGGAGTGGGCCCTGGTCCCACCTGCTCACTGGGCAGATGAGGAGACTGAAGCCTACAGAGGGGGCCGATGTTTACTCAGGGCCACACAGCATACTGTTGGCAGAGCCAGGACAGGAATCCAGCCGTATAGCATCGAGTTATTTGGCCATCTGGGAGGCTGTAAGGTGATGTACCTAGAAGTGTGGGCATTGGAGCAAGACCAACATTCGGATCTGACGTCAAGTGTGGCTCTCTAATATTCATTCATTCAACAAATGTCTGTGTATCTGCCATGTGGCAGCAGTCCCCATGGTCAGTGAGCAATGGGACCGGTGGTTCCAGGGGGATTTGGGAGAGAGGGGAGGAGGAGGAGTGGGGATCCAACAAAAGCAGAGATAAGGGAGCAACAAGAAATCTAAAATTGGTGGTGAGGAGGTCATATAGTGCTTGGTGGGGTTTAATCAAGTGCAATGTATCCACGAGGAATTACTGAGAGCTGAATGGAGGGTGAGCATGAGAGCGGGATAGGAGGAAAATGAAAGGAAATAGAGGAAAGAAATAGGAGGCAAAAGCTATTTAGAGAGTATAGCTATAGGCATGTATATATGTAAATATGTTAATTTATAATGATATATAGAGGCCAATGTACATATATTTACAAGTTAAGTATTAAGACAGTAGATGGACTTTGGGCCTCTACTCAAGGCCTCCCTTAGCACAAGAACACATTCTTCTGATAACTTGGCACTCTTTGATACCTTCCCAACATGATTGCTGAAGGCAAAATGGGTACATAAGCAAATGTGGTGAAGAGAGTGGATAGTGCTTGGCTATCAAAAGATATAGCATCTGGGGTCTTAAAGACTTGATGTTAAACCAGCAACCATTTAGCAGGGAGACCAATAAGCCCACATGGAGAAGCACACCAGTCTGTGTGATCATGAGGTGTCAATGGAATGAGGTATCAGGCAGGTATCAAAAGATCCAAAACAAACAACTATATCAATGCAAACTAGGGGGTTGTGGAGTAGAGACTCAAAGCCCATTTGTAGACAATTGGAAATCCCCCCACATAAAGGTTATAAAGAAGGAATGATTCAACAAAGGTGTAGTATAGCACTGATGAAATACACATCATTCCTCTAGTTCCTAGATTCTTCCTATGCCCCCCTCCTCCAACTACTATGACCCAGTCTACCTTACAAATCTGGCTAGACTGGAGAACACACATTGGTACAGATAAGAGCTCTGGACACATGGAATTTAGGACAGATAAACCCCTCAGGAACAGTAGTGGGAGTAGTGACATCATGAGGATAGGGGGATGGTGTGGAAGGGAGAGAAAGGGAGAACCCATCACGGGTTGGGTATATAGCACTGCCCCTCCCCTTGAATAACAGAAATGTGGGTGAAGGAAGACAACAAACAGTGTAAGATATGAAATAATAATAGCAATATGTAATTGATCAAGGATTCATGAGGGTGGGAGGGAGGGAAAAAAGAAGCTTACACCAAGGACTCAAGTAGAAAATGTTTTGGAAATGATGATGGTAACATATGTACAAATATGCTTGATACAATGGATACATGGAATGCTATAAGAGCTGTAAGAGCCCCTAATAAAATGATTTTTTTAAAAAAGATCCACATGGTCTGGCCATCTCATGGCTCAGAGTCTGGTAGGGGAGCTAGTGCATGAGCAACTGATGAATCAAAGATACCTGATCCAGGGAAGGCCAGATACAGGGCGGGGGCCCCAGGAGTGATCAGGGTAGGATAGCCACTTCCAGCATCAGGGAGGGTCTCTTAAGGAGGAGACATCTGAGCTGAGGCCTGGGACACCCACAAGGGGCAGAGATTGGAGGAGGGACCATGAATGGTGAGAGAGAGGGCTGAGTGGATGGCTCGGTCAGAGGGCAGACCCCAGGATCGGCAGGACCAAGGTGAGGAGCTTGACCACTGTCCACACAGCAGCAGGAGGCCAGTCAGCCTCCATGGAGATTGACAGCCTGGGCGACCCTCTGCTCCATTCTGTTTTGTAGCTTTGCTATGAGTGGGAACTGACTTTGAGTGGGAGCCAGTGACAGGTTTGATTTCTTTGGCTTAGTGTTTCTGCGTGGGACCCCCTTGGGAAGACAGGAGGCATTAGGAGCAGCATTTAAGCTAAAATCTGAAGGATAGGAAATAACCAGCCATGCAAAGAGCCATAGAAATATCCTCTAGACAGCAGGTTCGGCAAAATGCAAAGGTCCTGGGGTAGGAAAGAACTGGGCAAGTGTAAGGAACCCGACAGGGACTGCTGTGATTGGAGGGTAGAGAGTAGGGCCCACTAACAGGAGCATGAAGTGAGATGGCGCATCGGACTCCAGCCCCGGGGAGGTTGTGGTTGTGCTAGAAGAGCAGTGGGGAGTCATGCGAGGTTTAAGAAGAGAAGAGCTAGGATAAGATTTAGATGCTCAGAGACCCTCTCAGGACCAGTCCTGGAGAAGTGGTGGAGGGGGTCGGGATGGCAAACAGAAGTCCAGAAGGCTGTCCCTGGGAGAGGGGAGATGGGGATACCTAGCAACTGGGGTGAGTGCCCATGAGGATGGGAGAAGTAGATGATTGGGGGGCAGGTCAGAGTGCAGGGAGGACCCACAAGAACTGTTGAAGGACGCAATGGAGGAGGAGAGGGGGTTCAGGAGGACTCCTGGAGTCTGGGAAAGACTGAGGCCAGAGAATGGACTCATAGGAAAGTTCCTCCTTCATTGATGCCCCAACCTAGGGGATCCAGCTGAGGAAAGGACCAGTATGATTCCTCTAGGCAGCCCTGAGAGGTCTCGCGGAGCCAGGATTGAGCACCAGCCTCCTTGAGAAGTCCAGACCCTGAGGGCTGAGGAGACATCGAGCCCGGACTCGGTAGTGGTGGGTCTGCTGTGCTGGGGAGCCTCGGAAAGAGGGATCATGCTGCTGCTGCTGGGCTCTTGGGAAGGCCGCAGGGCTTGTCCGGAGTCCTGCTCACTCTGCACACTCAAGGACTTTGCCCTGAGACCCAGCCTAGCATCAGGGAGACCTGGGTTCACGGTCTGGCGCTACCTCTTTGGCAGACTATCTTCCAAAGATGTCGGTGGCACCAATTCCCATCCCGCTGCTCTTGTAATAAAGTGACCTTTCACCACGTGGAGGTGGACCTACATAATTCCCACGAATCTAGGCAGGCCTGTGACTACAGTGGAGAGATATGGGGGCGACGTCCAAGGCTGGCGCATGCGACAATAGAACTTCCAGCTTGTCCTCCTATGATGCGCGCTTTTGGAGCCCAGCATCCCTGCTCAGAAGGAGCCCAAGAAGCCCATGGAAGCCACAATGTGGGCAGGAATCGAGTCCCTTCCCTCCCCACCCTTCCCCGCCAACCAACCCCAGCAGCACTCAAAGTGGGCACAGCATCCACTAGCCTGCCCCGGGTGTGAACCATCTTGGAAACGCACCTTGGGTCCTCAGTTGAACCATCCCAGAAAATACCCGGGAGCCCTGCTGAACCAGCCTTGCCAGGTCCTGAAAGATTGCAGGTGCTGACTCCTACGCTGTGAGTTTGGGACAGTTGTTTGCTCGGCAGTCAGTAACAAAGGACGCCTCTTCCCACAGCTCCCTCTGCCCATGGATGCGATGGGGCAAGCAGCAGTGCTCCTGGTGGCTGTGAAGCTCACCTGAGGAGATGGGTGTCAAGTGCTGAGCCCAGGCCTGCAAAGGTAAGTGCTCAGTGAGCAGACGGGCGCGGTGGTGCTCTGCCACACAGTCCCTGGCTGCGCCCTCTGGTCTCAGTGCCTCAGGGTGCACAAAGGTCCTGCTCTTTGTCCTCAGAGCTCAGCACAGATCAAACAGCCAATCAGGACACACACGCAAAGGAAGAGTCAGGTGTGAGTGAGCTGGGTGACCCAGAGGGGGTCTCTGAGGGGGGAGGATGGGCAGTGAGGTTCCCCTGCACTGCACGCCAAGACCATCTCTCACGTCTCAGGCAGTGGTCAGCTTACAGAATATGTCCCACGTATTTGGAAAACAAATGTGCAGCCCCCACATGAGAGAAGAGAGCAGAGTAGTCACTCTTGGCCCTGTAGTCCCCTCCCCTGCCCATGCCGTGCCCTCCTCTGCCTGTCAGAACAGTGGGGTAGGGGGTGGGGTACTTGGCATCAAAGCATCTCTGAGATGATCTAGCCTCATGGAAACAGCTGGCTTCAATGTTCACCATGCCCCTGGTCTCCCTCGCTGCAGTCCCTCTCTCTCGGTCCCCTGCACCCCACCATATGGCAGGACAACCTGTCCCTTCGCAGAGGGACCAGCAAGCAGTTCCCAGCACAAGGAACCAGCCTGCTTCGGTGGGGGTGCAGAGACAACCAGCACAGGGGTGGAAGGCTTGGCTGTGTGTCCTGGCTGTGTTGCTTCTAGCTGTGGACAGACATGGGCGTAGGGGGTGCTCCTAGCAGGGCCTCAGCTGCCTCATCTGCAATTGGGGGCAAGGACAGTGCCTACCTTATAGGAGGAGCCAGAGCAAAGGAAATGGGCATCCGTGGGCATCATGCTCAAGGCAGGACTGGGCTGGGGTGGCGGGTGATAACCCTTTCTTGTTTTGTTCTCAGCAGCCTAGGAGGCGGGGGCTCTAACCCTGCTGATGGAAGTGGTAACCCGGAGAGCGGTGAGACTCGCGTGGGCACAGGGCAGGTTTCTTAGTGATGGGAAGGGCCGTGACAAGGCAATGCGTTCATCTCTAAGCCTGACATTGTCTGTGGAGGGGATGCCTGGGTCTCTCCAGGCGAAGCAGCAGCTAGGAGCGGCTGGGCCCCAGGATGTATGTGTGACTGCCCTTCAGTGTTCGGATCTAGATGGAGGCTGGTGGTCATCGTGAACACTGGGATCCTTGTGAGATGCCCGGGGACTGGTGCTAGTCCTGGGGTGCTCTCAACACCTAGGGCACCTTGGAACTAGGGTCTCCTGATCTTGAAGCCTCTATGCCCCACACCCTTCACCCTCCCTGGGAAGAACTCAGCCCTCGAATTCCTTCCAGGTCTGCAATCCCCTGAGTTTATTAAGCTGAGAAAGATTTAGGTTTCTGGAGGTAGCCTGGACTCTGCTCTACTGTTGGTTTCTGGACCTTGGCCCTGACCTTCCTGCCATTTGCTGGGCTAACACTCTCTATAGTGGCCTGGAGTCAGGATTAATTAACTTTGTGAGCGGTCACTTCTGCATATTGCTGTGCTTGGGGGGTGGGGGACCTGAACCAGACCCCTTCTTTGGAGCCCCTTCATGGCATCCAGTCCTACCCATGACACAGGATAGTCCACACAGCTGTGTGGCATGAACGGAATACGGGAGAAGGTCAGAAGGTCATGCTCTTGGCAGGATAACATGGAGGAAGGAAAGAGAGAGGAGGAGGGAACTGATTTCTGGACCCAGCTCTACCTCTACCTCAAAGTCCGTTTATCTGGCCTCAGTGTCCCTACGTGAACCATGATGGAATTACACAAGATAGTCACAGATGTTGGCAGGGCCAAGGTTCTCCTGAGAGCTGACTGGAGATGCAAACAGAGGTAGGTGGTATGTGGCAGTTAAAACCATGAACTCTGGGGACAGATAGCTCAGGTTCCAGTCCCTGTCAGCCGGGTCCCTTAACAGCTTAATGATTTTGGTCAAGTACACTCGTTTCTCTGAGATTCAGATTCCGCCTGTGTAGATGAGGCGTGATAGGCGTGAAGACTCGGTGGACAGGCCAAGCTCTTCAAACCAGCCTAGCAAACAGCACCGAGCAGAGAACTCGCATCTCCCAGGGACGATGCTGAGGGTTATAATGGGGATGAGGCCAATCGTGATGGTGAAGGTGGTGCTGATGGGAGTGATGACGGTGATGGAGACCTCTGTCCCCCACACTCACCTTATTCTAGGTCTTGCTTAATAAGATTGGACCCAGGATGGAAAGACCCACAGGGACCCTTTCCCTGTTCTGCTAGAGAAAGGGAATCCCAGAAAGGCAAGGAGCTTATCCGCGGTCGCATTTCCTAGTCTGGGCGGAGTAGCGATTCGGTGCCAGTCCCAGCCCTACTCTCCGAGCTACCTCCACGGCCAGTCTCTCCGTACTGCTTCCCGCTCTTTCTTTCTTTCCCAGACTGCTGCAGCTACACCTGTCCCCCAACGTGCTGATCATGCCTCTTCATCGTTGTGTTGTAATCATCTTGGAAGATCCCCCAAGGAATTTCCAGGACACATTTTCCCCTAGTATTTTCTCTGCATTTGAAACAATCTGTCTCTGATCATCAGAAAATGCCACTCTCCTGGCAGTATTGGTAGACAGAGATAACTGGGGAAACTGAGGCCCAGATGGCCAGAATCCAGTTGAGTTCACACAGACTATCAGGGGCCCAGGCAGAACCTGAATCTGGCCCTTAGGGTTCCTGAGTGTGCTTTATAGAGAAGACCCATATCCCATCTGTCAAGAGTCAGATGAGCCTTTGAGGCCAAATATTTATATTTATACCAGGTTTCTTTGAGGCCAAGTTCACTTGCATCTAACCCCCATCTTGTCCCTGAGCATAAAGGCAATGTGTAGTTTCCACATGCCTTCCTGCCTGTAAAAGGTGAAGGCAACCTCAGACAAAGAGTTAAAGAAAACCAGGAAAACAAAACACAAGTAAGTAAGGAATGTAAATGGGGAGATAGAAAATATAAAAAGAAACCAAATGTAAATCCTGGAACTGAAAAGCACAGTATCTGAAATGGGATAGTCATTAAACAGAGTCAAAAACATTTAAACAGGGAGAAGATAGAATCAGTGAGCTTGATATAAGTCCATTGAAACTATCTTCTGATAAGGAGACAGAAAACGGAATGAAGACACATGAGCAGAGCCTGAAGGATCTATGGCACACTATCAGACAGACGGACATATGCATTATAGGAGTCCCAGAAAGAGAGAGAAAATGAGGCAGAAAAAAATTTGCAGAAATAATGGCCCCAAACATCTTCAATTTAATAAAGGCATCCAAGAAACTCAGCAAACTTCAGGTGGGATAAACTCAGAGATGCAAGTATGCCTGTTATCAAATCAAAAGACACAGAGGGGATCTTGAAAGCAACAAGAGAGATGTGACTTCTCATGTACAAAGGGTTCTCATTAAATCAACAGCTGCTTTCTTATAAAAAGAGGGAGCTCTGGTGGTGTGGTGATTAGGCATTGGGCTGCAATCCACATGGCCAGCAGTTCAAAACCACCAGCAGCTCTGTGGGAGAAAGACTGGGTTTTCTATTCCTGTAAACTAGAAACCCATGGGGGGTCGCTAGGAGTCAGCACGGACTCAATGACAGTGAGTTTGGCTTTGGTTTCTCATTAACAATCATGGAAGTTTGAATTCAGGGTGAAGATGTATTTCAATTCTTAAAGAAAAAAACCCTACTGTCGCTGAAGAAGTCTATATCTAGCTGATCTAGTATTCAAAATGAAGGAGAGATTAAGACATTTTCATATAAACATGTTTGTAGGCCTGGCCTACAAGAAATGCTAAGGGAGTCCTTCAGGCTGAAATGAAAGGGCATTAAATGGTAACACAAAGTCAAATGGATCAATAACTATCTCGGGAAAATGTAACTTCATGGGTAAAAATAAAAGCCAATAGGATTGCAGAGTCTGCTTGGGTTGAAAGACAAATGCCTAAAACAATGTACATCCACATTAATAGGCACACATTGAATAAAGGTGTTATTTGTGATGGTAGCACAATAGAGTGGATTGAACAGGAGCAGAGTTGATGTATGTTGTTGAAACTAAACTGCTATCAATGAAACAAAAGTGTAAGTATGAGATGGTAACTGTAGATCTCATGATAATCACTAAGACAACTAAAAGCGATTCAGAGAAAGAAAAGAATAAAATAAACATGATACACTAGATGAGGTCAATATACACACAAGAATGCAGGAGGGTCTGAGGGGGGAAATATAAAAGCATATAAACTCAAGTCCAAGGAATTGATTCTGACTTACAGTACCCTCTAGGACAGCTTTTTAGGGATTCTGAGACTCTAAGTCTTTTTGGAGCACCTAGCCTCACCTTTATCCTGTGCAGCAACCAGTAGATTTGATCCATCCACCCTGCAGTTAGCAGCCCGATGTTTAACCCATTGAACTACCAACTAAAACACACACACACACACACACACACACACACACACCAAACTCACTGCCATCAAATCAATATCAACTCGTAGGCCCTCTATCTCTACCTTGTGCCACCAGGAATCCTTATAAGACATATTGTGTTGTTAGGTGCCATCGAGTCAGTTCTGACCCACAGCAACCATGCTCAACAGAACAAGACACCCACGGTCCTGCGTCGTCTGCACAATTGTTCCTCTGCTTGAGCCCGTTGATGCAGCCACTGTGCCAATCCATCTCCCTGAGGCTGTGCTCTTTCTTTGCCAGCCCTGCACTTTATCAAACAGATGTCCTTCTCCAGAGATTGGTCTCTCCTGACAATATGTCCAAAGGATGCAAGATGCAGGCTCGCCATCCTCGCCTCTGAGGAGCACTCTGGCCTTACTTCTTCCAAGACCGATCGGTTTGTCCTTTTAGCAGTCCATGGTATTTCAATATTCTTCTCCAGCACCACAATTCAAATGCAGCGATTCTTCAACAGTCTTCCTTGTTCAATGTCCAACTTTCACAAGCACGTGATGCAGTGGGGAACACCATGGCTTGGGTCGGGCACCCCTCAGTGCTCAAAGTAACCTCCTTGCTCTTCAGTTCTCTGAAGAGGTCTCGTGCAGCAGAGTTACCCAAATGCAACATGCTTTGCGATCTCCTGTCTGCTGCCTCCATGTGCACTGAGGGTGGAGCCGAGAAAGACAAAATTCTCAACAACTATCTTTTCTCCATTTATCATGATGTTACCGAGTAGGCCAGTTGTGAGGATTTTGATCTTCCTTACACTGAGTTATAACTCATACTGAAGTCTACAATCTTTCATCTTCATCAGCGTGTGCTGACATTCCTCCTTACTTTCAGCAAGCAATGTAGTGCCATCTGCATATCGCAGATTATTAATAAACCTTCCTCTAATACTGGTACCACATGCTTCTTAATGTAATCCAGCTTCTCTGGGGAGTTTTTCTGCATATAGATTGAACAAGTATGGTGAGAGGATATAACCCCGATGCACACGTTTCCTGATTTTAAACTGTGCAAGATGACTTTTTCTGTTCCCACAACCACCTCTCGATCCATCTTGTATACGTTCCGCATGAGCACAAGGTAGTGTTTTGGAATTCCCATTCTTTTCAAGGAAGCCACACAGTAAGGAAAAATTAGCTCCCTCTCAGTGCCTCAGAGTGAATAAGTGACAACGTGCATTTTGAACGGACTTCTCTGGCCTAGAAGTTAAGTCCTGGCATCTCCTTGCTCATTGTCCAAGGTGCCTATTTGCTCTTCCTTTGTCACCAGCATCCTACCATGCTGGATCTTTGAGGGCTGCATTTCTCTTACTCCCTTGCCTACTGGCTTCATTAGCTTTGGACAATGGGAGGTGCTGGCAGAAGACTGGGAGGCCAGAGGTGGAAAGAAGCTGTTATTCTCTCTTGCCCTTCCCTCTGGGTGCTTCCTGCAGCAGCAGCAGCAGCAGCAGCAGCAGCAGCAGCAGCAGCAGCAGCAGCCAGCTCTTGTGGCCCTGATGGCTCTAGTAGCAGCAGCTACTTCAGGAGTTCCAGCAGCAGCCATGACAGTAACACAGTGTCTACCAGAGCCACCAGTAAGGGCACTTCTTCTCCATTTGCTTTCTGTAGCCCTGGGAGCAGCCATATCCACGATTTTCTAATCTCTGGGTAACCTTTTGTGGTAGATTGAATTGTCTTCTCAAAGCATGCACTGGAATTCTAACGCCTGTACCTCTGGATAGAATCCTATTTGAAACAGGATTTTCTTTGTCTGCACATTGTTTCTCCATATCACTAGGAGGGGTGTTTCAAACCCACTCATCTCTGAGCTTTAGAAAGACACAAGAGTGGGCATCCCCAGGAAGAAGCCAGAAGCCACACAGGATCACAGGGAACAGAGGAGCGCTGGAGCATTGGAAGCTGGAAGAGGCTAGTGTCACTCTGAGAACCAGCCGGAGAGAGTCTTCCCTGAGTTCAGACAGCTAACTTCCTGAATGATAAGAGAAGCAGCTCTTCCTGCAAGTCACCCCTTTGTGGATTTCATGTTCTTCTAGCACCCGGTAACAAGATACTGACCCGTCTGCTTCCCCATCCCCCCCACCCCCTTGGTTCTTTCAATACTTTTGTGCCAGTTGTCTATTAATCTCCTCTGTGTGTGATTATTGTTGTGGTTCCTGTTTCCCCAAATGCACGCTGGGTGGCGCAGCTCCGTGAAAGAGCTGTTCCTGGGAGACAAATCCCCAAAGATGGGGTTAGGGGATACTGTATGACTGATTAGCCTTGAGCAGAGTGACTTCCTCATTGCCAGGGGAAATGGATTATTGATGATCATGTGGTACATTTTGACCTCAACATTACTTAAATGACCCCTTGCAGTTGTCTCAGATGAAATGCTCTACTTGCTTACTGAGAGGGTGAAGTACGATGACTCTTTCTGGCGGTGCTGGGAATCCTATAGGAAGAAATTACAAATTCCTCATAGAAAGAAATCTCATAGAAATATCTTATAGAAAGAAATGATACATTCAGGGCTTTACACTCTAAGAGCACAAGTTCTGATCACAGCAAAGATACTACTGAAAGAAGGTGTAAAACTTAACTTGCAGCATTTCCCAATCCAGTTCTGTGAGCTGCAGAATTACAACACACATTTATCTCACAGCCTTTCCAAATCTAACTGCAGAAGAACTTTAATAATTGAAACAAGAACTCAGATGAATCTGAGACCCTCAGGCCAACAATTCTCAGCCCTACCCAGTGGTCATCTCTGCCTACCTGCTTGAGAGAAACATCCATTAAAACTCTCTGTCTTAAACCCTCTCTAATATTCAAGGTGTAGAGATGATGGTCCCCATCACATCATTTTGCATGCTTCATTTAACTTGCCTGGTGTCCTGTGCAGATAGCACATGGGTGGTTATCCGTGGACTTGGGTGATGGCTGCAAAGGCACTTGCTCTTCCAGATGCGCCATTAGATCTCCCGGAGGAGAACATTGACACTGTACTTGGCACTACACGGCACTGGAAAGAACCAGAAGCAGCTCACTATACCCGAGCAGAGACAACAGGATGCCCTATCTTGCCTGAGGGCTCTGTCAACTCTCCTGCTACAACTGAAGGGACTTGATGCCTTAACATGCCACACAGCATCCTGCTGACTCTCTGCATTGATGGCATCATGCACATTGGACCCGTGGGGCAGGAAGTAGACAATCTCTTAGACGGTTAATGAGACATATGCATGCCGGAGAGTCGTAGTAAAATCCAAGAAAACTCCAAGTTCTGTCACCTGAGTGAAACTTCAAAGTTTCACCACTATTCTGGGGACTGTTGGAATATCATCTCTATGGCGACGGACAACTTGCTCCTCTCTGTACTGCCTTCCACTAAGCAAGAGGCACATCCTTTGGTGGGATTCTTTGAGTCGTAGAGTCCATACTGGTGTGTGCTGCTCTAAATATTTTTTACTAGTTGTGTCTACCAAGCTGCCACTTTGAGTGGGACTCAAGGCAAGAAAGGCTCTGGAGCCAGACTGGGCTGTTGCAGCAGCTGCTAGGCCACTGGGGCCTCATGATAGCTCTAAGGGAAAATGGAGGGTTAGCAAGAAGAGGGACTGGAGCCAGGAAGTGCATGAAGGGAGTGGGAGTGAGGCTATACCCTGGGGGTTGCAAACAGGAGACCAAACAAAATGTGTACGGATAGTTACATGGAACAATGATCTGCTCTGTAAACCTACATCCAATGCATAATAAAAAAGGTTTCAAAGAAAAGATAGCAATACACAAAACATGTGTGCCCAAGGAGGTGGCTATAAACCCCGTGGGCAATCCCAATAGCCCAGACCTGCAAGATTTGGGAGCAAATCTTTGGATCACCCTGAAGATAGCTTATTCCATGGTGCTGGCGCTAATATAAATGGCGTTGTGCTTTTCATTTCAAAATCCCACTGCTCAAGCTCCAAAGCCGGGAAGGCGTAGGAGAGAAGGGGAGGGAAGACAGCAAACCCAGGGAGCAGTGGACAGAGGACCGTCACACGTGGGAAACGCCATCAGTGTCACAAAACAAGACACGCATGGACTGGTAACTGGAAAACCAATTTGCTCTGTAAACGTTCACCCGGATCACAATTTTTCTTTAATTTCAATTGTTCACGGCTGGTATATAGGAAATCAATCAACTTTTCTGTATTAACTTTGTATGCTGCAGCCTTGCCATTATCGCTTGGTCGTTCCGGAAGGGTTTCTTTTCATCGATTCTTTGGCGTTTTGGCGCCATCTTTCAGGGGATGTGATGTCTGAACAGAGAGTCCTGTGGGGAGGTCCTTGGCCCAGGTCCTCTGCTCAAGATCCTCCGTGCGCCGCGTCCAGCAGTTGGTCAATGAACCATGGCCCTTTGTGGGGTCCTACCGACACCTGTCTTCAAGAAGCTCCAGCTCTCCCTATTCACCTGTCTCTCTGGTTGGCAGAGGGGTGGGTTGCACCTGGCATCAGTCCTCTGACGGATCTGACAAGAGGGGTGACTTTTCAGTGTGTTGAGCAGTTTTCTTGTGAAGATGAGAGTGATGGTTTCCTAGCTGTTGACGTGTCAGACAAGGAACCCAAAGGTCTGGGCATGTCACCTCCATGCCACATCACTGTCTGGACAAGATGACCTCTGGGCCCATTAGGTTTCCGACACATCACCCCTAGATGAGGGTCTCAGGCCCTTGTCACTACCTATAGTCCTGACGTACTGTACACTGGTATCAGGTTCTGCCCCTCTTTCCTTTCCGCATCCGGCTTCGGTTTCGAACATGTACATAGTTGTTACCTCAGAATGCTTCATTTACATGCTTTCTTCTCCCCACCACCCTGTTACCCCTCCCCCCACCCCCCACATCTTGGAGTGTCTCCATTTCTCACTTCATTTAAGTCTCTGCTCAAATATCCCATCCCCTTGGAAACGATCCCTGGACATGCTATCTAAAACATGCCCATCCCCTCAGGGTCATGAGTGGAAGCCTCACCCTGCTTTATAGTCTTCCCTTTTATGCCCCTTGCTTTTCGCTGTTGAGTTTGGGTTCTCCCAGCAGAAGAGGGCTAGAGAGCTGCCCATTAGTTGAGGGACAGCCAACCCCAGTAGGGTGACAGGCAGGAAAAGATGAACCCCGCAGGCCCCCATGGCAAAGAAAGCCCTAGCTCTAGGACTGGCCCTGACTCGCTCCTGCGAGATCATCGGAGTCTTTGCGATGCCCTGCCTGATACGTATGATTGCTTGTATCTGTCTGATCAGATCGTCCAGGCCAACAGCGTGGCCTATGGTAAGGACAACCAGACAAACCAACCTCCCTGCCATCAAGTCAGTTCTGACTCACATCGACCCTATAGGTCAGGGAGGAACTTCCCCTGTGGGCTTCCCAGACTGAACATTTTTACAGGAGTAGAAAGCTTCATCTTTCTCCCAAGGAGGAGCTGGTGGTTTCAAACTTCTGACCTTGTGGCTAGCAGCCCAATATACCACCACTTAGTTTTACGTGGCTCAGAATCTGGGTCACGCTGTATCAGTTTGACCGCTGGGGAGCTGGAGACTGAAAAGCTATGGTCAGTCATACGGTCGCTGCATGCCTATGGGACTGACTCCAGTCGTAACCTTGGACACCAAGAATAAGGTGAATTAAACACACATTTCACTTACTGCCAAGCGTTGTTGCTTGGAGAAGCCAGCACATGCCCGTGGGACTCTACTGGGAGGGGACATATGGAAGACTGCACCCAGTTTCTCCTAGACTTTGATTCCAGCCCCTAATTCCTTTACTAACTTGAGTCTGCATCCTTTTCCTATACTGAACCACGAGTATGGATACAGCCATTTTTCTTGGGTCTTTTGAGTTCTAGCCAATCTCTGAGGCTGGTGTTGGTCTTAGGCACCTAGCATGGGGACTGAGAAAGTGAGACCGGGTCAAGAATGGGGCCCAATGAACCCATCAGCCACAGTAGATAGTGAGAGTTCATCCTCTCAGGGAATCCAGGAAATAGTGAAATGTAAGCCTAATTATCCCCGCATCGGGGGTGAGGCAGCTGGGAGATTTATACCCCAACCCCTGAATGTCCTTGGCTGAGGACCACTCCCATAACAACCCCACGGCTAGAGAGTCCATTTCTGCTTACTGTGGCCCTCTAGAACAGGCTAGATCTGCCCCAGAGGGTCTCCAAGGCTGTGGTCTTTATGGAAACCACCTGCTACATCTTGCCCCAGTGGAGCAACTGGTAGGTTCAAACCACCAGCCCTTCCATTAGCAGCTGAGCACTTACAAGACTGTGGCACCAGGAGTTGTCAGGTTTCTGCATTTCAGGCAAGTGCTCTCGAACGAGCCCTCCTGCCTTGGACTACAGATGCGGACTGCCCTGCTCCAGCCTCGCAGGCTCCATGAGTCTACTCAAGCACAGCAGGTGGAGCCTGCAATGCTCAGGGAGCTGGGGTGTGAGGTGGGGCCAGGGTCAGGAGACACTGGCAGGAGTAACCCTTACCCCTCAAGGGCTTCCACAAGTTGCTGTCTGGCCACAGAGGGATCTAATAAAGGTCACTCCTCTGGGAATCAAGGAAGTTGGAGTAGAGGACCCCTAAGGCCCTTCTCCTGTCATAACAGCCTTGTACTGCTGAGGTGAAAAAGGAGGAGGAGGAGGAGGAGGAAGAGGAGGAGGAGGAAACAAGCAGGTAAGTGAAGTACCAGAATCTATTATTTTTGGAGACTCAGAGTTCAAACTAGGGCCGAGGAAAGAGGCAGCCAGGTAATTGTTGGCATCCTTGACTTCTGCACAGTGCTCCTGTGTGCCTCTGTGTCTAGTCTGTTCCGTGTGACACCACTGAGGAGCACTTAGGGTTACTCAGTTAGGACTTCAAAAACATAACAAAAGAAAACCCCTATATTTCCAAACAGCTCACGTTTGTTAGTTCAGAGGTGAGTGAGGACTTCCACCATTCCATCCATAGCAGCCCTCTGGGTACCCAGCATTTGAGTATGTTCAGAGGTCCCCTGAAAGTAGCACCTGGACTCCCCCCAGACATGGGCTCCTTCAGGCCAGGCCTGAGCCTTCAGTGCAGCTGTTTCTCATCCATTCATGTCCCTTTGGCTTGGACCTGACCCACTCAGAGTGAGATCAGCATGGCACCATACCCACAGGCTCACCCAAACCCTCATAGTCCTGGCTCCTTCCTTATCACCAAAGCCAAGTGTACACAACCCAAGTGTGTGTGAGAAAATGAGCAAGGTGGGTCAGGAAAGTCAAGGCCAGCGACTCTCCCCCACCCATGTGTAGAACAAGATTCCTTGATCCACCAAACATCAGAGCAAGGGCATCAGACCCATGCTCCTGTTCCTCCTGGTTCTGAGATCTGCAGTCTAAGCACACAGAGGCAAGATGATGAGCCCCAGGTCACCAGCAAGACAGCACCAGAGCTGGGAGGAGAACCCAGGGCTCATGACTCCTAGCCCAGGCAGCCTCCAGCACTCTGCTTCCTGTGCCCCTCAGCTCTTGAGCTAGTGGGAAGACAGCCCCAGGGGTGTCTTCACTAAGGGTGCTTCACTCATTGTGGGACTACTAAGTGGGGAGGGAGAAAGGGGGAACAGATCACAATGATCTGTATATAATCCCTTCCCAGGGGCATGGACAACAGAAAAGTGGGTGAAGGGAGATTTCAATGTGTGTAAGACATGAAAAAAAAGGATAAATTATTAAGGGCTCACAGAAGAGGGGATAAAAAAGGTGGTGCCCTTCACAATAGTCAAGCACAAATTTAAATATCTAGGGATATACCGAACTCAAAAACCAAAATATTTGTATGAGGAAAACTACAGAACAGTATTACAAGAAACCAAGAGTGACCTCAACAAATGGAAGAATA